>NC_090436.1:551617133-552220979 GCF_031143425.1 Pleurodeles waltl
CAAAGAATATACCATTCATTTAAAAACATTATCTTATTGGGTGCGTTTGTGGTCCTTTGAGGAATTGGGCTCTTGTAAGGAAGCATTCATTGAGTTCAGTGGTGTTGATATACATGTACGAACTCCGTGGTTGATTAAAATTACATTGCTAAGTAAAGACATAGGGATGCCAGAAGTGTGGGGAACACCCACTGCCCTAAAGAAAAGTATTCTTCCTAAACTCAAAAAGTCATATTGGGATTACAAGATGCAACAAATCTGGAATGAACAAAAAGGGGGAAGTCTAAGAGAACAAATTCTATCATATAAAGGGTACAAAGGCTTTGAACTGTATTTGGATAGCATTAGTCACCTATACAAGAGAGCATTGTATATGAAGTTCAGAGATGGCATCCTGCCCTTGGCTTCCTTCACAAGCAAATGGGAAAAGCAATGTTTTGAATTGTCAAATTGTACTTTTTGCTTGACTATCCCAGAAACTGAAGATAATCTCCTCTCCTTCTGCCCAACCTACGCCACCCCCTGGAGGAGTTGGATTATTACAGTATGTAAGTTACTATGTACACTCAGTATTGATCATGTATATACTGCTTTTATGGTTTTTGATAAAAACAAAATAAAATATTATTATTATTAACAACTGTACCACTAATCTATTTGTTTATCTTCTTTATGTCTTAACTCAGCACCAAAGGGCAAGAAGAGGGCTTTTGAGGCAGGTCAGGGAGCCAGGGGTGCCACCACCAGTGCTACAGATGATGGATCTGCTAGCTCCAGTAAGTCCTCCTGTTATTGTATTATTATTTCCCTAACCTTTACCTCTACCCATTTAGAATACATATATATATGTTACTATGCCTGTCTCCTTTTTTCCTGTGTCTTTTCCTTTTATCTAAGCTTTGTTAATTTTTTGTTATCCCTGCATTATACTAACTGTTTCTATATTTCATGTTTATGTAGCTGCCTTCCTCCTGTCTGTACTCGTCTGCAGCTTTCTTCTGCTTTGCTAGTAAGCTTTCCTTTACTCCTTTTATATCTTGTGGACTGGTACTGTATGACTAAGAGGACAGATTTTAGGAATGGTACTCTACTTTGAAGATTGCATGCCCAAGTAAGCTATTCTACGCATGTTTGTTGAGAAGGTTTATTTTTATTGCTCATGCTCAAACAGCACAACGAGAGATTGGCCATGGCCAATATTGTGTTGTATGTATTATCATTCACTTAGACAGTAGTATACCATACCAGAAGTTTCAATTACAAAATTGACAGCATGGCTGGAAAGTATTAGAAGGACGGTCCATTGCATTTGCTAACTAGGACCAAGTAATAGACAAATTATTCCACCCCTTCATTCCGCTTCCATGACTCAGATTGATCATAGTTCTGCCCCTCCATTGCAAAACATTTTTGGTTGACTTGACTACCTGGCTTTTCTAACATTGTCAAACAACAAAACCCTCAAAGGAATACCTTTGATAGGGGAAAATAGAACAGTAGTGATCTATTGCGGTTGTATTTTGATAAAAACAATAATAAGAGAGGTATACCTGGCATCTAAAATGTGTAATGTTTTTTCCAGCCAGACAGACCACCAATGCCTGGGCCAGTGGCAGCGCCAGTGCACCAGACGTGGTGGCGTTTGGAGGGGGAGAACAAGTAGCAGCAGGGACTGGTGTTGGTAAGTCACATTGCTTGCTTATTTACAAATACTAGTATTCTCAATGCAAGGGCGTTGTGAACCTCCCGCTTTAGTAGATACAGAGGGGGTTGAGTTCTTCATGGCCTATGCTATCTGAAACTTGGCAGACAAAAGCTCATAATAAATGCTAAAAATGATGGGTTAATGGAAAAGAAGGATGGAAGGTTAAAAGTAAGATTGAGTGAATGGCATATAAGTGAAAGGATGTGTGGGTGGATTAAAGGATGCCTAGGTGGGTGATAGGAAATGCATGGGTGTATGAATGGATGGATGAAAGGATACATGGGTGAAAGGGCACCTGGATGGGTGAAAGGACACCTGGATGGGTGAAATGTGGATGGGTAAAAGGATGCGGAGGTGGGTTAATGGATGGGTGAAAGAATACTTGGCTAAATAGATGGAAAAGCGAAAGGATGGTTGAAAGGGAGAATAGGTGATAGGATGGATGGATGGGTGAATTGATTGGAATAGTAAACGACTGGATGAGAGAATGTAAAGCCTAAATGGTAGGTATCAAAGGGTGAATAGAACAATAAAAGAATGAATGGATAACTGCCTGGATGAAGAAACCAGGGAGCTCTTCTGGAGAGGGACATGTTCACCAACTTCGCTTGCTTGGTTATCAAAGATTTGTTTCAAAGTGGTGGGTATTTTAATTTTCTCTCCACTCCCTTAACTCACTGTATTTGTTTAAAAAGGTAGATGTGTAGAATTTGTGGTGGAGGGTGATGTACTATCATTATTATTCATCTGTCTCTTTGGGATGAGGATATAATTGAAAGGCATTTGGAGAAGAGCAGGGCCATTAGAATTAAAGTAAGATAATTGTCAGTTACAGTTGCCCAAGGTGCAGACTGCAGAAAGTAGAAAAGTACCTCACGTACTAGCTAGCATGCCTCCAATAATGTAGCACAACATGAATACTTGCTCTCCATAGAGCATACTGCCTTACTCATAATTGATAGGTAATTTATTTTTGTTTCCACACAATGTGCCTGTTTATTTTTTAACTAGTAAATCCATTAAAATAAAATAAAATACCTGCTTTTTTCAATCTGGTGTGCTGTGATTCTGCCCTAATTCCTTTCAGACAGTTAGGGGGTCATTACAACTTTGGAGGAGGTGTTAATCCATCCCAAAAGTGACGGTAAAGTGACGGATATACCACCAGCCGTATTACGAGTCCATTATATCCTATGGAACTCGTAATACAGCTGGTGGTATATCCGTCACTTTACCGTCACTTTCAGGACGGATTAACACCTTCTCCAAAGTTGTAATAACCCCCTTAGTGCTTTTATGTGAGGTATGTGTGGGTTAAAAGATTGCTCGGTGGCTCGTGATCAGTCACATCAAATTCCAATGACCCTAGGGGACCGGCAATGTACTGCTAAAGTGTCACTATAATTGTAAACAAGTGTTTACACAGAGCACTGTTTACAATTTGACTTTTTTCTTTTTTTCTTCCTTGATTTAGCTACACCTGCTGGTCCACCTACATGCCAGGACATAGCAGCCCAGCTGTGGTGGCAAGGGTTGGAGACCATCTGTGTGGAACATCAATGGCTGGTGGATCTGCAGAGGAAGAGGCAGCTTTCTATTGGCTGGGCCCCAGTTCCTTCAGAGAGCTGGCAGCACCTCCATCCTCCCAACGGCAACAACATCTTCAGAGCCACTGGCAGCTGCTCCATCCACATTTAACCACCACTGACGCCCCCTCCTGCTCAGACTGCAATTTTCAGGGCCGCGTCCTGCAGCATCTGGAGCACCTGGGTTGCAGGATGGCACGCATGGAGGGAAAACTTGAGAAACCCCAAATCCACATGGAGAATGCCCTCTTCTAACCCTTTGTTTTACTTTTTGTTTTGGTGGGAGGGATATTTATTGTGGGTGGAGAGGATGGGAATTGGGAAGGGAGTGGAGAGTTACTTTGCACTTTGGACATTTTTGAGTTGAACATTGGTTGGGGATGGGGTAATTTGTTTGGACAGAGGGGTGGCCATATTGTGGGTTGAGAGGGTGGGTTTCTTGTTGTTAAAACAAGTGAAGGGAACAATTACTCTAATTTATTGTAGTATTTTGTTTTACTTTTACGTTGCACTGGTGCTTTTCTGTGAAGCCAATCTGCTTGCTTATCAAAGTGCATGTATACCAGTTTTGTTATAGTTAGTTATACCCATGTCATATTACCCTCTGTAACTATCTAATTGACCATTAGAGGGATCGGGTATGCTACAATTTCCTGTAGTCTACAACATCCTAGATAAACAGGGAAGGAAAGTCAAATCTGCAACAAAGGTTAATTACTTACTACTAAACTAGTTCACTTCACTCCATAGTTCTCTTACCTGAATAGATAAAGTGATTGCTGCTCCCTCTCTCTAGCCTCCAAAACTCACTGCAGGATTTCCCAAGGTGTCTTATTAATGGTGTTTTCAGTAGTGGCAGGTTAGTACGCTAACAGTGAAAACATCACAACAAGTGAGGTCCAACTCCCACCTATGTGAGTTCCAACTGTAGGATTAATCAAAAGGATTGTCCATAATAGACAACTAAATTGAAAGAAAAATACAGAGTTGGTAGGTTATATATTACTTTTATAATACCTTTACAAAGACTGAGGCCAAACTACAACCACCATGACACAACAAATAAAAGAATGCCTAATATTATAACCAAAACTACCAATAGAAACTTCTACTGAGCAATGGTGCTATTTAATTAAAACTATTGTTGTGAAATTGTCGAGATAGTAGAAGTGAACTCTGAGTTAGGAGTGGAGTCAACAAGGTTTAGTACTTATGCAACACAAGGCCTGAGAGAAGATGTTGACAAATAATATTCTAGATCTAAATCCATTTTATGCGTTGGTGGGTAAGTAGGGCTGGTGTGGGCTATTGCTCAGATAAGAGAAGGTAAGAGAAATCCCACAGTGTGTTTGTATCACTTTCACCACATCTGCTCCACTAAGTGTGTGATCCCTTTATAGTGTAGATTAAATCACAGTCCAGGGAAGAGGGCTAGGGGTTTGATTAATGGATCGGAAAGAGGATTTGTGGAAAGGTACGACAAGACAAGACAAGCACAACACAACAACAATATCCAGCAGGGTGATCATGAGGAACCAATCAACATCAATCTGTTTTGGAAGGCGCTTTGCCTTTCATGCAGGAGAAGAAGAGGCAGGTGGATTGTAAAACAGAAACAATATTGAAGGGTCAAGGAGAAGGACAGAGTGTGAGCTTCATGGGGAGGGTACCAACTACCAAGACCCATCGGCAGAGCAAGAACATAGGCTGCTGCAATCATTCATTTTATCAGTCGTGGCAGATTGATTAACTGAGAAGTGAGAGCAATTTACAACCAATCACAGCAAGCAGCTGCATGTACAATTAACCGAGTGCGTGCATCAGGTAAAGAGTGATGATGTGGCATCACAAGTCTCTCTCCAGTTACGAGCTACAGGCCTTTGCCCAACCCCACCTCAACCACAACCACCTAAGAGGAGTTTCACATTTGACCCAACACACTCATTTCCCAAATCAATACACCTCTCTCCAGTCCACATAGCTAGGTCTCAGAGACATCATCACCATTTTTAACTTTGAGGTCGATAACTTCCTTCTTTTGGCTTCAATGTTAAGGTAGTCCCACCCTAAGCCCTTCTATCCTCCTCCTGACTCCGAGTAACCAATAAGTCCATCTCCATCCTGACCAGAAGTATAGTGCACTGCAGTTGAAGAACAAGAAGAGAAACACATTTTGAGTATTTTTTTCTAGATTTGTATTTGTTAACTAAATTAACTGGTCTGGTCTTTGAAGAACCAGAAAAAAAGAGTGGACCCTGCTAGTAAATGCTGCTACGCGTGAAATGGCCAATCACCTTTAGAAAAAAGGATCATTCATCAGGCCCCAAACATTGCAAATCATCAACTGTAAGTTCACAAATTAGTTGAGCATCCTCCCTCACTGTCTGTGTCTGACACCACATCAATCATCAGTCACTCACAATCAGTTAATACATGTTATCATCACTCATTGGTGCAACACTTATGTGTTCCAATCCAAGCACAGTGGTAGGTACACAATTGTATCTCCTCTCTGATGCAAGAAACACATTGGAAGTTGGCAGTTGTGTAAATCAAATGATCTTCTTGGGCATCCCTGCAAGGTAATGATAAAAGGATAGAGGCAGGCATTCTCTTCAGTGTCCTGAAGGGAATGGGGATGCTTCTTTACTGCACACTGGTTCAACTCCAGTCTAGCCACACATGTGCCTACAAATAGTGGTCAGACAAAAACATAATATTCCACTAGCTATATGCTTTTTTTGTTTTTTCGCTTTGGTTAAGCAGTTTGACCATAAATAATTAAAAAGGTCTATGGTGACTTACTCAGTCAGGGAAGTTAAACTGAGGTAGTTCACCCACAAGTTGGTCAGCAAACACACTTGAGCTAACAAATTATTCTTCTCCTCCTTCTGTGGTATTTCAGAAACTGTGTAATCGTGTGGTATGAAGTGTTGGTTCTTTTTGATCATGGTCAGTCTCTCCACATTTTGAGGGGAGAGACTGGTTATTCTCGCTGTAACAACTGCACAGCTGCACTGAACACATGCTCAGCAGACACATTGGCCAATGGACAAGCTAGATACTTTATTGCCAGTCTGTTGAGCGCTGGCCATTGACACATCTTCCCATTCCACTACACCAATGATTTTTTATTCACATAGAACTCTTTAGAGTCACCCAGATACTCCTGGAACATCCTCTGACTGGTCATTTGTGCAGCCACTTGCTCTGCCTCTTTTACTGTCACCTCTGCACTGGATTTAAGACCTGCCACTTGAAATCAAGCCAATGCAGAGGTTTGGGCCAATATCTCTGTTCCAGTTGTCTGTGTTCTTGTTGCTGATGTTGACTGCAGTGAGACAACAGGACTACCCTCTCTGGAAGGTTAAGGTGGCACCCCAGAACTTTTGCCTAGGAACCGGACTCTAATTTCCAGCTGTTCTTATTCCAGGTCTTCCAGGCTGCATGTATTGTATTGTGAAATACCCCCTTCTGAAAAAGGAATGAAAGTAGACAGTACTTTTTTGTACTGTTGATCAAGTATTGTGGCACAGATGTACTCTTTGGACAGCACAATGTTTCTTTGTAGCCTTGCAGTAACAGTCAAGCAAAGGACTAGTCTCTCAACCTAGTGCTTCTGCATTTCTGTTCTCACCTGCGAACCTTTCTGAGACCTTTTTTATCTGGTCCTGTTGCAGATGCAACAAAGGTATAGCTCGGCCTATTTTACTGTCCTCCTTGCTGACTTCCCATGTGAACAACTCAAAAGGAAGTAGCATCTGTGTCAGACATTTAACTAGGCCGTATTTGTCCACATCCATGTTCAGACTTTTTGCAATTTTATCTCCTTCTTTTTGAATGACATAGTCATTGAGCTGGGTGTATTGACAAACAGACATTGCACCATGTAATAGGCTGAGTTTCAACATTTTGAGACCACCTGTGTGAAGGCTTTAACTCATACTCTATTTGCATGCAGATTGATCCTCAACAGCTCCCAGGCTTTAAAAGAATGGGTAACATGAGTGCAGATTCTTCTGCAGGTAGTCAATAAACTGCTGGCTATGAATTCGTTTTTGAGAAAGTCCCGCACAACCAGGTTGATGCAATGTGCCAAACATAGGACCCTGAAATAGCCACCATCTGCTATGGCCTTAACTATATTACTGCCATTATCAGTGGTAACAGATCCAATTCTGAGACCTCTGGGTCATAGCCATTCAATCACTTTGGTGTTAAAGTCATCCAAGATATTTACACTGTATGGGATTTCTCCATGGCAAACCTGGATATTGTTGCATGCTGCTGAGCTCTCTCAAAACTTTCTTCAGCTGTAAGATTTGTAGATAGCTATTGCCATACTGCTGCAAAAGAAATCCAGTGTTCAGTGATACGCATGTAATCAGTTGCTTGACAACAGGCCACATGCTTGTTGTCAGGTGGATAGTGTGAACAGCATTCTGCTGAAATGCTTGTACAACCAATTGTAGCACATTATGATGGAGCACTGAAACAGCAACTCTGGCACAATAGATTCAACTGGAAACTTTCCATTTTGGGCAGATGACCACCACACATTCTAAAAATCTCATTCCTTTCACAAAAGAAAAAGGGAGGAAGTCTATTGCTAACATTTTAGCCACCTTCCCATTGTGCAGATGTACCATTATGGGGTTGTGGTCGTAGGGCGCAATCTGCCTAAACATGCCCATAATAATAGCCTGTTTATTTTTATTTTTTTCTGGAGCCACTGGCGCATGCAACTTCCAAGATATAGGAGATGGTAGACTTAATGTGTGTCTTGGGGCAGTCACTGTGTGCGGTGGTGTCTCCATCTGACTATTGTGCTATTTCCAGGTTGCTGAGGTGGGTGATACTGGTGCACGGCTGGAGACAGTGCTGCTTTGTGTAAAGATGTCATTCTCTTCTTCCTCATCACCTTCACCTCCCACCTTGATCGGAGCTGATTCCCCACTCTCCTCACCTTAGCTACTACCACTAGCAGTATTGTTTTAAGGTGCTCCTCTCACCGGGTTGTGTGATGGTTTTTCATATGGGTCCCTTGGGCTCAGGTGTCACAGTGTGAACCAGACTTACCTCAATGACACTTGTGTAGCAAATGTAGCATACCACAATGTTATCCTCCTGCTTGCTAATCATAAAAAAAAATCCAAACTGTGGAGGAGAACTTTTCTAAGTGTCCCAGTGCCTGAAGAAGAACAGGGGGTAGGCTAGTGTGTCGTTGATTGCCTTTCTGCAGTGCATACTTCAACTGAGGAAGAGGTGGATGCAGGTCTTAGCGAGGGCCTTACAAATATGGGAGCTCGTGCTAGCAGTGGTACCAGTGCCACATCCCTCAGAGCAGGTTGAGTAGAAGAGGTGATGTCAGTCTCCTCTGGGCCAGCTTCCATGACAATGAGTGGCTTGTTATCCTCCTTATCCCCTTCCATAAGACTGCGGCTTTCAGGAACTTTCCTTTTCCCTTGCCTCTCCTGGTGTGTCTCATACTCTGCCGGGGTCCAATCCATGTCCAGATCATCAGAAGAGGTTGGAGAAGATGGTGGATTACCTTTCCTTTTTCTTGCTGAAGATCTGGAAGCCAATGATTCTAAAAGAGTCATTCAGCAGGAACCTCAACCTCCTGCTCTGCTCCTACTTCAGAGTGATAAACTATTGCTGGCTGTGGCTGTTGTCAGTTTTGGTCAGTTTCCTGCAACAATTGTGTTCTACTTTGCAAAAGAGACAAATTCAATTCAACGTCACTGCTCATCAGAGTCAACATATTTGCAGTGGCTGCCTCTCTGACCGGCATGGGCTTGGGCTTAGGTTGAGGTAGTGCTGTTGAGGCAGGGGTGCTGCTCCCAGCTTGCTCCCTAGAGGCAAGTGCCACAGACACAACTTTTCAGAAAAAAGGTTGTGGTCAGCACAACAGCGGTTTAAAGCTGCTTCTTCTCATTGTCCATTTTCTTGTCAGCACCTTTCTTTTGAGTCATTATGAAACTGTCAGTTGGCAGTGGCACTGAGCTGCACAAGTGGAAGAGATTGGAGGACTCACATCATGTGTTGTGTTGTCATGGACGTCACTTTGTACAGACCTTCTTTCTGGCAGTACTGTGTGTAATGTCTGTTGTGCACCTAAAAGCAAATAAGCAAGAAAAACATTTATGAAACATGTCATTGTTGCAGTTTGCAATCAGTATGCCAAAGACAATATCATTTTATGGTTGACTCCTTAAATTATTATTCTGAATAATTAACAACAATAGAGTGCATCCAACCATTCCAAACTCAGACCACACCAACATAACATAACGTTTAGGCCCATATTTATACTTTTTGACGGAAACCAGCACCGGCGCTGGTTTGCGTAAAACTTTTTACCGACGGCTAACGCCATTCCTACGCACCATGCGGGTGCCTTATTTAAGGATTGGCGTTAGCCGGCGCTGCGGGCTGGTTGGAGTAAAAAAAAATGACTCTAACCAGGCAGCGCTGGCGTAGGGGAAAATGGGGGTTGTGCGTCAAAAAATGGTGCAAGTCAGGTTTGAGTCAAAAATCATGGCTCAAACTGGACTTGTGCCATTTATTGATGCACAACACCATTGAAATGACTCCTGTCTCAGCAAAGACAGGAGTCATGCCCCCTTGCCCAATGGCCATGCCCAGGGGACATATGTCCCCTGGGCATGGCCATTAGGCACAGTGGCATGTAGGGGGGCCCACATTAGGCCCCCCATGCCACTTTAAGAAATAAAAAAAAAATACTTACCTCAACTTACCTGTACTTACCTGGGATGGGTCCCCCAATCCATGGGTGTCCTCCTGGGGTGGGCGAGAGTGGCAGGGGGTGTCCCTGGGGGCAGGGAAGGGCACGTCGGGACTGCTTCCATGGTCTCAGACCATGTAAGTGAGCCCACAGGTCCCTTAACGCCTGCCCTCACCCAGGCGTTAAAAAACAGCGCATATCAGGCTGTGTGCCGTTTTTTAAGGCCCGCCCCCTCCTGTGCATCAAAATGACGCAGGAGTATAAATAAGGCGCACAGGCCTTAAAGTAATTTTTGGGACGGGAACGCCCACCTTGCATGTCATTAACGCAAGGTGGTTTCCCGCATTCAAAAAATTACGCACATGGAGGTTTTTTGATGTCCGTGGGGTCAGGCGTCATAGTTTAAATATGGGGCAAGGTTTGTGCCGAATGTGCGTCAAAATGTTTGACGCACATTCGGCGCAAACAGAGTATAAATAAGCCCCTTAATTTCCAATCATGACAACAACATACAGATGTAACTCTTTTCTTTATGTTCATCTATTCTAAGGGACACACCTGTGGCAGTCAGGGAGGCGCAAGTGAAAATGTAATAATCTTTGAAAAATGCAGTGCGGTGTGCACCTATGGTAGACAGGAAGGTCCAGAGAGAAATTGAATAGTTCTTAAAAATGATTGTTGCTGATGTGTGTGTACTTACTATGTCAGTCAGGGGCACCAGGGGAAAATGGAATAATACTACAAAAATTAATGCTGTTGCACGTCTGTGCACAACATTTGAGAGTGTCAGCACAGGGGTGGATAGATCAAGGCAAAAAAGATAACATAAAATAGAAAAGTTAAAAAATAAAATATTTTTTTTATAAATAAACAAAATGTAATTGCTGGTGTAGCACTGGACTATGAGAAACCCATGGGGGGACCAAGGAGGTGCAGGTGAAAAATGCAAAAAACAGCGCATAATATTGTACACTGTTCATCCTAATCAAAATATTTGTATACTACAATGATTCTCAAGCGTATTATTAAACTGATATCAGGTAAAAGTAAAATATGAGCAAAAGCAAAAAGCCATAGCCCTCTCCGATAAATCTTCCTAGAAAACGGCTTTTTAAACTGGAATAAAGGGGGGGTGTACAAAATGTCAGTTGGCCACAAGACCAACCACCAACAGCAAGCAAGGAGGCATGGAGAACACAATACACATGCCACCTATACCAAAACACACTGGCTGGCTACACAAAATGGCTGCCAGCCACATGGTCAAACAACAACAACAAGCAAGGAGGCATGATGAACAAAGAACACATGCAGGCCTGTGTCAAAAGCACACTAACTAGCTGCACAAATTGGCCACCAGCCTCATGGTAAAACAACAACAGCAAGTAGGAGGGATGGCGAACAAAGAACTCATGCAGGCCTATGGAAAAAGCACACTGACTGGCTGCCCAAAATGGCTGCAGGCCATATGGTCAGACAATAAAAGCAAGCAAGGAGGCATGTAGACAAACAACACAGACAAGAATATGGCACAAGGATACTGACTGGCTGTACAAAAAGACAGCCAGCCACATGGTCAAACAACAATAACAAGCAAGGAGACCTGGAGAATAAAGAACACATACAGGCTTGTGGCAAAAGCACACTCACTGGCTGTACAAAATGGCCACCAGCCACATGGTCAAACAACAACAGCAAGCAAAGAGGGATGGAGAACAAAGAACACATGCAAGCCTATGGCAAAAGCACACTGCCTGGCTGCACAAAATGCCTGCTGGCCACATGGCCAAACAACAGCAACAAGCAACAAGCAAGGAGGCGTGGCCACAACATAGAACACATGCAGGGCTATGGGGAAAATACACAAAATACACAAAATAACCAACATTTTTAATTTTATCCTATCCTATCCCAGCACTAAATGATGAGTTTTTAAATTGAACAGAAACAGTTCTTTCATGTACTGATGACTAGTACTGGGCCTACTTGCTGGATGGCCCATTGTCAGACTAGGCCCCATAGCAAAGTAAATGAATATTGCAATTGTAACACATATGGATAGCATGTCCTTTACACAAGATGAAAAATGAAATGCAAAACAATAATTAGATGACTACTGAAACTCTAGTCCACCCACCACAATCAATTTTAAAAATCAAATATAAGTACAAAGAAATACTGGTGCATGACCTATCAAACAATCAACAACCTTATACAACAGTTTTGTAACTTACTTGTGATATCATAAAAACATAGGGGGTCATTCTGACGCTGGCGGTAAAATCCGCCAGGGCCAACGACCGTGGGAGCACCGCCAACAGGCTGGCGGTGCTCCCTTGGGCATTCTGACCGCGGCGGTACAGCCGCGGTCAGAAACGGAAAACCGGCGGTGTACCGCCGGTTTTCAGCTGCCCTGGGGAATCCTCCATGGCGGCGCAGCTTGCTGCGCCGCCATGGGGATTCCGACCCCCATACCGCCATCCTGTTCCTGGCGGTTTTGGCCGCCAGGAACAGGATGGCGGTATGGGGTGTCGTGGGGCCCCTGGGAGCCCCTGCAGTGCCCATGCCAATGGCATGGGCACTGCAGGGGCCCCCGTAACAGGGCCCCACCATGATTTTCAGTGTCTGCCATACCGACACTGAAAATCGCGACGGGTGCAACTGCACCCGTCGCACCCCTTCCACTCCGCCGGCTCCATTCGGAGCCGGCATCCTCATGGAAGGGTGTTTCCCGCTGGGCTGGCGGGCGGCCTTCTGGCTGTCGCCCGCCAGCCCCGCGGGAAACCCAGAATACCCACGGCGGTCTTTTGACCACGCAGCGGTATTCTGGCGGTCCCAGCCAGGCCGGCGGCTTCCGCCGCCGGCCGGGGTCAGAATGACCCCCATAGTCCTTAAATCCAATGGTATGCAGCAGAAAAAGAGATCCTTCCACATTGAAATCCAAGTGAAAAGTGACTAGGAGATGGAAAAAGCCCTGGGAGAAGCCTGCTGGACAGGGACAGGAAGTTGGAATCTCAGTGGCACTTACCTCTTTTCATACTAAAAAACAGCTTGAAGGATCCACTGGAGTAGAATATCAACTCAAAAATATATTTTCGACTAGAATTTGCTGCTTCTTGAGTACAGAATCTATTCAAGGTGCAGCTGCGGTTGCTCACGCTTGTCAGCGTTATGAAAAAGGCACCAGAAGCTGTGCTAGTGGCCACAGAAAAGAATTGTGCCACTTGCCAGTGTGCCCCAAAACAAGTCTCATGCACGCCAAGGGAGCAAAAATTCTGCCATGAGCCAGATGACAGAATCTTTCAGGAACTCCAACTTAAATCAGAACCACTACCCTACAACCTATCCTAAAGCTACAGGGGTGGGAAATCCCCAAATCTCTCTGCTACAGACCACAAACTAATGATTATACAATTCCTGATTATGTCTACAGGCTTATTCTGCAAGAAAAATGAAATCCAACATACTTCTCCCACTTAGGTACTTTTATTAATACCTCATACCTCTCCATGCATCAGTCTGCTGACCAAATTTCACCTGCGGTTCAACAGTTCCTATTTTTTCTCAGTAAGATGTTTTGAGTGTTATAGGTATTTCCAGATGTCAATCCTATGTGACCTGCTCCACAGAATCTAAGCTGCCCCTCATTGATGAAGTCCTACAAGGCTTAAAATGGTGTGCTGTTTCTTGTTTGCTAATTCAGAAGAACCTTGCCTGGCAGTTCGGTCTGGACTGCCCTTGTCGGCAGGGCCAAGACTGATTTGTGTGTGTCTGATTCCTGTCTGTAATGAAACAGACAAGCTAAGAAATGATTGATTTCAATGTGCCCTAGAATGCTTACCAATGAAAAATCTTAATTCAAGTATTCTCTCCTTCATTTTTTGTGTTATGTACATAAGTAGGAAAGGTATTCCCCAATGTGGGTCCAGATCTCACTCTTCTATAAGACCCGAGGCATTGGACTGAAGCTCCCCATGATAAGACTCACCATGCCTGAAACTACTCTGAGGCTACTTTTGTTCCCTTTTGAACGGGTTAAGGCCTTGTTTGGGCCGGACTTTTCTGTTAGTACAGGACCAAGTCTGATTTACATAAGTTTGGCTCAGTAATCAAAATATGATGGACTGGAATGCGGCCTAGATAAATTATTACGAGTGCCTGAGATTAATTCAAGAATTCCCCTAATGCCCTTTTGCTGTTATTTTTTTCTGTCATTTCATACAGATAACATTCTGAAATTAAAAGCCTTCCTTTCTGCTGTTTACTGAGCCATCTCCACATAATATGTTTCTCAATACCTGAATGATAAACAGCAACAATCACAAGCTTTATAGGAATCATGTAAATAACTGTAAAATAATGTCTCTCTAAACTCTCTGTACTGGAATCAAACAAGGCCACACAACTGTTCATCCAAACATGAGGATCAGCTTGCAGCTCTGATTGAACTCGACCTCTCACTGCTTACAGGATACATGACAAATTCTCCTCAAACTCATGTATGACTAAATTGCACCTTCCAAACCACAGTGACAAACACATATTGACTAATAACTCAAAGCACCTTTCATAGCACAAGACGAGAGTTTGTCCTCGATTTTCCATTATCAAGAGATGCCAGACAAACTGTGTGTGCAGCACCCAGTTCAGGCGGTCCGAGCCTAGCTGCTGTGAGATGTCATGGTTTGTGCAAGCTTACTGTTACTGCACATTGCAGTTTTTACACGGAGAGGTTTTATTTCCCAATTCAGATACCTGAAGGTAAAAATGGTGTAATTTTACTATGCATTAAAGCACATTTTTATCTTTCCAAACAGCATTTACACTGCAAATTCCTCCAAGTAACATGTCGAGGGATTATCAAAATGAAACGCCACAGGTGACTTGCTGCACTGCCCAGCGCCAAATCCCCATAAACATGCCCCTAAGTTTGTACATAGAAATCTTCACCACAACTTCGTCTAGCGGCTCACTGACAACGCCTCCTTCTCAGACCTCACAGACTGCCTTCCTCCGCTGAAGTGTACTTCCTCAGACACTTTTCTTCAAAACATTCCTAAGTCCAAAGGTAAACGCAGACCATGCACAATCCACTTTGTGCATCTCAACCATGCTCCTTCACGGTCAGATATAACTTTCGATTTTGCCCTGTTCTCGCTCGACTAGATGTCCCCAGTTTGCCTTTTGATCGTTTAGATTCCATTTTTCACTTTCTGAAAATTCTAAAAAGTGGTTGATATTGGATTCCTAGTTCAGATAATTTGTGCTCAGATCTGTGGCATTTCCTTGTGTAAATCCCTTCACTTATTATAAAAAGGAATTTATCTGAGAAAAACAGGTCAGAAATGGGCCAATGTGTGCAGTAAAACTGTAAATGCATGTTATTTCTCATTAGACCTTTAAAACATAGAATAAGCCAAAATATTGAAGGAGGAAAAAACATAACGTTTTCATCCAAGATGAATTTTGGTGTTCAAGAAGTCCTGTGGTGCCCAGTGCTACCTCTTGGACATGACAAGTGAATATGCACCAGAAGAAGTAAAAGGAGGCCATGCTAATCTTATGTCCAGGCCATTAATAGTAGGGGAGGGCGTACCTCGCATAATTTGCTGTGTATCAGAATTAAGCAAAATTCAAACAAAGTATACAAGATTATGTGGAATTACGTGAGGAGTGTGAACCTGTATATAGTGCTATTGTCTTAATGCAAAATTCACCCTTGCATCTAAAATGGACCTTAGAAAGCATTTTGCACTAAGAAAATAGATCTCAACACAACAGAATAGTAACAGCAGCACTTGGGAGGACATTTTTACCTGAAATGTTTGCTGCAAAATTACGCTAGTGGGTATACACACATACTTTTGGGGTTTTTTGTGCATCACAAGAGTAACACAACCTTACAGGAGTGACTCAGGCATAATGAAAATGTCACTCAAGCCTAATTAACAGAAGCCAGAGACTAGGATGAACGTGCCTCTTTTTTGACTGCTCTTTGGGTGTCATACGTGACGTCACAGTAGATTATACAAAGGGGCTAGTTGCTGATTCTACATGATAAACATAGTAAATGTTTTATACGTAGGCCCACTGAATGCGTTTCGTAGCTTGTTATATACCCCCAATATAGCACAGAAGGGAGGAGTTGCCTTTGGTCACTAATTAGCACTGAGGGTGAAAGTCCCAAAAGGCCTCTTTTCACCTAACTGAACAAGCAGTGGGGGCATTTTTTGTTAATTGAAATTGAAAGGTTAAAGAATAATTTGTAGAAAAAAATACATTTTAAAAACAAATATAATTGCTCTTTAAAGATGTATTCTACAGTAGGAATGTTCTCAAAGTCAACTATGCCTCTTCCCGAGGGTCCTGAGAATAGGAAATGGAACAACATGTACATTGTTAAGCTTCCAGTCTCCGCCTTGCAACAAGTACTTTTGTCTAGAATGTAGTAAAATACATTTTGAGAGATAGGAAATCTATATCTGACGAATTGCTGCCAGGCCTAGATGTGAAAGGATGAAAGATGTTGTTTACAGGCAGGAAAATACTTTTAGATTTTTCTAAATTTTCTTTTCAAGTTGAATATTGTAACGCAAACTGTGGTCACCAGGAAGCAGTTGTGGTCTAAAGGCACGGTTTATTGCAAAAATGAAATACAGCCTCTCGAGATATTTGGCTCTTTTCTGAACGATAATATTCAGTGAAACACTGAAAGAGCTTGGTATCGTCCACAGATTATGTTGTTGCTTTCATGGAAGCTGGAAGTTTGCCTGCGGTTTCTATCTTTATGCATCGGCAATCCAGCATGTTAAAATTCCCAGAAGAGCTTCTGAAAAAAAACAGCTAAGTTAAAACGAAACTAGACAAAACATAATTCCGACAATATTCTTCTCTCGTTCGTGTTATGTATGATATTATTTTTGTTATTTGTAAGTTGAGTTTAAAAACATATTAAAATGCTAGTATCTTTAACATGGCTATGGACCTTCTTAATAATCTTTTTTCTAGACAGCTTTAATTGTCTCGTCGCCTCATGTAATAAAAAACATATAATTAAAAATCTATCTGTCTGTCTGTTACACAGTGGATGTCCCCACGGTGTAGTTATAGTTAGGAGAGAGTTTCCATAGGTAGAGTTTGTTGTTTTGCTAATGACATTTCAAAATGGTTTTAAAAAAAAGTTTATCCACCTTAGCTCCTTTGAGGTGATCCATCAAGTGGGGCCAAGAAAAAGGGGAGGATTCCCCATGTTAATTTCCATAGAAACTTCTCTCACAGATACAGAAAAAAGTCTGACAGCAATTGCACCAAATCTGGCAAATGGTTTGAACGTTTCTCAGAAAGCGCACTTTTTTGATTTGTTATAAATCCGTTCAGTCCTCTTTGAAAAATCCACGTTTAAAGAGGTGCTTTGGATGATCGCTAAGGTGTTAAAAGTAGGTATATCTGTACTGTTGGTGTCCTGATATACTCTTATTGGCCAATTTAAAAGGGACTGGTCAGTCCTAATTGGCTGTCCACAACCTGAACAATATGTTATGGGAGCAGTTCAAGAACTCAAGGACATGGTCTCCATCCTGACAGTGATTGAAAAAAACATTGAATGTGGGATGTGAGCACATCCTGACTCCCAAGGGCATGTTGGTGGGGTGGGAGGGAAGGACCAATCCCTTGATTGGCTGACCACAACATGAACATGTTGGAGCAGCAATTAAAGGACTCTAGGTCATGGTCCTTGTTGAAATGCATTTTAGTGAAAGCTAGGTTTTTAGGGTCACAAAAAAGAGAGCATAGAATGTGTGATAACAGATTTTAATCACAATATAAAGCATTTGTTGGTTACCTGAATGTATATATTCACCAAAAAGAAGAAAGGTTATACCGAAATTATGGTTGGGTGCTAAGACGTTAGCTTATGTTAAAAACTACCAGAAATTTACAAAAAAATAATGGTCATATTGACATAAAAGTTAGGTGTTGGAATGAGACATGAGATAACATTATATAAACTAAAATCTACTGAAATATGCCAGTTATAGTTATGTGAACTAACAATAGCTTCTACTGCCATCATGCACTGCTTATGAACTCACATTTACAACAGTCATGACGTTAAATGGATATCATTGATATATCACTCGTGGCATCTCAGCCATAAGCTCCAGCCAGACACTGCATTCAGACCCTCAAGAACAGGCTTTTACTACATGAATGTGCTCACCCTGCCTCTTATATTTTAATAATTAATTAATTTTCAGGACACAGGGATATGTCCCTGAGTCCTGCAGTGGCTGCACAACGTTTTTCTCAGGGTGAATTAAGTCAATCAGGGTTGAGTAGATCAACTGTATTTGACCAAACATGCCATATCTTGACACCAATAGTCCAGTTACACTTATCTTTTCAACTCCTTCATGCTCAACCCAAGCCCCTTTCTAAACACTAAGGCCCTCATTCCAACCCTGGCGGTCGGTGATAAAGTGGCGGAAATACCGCCAACAGACTGGCGGCAATAAAAAAGGGAATTATGACCATAGTGGAAACCGCCCACACAGACAGCCACTTTAACACACCGACCGCCGCGGAGGTAGCAACAAGCACCGCGGAGGTAACCGCCAACAGCCAGGCGGAAGACAATGTTCTGCCCACAGTTATATGAAACACCTCTCTGCCACCTTTTCCGGGGCGGTACCAACAACATCAAAAGCACAGCAGAAACAGTACACAGAAGGCAAAGGACTCACCTCTGGAGATTCAGGGAAGAACCACGCCGCCATGGAGCCCGAGTTGCAGGTATTTCCCATGCTTATCTATCTCCTTCTTCACTATGAACATCAACGCCGGTGAAGACTACCACGGTGAGTACAGCTGCCTAGCACACAAGGGAGGGAGGGAGGAAAAAGAGAGTGACACACACACGCAACACCCCCACCCCCAACACCAGGCACACAAGCAGATGCAGTAAGAAAACATATTTACCCTGTACCCCTCAGGAATAATGCAAGGACAAAAGGAATTGAGTAAAGTGAGTGTAATAAGATAAAAATCTAGAAATTTGTGCTTCAAAATCAAAACAGTATATACACATATGCAAATGGACGGACACAGCCCAGTCCACAACGTCCATGGGCCACAGGGCCACATCACATAGGCCAAGGCCCCACTTGACTCCTGCAATAACATGGAGAGAACACCGCAGGGGCATCAGGTCGAAAATACACAGGCACCTCAGGGGGACAGGGAACGGGGGGCACCTCAGCCGGAAGATGGTACAACACCACTGGTCCTGGAGGGGGCTACATTCCCTGTGCGATGTCCTGGGGAGTGCAAGGCCACAGTCTCTCAAGTGGATGGTTTTCCCACTGCTTGGTCCTGGGGAGTGCAAGGCTGCAGTCTCTCAAGTGGGTGGTTTGCTCACTGCTTAGTCCTGGAGAGTGCAAGGCCGCAGTCGCTCAAGTGGGTGGTTTGCCCACTGCTTGGTCCTGGGGAGTGCAAAGCCACAGTCTCTCAAGTGGATGGTTTGCCCACTGCTTGCTCCTAGGGAGTGCAAGGCCACACTCTCTGTAGTGGGTGGTTTGCCCACTGCTTGGTCCTGGGGAGTGCAAGGCCACAGTCTCTCAAGTGGATGGCTTCTTCCACTGGTTCTGGAGTGGGCTTTGTGCCCAGTGTGCTTCATCCTGGTAAGTTGGGGGTGAGTGGATGGCTTCTTCCACTGGTTCTGGAGGGGGCTTTATGCCCAGTGTACTTCATCCAGGCAAGGAGGCGGTGAGTGGATGGCTTCTTCCACTGGCTCTGGAGGGGGCTTTGTGCCCAGTGTGCTTCGTCCTGTCAAGGAGGGGGTGAGTGGATGGCTTTTTCCACTGGTTCTGGAGGGAGCTTTGTGCCCAGTGATGCTGATCTTGGGGAGTGCAAGGTCACAGTCTCTCACCTGGGTGCCACACCCACAGGATTTGCCGGCGTTGACGGCTGCTCAGAGGTGGCAGAGGCAGGGCTGGTGTCAGGGCTGGCAGTGGTGGGGGGAGGTCCTGCCCGTCCCCTGCAGCCTCGAATGCCTGCCCACTGGGGCTGCTGTCGGTGCTGGCAGTGGTGGGGAGAGGCTCCTGCCCATCCCCTACAGCCTCTGATAGCTGCCCACTGGGGCTTCTGGCAGTGCTGGCAGTGGTGTGGGAGGCTCCTGCCCATCCCCTGCAGCCTCGGATGGCTGCCCCCTGGGGCTGCTGCTGCCGGTGGCAGTGCTGTGGCGGTGCTGTTGTCCGGAATGCCAGTGGTGGGGGGAGGCTCCAACTTTCCCCTGCAGCCTCGGACGGTCGAACCACCATGGGTGGTAGTAGGGCCTCAGAATCAGTGCCAGCACCAGTCCTCCTGTCCTTCCTGCCTGGGTCAGGCCCCTTGCCCTTCCCAGCTGGTGGTGCCTCCTTGCCCTTGGCAGCTGGTGGTGCCTCCTTGCCCTTGCCCTTGGCAGCTGGTGGGGCCTCCTTGCCCTTGCCAGCTGTTGGTGCCTCCTTGCTCTTGTCTTTGGCAGCTGGTGGTTCCTCCTTGCTCTTGCCCTTGGCAGCTGGTGGTGCCTCCTTGCCCATGGCAGCTGGTGGTGCCTCCTTGCCCTTCACCTTGGCAGCTGGTGCAGGCACACTGTCAGTGTACATGGTTGGTTCCCTGGAGCCTCTCCCACCTGCAGTAGCTGCTGATACTACTGTAGCTGTGGACTGGGTGGCTGAGGTGCTTGCCAGGGTTCTGACCACCCAGGCCTGACATGAAGGATGGGGGGAGGGGAAGGGAAGAGGTCAACGGTGGAGAGGAAAAGCTTCTTAGGGACACTGGGGCAGGAAGAGGGTGAAGGTTTGGGAGTGGAGGAAGAGGGAGTGGTTGTTGGAGGTGTCTGTCTGCTGTGTTTGGGTGCAGGTGCATGGGCTGGATGCTGTTGTAGGGTGGATGGCTGTTGGGTGTCTGAGTGCTTGCTTTTGTGTACTTTGGGAGGAGGGGGCACAGACACAGTGGGAGAGGACACAGAGGATGTGTGCATGGACGTGGGGATGGTGGCTGTCAGTGAGGGGTGTGTAGTGATAGGCGTGATGGTGATGGCAGTAGTGGATGAGGATATAGTGCATGCAGGTGTGAGTGGAGATGCTACTGGGAGGGTGGTGGACGAGGCGGAGGAGGGGGACACAGTGGAGGCAGTGGATGTTGGTGTGTCTGCATCTGGATCATGTTTGTGTGAGTGCCTGTGGGATGATGTGTGGTGCTTGTGTTTGCCTGAGCCACTCCTGTGTGTTGTCGTGGGTGCATGCTGGTCTGAATGTGTGCTTGGTATAGGTTGGGGTTCAGGGGAATGGGACTGGGTAGAGGAAGTTGGAGGGGGGAGGCTAGAGACAGGGACAATGGCTGCCATCAGGGAGGAGGCCAGAGCCTGGATTGATCTCTGCTGGGCCGCCATGCCAGAGTGAATGCCCTCCAGGAATGTTTTTGTTTGTTGCAAATGGACTGACAGGCCCTAGATGACATTCACTATGGTTGACTGCCCAACAGAGATGGATCTGAGGAGGTCAATAGCCTCCTCACTCAGGGCAGCAGGGCTAACTGGGGCAGTGCCTGAGGTGCCTGGGGCAAAGGAGATGCCCACCCTCCTGGGTGAGTGGGCACGGGAAACACGCTGAGGGGCTACTGGGAGGGTGGTGCTGGTACGGGGGTGGTGGCTGTACCTGTATTTGGGGTGGCCACAGAGTTGACCGCCACCACCAGGGAGCTTCCATCGGAGGAGGTATCACTGTCAGAACTGTCCCCTCCAGTCTCCGCCGTGGTGCTCTCCTTGCCCTCCATCCCACTGGTGCCCTCACAATCAGTGGATTCAGCCTTCTGGGCCATGTGGGATGCAGCTTCTCTGCCAGATGATGCTAATGCACAGAAGGACAGGGTGACAAAACAAAAAGAAAGGGGGGAGAGACAAGGATACACTTGGTCAATGGCTGCACCAACACCACAGTTGGGGTACACAGCACCCTCACACAGGGAACAGTTCTATGCACTATGCAATGCACTATCAGTCACAATGCTAGTCACCAGCCCAAGGACAGGAATACCTAGCTCCAATAGCAGCATACCTCACACTCACATACACCTGCCTAGTAGTGGATGCCTACTAGCCTTGTAGGAGGTGGGGTTCATCAGCCCCTGCCCAACATGGGACCTACCCTCCAATGTCCAGCCTGGCCTAGGGGCAACCACAGGCCCACATCCCCCACCCGAAGACCACCACACCACACGCAAGTAGTATATTGGGAAACTGTACTCACACCCTTGTGGCTGCTGTGATGCCCTCAAGCGCCCATCCAGCTCCGGATACACCACCGCCAGTATGCGGGCCATCAGGGGGGGTCAGTAGTGACTCGAGCCGTGGTTGGTTCCAGGCACAGGTCACAGCAGTACTTGCAGTGTAGGTCCTCTCCTGTGGAAGATCAGGTAGCAAGTGAGAGAACAGATTGAAAATGGCGGTCATGTCCACAGCGGTGCGTACCGTCACCGCCAGCGTACATCACCATTGGCCACTGTAACCCATAGGGCCCAATGACAACCAATGAGGAGTTGCACGGTGGTACACGTTCGCCTCCCACAACGGCACACAACTTCAGCGGAATTACCACAGGACACCATTTTAGTGGGGGCAGGCCATGGCACCTAACTACGTCACAGTACACCTAGGCACCATTTAGGCCTATCCAATAACATACTGTTTCAGTCACAACATGCAATGCAGTGTACAGTTTGGAAATGTGGAATACTGACCAGCCATTCCCCGGTTTGCCCCCTACATTACAACCACTGCAGATGAATAGGGGATGGAGACATCCCCCTGTGTAGAGACCCTGGGTGGACTTGGCAACAATGGAGGACAGTCACATTATCCTCACCTACAGACTTGACAGGGCCACAATCAGGGAGCTGTGTGCCCAATTGGAGGCAGACCTGATATCTGCTATCTGTCATCCCACTTGGATCCCCCTTCTTGTGCAAGTCCTATCTGTGCTCCATTTCTTAGAAACTGGTTCTTTCCAAGTGACAGTGGGCTTGGCAGCAGGAATGTCACAGCCAATGTTCTCTATAGTGCTGAGTGTTGTTTGCCATGATTAAACACATGCACAGCTACAGTGTTTTCCCCCAGGTTGAGGATTTGGCCACAGTGAAAGCTGACGTCTGTGCAATGGAACATATCCACAACATTATTGGGGCTGTTGATGGTTCACATATTGCATTTGTCCTCCCCCGGAGAAATGAACAGGTGTTCAGAAATCGAAACAGCTTTCACTCAATGAATGTGCAGATAGTGTGCCTGGCGGACCAGTACATCTCCCATGTCAGTGCAAAATATCCTGGGTCTGTGCATGATGGCTTTATCCTGAGGAATTGCAGAATCCATATGTGATGGCTCAACTCCAAAGGCACTGGGTGTGGCTAATAGGTGAGCCCATGGTTCCCACCCAGTATATGTTGGTGTATGAGTATGGTGTTGTCCATAAGGGTTAGTGTTTGGATAACAGAAATCCCTTGATATTTGCAGGTGACTCTGGTTACCCCAACCTCTCATAGCTACTGACCCCTGTGAGGAATCCCAGGACAAGGGCAGAGGAACGTTACAATGAGGCACATGGGCGAACAAGAATAATCAAGAAGATATTCGGCCTCCTGAAGGCCAGGTTTCGGTGCCTCCATCTAACAGGTGGTTCCCTGTGCTACTCACCCAAGAAGGTCTGCCGGATCATCATGGCATGCTGTATGTTGCACAACCTTGCCTTGAGACGCTGGGTGCCTTTTCTGCAGGAGGATGGGGCTGGAGATGGGCGTGGGGCAGCAGTGGACCCTGTGTACAGTGATGAAGAGGAGGCAGAGGATAAGGATGAGGACAACAGAATAGCAACCATTCAACAGTATTTCTAGTGACACACAGATAGGACACTGTGACTTCACCTTCGATTGACAGTTTTGTGTTGGACATTGTACATGGCCGGCTGTTTTCTCACTACTATGGCCACTTACTGAAACCTTTGGCATCTCTATTTGCAGATATCTGTGCCCAACTCTGGCCCCTGGTGTGTTGACTGCAGCCCACTACAGGTCATACCTATGTATACATTAATGTACAGTTGAATTGCAATGTTTACAGCTTATTAAACAAACACATAGTTAAATCATTTGACATACTCCATACTTGTTTTTTTCAAAGGGTGTTTATTTAAGTGCTAATAAGTAGAGGGGGATGTGCAATGTGCTGGGTTGATGGTGGCAGAAAGTCCAGGATAGAGTCCAGTTGCATTGTCCAAGGGGGCATAGGAAGTGTAGCAATGGCAGTTCAAGGTGGACACGGTGACAAAGTGGGACACAAGGGTAACATTCAGGAGAGTCTTTTTTCCTGGCGGGGTCTTGGCAATGTTCTCTAGCTTCTGCCTGGATCGCAGGGACCGTTTGTGGAGTGGTTCTCCTTCTGCAGGGGGAGGGGTGCTGGTGGCCTGTTCGTCCTGCGGTAGGTCCTCCTGTCCACTGGCGGCAGCGGAGGTGGAGGGCTGTTCATCGGTGTGGCTAGTGTCAGGGGCCCGTTGGTGTGCCACTGCCTCCCTCATGGTGCTGGCCGTGTCTGCCAGCACCCCTGCAATGGTGATCAGGGTGGTGTGGATGTCCCTCAGGTCCTCCCTGATCCCCAGGTACTGTCCCTCCTGCAGCCGCTTGGTCTCCTGCAACTTGTCCAGTATCTGGCCCATCATCTCCTGGAAATTGAGGTATGCTCCCAGGATGTTGGTGAGTGCCTCGTGGAGAGTCGGTTCCCTGGGCCTGTACTCCCCCTGTCGCACAGCAGTCCCCCCAGCTTCCCTGATGTCCTGTGCCTCTGTCCCCTAAACCGTGTGCCTACTGCCACTGACCCCAGGTCCCTTATTGTCCTGTGTTTGTGGGGTGTCCTGGGGTCCCTGTAGTGGTGGACACACTGCTGATTGACGTGCCCTGGGAACAGAAGTATGGGCCAGCTGGGTGGGTGCTGTGGTGGTATTTCCTGAGGGGGGAGGCTCCGTGGTGGTATGGGACTGTGCCTGGGTAACCGACTGTCCGGAGGTTCATGATGGGCCAGGTTGGTCATCCAGATCCAGGTGTCCAGAGCTGCTGTCATCACTATGGGCCTCTTCTGAGGGGGGGACTGGATGTTGCTGGTACCTCCTCTCCAGTAACATTGGATAGGGGACCTGTGGGGATGTAATAGCAGTGTTAAAGTTTCTGCGTGGGTGTGTTGCCCTCTATGGTTGTTATTGCCCTGGCAGCTTTCCCTTGTGTTAGTAGTGATTTAGTGGGCTAGGTGATGGTCTCTGGTGTGGATGCTTTAGTGATAGCTGTCGATGCAAGTCTGTGATGGGTGTCCATGCATTGGTGTGGCATACAGGGCTTGGTTTTGGGAGGGGTGGGTTGTGATGGTGGGGTGTGAGTGAGGTGGTGAAGTGATGGGTGGGGTATGTGATGGCATACAGGTAGGGGGGTGAAAGCAGTAAAGAGTTGACTTACCAGAGTCCAGTCCTCCTGCTAGTCCTGCCAGGCCCTCAGGATGCATGATTGCCAAGACTTGCTCCTACCATGTTGTTAGTTGTGGGGGAGGAGGTGGGGGTCCACCGCCAGTCCTCTGTACTGCTATCTGATGTCTTGCTTCCACGGAACGCACCTTCCCCCATAGGTCGCTCCACCTCTTCCTGATGTCATCCCTTGTTCTGGGGTACTGTCCCATGGCGGTTGACCCAGTCCACGATTCTCCGCCACAGCTCCATCTTCCTAGAAATGGATGTCTGCTGTACCTGTGATCCGAATAGCTGTGGCTCTACCCTGATGATTTCCTCCACCATGACCCTTAGCTCCTCCCCTGAGAACCTGGGGTGTCTTTGTGGTGCCATGGGTGTAGTGTGAGTGGTGTGTGAGGGTGTGTGGGGTGATGTGTTGGGGTGTGTGCTGTAAGGTGCGTGGATGGTGTATGGGTAATGGTGTTTTGTGGCTCTGGCTCTGTGGGTGCTCTTGGTCTGTCTCTCTCAGTTGTAAATATTTTTGAGTTGTAAGGGGTTGTGGGTAGTGTGGGTGTGTGCTTTATAGTGGTGTGGGTGTGGTGTGTGTATGGGTGTCAGGTGTGTGTTATTCAGATTGACCAATGTGATGTTGTTTTGTATGTGTGTGTGTATTCTGAGCACAGTGGTATGTACCACCAATGGTTTACCACGGTTGAATGTCAACCACGGTGATTCGTGGGTCATAATGCTGTGGGCATAGTTCTGTTGGCGTAACGGTGTGGGTTTTGGTACTGCCAGTTTATCACTGACCTTTGGGCTGCCGGACTTGTGTGTGTAGCTGTGTAGTGATGGATTGCTATGTGTGTGTCATAATATGGGTAGCGGTAATCCGTTGCACATGCAGTATGTTGGTGGCGGTCAGCATGGCGGTAAGCGGGACTTACCGCCAATGTCATAATGAGGGCCTAATTTCTCAAAAACAGCTGAACTGATTTATACACAAAATAAAAAAAGGCACACCTACTGAGTAAAGTTCCAACCTTTTGCTATATTTGATATAATACAGATCAGCTGTTTTTTTCTGTAGCTGCAAGAGAAGTTTCCTAGAGAAATTCAATTAGGAAATCAACATTTCAGGAAGGGGTCGAGGTGGAATAAAAAAATTTGGAAAGATTGTGAAGATTCTTCAAATGCTGACAAAGTTATTAGTGAAACAAAAACTCTCTCTTAATGAAAACTGTGACTTAACAATAACTACACAATGGCAACAGTCACTGTGTGATATAAATATATCTATATGATATCTGTATGTACAGCGATTTGGATGTATCATCCATTTGAAGTGTCATTCCTATTTTCTTCAACCCAGCATAGCAATTTACAGCATAAATAAATGGGGTAGTCCATGTTAGCCATTACTCCTTCACTGTGGGTAACAAACCTTTTGCCTAATCCAATGTTCGCATCCTCCTAAAGAGACATGCACTTTTTTCCACTCTTTATAATTTTTTAGTTTTTTAGTCATTCAGGTGTGTTTAAACTATGGGGGTCATTCCAACCCTGGCAGTCGGTGTTAAAGCGGCGGCTAACCCGCCAATAGGCTTGTGGTGTAAAAAATGGAATTCTGACCCTGGCGGAAACCGCCAACAGAGACCGCCACTTTAACACTCCGACCGCCACGGCAGGACAAACAAACAGCGCGGCGGTCACCGCCAACAGACAGGCGGGAGACAATGTACCGCCCACCCTATCACAACCCACCAATCCGCCACCTTTTCCGGTAAAAACACGGCGGAAACCGACATTTCAAACGGAAAACGCTCACCTCCATACACCCCACGAGGAATCTGGACAGCATGGAACCCGAACTACACATCCTACCAGCCATTGTCTTCCTGCTCCTCTACCAGGAGCACGAACGCCGGCGCAGAAGACTACGCTGAGTACTGCACCTACGACACAGGGGAGGGGGGAGGAGAAAATATTACGGGCACACATACGCTACACACCCACCACCACCCTCACCCACTACAACACACACATCAATGCATAGCAATACATCACTGTTACAATCCCCATGCCCCCCGGAAGAATGCAAAGACAAAATGAAATGATCATAAACAGTCGAATATATTGTATTATCGGCATATAAACATATCACACATTTAAAACTAATATATACATAAATATCAAAAGTCCGATACTTTTAGCTGTCATTGTCCGTGGACCACTGGGCCCAAATCACATGGGCAAGGCCCACACAGGATACCTGACACCAACGGAGAGAACACTGCAGGGGCATCAGATAGAAAAACTACAGGCACCTCAGGGGGAAGGGAAGGGGGGGCACCTCAGCCACATAAGTACACGACGCCAGATCCACGAGGGGCCTCCATGGCCACTGTCCCATCCTGGGGAATGCAAAGCCACAGTCTCTCAAGTCCATACAGTGGGTGGCTTGCCCACTGTACCATCCTGGGGAGTGCAAAGCCACAGTCTCTCAAGTCCATACAGTGGGTGGCTTGCCCACTGTACCATCCTGGGGAGTGCAAAGCCACAGTCTCTCAAGTCTCTACAGTGGGTGGTTTGCCCACTTTACCATCCTGGGGAGTGCAAAGCCACAGTCTCTCAAGTCCATACAGTGGGTGGCTTGCCCACTGTACCATCCTGGGGAGTGCAAAGCCACAGTCTCTCAAGTGGATGACAGTGTCCACTGGTTCTGGAGGGGGACTGGTGCCCAGAGTGCTTCGTGCAGCCCTGCCCGACACAGATGCGGCACTGCCCCTTCCGCCAATGGGCCAGCGGTGCTTGAGATGAAGGGCCCAGTGCAGCGGTGCTTGAGATGAAGGGCCCAGCGCAGCGGTGCTTGAGATGAAGGGCCCAGTGCAGCGGTGCTTGAGATGAAGGGCCCAGTGCAGCGGTGCTTGAGACGGCGGTGCCCAGCGGAGCGGTGCTTGAGATGAAGGGCCCAGCGGAGTGGTGCTTGAGATGAAGGGCCCAGTGCAGCGGTGCTTGAGATGAAGGGCCCAGTGCAGCGGTGCTTGAGATGAAGGGCCCAGCGGAGCGGTGCTTGAGATGAAGGGCCCAGTTCAGCGGTGCTTGAGATGAAGGGCCCAGTGCAGCGGTGCTTGAGACGGCGGTGCCCAGCGGAGCGGTGCTTGAGATGAAGGGCCCCGCGGAGCGGTGCTTGAGATGAAGGGCCCAGCACAGCGGTGCTTGAGATGAAGGGCCCAGTGCAGCGGTGCTTGAGATGAAGGGCCCAGTGCAGCGGTGCTTGAGACTGCCTTGCCCAGCGGAGCGGTGCTTGAGATGAAGGGCCCAGCGGAGCGGTGCTTGAGACGGCGGTGCCCAGCGGAGCGGTGCTTGAGATGAAGGGCCCAGCGTAGCGGTGCTTGAGATGAAGGGCCCAGTGCAGCAGTGCTTGAGATGAAGGGCCCAGTGCAGCGGTGCTTGAGACGGCGGTGCCCAGCGGAGCGGTGCTTGAGATGAAGGGCCCAGCGGAGCGGTGCTTGAGATGGCGGTGCCCAGCGGAGCGGTGCTTGAGATGAAGGGTCCAGCGGAGCGGTGCTTGAGATGAAGGGCCCAGCGCAGCGGTGCTTGAGATGAAGGGCCCAGTGCAGCGGTGCTTGAGATGAAGGGCCCAGTGCAGCAGTACTTGAGACGGCGGTGCCCAGCGGAGCGGTGCTTGAGACGGCGGTGCCCAGCGGAGCGGTGCTTGAGATGAAGGGCCCAGTGGAGCGGTGCTTGAGATGAAGGGCCCAGTGCAGCGGTGCTTGAGACGGCAGTCCTTGCCCTGTTCAGCGGTCCTTGCCCAGTTCAGCGGTGCTTGCCTTGGCGGTCCTTGCCCTGTTCAGCGGTCCTTGCCCTGTTCAGCGGTGCTTGCCTTGGCGGTGCTTGCCCAGTTCAGCGGTGCTTGCCTTGGCGGTCCTTGCCCTGTTCAGCGGTCCTTGCCCTGTTCAGTGGTGATTGCCTTGGCGGTCCTTGCCCTGTTCAGCGGTCCTTGCCCTGTTCAGCGGTGCTTGCCTTGGCGGTCCTTGTCCTGTTCAGCGGTCCTTGCCCTGTTCAGCAGTGCTTGCCTTGGCGGTCCTTGCCCTGTTCAGCGGTGCTTGAGTTGGCGCTCCTTCATTGCCCAGCTGGGCTGTGGCTGGCGCTCCTTCATTGCCCAGCTGGGCTGTGGCTGGCGGGGCCCTCCTGGGCAGCTGGGCTGTGGCTGGCAGGGCCCTCCTGGGCAGCTGGGCTGTGGCTGGCGGGGCCCTCCTGGGCAGCTGGGCTGTGGCTGGCGGGGCCCTCCTGGGCAGCTGGGATGGGACTGGTGGGGCCCTCCTGGGCAGCTGGCCTGCTGCCGGACTTGTCGGGCGTGCTGCCCTTCCCACCCTTCCCTGGTCGTCTGTGGCCCTTTCCCACCTTTGGCGGTGTGCCAGGTGGCACCCCACTTCGAGGCGGAGCCAGGGTAGGGATTTTGGTCCCTGGTGTCCTTGGCCTCTCGAGCCGGGCACTGGTGATCTTTGGGTGTTTTTCCGGGGGTGGGCTGGCCGTGCCTTGGCTCCTACCAGAACTAGTTGCCCTTGAGGGTGGGGGACTCCACAGTCCTTGGACAACAGTCCTGATAGGTCCTGGTTTGGTGGTGGCTGAGGTGCTGATTGCAGTCTTATTCGATGGACGGGGTGGGGGAGTTGTTGGAAAGAGGTCAAGTTTGGAAAGGAAAATCAATTTGGAAAGAGAGGGACGGCTAGGTGTAGTGGGTATGGGAGTGGAGGAAGAGGATGTGGTTGTAGGAGTGTGAAGTCTGGTTTCTTTGGGTGCAGGTGCTTGGGCTGGAGGCTGTCGTGAGGTGGATGGCTGTTGGGTGGGTGGCTGCCTGCGTTTGTGTGGTTTGGAAGAGGGGGTGACAGACACACTGGGAGAGGACACAGGGGGCGTGTAAATGGTAGTGGGGGTGGTGACTGCACGTGTGCGGAGTGTTCTGGTGGGTGTGCTGGTGATGGACGTAGTGGCTGAAGATGTTGTGCATGCAAGTATGAGTGGAGATGTCACAGGGAGGGAGGAGGGAGACAAGGAGGAGGGGGACACAGTGGAGGCAGTGGGTGTTGGTGTGTCTGCATGTGGATGTTGCTTGTGTGAATGCTTGTGTGAAGTGTGGTGCTTATGTCTGGATGAGCTTCCCTTGGGTGTTGAGGTGTGTGCAGGCTAGTCTGTAGGTGTGTCTGGGATAGGCAGAGGTACAGGGGATTGGGTCTGGGTGGAGGAAGTTGGAGGGGGGAGGCTAGAGACAGGGACAATTGCTGCCGTCAGTGCTGAGGCCAGAGCGTTGAACGATCGCTGATGGGCAGCCTGACCCGAATGAATGCCCTCCAGGTATGCATTACTCCGGTGCACCTCCCTTTCTACACCCTGGATGGCATTCAAAAGGGTAGACTGCCCAACAATGATGGTCCTCAGGAGGTCAATGACCTCCTCACTGAGGGCAGCAGGGGTGACAGGGGCAGGGCCTGAGGTGCCTGGGGCGAAGGAGATGCCCCCCTTCCTGGGTGAGCGGGCACGGGGCAAACGCTGAGGGGCTGCTGGGAGGGCGGTGCTGGTGCGCTGGGTGGCTGCTGTACCTGTTGCTGCGGGGGCACGGATGTTGCCGCCACCACAAGGGAGCTCCCTTCAGAGGACGAGTCGCTGCCACTGACATCAGCACGAGTCCCCGCTGTGGAGCTCCCCTCGCCCTCCATCTCACTGGTGAAATCCGAGTCAGTTGCATGGCCCGCCATGGCCATGTGAGATGCAGCTCCCTCGTGCTCCGATGCCACTTCTCCTCCGCCTGATGATGCTAATGCACACATGAACAGGAAGACCACAAAAAAGGGGGGGGGGAGAAATAAAGTCATGTTGAGTGCATGGATTACCGCTACCGTTGGCGGGAGGACAGACACAGAAGCCCCCTGCACTACGCTGCGCACTTGGGGTCCACTACGCAATCCGTGGGACATGGCCTACAAGCCTATGGACGACGACTGCACACATAGATGACACATGGCCATGAATAGTTGTACTTGGCACCCTACAGAGGTGGGGGGCGGGGGCACAGGGCCATGCCTTACGGAGGGGCCTAGCCTACAGAAATCGCCCTGGCCTAGAGATACCCACAGCCCACCTCCCCCACCCTGACACCTCCACTGCGCGCAAAGTCACCAGAATGAGAGTGTACTCACCCCCTTGTGTCTGCTGTGATGTCCTCACGCGCCCATCCAAATCGGGGTAGGCCAACGCCAGGATCCGGGACATCAGGGGGGTCAATTGACGACTGGCACCCCGCCTACGTTGGGAGGCCATCCCCAGCAGAGCCTCCGCCGTCTTCCTGCTCCCGCGTCGGATGTCCTCCCACCTCTTCCGGCAGTGGGTGCCCCGTCTGTTGTGGACCCCAAGGGTCCGGACGTCCTTGGCGATGGCACGCCAAATCGCGACTTTCTGGTGGGCGCTGACCTATGTGACATGTACTGGGGGAGAAAAAAAATCAACACCTTCTGCATGCTTGATGTGAGTGGTCCCCCATCCCCACCCTTGCCATGTGGCACATGCTCTCATCTGTCGTCTGATGCATGCCTCAATCGCTCCCCTCCCCACCATCTTTCATCCACCCGACTCAACCCAGGCATTGCCCACAAAGCATGCTCCCAGTGTACTTACTTGTTGGTCTGGAAGACCGTAGAGTAGCGCATACTGGGGGAGGACCCCATCCATGAGTTTCTCCAATTCTTCAGAAGTGAAGGCAGAGGCCCTTTCCCCAGTCGCAGCAGCCATTGTCTCTTCCAGACCGAGGTCACAGCAGCACTTGCAGTGTAGGTCCTATCCTGTGGAAGATCAGGTATCGAGTGATTAAGTAGATAGAAAATGCCGGTCACGCCCGCGGCGGTGACCACCGCGGCGGTGTGTACCGCGACCGCCGGCGCACATCGTCATTGGCTCCTGAAACCCATAGGGTTCAATGTTAACCAATGCGGCTTTGCGCCGCGGTCTTCGACCGCCACGGTGTGCCACGCCAGCGCATTGATCTCACATCCCATTGTCACACTTCACCGGTCAGGCAGCCGCCATTTCAAGGACCCACATGGCTTAATTTCTACTGCGTCACACATACCTAGGCCTTTCCTCAACACTCATACAAACCATTCAATGCATAGTGAATCGTGTTGTGTGCAGGCTGTGGGAACGTACCTGTGGGTTGATTGACTCTGTGCTCGCTGTTGTCCTTCCTAGGCACCGTCCGCTGGGACATGCGAGGAGATGGAGGAATCCTCTGGTGTACAGACCGCTGATGGACCTGTCGACAATGGAGGAAAGACATGTCATACTGACATACAGGCTTGACCGAGCCTCTATACAGGAACTGTGTGCCCAGCTGGAGGCAGACCTGATGTCACCCATCCGCCAACCCACAGGGATCCCCCCTCTAGTGCAGGTGCTGTCAGTGCTCCATTTCTTAGCAAGTGGGTCATTTCAAACAACAGTGGACATATCATCAGGGATGTCTCAACCTATGTTTTCCAAGGTGTTGTCCAGAGTGTTGTCTGCCCTGCTGAAACACATGAGGAGCTACATCATTTTCCCTGAGGTGGGGGATTTGCCTACAGTGAAGGGTGATTTCCATGCCCTTGGACATATCCCCAACATCATAGGTGCCATTGATGGGACACATGTGGCTTTGGTACCCCCCCAGCAGGAGTGAACAGGTGTACAAGAACAGGAAAAGTTATCATTCGATGAATGTACAGATGGTGTGTTTGGCTGACCAGTACATCTCCCATGTTAATGCCAAGTTCCCTGGGTCAGTGCTTGACGCCTACATCCTACGGAATAGCAGTATCCCGTTTGTGATGGGTCAACTCCAGAGGCACAGGGTGTGGCTATTAGGGGACTCTGCTTACCCCAACCTGTCCTGGCTACTGACCCCAGTGAGGAATCCCAGGACCAGGGCAGAGGAACGCTACAATGAGGCCCATGGGCAGACTAGGAGGGTGATCGAGCGAACCTTTGGCCTCCTGAAGGCCAGGTTCAGGTGCCTCCATATGACAGGTGGATCCCTAATGTACTCACCAAAGAAGGTGTGCCAGATCATCGTGGCATGCTGTATGCTTCACAACCTGGCTTTGCGCCGCCAGGTGCCTTTTCTGCAGGAGGATGGTCCAGATGGTGGTGTTGTAGCAGCTGTGGAGCCTGTGGAGAGTGAAGAAGAGGAAGCTGGAGAGGACGACATAGACAACAGGAACACAGTAATAGAGCAATATTTTCAGTGACACACAGGTAAGAGTACACACCGGCATATTACATTTACTTAAAAACTCATACCTCTCTACTGTCTGACTTTTTCCCCAGTGTATGGTAACTGTGTTGTGACTTTCCCTTCCGTTTCAGAGCTGTGGGCCCCACTGCGTGACATCTGCTTTGTTACCCCATGGACTACAGCTGTGTGACAGCGGTTTGTTGGCATCACAATGTGAATAACAATTTTGGCACTGTCATGTCTAATACATTTGTTAAAATCACAGACAGCCTCCAGATTGTTTATGTGCAATAAGTGTGTTTATTCAAGTGCTCTAAATTGGATGGGTGGTTGCAAATCGGTGAGGGGTGATGGTGGAGGATTGTCCATGGCAGAGTCCAGACTATCAGGTTCACAGGTGCATTGTCCAAATGCCTGTGGGAAGTGGAGCAGAGGCAGTTTAAGGTTGGACAGGGTGACAATGTGGGACAGTGGGATGACAATCAGGGCGGTATCCTTTGCTGGCAGGGGTCTTGACATGTTACTCTGTCTTCTTCCTGGATCTCAGGGCCCACTTGCGGGGTGGTTCTCCTTCTGCAGGGGGTGGGGTTCTGGTGGCCTGTTGGTCTTCTGTCGGGGCATCCTGTCCACTAGCGCCGGCGGAGGTGGTAGCCTGTTCTTGGTACATGCTAGTGTCAGGGGCCCTTTGAGGTGCCACAGTGGTCCGCAATGTGGAGATTAACTCATTCAGGGCCACTACGATGGTACCCATGGCGGTACTGATGTTTCTCAGTTCCTCCCTGAACCCCATATACTGTTGTTCCTGCAGAAGCTGGATTTCCTGAAACCTGGCCAGGACCGTCGCCATTGTCTCCTGGGAGCGGTGGTATGCTCCCATGATGGAGGAGAGGGCCTCCTGGAGAGTGGGTTCCCTTGGCCTGTCCCCCCCCGTCGCACAGCTGCCCTCCCAGTTCCCCTGTTTCCTTGGGCCTCCGTCCCCTGGACCGTGTGCCCACTACCACTACCACTGCCCCCAGGTCCCTGTTGTTGTTGGGGTAGTGGGTTAGCCTGGGTTCCCTGTAGTGGTGAACACACTGCTGATTGATGTGTCCTGGGGACAGAGGTATGGGCCCGCTGGGTGGGTGCTGTGCTGGTGTTCCCAGAGGGGGGAAGGTCTGCTGTGGCCTGTGCCTGTCTGAGGGGAACCGACTGTCCCGAGGTCCCCGATGGACCGGGCTGGTCATCTAGATCCAGGGAGACAGAGCTGCTGTCATCACTGTGGGCCTCTTCTGGGGGTGGAGGTGACATTTGTGGACCCTCCTGCCCGGTGACCTGGCGTTCGGGTCCTGCAGGGGTATAAAAGTATGGTTATTGCTTCTGTGTGTGCCAATGGCGTGCAATGGGTGGGTGCCCGTGTACCCCAGTGCTGGCATTCCTTTGTGGAGGCTGTTGTGACGGTATTTTGGGGGAGGGGGGTGATGGGTATGTGCATTGGGCATGCCTTGGTGATGGGTGTCCATGCTTTGGGGCCGCATGCAGGGCTAAGTGTTGGGATGGGTGGGTTGTGATGGTGAGACATTTGCAAGGGGTAGTTGTGATGGGGGTAAGGGTGAGGGTGGGGGTATGAGTTGGCATGCAGGTGGGGTGGGGGGGATGAAGTAGTGAAGATGAGACTTACCAGAGTCCATTCCTCCACCGACTCCTGCGAGGCCCTCAGGATGCAGGATGTTCAAGACTTGCTCCTCCCATGTTGTAAAATCTGGGGGAGGAGGTGGGGGTCCGCCGCCAGTCCGCTGTACCGCGATGTTGTGCCTTGATACCATGGAACGCACCTTCCCCCGTAGGTCGTCCCACCGCTTCCTGATGTCGTCCCTATTTCTCGGGTGCTGTCCCACAGCGTTGACCCTGTCCACTATTCTGCTCCATAGCTCCATCTTCCTGGCAATGGTGGTGTGCTTCACCTGTGTCCAGAACAGCTGGGCCTCTACTCGTACGATTTCCTCCACCATGACCCTGAGTTCAGCATCTGAGAACCTGGGGTGTCTTTGAGGTGCCATGGGGTGGTGTGGATGATGTGTGGGGTGGAGTGTGTAGTGATAGGTGGGGTTCTATTTAGTGTTGTGTTGTGTGAGGTGCGTGGAAGTTCTGTGGGTATTGGTATTGTGTGCCTGTGGATGCTTGGTAGTTGACTGTGGTGTCTCTCTCTCGCCTTCCCTCTGAATTTCTGGTCGTAGGGGTTTGTGGGTGATGTGGGTGATGTGGGTGTGTGTTTTATATTGTATTGGGTGTGTGGGAGTGGTGTGTGTATGTGTATCAGGTGTGTGTATTTCGAATAGTCCAATGTGGTTGTGTTTTGTACGAGTATGTGTATTTCGACCGCGGCGGTGTGTACCGCCAATAGAATACCGCGGTTGAAAGACCGCCGCGTGGATTCGTGGGTCGTAATGGCATGGGCGTATTTCTGTTGGCGTGAAGGTGGAGCTTTGGTCATCGCCAGTTTATCGCTGACCTTTGGTGTGGCGGACTTTTGTGGATGTCGGAATTTTGGCGGTTTGCCTGTTGTGGGTCAGAATGACTGTGCGGTTTACCGTGACCGTGGCGGTGTTATGGCGGTCTTCTGACTGGCGGTAAGCAGCTTTTACCACCGAGGTTGGAATGACCGCCTATGTCTTCAAGTTACCGTAATTGAACAAAAATAATGCATTTTCTTACAGCCAGTAATAATCATATTTTCCAGTGATGTGCGTTAAAATAAAAAAGGATTTTTATACCGGTCTCCTAGGAAGCACACCTTATGTTCTATTTAAATTACATGTGATGGCTAACAATTTTAGATTTAAAATTTTAATTGAAAGCAATGGTAGGTGGCTACATGTTTTCTTTTTTCTTCTTTCTATTTTTGCAGAAAAAGCAAATGTTCACAATAAAAAGATCTTTTACCCTATTCATTTTGCCAATGATTGTTTTTAATGATGGTTCCTCTTTAGGCATATGTAGTCGTGTCTTCATTCTCTGTCTTAAAACAATGCCCAAGCAGTGACATAGGTCTTTAAAGTTGAGAGGAAATATGTTATACCCTAATGCAGTTGCCTAATACAGTTGCCAAAATATTCAGGACCGAAATATTGACAGGTAGATTTTTAGCTCACTGCATACCTATTTTGGCTACGAAATTAAGGTGTTACAATATTCCCTATTCGGTTTTCCACTTCCCAACCCAATCAGCAGTTTGTTTAATCTTGTTGAGAGAGCCTGCATAACATATTTTGCTCACTGCAAAATAACATTTAGTTGAAAGTGTTCACTGTAAACACATCCTCACTATACAAATTTACTCTGGGACTTAGGTGATGAAGAATTTGTTGAGTAATATTTGTGTGCTACAGGTCAATATTTCATTTTTACTGCACCCATGCAGGAGCGGAAATGGTGTTGTTCTCAGGAATATGTGAGGCAATGTTATAAATCTGTGTTTTATATATATATATATATATATATATAGATACATATATATATAGAGAAAGAGAGAGAGAGAGGAAGAGAGAGAGAGAGAGGGATTAGATAGACAAGAAATAAATCAGAATAGTCCCATAATTAAGCCTCAAGTTTCAAGAAGGCCCAAGTCCAGAAAAATTATGAAGGTTTCTAAAATGATTAAAATTGCAATACAGAAGGCAAAAAGAATGGGTAGCAAAAATAACATGAAGTCATGTCTCAGGAAAAATACTCTAAGTTCTAATCAAGACACTGGGGGTTATTACAACTTTGGAGGAGGTGTTAATCCGTCCCAAAAGTGACGGTAAAGTAACGGATATACCACCAGGCGTATTACGAGTTCCATAGGATATAATGGACTCGTAATACGACTGGTGGTATGTCCGTCACTTTACCGTCACTTTTGGGACGGATTAACACCTCCTCCAAAGTTGTAATAACCCCCACAGTCTGCTCTCTAATGTTTGGGCAAACCACACTTGGCTCACCTTCCAAATGGAGCCTTTTTGATTGAATTGTTACATAGGTTTAAAAATCAGAATACAGGTTACAATGCAGCATTATCTAACCTATCCTAATACAATCCCTTAATTGAACATTAAAACCTCCCCTTTGAAAAGAATGTCATCAGATATGACATCTAGATACACTCAAAACAATGACAGGCTCATTTTAATAATAGCCTTACAGTGATACAGGTAGTAAGAACCTAGCATTTTTACACAGAAAGGAAACTTCCAGTCCGGAATGGCAATGCAGAGCGCTTCATAGTGCACCTTTTTCTGTGTGTCAACAGAGGAGAAATGAAAACACACACAAAATAGTTGCACTGAGATTCTAGATGGGGCTTGGTCCTAGTTTGAGCCTCATCTAGTGAAGCACGGGAAAATACATTTTTTGGTAAGTGTTATGTTTCTTGTTTTTTAATGCAAAATATTCATCGTGTTAGGCATACATAATTTAATAATCAGAAATACCTTTATAAAGTATAACACTTCTATTTATTAAGGTGTCATAACAAAGGTGGGAGTTTGAAAACCTTTTCCTAAGATTAAAGTTTAAGCTTTTTCGCTCTCATCTGTGTTAATCAGTTTCATTGTATGGGGGAACGTACTGCATAGCTTGCTAGAGAGTGCAAGAGGCTTCTTCGTAATTAATTCTTACATTCACCCCTGAGCCCACTCTCATCCTGCCTGAATCCAACAGGCATTAGGCATTGCCAAAATTGGCCAAAGTGACCCATAGAAGATCTTAGAGTCATCTTCTAAAAAATGACTTTACATCTTGAGTCATCGTGCTGATATTTACAACGGTTTTGGAGATGATATTAAGCCTAAAATATTTATGCGAGTGAGGGTAAACATGTGCAGACATTGGATGATGGTACAGTGTCCCAAAATGCAGACCAATTTGCTGTTTATATGGAAATGAATCTGGATGTTTGATGCATAACGGGCCAGATTTGTATTGGTGCAAAGTTTTCAAAAAGTGACACAAACTGGAGCAAACTGGTGCACAGTATTGAAATAATATTTACTACTCAGAGCAAACCATGATTTGCACTGGAAATGAGCACTTAAGTAATGCAAAGTAGAGCTCCTTGCTTCTTTGCACTACCTAGCCTCTTGGGGGCATCCCACGGGTGGGACAGAGACATTCTCATGCAACCACCCATATTTTTAAACACAAAGCCCCAGTTGTTGAAAATGTAATATACAGCACAAATACAAACTTTGAAAGGTTTTAAACTTGCCAGAGCATTGTATATTGTACTGGAAGAGCACCCCCCTCCTATACAACACCTATGCTATACTTCATGCATACACTCTTGCATATGGTGGAAGGGTGTGTGTGTGGCACAAGGCAGCAGAAATTGCACTTGTGCAGGAAAAGAGCAACCGTGTCACACATATCTTAGTAGCTATGGCATTGTCTTTCTCAACTGTCATGCTATGCTATGCAGAGCAGCAACTTTGACTGGTGTGCTGCTTTCTGTGAATTCTTAGTAAACCTTCCCCATCATGAAACTGTGAATGACTGAATGCTTTCAGGCATCAACATCTGATGCCTTATTATCTTGTTTTAATGGTACTAATTACATCAATACTTTACACGTTTTGTGAATAATGATTGTAAACTGGTTGTTAAGTTGGTTATTTCTTTTATATGTAGTTTAAATTGTTTGTGCAAATAATTGAATCATATTGTGTGTTTAATGGTCTCATGCCTGTATTTGCTTTTTTTTCGAATAAACCAAACCACAGTGAATAAATAATGAAGATTCAAAGATGGTAAGTAGCAACAGATATTCCTTACCACCACAGGTATGCAGTGAAGAGAGCTTAAGGCTGCCTTTGCAGAAGAATGTGGTGGAAGAATGAGAGCTAACATGAAGCAGACATACAGATGCATTTTTTAAAAATCTGTTATAATGACCTTGAGAGCACTGAGTTACAGAGATTAGCATAAAATTCAAAAGGCCTGGGTAACTAACCAACAACAGTCAGAATTACAAGAGAATCTTCAATCACCGTGAGGGTCTCAAGGCGCTGAGGAGGGAGGAGGGGAATAAGGGGTGAAGCCCTATCTTCACGAGTGAAAAACAGTTTCCAACAAGAGTTTTTAGTGATGGGTCCTGATATAAGAGGAAGCAAAGATTTCATATCTCATATAGAATAGTAAAAGATACACTAAAAAATAGGCCAGCTGGGCAGCCAAATGTGGATACCAAATATATCTGTGTTTACGCTTTTGTCTTAACGTGTACCACTTACGAAAATCAACTCCTGGAGAAGGAATAAACTATGTGGCTACAAAGTAAGAGTGGAAAAAATGAACGTAAAAAACATTTTAAATAAATGTTGTTACAGGCGAGTTGGAAAATGATGGCAAGAGCAGTACATGGAGCATAACTCTGCCTATAATACCCACGTGTTCCCTGGTTTTCTAATGTAATATCGCCCCAAAAATATTGGCGATCAAATATTCTTAAACAATTTTAGAACAAAAATGTCGACAGTATATACAGTCACCAAAAATACAGAAGACCACAATATCATCAAAAATGGGTGAGTATACTGAATTTTGACTATTATAAACTATATCAACTTTTAAACATATATTAACTTCAAAAATAATATCACATTTAAGAAAAACGAATAATTTACAATTGTACAACAAAAATATTTTTAAGCTAGTTTAAAAACATACATCTCACACATTACACATTAAAAAATTAAGAATGTATACTACAGCATAAAAATAAACACAAACATGAATAAAAATAAATAATAACAATAAATAATATGAAATAGTTTACATTAACCCTTTTTGTGCAGATGTCGGCCAACAGCTGATGGCTGCACTCGCTCCTCAGTGCGGGTGTCGCCCCTTGTCCGACACTGGGGAGGGATAAAAAGGCCCATTTGATTCTTTGCACCAGAGGGATTCCTTTTTTTCTCTGCTCGGGCTGCTTGGGAAGTACTTTCTGAGCAGGCATGGTGTTTTATTTCTAGTGATGATCAGCACACAGGTTGTGCTAACATCATTTCTTCTGAAAGTGAAAGTAAAACAAGCCCATGGGCTCATTTTACTTTCACTAAATCAGTGGTATGGGGCCTATCTCAGCCCCCAAGCACTGATTCTCTCAGGAGAGGTATCGTTGGAAAGGGGGGAAATCTCCCCTTCTCAATGGTACCTCTGCCCAGTGAATTCCTGCTAGGGCATTGTGCAGGAGAGAAATTACCAAGCTGGGATACACTCACTGGACACAATGGAATTGGGGGAGCGGCCCCTTAGACAAGGGTTTGTGCTCCCCCAAGCCCTCTTAAAGCTACCAGTTTTTTGGTCCCTCCCGTAGGGGCACAGGGGGATAATTACTCCTGATCTGCCGCCTCGGGCGAGGTGGTCAGAAACACACTAGACACTACATACAGAATGAATGCAATATTTTCTTTGGTGAGCGACCCCCTCAGGCGTGGACCTGTGCACGCAGGGAGTTCATAGACTTTCTACCCCACCTGGGTGGTGGATAGGATATTTCCCACAATTTGCCACACCTCCTCCCAGGGGGCAGAAATGCCACTAGATATCAGGGATTTCAAAATAGTGCAAAAATATACAAAATGATGGATGGCTTACCCTGGCATCAAGCCATACCCCTAACCAAGTGGGATGAATATTGTCTATCTGTCTACCTGGGGGCAGATAGGAGGCTTGTCCCAATTGAAAAGGTTGCCCCAAACTTGTCCCCAGGGGTAAAACCCACTTGACACCAGAGATTTTGCCTTTAGGGTAAAAGAAGGTGGTGTGGGTCTTGCACTCTGGCCTTGGCCACACTCCACCCCAAAAGGGACAAAACAATCTTGCCCATGCCCTTTGGGGCAGACATGAGGTGTGTCCCTTATTTGCTCCCAGGGCAGAACACCCACTGTGTGACAGGAATATATATTTTTAATAAAATATTAGGGTGGGTCTTGCCCATCCTAACATCAGTCCCCATCCTCATCCATAAAACCTCAACAGTCTTTCTGCTCCCCTGTGGACAAAAGAACCCAATTGCAATAACAAACAAGAGGACATTTGATTCTTTTGGGTGTTGTTTTTACATATGGGCCAGGAGAGTGTGGCTAACTGACAACATTGTGCCAATTGCACTGGAAAATGGCTGCACTTTATGGGCTTGGGTATGCTGCTACCTTGAAAAACCTACCTGACCCAGATTGTTCTAAAACTAGACACATGGGGGAGCCCTGTACTTTACTTGCATCCTATACCATTGTCTTACCCACAATGCCCTGCACACCTCAAATGAAGACTAAAAACACAGACTTTCTCACATTTCTGTGAAGAAAACGGCTGTAATCTGTGGGGAGCATTGCATTTCCTACTACCCAGCGTCCCCCCAAGTCTCCTGATAGAAATAATATGTTACTACTGTTGGTGGACCAAAAGACCTTGACACAAAAGGCCCAAAAGTGCTACATAGAGAGATCAGCAGTAGTGGTAGCTGAGGGATTTGAGGTTACCACTAATGGAAACCTACCAGCCACAGGCATTTGTGAAAACTAGAGAACTAAGGGATTCCAGGGTGATGTGCCTTACATGAATCCCACAAGGTATTCTTAGCCACAATGCCCTGAAACCTCATACTTTGCCTGAAATAATGCATTTTTCTTTTATTTTGGTGATGGAAACTTCAGGAATCTCTACGAATTGACAAAATGTGTAACCCCCAGTATTGCCTCACTTATGCCACTTGGGGGAATGCTGGGAAAAAGGAAATGTGCGGCTCCCACAGATACCAGAACTTTCCATCACAGACATGTGAGGAAAAAGTGTTCTTTATTCAAAGTTTGAAGTTTGAAAGGGATTCTTGGTAAAAAAAACACTGTGGGCCACACAAGTTACCCCACCCTGGATTCCCCTAGGTGTCTAATTTCCAAAAATGAACTGGTTTGCTGGGTTTCCATAGGTGCTGGCAGGGCTATGGTACAAAATCCACCTTGCAAAAAGTGGCACTTTTGAGCAGAAACATGTGATGTGTCCATGTTGTGTTTCAAGTTGTTTCCTGTTGCGGGTAATAGGCCTACCCACCCAAGTGAGGTACCATTTTTATTGGGAGACTTAGGCGAATGCTGGGTAGAAGAAAATTTGTAGCTCCCCACAGATTCCAGGACATTTCATCACAGAAATGCAGGAACATGTGTTTTCTTAGAGAAAGTTTGAGGTTTACAAGGGATTCTAAGGTAAAACACCAACCGAGAGCCACACAAGTCACCCCACCTTGGTTTCCCCAAGGTATGTAGTTTCTGAAAATATACAAGTTTGCTAGGTTTCCCTAGGTGCCGGCTGAGCTGGGGCCCAAAATCTACAGCTGCCCTCCTAACAAAAAAGTGCCATGTTACGATTTTGGGCCGCTTCCTGTTGCATGTACTAAACCTACCCACACAAGTTAGTTACCATTTTTATTAGGAGATGTTCCAACAGATGGCACAACTTTCCATCACAGATATGTGAGAGAAAAATGTTTTTTAGTCAAAGTTTGAGGTTGCAAAGAATTGTGGGTAAAAAAAACCTGGCGAGAGGCACACTAGTCACCCCTCCCTGGATTTGCCTAGGTGTGCTGGCAGAACTAGGGTCCAAAATCCACAGCTACCCACCTTGCAAGAAAAGAATCAGTTTTAATTGGAAAAATGTGGTATATCCATGTTATGTTTTAGTCCATTTCTTGTTGTGTGTACTAGGCCTACACATAACAGTGAGGTATCACTTTTCTTGGAAGACTTGGGGGAATACTAGGTAGAGGGAAATTTGTAGCTCCCCACAGATTCCAGTACTTTCCATCATAGAAATATGAGAAAAATATGTTTTCTTAGTAACATTTTGAGATCTGCAAGGAATTCTAGATAACAAAATCTGGTGAAAGCCATGCAAGTCACCCTGCTCTGGATTACTGTAGGCATGCAGATTTAAAAAATGTACAGGTTTGCTCCATTTCCCTAAGTGTCATCTAAGCTACGGCCAGGAGTGTCGCCCTAGTAGCAAAAATGCCTCCAGAAAAAGCCCAAAGATAAAAAATAAAATATTAATTAACTTAATGTTTACAATTTTATTTTTCACCAACCCATCCCGAACCGAGTGTCAGGATGGGGTGGAGCCATTGCTGCTGAGTTACAGCAGCGGGAAGGAGTGGTGAGCATGTCACTTTGGCCAGGTGTCTTGTGACAGCCAGCCAGACATGTACAAGTTACACCTCTCTAACCCAGCTGTCCTAGACAGCTGGATTGAGTCAAGCACAGGCTCCAAATCCCTTGAGAAAACTGAGAAAGACCACTCCCTCTAATCATGGTGCTTCTCTCATGCTGGTTTCCAGCATGACAGGCACACCAGGATTTGTCAGAGGAGTTGGCAGAGCCTGGAGGAGACAGGGATGAAAAACACCAGACCAGAGTGAGGAATACATGCCATACAGGAAGCACAGTAAGTAACTATTTCTTTTTGTTTATTTTAGTATATAGGTGCCTTCATTGCATGCACCCACCCATCACCCATCTGCCTTCCTCACGACTCTCTGTAGTTGCCAGACATCACTGGCCAGGGCCCAAAATCCACAGCTATCTACCTTGCAGAAAAGGGTCTGTTTTGAGTGAAACAATTAGATGTATCCATGTAGCGTTTGTGGTATTTCATGTTGCCATTGCTATTGGAATACTTGCAGGAATGCTGGGTAGAAGGAAATTTGTAGCTTCCTGCAGATTCCATTACTTTCCATCACAGAAATGTGAGGAAAATATGTTTTCTTAGTCAAAGTGTGATGTCTGCAAAGAATTCTGGGTAACAACACCTGATGAGAGCGATGCAAGTAACCCCACCCTGCATTACTCTGGGTGTCTAGTTTAAAAATGTTAAGATCTACTAGGTGTCCCTCAGTGCTGGGTGAACTAGGGCCCACAATCCACAGCTACCCACCTTGCAAAAAAAGGGTCAGTTTTGAGTGGAAAAATGTGATGTATCCATGTTACGTTTTGGCCCATTTCCTATGGCAGAAACTAGGCCTTCTCACACAAGTGAGGTACCATTTTTAGAAGAAGACATGTGGGAGCATAGAATAGTAGAACATTTACTTTTACCAATTGCATCTCACTGCATTTTTGCCTTCTAAATGTAAGCCAGTGTGTAGGAAAGAAGACATTTTAAAAAATACCCATTAAATCTTATGTTAATGTGGGAACCCACAAATTCAGAGTTGTTAAAAAACTTACTGCTTCCAAACTCCACATCTCATGCCCATATCTGAAATACATAGGTATCCTTTATCTCCATTTTTCGTTCTACATATTTCACCATATAAATTGGTTTATACTTGATACAAAATGAATAACCATTGTATGGTGAAGCTCAGTTGTTTGCTCTTGGTACCTTGGGTTCTCTATATATTCACACAACCAGTAAGGTCTACTGGATGTAATGATATATTGCTTTTGCAATTCAGTCACTATGAACAAAAGTTACAGAATAAATACTAAGTTTCTTTAGAAAAAACTTGAGGGATCTACACATGTGATCCCTTTTTGAATTTGGAATGTGTCTACTTTTCAGAAATCTATATCTTTCCTGGATCCCCATTGGCTTTGTAGTTGTTTCCACCACAAACTGTAAGAGGGTTGAGAGCACCTTTTGAATCCCGAGGATGTTGAAAAAAAAGGACACAAAATTGGAGGGGATAAATTATGTGAAAAAAGGTATGAAATCCTAAGCATGATCTATCTCAAATAACAAAGAAAGGGCTCAATAATTGTGGTGCTGTGGGGGGATTGAAAGACTCAGCAGTTAAGAGGTTAAACTAACTTTTAATATTAAAACAAAAACAAAAAATGAAAAAAAAAACATTTATCTTAGAGAGGTAAAATCCACCACTCCCACTCCAACCTGAGCAGCAGTTAGGAAAGTGCCATTCTTTTGGAGGGATCAGATTTGCTATTCCTGCTCCAATGGAAACAAAACTAGAGAACATTTTGGACTTTGCAAGGGTTACTAATCTCACACCAATTTTAGTAGCAGTGGAGTACGTGCTGGATAAGCAATAGTATGGAAAATAATGGACTTTGAAGATATTAGATTTACTATTCCCACTCTAATGTCAGCAACAGTAGGAAAAACAGAGGAACCTGAATAGTCAGATTTAGGGCCTCTTTGCAAGTTTGCCAGTCTGACGCTATGTTGGGCGTCATACAGATCATAGTGTTACGAGTTATACAGGCAGGACTGCCAGAAACCCACCACAGTGCCGTCGTCACCAGAAATCTGGAGAGCGGGAAAGAGGCGGTTCCGCCACCAGCACCACTAGCCTGTCAGAAATCCTTCAAACCAATTATGGCCCACAAATCATGATAGCGGTTCTCCCATGGAGAAAAACCAATGGTGGTGTGAACAGCGGCGGTCGACGGTCTACACAGTAATACACTACACCACATTGTACAGTTTGAATTGTACACACATGACACACATCCACACATTCGACACACAAACTGCACTATAAATCACACCCCTTCACACACCACAATCCTTTGCAATCAGTACGCCACACACACAAAACAGAGCACCATTTAAAAATACAGAACCATAGATTGGCACCCCTCACCAATCCAAATACCACTTATCCCACACCTGCACATCATACATATCACACAATATTTCCTCTACACATTAGACATCACCCGTCACCCACTCACAACAGAGCACCCACTCATCATCACCCGTTTTTTTTTAATGTTCCTGTTGTCCATTACTACCATGTCCCCACAAAAGCATCCCACTTCACAGACGATGATTTGAGGGTCATGGTGGATGTCATCATCAGGGTAGAGCCACACCTTTTTGGAGTCCAAGTCCAACAAACGTCAATTGCCAGGAAAATGGAGATGTGGCAACACATAGTCAACAGGGTAAATGCTGTAGGCAGCTATTCACAGTCAAGGGAGGACATCAAGAAGGGTTGGAACGACCTCAGGGGGAAGGTATGTTCCATGGCTGCCAGGTACCAGCTGGCAGTGCTCAAGACTGGCAGTGGGCCCCACCTCCTTCGCCAATGTTCACATTATGTGAGGAGAAGGTCTTGGACATCCTGCATCCTGAGGGCTTGACAGGAATACCTGTGGGAGTGGGGTCGGGTAAGTCACAACAATGGAAGTGTCACCCCAAAGTTCTGTCTTGAATGCTCACTGATCACCTTTTGACATCATAACAGCCAACACAAATACCACCCCTTTGTCCAACTGTCCAAATACCGCTCCCTGCCATACCACATGTCAACTAATCTCAACTGGGGGCACAGTGTCTGTGTATGGTGTAGGTAGTACAGGGACTGACAGCACTACAACTTCCAGCAGGCACTATTCTACCATTAAGAAAACCAGAACAATGCACATCAATGAAAATAGCCCTGCATGTAAACTAAACAATCCACTCAACCCACCTGAATGACCCAAATGTTTACAGTCTAGGGCAAAGACAGCAATGCCATGGGCATTTGCCAGTACAAGACCACAAACACATAGCTACTGCTGTGTCCTCTGCTAAAATGGCCCTCTTACGTCCCATTACCCATTGATAGATACTCATCTGGGCGGTACACGCATATCTGCAGTGTGCTGTACCAGGTGTAACGTGATCTATATGGGCAGATAGAATGGTTACTCCTAGGCTGATGGACAGGTCAGTGTCTACTTTACTTTCTGCAGCAGTCTGGTGACTCAACACTTAACTACTGCTAACTGGGAGGTATCATAAACAACATCAAGCTACACAGCTGCCAAGACGTATATATCAACAGGCCTTCAACTGCCAATCTAATCATATGTCCTGTAGCAAGGTGTATGTCATAGGAAGTCCCTGAATCCCATATAGGTGTACCCCAGTTTTGAAAGCAGGTGCCACTGTCATATCAGGGGATCAGGTAAAAACGTCTTGTAAATAGATCAAAGTATATCCACCTGTCAAAGTATGATACCACATGTGATATGACAATCTGTAACTGTCTGTCCCACTTCCTCAACAGGTCGTCTGCCCATTGTGAGCATGGAGAGGACACCTGAGACAGCCACTTCCTCCCTGGATAAAGCCCTCAATGTGGACAACATCCCTGGATGTGAGGACAATGAGGATGTCTCTGACCCATCTGGGTTACCTGGTCAGTCTACACCTGTCAGCCTCACCCTGCCCACAACTACTCCTCCCAACCCTGTTTCTTCGACATCCCAGGCAACTATTCGCCCCCAAACCTGTGTCCCAAGGACAGTTAATACCATCATGTGCCCCCCAGTGCAGATTCCAGAGTCACCACTAGAGAACCTAGACAATGAAGGATATGGCACCAGTGAAATGGGCAAACTGTGCCAAGGGTACAGGCTCGTGGGAGGGATGCAGTGGTCCAGCAGATCAAGACTGTAAGGGATACAACTGGCCAGGACAGCATTTCCCAAGTCTTGGGAGCCTATAAACAGACCAAAGGTGTGATGGGCCAGGTACTTGCCATGATGGGGAGATCAAGCAGCTGCAGAGGGACAACCACCAGGAAGTCATGCAGAAGTGGGAGGCCCACAATGTCAACCTGGCCTTCCTAAAACGGGTACTGAGAGACAATAACATCACCCTGAGTAGGTTATGTCCACCACAGCAGACCCTTTCCATAAGCCATGTCACATCATGTCCCTCTAAATCTGTGGCAGCCAGTGTAGTGGAGGATCTGCAAAGGGAAGGACATGCCTCAGACACCCCACCTCTGTGGCTGAAGAACCCCTCCCCCGGCAAACATAGACATTCATCTAAAGATCCGGGAGGAACAGATGCCAAGACCTCAACCACTGCCATAAAGTGTTCCTCTACACATTGGTTCCCCTTGTGTGTAACAGATACACCCTGTTGACTGTTTTACCACCACTCTTTATTTTCTAAAGGCACAAGGACACTGGACTTGAGACTCCAAATGTTGCAGCAGATTTCTTCCCATTCATTTCACCTACCAGTACACATGTAAATAAACTAAACCACATTTATAGTTGACAGTAATTTATTTGCTATATTGCATAGTAATCTGTGAAAAAGTTGTATACACATGATATTGACATATGTTCCCGCTCGCTAAAGTCCTAGCCCACAAGTAGAGTTGAATCTTGGTCTGATACTTGTAAAATTGTACAAATGGATGCACTCCCATTCTAATTTAGTGCACTTGCCAGCACATGGGTTGACAACATGCCAAATATCACATAGGGCACTATAGCCACACAATGTAATGCTTTTGCATAGGTGTAAATAACAAGAACCCCACAGACTACTGAAGTAAGGGACATGCCAGTGTTTGCCCATCCAAATAGACAAACAGATTGCTTCAATGTTTCATCAGTTAAAGCCTTATCACATTCCCATACAACACCTCCCAAATAACCACACACCATATTACAGACAGAGGTCAGTACAACTGTCCCCTGTTATGGAACCTTCAACTTACCATGGTCATATGTCCATAAGCATGCTACTCACCTGTGTCAGTCTTGATACATATGCACAGTGGCATATAATGAGGCACCACAGTGACAGCTACATACAAGTAAAATAGTAACATTATGAAACTAATGAGAAGGTTAAGGTGATAGAATACACAGAATGGCATGTGTCAGAGACACAAGGCCACACATATGATACCATTGGATCCAGACAACATGGCACACAGTCTATTGTGTGGACCAGTACACTACCATCCCCATGTCCTGACAGTCTGGTCATAGATCTCAGACACACCCATATATGATGCCATACAGTGCCTGGTTCTATCCATGTTTACGTCATATGTCAGACCTGCAAATCCCACCAAATCCCACCAAGTAAAAATGTAATGCAAAAGGTATTGGCAGGTAATGGTAATGGAGACCCATAAATACATGTTCCAAATTCAATTGCCATACTAACTATATAGTGTCACAAACAATAACATATGAGATCATCAGGATAGCACAACTCCAGTTACAATCTGGCCTTTAGGAGCCCGAAAGTCCCCTCCACAACATGCCTTGCCCTTTCGTGGGCCTCATTGAAACAAACTTCCCCTGGCGTGGTTGGGTACCTCACTGAAGTCAACAACCAGAGGCTGTTTGGGTAGCCAGAATCCTCTGTAAGGAACTGTTACATGTGTGCGGACATTAATATAGGACATCCTTACATTTGGCAGCAGACATCAGATAATCACACTTATCAAATATATGACTCATCAACCAGCCAAGCCCTCTCTGTGTACTGTTATGTCATCAGCTGTGGGACATTGCTGTTCCTCATGATGAAGGCATCATGAACTGAACCCGGGTACTTTGCACACACTTGGGAAATGTAAAGGCACGCCAAACAGACTACTTGAACATTTATGGAGTGGAAGTTGTTCCTGTTCCGATACACCTGTTCTTTGTCATTTCGGGGAACCAAGGATATATGCGTTCCATCAATGGCTCCCACCACATGTGGGATGTGTGCCAAAGCATAAAAATCTGCCTTCACATGGACCACATCCTGACGTTGTGGAAATCTGATGTAACTCTGAAGGTGTTTTAACAATGCAGAGAGTGCATCCTTCAAGACCAGACTGAACATGCCTGGACATGCCTGCAGTTAGGGCCACAGTATTCTGAAAGGACCCTGTGGCTAGGAAATTCAGCACTGACATGACTTGTACAATGGGTGGTATGCTATTAGGATGATCAATGGCAGGCATCACATCTGGCTCCAATTGACAACACAGATCCATGATTTTCTACCTATTAAGGTGGTAGATCTGCATTACATTTTGGTCCTCCATGGTCTGCAGGTCTGCTAGTGGATGGTACACAGGAGGTTGTCTGACCCTTCTCATTCCAGGGTAACTAGATGAAGGAATACAAGAAGGTATGTCGAACAGCCATTGTGTCCATTGTATGTGTGAATGCACATATTTCACATATGATACACTGACATTCCATATGACATAGTTAAACATGGTACACAGGACATATCCAGGTAAATGAAGGCCTATTGCTCCAATGTCATCTCCTTACATCGATTATTGCTAGTAAATGGATATGCATGTCACTGAAAGTCTCAGTGATAATGACATTCATATCATGTTTCACATATGATAGACATTAATACCATTTATCCAATTGCCATGATGGTGCAGAGCATGCCACTAAAGATACCTGACTCACATATCATGTATCTCACTGCATATATATTCAGATGTCAAATTCATGGTTGCTCACAGCCACACTGAATACTGTGGTGTATATATGTTTGTGACCTTGTGACGCATCTTTATTAGGACTTTTCTGAACATCTAAGGACCTTAAAATTGCAGATGCCTGACCTGCTATACTAGATATTAGGAAGTGACCTAAGTCCGCTGGCCTACTATACTGGCCATTATGAAGTGACCTAAGACATTAGCAGGAATTGCCATTGGACACATTGCTGCCTTTGGCGGTCTTGGGCCATTGGCGATGTCCAAAGGCGGTGACCGTGTCCTATGTGGTGGAGATGACTGCCATTTGATTCTCTCTTGACTCTTTATACTGCTGCCTGCAAGACCTGCACAACTTGAGCTGCTGTGTGCTGCCTCTGGGAGCAATTATGCCACATCCTACAAGTGATAGAGCCTCTGCCTTGTCACCCAAGGAGATGGAGAAGCTGGTGGAGGAGGTCCTGCCCCTGTATGTACATCTCTATGGTGCACCAGAGGAGCAGGTAAGTGCACCATGTGCACAAATATTTCCTTAGCCCAAGTATACCTTGTGAAACTAAGATAAGGCTGATTGGCAATATTTCTGAATGTGTGCTTAATGTCTGTAGGGTGCCAAAGTTGTGATAGAATAGAATGAGTACCTGGTCATGTACTGACATTTGGTGACAGATTGTGATTTCTGAGACATTGTGGAGAGTGGTTGATGCATGTTCTCTGACCCACCTTGTAACTGTTGCACAGGGTTAGTGAAGTTGGTATAGTAGACTCCACCTGATATTACATCTTTGCAAATGTGTTTGATGTATGGTCATATGTGATGACATGACAGCTGGTGTTGGAGGTGCATCTTGTCTGCCAGTTTCCACTGCACATCTGGCCTGACTGCATATGCTCATCTATCAGTGTAGTGGAGTTTAATGACAATCTGTGTTTGGGTTGTTGTACCAACTAGTTTTAAACCTGCCTGTTGTGGTATGCTACATGTGGACATGACATACTTTCCTATCTATGCCTGTCATCAATGCAGGTCCGCACCTATCAGAAAAAGGGGATTTGGCGTGCCATCACCAAGAAAGTGTGGACTTTTGGGGTCCACAGCCGGCATAGCACCCACTGTCAGAAGAGGTGGGAAGACCTGAGACGCTGGGCCTGGAAGACTGGGAAGGCCCAGCTGGCGACGTACTCCCAAAGAGGAAGGGGTACCTGTTGGACACTGACCCTCCCAATGGCCTGCATTTTGGCTGTGGCTTACCCTGAGTTGGATGGGTGTTTGAAGGCAGCACAACAGCCACATGGTGTATCATACTTGTCCCTTTACCAGATGACTGAGTGAGGGAACTGTATGCTGGCTCTGACAATGTGGTAAGTGCAAAGTGTCACATATTTCCTGTGTGCACATTGATGTACCATAGCCATATAGGACACACAGGTGTGCACATACACTTGTATTTAGAGGCACGTTACTCAACTATGTTGTTCCCTCAGTACAATTGCATATCATGGTGCACTTATGACTGTCTCATATGTTTCCTTGTATACTGCATGTTCTACTTTGGTGATTGTAGATACCCACCAACAGGTAATTCCTCCCAATGTAATGGTGATGAGGTGTGTAGATCCTTGTACTCTGTCATCTACAATGTCTCAACATTCCTCTCTATTTGCAACATGGGGCATACATATATTATTCATTGTTAGTTTACTAATGTTTTCTGATAAGTAACAGTAGCATGTGAGGCTGTGATGTTCATCTGACATGTCACATGAGCTACATGGTTAACATCTTCACACCTGTTACAAGGAACTCTCCCTTGGTAAGTGAGGGATGTACCTAGCCATTTGTGATGCCTCATCAGAGTAGACAACATGCATGTTGGATACCATTGATGTGTTTCAGCATTTCTAGGGGCATACAAATGTGGATATCAAAAGCCAGGAATGTTAAAACCTTGCTAATGTTCTGTGAGTAGAAAGTGCCCACAAAGAATTGTCCTTGGGCATACCGTTGTAGACATTACACATGGGCTAAGATAGCCTATCACACTTACATACTTGACAGATATGTATCAACATCATTTATCATTTGAAAGATTCATGGAAGAGTCACCATTGTAAATTGGTATGTATACTTGCTTTGGCTATGAAGGATGTGACAAATGAGTCCAGCCTGTTTGGGAGACAAATATTGGCATTAATATCAATCTGGTGTGGTAGTTCACATACACATGTGAGTAGTGATGTAAATGTAACTGGGCTAGAGGCTACGAGTCGGGAATGTAGCCCCGGGGTAGGTCTCTGGACAGAGACTGACACTGAGAAATATAATTTGCCAGTCTAGAAGTTTGCTTTGTCCCATGAGGTTCTGTCCCTAATGGAGGATGGCTTTTCCTTAAAACATTTCCAGTATATTTGCACCCCATAGAGTAAGTCAACTCATTTGTTTTGATTTGCCGTGTTACTTACAGGTAATGGTTCCATATAGTTTACATTTCAGTTCAGGAGAAGTTTTTTTTTTGGGCCTGAAGAAGCACCATATGATCCAATTGGACTGTTCTGAGGCACGAAACATGTTGACCTTATTTCATGGTTGAAGATAGTTCCCTCCACCATTTTCTGAGTCCCTTAATCCATATCATACCATACATTATTTCCTCTTTACTCTACCATGTTTTTAACCTTGCCTGGGACCCTGCCACATTCAATAAAGTAGGGTTTGGGGGTTCCCCAGTCAATTTTAACTTTCCCTTTTTTTCTTTCCTGCTTTTTTCTTGGTCTTCACTAGTAGGTTGAAATGTATTCCTAGGTGCTTTTTTCTTTGGCACACACTATCAGTTAAGATCTCTGGCCAAGAGCTCCCCTTTGGGGCACGTCAGATATTGCAGTGCCAGTCCGACGAGGAGTGAGCCCCATGATGAAGCATGATATCTAATAAGATATGTGAGGGCTCCTCCCTCTTTTGATAGAACTGCCTGTATACTTTCTTTGCTTGTTGGAACAAAGCACCATTGTTTTTTCACAAGCAGCATACAACTGCGGACACATCTACAGTCACAACCTGCTCTGACACCACCAGCATCACAGACACAACACCTGACACACCTGCAGACACCAGACGAACTATCACAGATCCAGCCAATACACCTATCTTACCCATAGACATCACAACAGCAAAACCTCAGACATCCCCCTCAGTCACCACACCCACAGACACCACAACCACAGACACACCTACATGCAGCAGATCCACCATACCTGCAGTCACCACCACAACAGACAACCACCTACCCCAAGCACCTCCAACCCCCTCAGCCCAATAAACATATTCACCCACACTCACCCACCCAACAGACACCCACCACCCACGAGCACACCTTCCTGAAACACGCACCCAATACATCCACACTGACACATCATATAACCACTCCCTCACCCTCCACACCCAAAACCTCTTCAGATGACCGTCCCTGTGTGTCCAAGAACTTTCCTTTTCAAGTTTGACCTTTTCCCCACCTCCTCCCCTGTGTCACACCTAAAAGGTCTGATTCCCTCCCCAAGTCCATCCCTTCCATCTCCAAGGCCTCCCCTACCCAGCCTCCCCCTGCCAAGATGTCCACCCTTCTCAAACAGATTGGTCCCCCTCTCAAGCCCAAGCCTAAACCCCCTTCCGAAGTCCAAGCCTAAACCCTCCTGCCCAAGCCTAAACTCAAACTCCCCCTCCCCTACCAGCCCCAAGTATCCGTGAGGTGCCTGCCTGACCCCTTGACTCCCCTATATGTGGAGGCTAGATGGCAGTCAAGAGTCAAGTTGTGAACCATATAGTACCGTTGGTGCTGTTTGCAGCAGCTATGGACTGGCCTATGGCCTTGGATATTTTTTGTTAATTAACATAATTCAAACAAAGGTTAATCCAACCAGTTGTGGGTTTTAATGTTCCATCTTTGTCCATACTTTCCTTTCCATGGTTTGAGTTGTTGATTGCTGACATTTGATGTGTGGCAGTATTTGTGCGTGTGTGCTTCTTGATGGTTCCAGTATAGTCTGTGCAGTATGTGAGGTTGTGTATATTGCTTTTACCCCCAGGGATTGTGTGTTTTTGTGTAATGGTTATGTGTATGTAGCTCAGTTGTTGTCATGGTGGTGTATTGTTTTAGTGTTAAGATGTGTTTGTTGTGGTGCTGTGTGTCTTTGTGTGTTTTCCCTGTTTGAGTCTACATGTATTGTTCATGACATAATAGGGTCGGTGTATTGTGTGTGTGTGATGTGTATGTTGATTGCCAGGTTGTCTGATGGCGCAATTGTGGGTGTATCTTCATGGATGGTTGTATATTGATTTGAATGTGTGTGAACTGGCTAGTGTTGATTGTGAGTATTTGACATGTGAACATATTTGTGCAGTTGTGGTGTTGTTGTTACGAGTTTGCTTATTGTATGTGAATTGGTGGGGCTGGTCCTAGGATTTGTTGGGGTGCATAAGTGTGTTTTATTGACATGTGGTGTGTGTGTGTGTGTGTGTGTGTGTGCTGGCTGCAGTGTGCGTGCTGTATGTGTGGGTGTGTTTGCTGCTGTACGTGTGTCACTGTACTGTTATGTGTGAATATAGCCCTCGCACAATCCTCCCTATGGTATATTATGTAACAGTTGTAATTCGTACATTTTACATATGTAACAGGTGAATTTGTGTACTTATAGCTGTTGTCTTCCTCATCTGCGATGAATCCGGTGTCTTTAGATGAGCAGGTGCAATGGGATGACACCTAGTAGTGGTTCTGTGGTGGCTCCGTATGAGTATGGCTTCCTGGAGGTGAGTGTCTCCTTTTATTCTGTTTATTTCCATCTGGTATTCTGTGGTGGTCTGAACGTGGTGGTTATGTTTGCGATGTGCAACTTCATAATGAGTCCAGTAGAAACATAGGTGGTCATTACTACCCTGGCGGTCGGTGTTAAAGCGGCGGTAAAACCGCCAACAGGCCAGCTGTAAAAAAAAATGGAATTACAAACGTGGCGGAAACCGCCAACATAGACAGCCACTTTAACACTCCGACTGCCAAAGCGGTACAAACAAACACCACAACGGTAACCGCCAACAGACAGACGGAGGACAATGTACCGCCCACAGAATTACAACAGTCCAATCCGCCACCTTTTCTGGGGCGGATTCACCACGAACAAAAACGCGGCGGAAACAGAACTTGGAAGGGAAAACGCTCACCTCTACACACCCCACGAGGAACCAGGACGCCGTGGAACCGAAACTTCAGATACTCCCAGCCTTTATCTTCCTGCTCCTCTACCAGGAGCACGAACGCCGGCGGCGTAGACCATGGTGAGTACTGCACCTACGACACAGGGGAGGGGGGAGAGAAAAAACAGTGACACACACGCAATACGCAACACCCCCACCCCTAACCTCACCCACTGCAACACACACACAAATACAGCATGATACATTACAGTTACACCCCCAAATCCCCTGGAAGAACGCAAGGACAAAAGGAAATGAGTCAAATAATTTTAATATATTCAATTACATAAATCAAAAATATTTACATATCTATACATTTACACTATAAACAATTATGTACACCAAGAACACAAGTCCAAGGGATTCCACCATCATAGTCCGTGGACCACTGGGCCCAAAAGGCATGGGCGAGGCCCACACTCAATAACCGAACAAGAGGGAGAGAACACTGCTGGGGCATCAGATAAAAATAAAACCGGCACCTCAGGGAGAAGGGAAGGGGGGGCACCTCAGCCGGATGAGTGCACAACGCCAGATCCACAAGGGGGCTCCATGCCCACTGTTCAATCCTGGGGAGTGCAAAGCCACAGTCTCTCAAGTCTCTACAGTTGGTGGGTTATCCACTGTTCAATCCTGGGGAGTGCAAAGCCACAGTCTCTCAAGTCTCTACAGTGGGTGGGTTGCCCACTGTTCAATCCTGGGGAGTGGAAAGCCACAGTCTCTCAAGTCTCTAAAGTGGGTGGGTTGCCCACTGTTCAATCCTGGGGAGTGCAAAGCCACAGTCTCTCAATTGGATAACAGTCTCCACTGGTTCCGGAGGGGGTTTGGTGCCCAGAGTGCTTCATCCTGCCAAGGACAGAGGTAGTGGATGTAACTCTCCACTGGTTCTGGAGTCAGCTTGGTGCCCAGAGTGCTTCATCCTGCCCATGGCGGCCTCAGTAGCGTTGTAATCATTGGCGCCCACTGTCCTGCGGTGGTGCTGGCGGTCTTGTCCTGGGCAACGGAGCTGCTGGCGGTCTTGTCCTGGGCAGCGATGCTGCTGGTGGTGGTCTTGTACTGGGCAGCGGGGCTGGTGGCGGTTTTGTCCTGGGCAGCGGTGCTGCTGGCGGCGGGGTCCTGGGCAGCGGGGCTGGTGGTGGTCTTGTCCTGGGCAGCGGTGCTGCTGGTGGCGGGGTCCTGGGCAGAGGGCCTGGTGGCGGTCTTGTCCTGGCCAGCGGGGCTGGTGGCGGTCTTGTCCTGGGCAGCGGTGCTGCTGGTGGCGGTCTTGTCCTGGACAGCAGGGCTGGTGGAGGTCTTGTCCTGGGCAGCGGGGCTGCTAGCGGCGGGGTCCTGGGCAGCGGGGCTGGTGGCGGTCTTGTCCTGGGCAGCGGGGCTGGTGGCGGTCTTGTCCGCTGTGCTGATCTTCCCAGACTTGCCCGTTTTACAGTGCCCCTTCCCCACCTTGGATGGTGTCGCAGCTGTCTCCACACTCCCAACTGTACCCCTGGGAGCGGCTTTGGTGGCTGATTTCTTTCCCCTCTCCCGCCAGGCACTAGCCAACTTTTTATGCTTGACAGGTGGGGGACTGTCCGTGCTGTGGCTCCTTGTCACACTGGCTGCCCTGCTGTCTGGTGCACTCCAGAATCCGGTGACTACTGGCACCACTGGTCCAGCCGATGTTGTGGCTGAGGTGCTAGGTTGGGACCTGGAGAGTCGGGCCCTAGGAGACTGAAGGGGTGGGGGAGGTGAGGGAAAGAGGTCAAGGTTGGCCACAAAAAGTTTCTTAGGAACACTGAGATGGGAAGCTGGAGGGGGTTTGGGAGTGGAGGAAGAGGTAGTGGTTGTAGGATGTGTCCGTTTGGTGACTTTGGGTGAAGGTGCATGGCCTGGAGGCTGTCATGAGGTGGATAGCTGTTGGGTGGGTGTGTGGCTGCGTTTGTGTACCTTGGGAGGTAGCCTCACAGACACACTGGGAGAGGACACAGGGGACGTGTGAATGGTAGTGGGGGTGGTGACTGCACGTGAGCGGGGTGTGGTGGTGGGTGTGCTGCTGATGGACGTAGTGGCTGAGGATGTAGTGCATGCAGGTGTGAGTGGTGATGAGACAGGGAGGGAGGAGGGAGACGAGGAGGAGGGGGATACAGTGGAGGCAGTGGATGTTGGTGTGTCTGCATGTGTCTGATGCTTGCGTGAGTGCCTGTGGGATGTGTGGTGCTTATGTTTACCAGAGCTTCCCTTGTGTGTTGAGCTGTGTGCATGCTGGTCTTATGGTGTGATTGGGATAGGCTGAGGTACAGGGGTGTGGGTCTGGGTGGAGGAAGTTAGAGGGGGGAAGCTAGAGACAGGGACAATGGCTGCCATCAGTGCTGAGGCCAGAGTCTGAAAAGCTTGCTGAAGGGTTGCCTGACCAGAGTGAATGCCCTCCAGGTATGCATTGGTTTGTTGCAACTGCCTCTCTACACCCTGGATGGCATTCAAAATGGTAGACTGCCCAACAGTGAGGGACCTGAGGAGGTCAATGGCCTCCTCACTGAGGGCAGCAGGGGTGACAGGTGCAGGGGCTGATGTGCCTGGGGTGAAGGTGATGCCCACCCTCCTGGGTGAGCGGGCACGGGGCAAATGCTGAGGGGCTGCTGGGAGGGCGGTGCTGGTAGGGAGGTGGTGGCTGTACCTGTAGATGTGGGGGGCACAGATGGCCCACCACCGCAAGGGAGCTCCCATCAGAGGAGGAGTCCGTATCACTGGTGTCAGCTCCTATCCCCGCCGTGGAGCTCCCCTTGCCCTCCATCCCACTGGTGAATTCAGACTCCGTAGAGTCGCCCTCCAGGGCCATGTGGGATGCAGCTCCCTCCTGCTCCGGTGCCACTGCTCCTCCGCCTGATGATGCTAATGCACACAAGAACAGGGAGACCACAAAAAGGGGGGGGAAGACAGAAGAAAGACATGTTGAGTGCATGCAATACCGCTACCGTTGGCGGACATGACAGACACTGAAGCCCCCTGCATTATGCCGCGCACTTGGAGTCCACTATTCAATCCCAGGGACATGGGTTACAAGGCTATGCCCGATTACTGCACACATGGATGTCACAGGAGCCTGACTAGGTGTAGTTGGCACTGTACACAGGTGGGGTGGGGTGCCACAGGGCCTGCCTTAAGAAGGGTCCTAGCCTACTAAACTTGCCCTGGCCTAGGGGAACCAACAGCCCACCTTCCCCACCCAGACACCTCCAATGCGCGCTGAATCAGCAGAATGAGAGTGTACTCACCCCCTTGTGCCTGCTGTGATGCCCTCAAGCGCCCATCCAAATCGGGGTACGCCACCGCCAGGATCCTGTACATCAGGGGGGTCATGGTGCGACAGGCAGGTTCCGGACTTCCTTGGCGATGGCACGCCAAATGTCCTTCTTCCGGTGGGCACTGGCCAACAGGAATTGTACAGGGGAAAAAGAGAAGTAATCACCATCTGCACCGTCACAGTCATTGGCCTGCATCTCTACCCTTGCTATGACGCACATGCACTCACCGTCGTTTCATGCACGCCTCATTCTCACCCCCCCTATCTTTCATCCACCCCACTCCACACAGGCATTGCCCATACAGCATGTTCACAGTTTACTTACCTGTTTGTCTGGAGGACCCCATCCACGAGTTTCTCCAACTCCTCCGTGCTGAAAGCAGGGGCCCTTTCCCCAGACACACGAGCCATTGTCTCTTCCAGACTGAGGTCACAGCAGCACTTGCAGTGTAGGTCCTCTCCTGTCGAAGATCAGGTATCAAGTGATTGAACAGAGAGAAAATGGCAGTCACGTCCGCGGCGGTGCGTACCGTCACCATCAGCGTAGATCGTCATTGGCTCCTGGGACCCATTGTGTCCAATGTTAACCAATGCAGAGTTGCGCCGCGGTCTTCGACCGCCTACTGCGACGGTGTACAACGTCAGCGCAGTTACCTCATATCCCCCGTCCCACTTTACAGGTCAGGCAGCCGCCATTTCATGGGCCCACATGGCATTATTTTGGGCTGCATCACACATATCTGGGCCTTGCCTAAACACTCATAAATGGCAAAATTCGATTTGCTAATATTTTCAGAGTAAGCTGTGTTTGCGTACCTCAGAGTTGGTTGACTCTCTGCTCGCTGTTCTCCTCCATAGGCACCATCTGCTGGGGCATGTGAGGAGATTGCGGCATCCTCCGGTGTACAAACCACTGGTGGACCTGTCGACAATGGAGGAGTGACATGTGATCATCACCTACAGGCTTGATCGTGCCACAATCCAGGAACTGTGTGCTCAGTTGGAGCCAGACCTGATGTCAGCTATCCGCCATCCCACAGGAATCCCCCCTCAAGTGCAGGTGCTGTCAGTACTCCATTTCCTAGCAAGTGGGTCTTTTCAAACAACAGTGGCCATAGCATTAGGGATGTCCCAGCCTATGTTTTCCAACGTGTTGTCCAGAGTGTTGTCTGCCTTGCTGAAACACCTGCGGAGCTACATCGTTTTCCCTCAGGTGGAGGATTTGCCTACAGTGAAAGGTGATTTCTATGCCCTGGGACATATCCCCAACATCATAGGTGCCATTGATGGGACACATGTGGCCTTGGTACCCCCCGCAGGAGTGAACAGGTGTACAGAAACCGGAAGAGTTACCATTCCATGAATGTGCAGATGGTGTGTTTGGCAGACCAGTACATCTCCCATGTTAATGCAAAATTTCCTGGCTCAGTGCATGAGGCTTACATCCTGCAGAATAGCAGCATCCCTTATGTAATGGGGCAAATCCAGAGGCACCGGGTGTGGCTATTAGGTGAGGACATGGACCCAATACAGTGGGAATAGTTGTCTGGGTCTGTGGATGTCCCTATGAGTTAGTGTGTGTCTAACAGTTGTCCCTCGCCATTTGCAGGTGACTCTGGTTACCCCAACCTGTCAGGGCTACTGACCCTAGTGAGGAATCCCAGGACCAGGGCAGAGGAACAGTACAATGAGGCACATGGGTAAACTAGGAGGATTATAGAGCGGACCTTCGGCCTCCTGAAAGCCAGGTTCCAGTGCCTCCCTATGATTGGTGGTTCCCTATTCTACTCACCAAAGAAGGTATGCCAGATCATCGTGGCCTGCTGTATGCTTCACTACTTGGCTTTGCGACGACAGGTGCTTTTTCTGCAGGAGGATGGTCCAGATGGAATTCTTGAGGCAGCTGTGGACCCTGTGGACAGTGAAGATGAGGAAGCAGAAGAAGAGGACATCGACAACAGGAACACAGTGATCCTGCAATACTTCCAGTGAGACACAGGTAAGAAGACAACATTGCCTGCTACATCTGATTTAAATCTACTACCTCTCTAATGTCTGTCATTTTCACCCAGTGTATGGTCACTGAGTTGTCACTTTCCCTTACGATTTCACAGATGTGGGTCCCACTGTGTGACATCTGCTTTGTTTCCTCAAGGATTAGAGCTGTGTGACATAGGTATGTTGACATCACATTTGAAAGAGCATTTTGCCACTGAAATTGCTAAGACACTATTTCGAAATCACAGACAGACTCCTGATTCTTTTGTGCTTTAAGGGTGTTTATTTAAGTGCTCAATATTGGAGGGGGCTGTAAAATGGTGAGGGGTGATGGTGGAGGAATGTCCATGGCAGAGTCCAGTCTATTAGTCTCACAGGTGCATTGTCCAAAGGCGCATAGGAAGTGGAGCTGGGGCAGTTTAAGGATGGACAGGGTGACAAGGTGGGACAAAAGGATGACAATCAGGGTGGCCTCATTTCTTGGCAGGGGTCTTGGCATCGTTCTCTGTCTTTGTCCTGGATCTCAGGGACCATTTGTGGGGTGGTTCTCCCTCTGCAGGGGGTGGGGTGCTGGTGTGGTGGTCCTGTGGCGGTGCCTCCTGTCCACTAGCGCTGGCGGATGTGGTGGGCAGTTCATAGTCCAGGCTAGTGTCAGGGGCCCCTTGTTGTGCCACAGTGTCCCTCCTGGTGTTGATGAGTTCCTTCAGCACCCCGCAATGGTGCCCAAGATGGAATTGATGGATTTGAGTTCCTCCCTGAAGCCCAAATACTGTTCCTCCTGCAGCCGCTGGGTCTACTGAAACTTGGCCAGTACCGTTGCCATCGTCTCCTAGGAGTGGTGGTAGTCTCCCATGATGGAGGAGAGGGCCTCGTGGAGAGTGGGTTCCCTGGCCCTGTCCTCCCCCTGTCGCACAGCAGCCCTCCCAGTTCCCCTGTGTTCCTGGGCCTCTGTCCCCTGAACTGTGTGCCCACTGCCACTGCCCCCAGGTCCCTGTTGTTGTTGGGGTGGCGGGTTAGCCTGGGTTCCCTGTAGTGGTGGACACACTGCTGCTTGATGTATCCTGGGGATGGAGGTATGGGCCCCCTGGGTGGGTGCTGTGCTGGTGTTTCCAGAGGAGGGAAGCTCTGTAGTGGCTTGTGCCAGTGTGAGGGGAACCGACTGTCCCGAGGTCCCAGATGGGCTGGGCTGGTCATCTAGATCCAGTTGGACAGAGCTGCTGTCATCACTGTGGGCCTCTTCTGTGGGTGGAGTGGACATTTCTGGACCCTCCTGTCCAGTGACGTTGGGTAGGGGTCCTGCAGGGATGTAAAAGCATGATTATTGCATCTGTGTGTGCCATGGTGTGCAATGGGTGGTTGACCGTGTACCCCAGTGCTTGCATTCCTGTGTAGGACCTTGTGTGATGATGGCTTAGTGGGGTGTATGGGTATGTGTAGTGGCAATGCTTTGGTGATGGGTGTCCATGCTTTGGTATTGTATGCAGGGCTTGGGTTTGGGATGTGTGGTTTGTGATATTGGGACATGTGTGAGGAGTTGGAGTGATGGGGGTGAGGGAGAGGGTGGGGGTATGTCATGGCATGCAGGTTGGGTAGGGGATGAAGTAGTAAAGATTTGACTTACCGGAGTCCATTCCTCCAGCTACTCCTGCGAAGCCCTCAGGATGCAGCATAGCCAAGACCTCCCATGTTGTTAGTTGTGGGGGAGGAGGTGGGGATCTGCCGCCAGTCCTCCAAACCGCGATGTGGTGTCTTGAGACCATGGAATGCACCTTCCCCCGTAGATCATTCCACCTCTTCCTGATGTCATACCTAGTTCTTGGGTGCTGTCCCACTGCGTTGACTCTGTCCACGATTCTTCACCATAGCTCCATCTTCCTAGCTATGGAGGTGTGCTGCACCTGTGATCCGAATAGCTGTGGCTTTACCCGGATGATTTCCTTCACCATGACCCTGGCTCCTCCTCAGAGAACCTGGGATGTCTTTGCGATGCCATGGGGTGGTGTGGGTGATGTGTGGGGTGGTGTGTGTTGTGATGTGTGGGGTGATATTTAGAGGTGTGTTGTGTGAGGTGCATGGATGTTATGTGAGTGCTGGTGTTGAGTGCCTGTGGATGCTAGTTTGTAGATGGTGGTGTCTCTCTTTGGCCTTCAGTCGCAATTGTGGTCGTAGGGGTTTGTGGGTGTGTTTTTTAAATTGTATTGAGTGTGTGGGAGTCGTGTGTGTATGTGTATAAGGTGTGTGTATTTCGATTTGTCCAATGTGGTAGTGCTTTCTAAATGTGTGTGTATTTTGAGCGTGGCGGTGTGTGCCACCAATGGAATTCCACAGTTGAAAGACCGCCGCATGGATTCGTGGGTCGTCATAGTGTGGGCGTATTCCTGTTGGGGTGACGGTGGAGGTTTTGTTATCGCCAGTTTATCACTGACCTTTGGTGTGGCGGTCTTGTGTGGGTGTCTAGATTTTGGCAGATTCCGGGCTTTGAGTCATAATGACCGTGGCGGAATTCCGCGGCCGCGGTGGTGTGTTGGCGGTCTTCTGCACGGCAGTAAGCGGCTTTTACCGCCAATGTTGTAATGACCCCCATAGTCTCTGCTGGACGCATATCGGTCTGGTCGCACCGGCGGTGCTGGAGGTACTTTGGCAGGATCCTGTGTGCATCACCGCCAATGTCCTAGTTTGGCATATTTCTCTGCCCTGCCAACATGGCGGTCCTCGGACCGCCAATCTTGTAATGAGGCCCTTAGTGTTCCGAACCCAGTCTGAGTCCCAGTAGGAAAAGTGCTGGGTTTTGGATGGGTCAGACGTACTTGTCCCACTCCAACATAAGCAAAAGTAGAGAAAGTGTTGGACATTTTAGGGGTCAGATTTACTATTCCCACTCTAATTTAAGTAAATGTAGGAAAAGTATGGGCTTTGAAATGGTTAGATTTACTATTCCCATTCCAAAAAAAAGCAACTGATGTCAAAATGTTGGATTTTGGAGATTTAAATATTTGCTGTCCAATCTAAACAGCTGTAGGGGAGGTGTTGGACTTCAGGGGTATTACATTTATTGTTACCAATCCAATGTGTGTAAATGTACAGAAAGTGTTGGATTTAGAAGTGGTCAGATATACTGTTGCCACTCCAATCAGAGCAACAGTAGGGAACGTGCTGTATTTTGAGGTTCTTCACATTACTATTCCTGCTTCATTGCAAACAAAAACAGAGAAAGTGTTGGACTGTGGAATGGTCAAATTTTCTATTTTCACTCTAATCTAAGCAAACATAGGGAACAGTTTGCCCTTTGGAAGGTTCAGATTTATTATGCCCACTCTAATATGTGCAACATTAGGTAAAGTGTTGGACTTTGGATGGGTCAGATTTACCATTCGCACTCCAACCTTAACAGAAACAGGGACATTTTGGACTTTGAAGGGGTTCAGTTTACTATTTCCATTCCAATGTAAGCCCCATTACAGAAAGTGCTGCACCTTGGAGGGGGTCAGTTTACTATTCCTACTCCAAACCAAGCAATAGTACAGAAGGTGTGTAATTTTGGAGGGGTCACAGTGACTATTCCCACTTCAACTATACCAAAAGTAGAGAATGTGTAGGACTCCGAAGTGGTCAGATTTATTGATACCACTCCAAACAGAGCAACAATAGAGAATGTGTGATATTTCAAAGGGGTCAAATTACTATTCTCACTCTAATGTAAGCAAAAGTAGGGAAAGTTTTGGACTCTAGGCACGTCAGTTTTACTATTCTCACTCCAGTCTAAGCAACAATAGGAAATGCTTTGGTCTTTGGAAGGGTCAGATTTACCATTCTTGCTCATAAACATTTTAAATAAAACTTTTAAGTTTCCCTCCAATTATGTTTTTTCTACCCATGTAGATTATATTTTATTACATCTTGACCAATAATTTGAGTTTTTCTTTAAATTCAATTGACAATTGTAAGCCAAATTTCCCCATATTCAAACCTTTTGTTCTCGCATGAAACCAATATTCCCATTGACTGATCTTCCAATTTTTGCCTTCATTTTCTTTTCTTTTGGCTTACAGGCAGTTTCAAGAATGAAGTGATTACCTAACAGACTATAACCATTGATATGAATGCATAATATTAATGATTCTTATCTAATAAAGTTTACATAGATCAAAAAGAGCAATTGTTGGAGTTGCGGTAGTCATTTTGTTTTATCCTCAAACTGATCTCTACACATATTTCCTCCCAAAACTGTGATAGTATGGGCATAGCCAAAACACATTGATCCATATGCCTACATCCACGCAACTCAGACATGTATTGATAACAGTGAAGTACATTTTATTTATTGTTTCAGGCATGTAGTATTGCATTCAACCATTGAAGATGATTGTTCTATGGAAATTTGATCCTCTCAATAGAGAACGTCCAAGTAGGAAATATTCATCCCAGTTATTGTTTTCAAGGTGAATTTCTACCTGCTTCCTTAATAAAAAAACACTGGTGCTGGTTTGAGTTGTTTGTACCAGTAGCTTAATGGGTATTTTTAACTTTCTCTAAAGTAATAGATTTAATAAATAATAGAGACCTTTATTTCTTCTTTAGGTAAATTCTGGAAGACAGAGGTCAGCTGTACAAAGGAGAAATAATAACATTGTCTGTTGGGAACACCTATGGGACATAGACTATCAAAACTATTCTCTGAAATATTCAAAACAAAGCTACCTAAGGTCGTTATGCCCATTTGTCACCATGTAAGGATGAGTTCTACAGTAAGGCTCAGGGAGAGATCCTTACAGTATATTGAAGGGGTTTCTGTATGAATAGTTAGAATTTTAAATTGAGTGACACATTTCTCTCATCTGTCACATATACATCAGGATCATATACCCTATGTTCTTTTAGTTGTTTCAAAATTTTAATGCAACATGGCAATGTGCTGATAATCCAGTATTTTTATTGTAGTTGATAATAAAGAATTATCAAAATGGGACCCTGACATAGATAAGCAGAATGTCTGTAGGGTAAAGGATGCCATGAAATACCAGTAAAGTTCTAGTGAACCTAAATCACATTTGTCAACACAATTTCTTGATGAAATAAATCTGATCACAGTGATTTCAAATGCTTTGAAATGACTATTAATCCTATAACAAAAAAAGAAATATGAGAAATAATTATACAACTGCCAAAACCCCTGGAAAGAATGGGGTTGAAGCTGAATTTGCTAAAACATTTGCATCATGTTTAATAAAACCACTCACAGAATTGCTGAATATAGTAATGAAAAAGGCTTTAATTCTCCACTTTTTTGGAAAGGAATTAAAATTAATCACCTAAAAACAAGGAACACCAGAAAAAAAGCTCCTCATATAAGCCACTTATATTACTTAATAGGTACCAGACAATTTACACCAAGTTCTCTAACCAACTCTGTTAAAAATAATATCTCTCTCCTTATAAGGATCAAAATGGCTTTATAAAAGGCAGCAATGTCACAGACAATACACATTATATTGCCACATTTATTGACTTAACAATAGCAAAAAGAAGTTCCTTTAGCGAGTCTTTTTTTCATGCTGAGACAACATTTAGGGCCTGATTACAAGTTTGACGATGTTGTCACTGCTGTCATGGCAGCGTTGGAAACCTCAGCTGCTGACTCGGTGGTCCATCAGCCTAATTACGATATTGGAAATTTGCTGAATTAGAAACAGCCGGAGTAGCGCCGACACTGCCAGCCATTCGCAGAGCACCTTGATGACAGGTGAGAAAAAGCAGCTGTCAAAGGACAGTACAGAAAAGGATCCTCTCTTCACAGCAGCAACTTCACCGCAAAAAATAATGTTAAGTATCTTTCGCATTTTTCTTCTATTGACTGGATTGGCCATTTATGGCCCAGACTCCAGCAAAGGAACAGTACATGTACAAAGTATTTTTACACACACGTGACCTGCATATGTGTAAATTTTGGAATTATTTAGTCAAAATGTGCACACCTGCAACTACACATATGGAAACATATTCCTTTGATTGCTGATCGTGCGCCCCGCTGGTCCACCGCCATAAGATACACCTCCGCTGGGCAAGCGATAACATTGCATTATGGTGGGTGGAAGACCGCATACTCAGCGTTCTTCTTGGGTCCACCAAACTTGTAATCAGGCCTTTAATATTGAAAATTGTCAATTTCTACATAAAATTCTAAATAAAGCAAATTTCTAGAAGAGTTCACAAAATCGATTGCAACACTTTATCAAGGAACAGGGCACAGCTGATCATTATTAAACAATCAGCAGGTGTCATTAATTCTAGACAGGGACACACCAGAGATACCCCTAGCATTGCTCACTTTATAGAGCTACTAGCCCAATGTATTTGAGTGCATAATGAGATTTAAGATCTCTTTTCAGAAGTATCCCAAATTAAACTCTATGCAGACGACATATCTTTTTTTCTGCTACCAAACAAAGAGAACATAATCAACACATTAGAAGTAATAAAGAAATACACAATTTGAGGAGGTTATAAAAATTAACAATGCTAAAACCAAAGTTTTGCTATTTAATACTCTCCTTGATATTTTACTCATCAGTTTAAGAAGAAATTATAATAAAAATCCAAAACAGTAGTTAATGGTACATTTTTTGCTGCAACAAGTAGATCTGTTTGCTAGCATTTATGGTCCTCTGATCCACAAATGTTTTGAAGAATGGAAATCTTTACCATTGTCTATGATTGGCAGAATTACCTTCCATAAAATATCCATACTCCCCTTTTTTTTGTATTTGATTTTTTAGCAATATCATATCAATGAAATGCTTTTTTTCATTAAATTAGACAAAGCAATATCAGCCTTTGTACTGAGCAATGCATGCTAATGTTAGCGAATCAGTAAAATTATGAATAAACATATTATAAACATGAAACAACTAATATTCAATTAATTATTGAATTAAACAAGCAATAAATATAAAGTTGAATAACAGCAATGCATTATTTAAACGTATAATCCAATTAGCTAATAATTAAAAATTAACAAATAACTAAAATTAAATTAAGATTGTATTAATTATTTTACACAATTAATTATCAATTAAAAAAATCAAAATTTCAAATTCAAAACAATCATTTTACAGCCTTCCCTTTCCACTCTCTTTCAAACTCAAGAACCCGCTTCTAAATTGATAATTTCTGATTAGATTTTAAAAAATGACATTTCATACCACATCTTACAAACTATGCTAAAACAAATAAAAAAAATATATAATACTAATACATTTTAATTTTAAACTCACTACTATGTATCAAACAAAATATAACACAATATTTTATACAACTATATTAAAGAAAAACAACATTATATACAGCTTTATTTAAAAACAATATGCTATAACTAAAAAAGATGACATTCTTAGCTTCTGTAGTCTGTCCCACAATATTTTTCACAATATTTGTGACACAATGGGCCTCTTTACGAGTTTGGCGGCATTAGGACTGCCATGAAGGTGGTGGTGGTAGTATTTGCAACATAATACAGCTAAACCACCGCCGGCACTGACAGTGCGGGCAGGCCGCCACGGATGACGGTAGCCATCTACAGGCCGGTAGAGACCATGTTTCCCCCAGACAGATTACCAAGCTGCACATCACCAAGGTTTCCTCTGCAGTCATACCACCATGGAAACCCGTACGGAAACCAACGGTATAAAAGGAGACACTCACCTTTAGGAAGCCATACTCGTCCGGAGCTGCCAAGGAACCAGAATTATATGTCTTCCTGCTGCTTGCCCAACGACTTCGAAACCAGCAATGACGACGAGGACAGCAACCATGAGTACACACACTTACCTGTCACTGTCATAAAATGTCAAAGTACCTACGCACACACAACATATAGATCAGGAACAGGTGGTGAGGGTGACACACACATGTCACCTCACACTGACATGCACACTCACAGACAGCCACATGCACACTACGGCCTTCACACACACACACACACACACATATCAAGAACACTCACTGACCCCCAGATACACAGCATTGGCACAGTCACACACAACAACACACAATACCACCAAACTACACTACTGCACCAGAATCTTAACACCAGCAAAACATTGGCAAGCACCCACAATAGATACTACCCCTTGACAAATTGTACGTACAACACTGCGTACCACCTCAGGGAACCAACACACACAATCACACAACCATACAACACAGCATACGACCTACACCGCAAACACACATCACAAATTGTCTGACATACCATTCTCCACACACACTCACACACAGTCCAACCACACAAAAGCACACAACATTGCAACTAACACATGTCAACACAAATACCAGTCAATACTATCATAACAACAAGTCCCCAACATACACATGCCCATCACACAACACACACCCATCACTGGGGGACAAATGCTCTGCACACAACCACACATGCTGCCTAGACAAAACAGGTGGCACAACCACCACTGACTCACAAATGAACACACACAATGTCAATCAAAGACCAAATCTGCCCCAAGAAAAGAAATGCAAGACAAAGATGTAACGTTGAAACCAACAACAGGTGGATCCAAATATATATTATTTTAAGAAATATTTTTCAAATGTCCAAGGCCAGAGGCTAGTCCAATAAAATATTGTGCAACATGGACACAAAGCACATGTGTGTGCCCCCAACTTGACTCCTGACTGCCTTGTAACTTCCACAGGTAGAGGCATCAAGGGGGAGGTAGGTGCCTCAGGTACTAGGAGGGGAAGAGAGTGGGGGTTTGGGTTTTGGATTGGGAGGGGGACCTTTGGGTTTTGGTTTTGGATTTTGGTTTTGGAGGTCGAGGGTTCGGGGAGGGTTGGGTACTCTTGGGAGGGGTGGTGCAGGGAGGTCTTGGAGGTGGAAGGGCCTGACTTGGGGAGGGACACAGAATGTTAAAGGGTTACACGGGGTGGGGTAGGTGTATGGAAAATGACAAACTCCAAGAGGAAAGCTTTCTTTGACACATCGGGACGGTCATGGCAAAAGGGTTTGGGTGTGGAGGAGAGGAAGTGGTTATTTGAGTTCATATTTGTGCGAGGTATGCTTGTGGATGGTGGATGTCTGTTGAAAGGCTGAGTGTGGGTGTTTATGTGTCTTGGGAGGAGGGGGTTGGAGGTGCTAGAAGATGCTGTGGTGGATGGGGGACTGTATGTTAGGGTGGTGATTGCAGGTATGGTGAATGTGCTGCATGTAGGCATGCACGTGGTTGTGGTGTCCCTGGATCTGGTGACTGGGGTGGATGTCTGAGGGTCTGCTGTTGTGATGTATGTGGGTAGGGTAAGATAGGTGTATTGGCTGGATCTCTGATTGTTGGTGTGGTGTTTGTAGGTGTGTCAGGTGTTGTGTCTGTGATGCTGGGGGTGTCAGAGCAGGTTGTGACTGGGGAAGAGGAGTTTGGAATTGGGAAGGGGAAAGTGGAGGAGGGACGGAAGACAAAAGGTGACTGGGGGCCGTTAGTGTGGAGACCAGAGCCTGAAAGGATCTCTGTAGGCCAGCCAGTGCACTGTGAATGACCTTCAGTAATGCATTATTCTGTTGGACTTGAGTTGCAAGTCCCTGGATGGCATTCATGATGGTCAACTGACCAACAGAGTTCGACCTCAGGAAGTCAAAAGGCTCCCCAATGAGGGCAGCAGGGCTGACAGGGGTAGGGGCATAGATGCCTGTGGTAAAGGAGATGCAACTCTCTTCGGTGAGCTGGCATGGCCAACCGGGTGGGTAGTTACAGGGAGGGCAGCGGTACAAAGGGTGGTGGCAGACAATGATGGTGCTAGGGTGCTCCTAGATGAGTCCGCCACCACCAGGGAGTGTCCGCTGGAGGAGGATTCCGAGGATGATGACATGGATCATGTCTCCCCTGTGGCACTCCTGTCGCCCCCTGGGCCACTGGGTCCCTCGCTGTCGGTGGTCTCAGCAATCCAGGTCCCATTGCCAGCAGCTTCCCCTCTCACCTGTGCCCCGCAACACAAATATGGACAGCACACAATGTGCAAGGAGGGCTCATAACATTCCCCTGACATGCTGATTCAGAGCCTCTACATGAAATCATGACTACACCTACATCACTTTAAGCTGTCCTGACATGTTATTCTCCCTAGCCAAGTCCTGACTAAACTCTTACACAACTGAAAACCAGTGTACTCATGAATGACAATTGCACCTATACAAAAGCTAATTTACTGACAACATATCCCACAACACCAACAGATGTATTTAATGTTTAACTCCTGCCTCACCAATCAATCAGGCTAATATGAGCAGAGCCAAAACCAAACCTGTCCAAATAGCCTCAGATCAGCCAAGGTTAGTTTAGGATAAAAAGTATCAATTGAGACATGATGTAGGCAGAAAATACCATGGGTTGCACTCTGACAGGGTATGGCATTGACATAGCTAGCATGGACAATACACATGGGCAAAGGATCAAACAGCCTACCCACTTGCCTTCTCTACAACAAACGCATGGGGATACCAGTTATTTATACACATGCCAATGTAATGCCAAGAAATGCTAAGGGCTAATAGACAACATGAGTACCGGTTGTGGGTTGTCCATCCTTTTCAAAACTTCACATACCCCTTTGTATGAATATGATATGACAAGAGGGTGCACCATCTCAAACCGCATAGGGACAGTACTACATTGGCCATACCAAAAGCCAGATTTGGATGTCAGCTGCACATTAAGTCTACAACTGTTTGAGGACGCAAGATAACTAGGCCCTGTAGCTAATATGTCAGACCCAATGTTGCACATAGAGCAGATCCAAAGGACTAGGAGTAGTATGATACCTTAGAGCTCCATAACACACTATTTCGATGATTGGACCTGGGGACACTAGGTGGTCAGGATGACACAGCAGCTTACAAACATATATGGCTGAGTAAAGTCACACATATGGCTCAATCACATCTGCATCTCCACATACAGTGATACATTTTGCTGGACACAGGTGTTCAATATGTTTCCATGCACAATACAAAGGCTACATCTTTGTTTGTATATTGACAACTGGAGTACCATGTATTCCCAGTAGTCAACATAAATGTAGTACCTACCACATTGTCACAGCTCCAATACGGAGACAGCATACACCAAACTATTGGAGGAAAGTACATGGATTCTGTCAGTACTTACCCTCTTTTGGCTGTTGTGCTGCCCTCAAATGCTCATCCACCTCAAGGTAGGCCACCGCCAAAATGTGGGCCATTTGGGGGGCGGGGGCTCAGGGTCGGACGGGCACCCCTTCCTCGTTGGGAGGACATCTCCAGCTGGGCCTTAGCAGTCTTCCAGGCCCAGCGTCTCAGGTTCTCCAACCCCTTCCTACAGTGGATGCTCCACCGGCTGCTGACCAACAGGGTTCGCACCTCCTCGGCGACGTCATACCAAATCCCCTTCTTCTGATGGGCGTTAACCTGCATGGATGACACAGACAAAAGGAGAAAGTCATGTCCACATTCACCATACCAATAGGACTGGACAGTACCCATCAGTCAAGCAAGTTGGCACACATTCCCATCCTCTCAGCTCACATGCACTCACAATATACCATCTGCATGCATCAACACCTTCACAAGTTTACATTAACGGTACACCATCAAACATTACACCTATCACACACTGGTATGACATTGAACTTACCTGCTCCTCTGGTGCACCATATTGCTGTTCATAGAGAGGTAGGACGTCCTCCACTAGCTTTTCCAGCTCTTCAGGGGTGAAGGCAAGGGCCCTATCACCTGCAGGATGTGACATAATAGCTCCCAGATGCAGTACACAGCAGCTCAGGTCATAGAGGTCTAGATGGCAGCAGTGTCAGGAGTCAAATGAGCAATACTGCAGAAGATGGCAGACACTGCTGCCACGTATATGACCATCACCACCGGCGGACATCACCATTGGCCCAAGCCAGCCAAAGGAGGCAATGTTTTCCAATGGCAAGTCACGCCGCAGTTGTGACTGCCTACCGCCATGATGACTTCCGCTGGCGGACTTAGGTCACTTCTACTTGTCTAGCACAGTAGGTCAGACGCCTGCCATTCTGAGCACATTTCATGCATTGAAGTGTTTCATAATCTGGGTCATGAACTTAACCCCCTAATATGCTGTAGTTCTATAAGTACAGCCCTCCTGTTTGGGTGACTTTTTGTGCATCTGTGCTGTAAATGCTGTGATGTTTGAGGACATGTGGTGCTAGCTATTTACAGCTACTCAGAGGTTCCTATTTGTCAGAAACATGTCGATGAAGTCCAGAAATATGTGTGAATCATGTAGAACAGATTAGTCTCACGCACATTGACATGGTCAGTTGATTTCTTAAGTACTATCCCATTGTTATAGTAGGCAATGTGCAATATGGAGGGTGTAATTGGATGCATAGCTGATTGTGGTGCTGTATGTGTCAGATGTTGTAGCCGTCCTCTACAGCTGTTAAGTGTGAGAAAAATAATTAGCTGTACATGATGTGTGCATTCTGCATTTCTCCTCATACTATGTTTACATGTGGTAGAAATGGGGTCTCTGGTTGGCAGTCAGTTTGTTCTATGTTGAAGCAAGGGCTCTCACTCTAGTCAGGGTAAGGGAGTTACATTCCTAAGACAACCCCTGCTCACCCCCTTGGTGGCTTGGCACAAGCAGTCAGGCTTATCTCAAAGGCAATGAGAACATATTTTCACCAACACACTCAGTCATGGAGTAAAAACACTACAAAATGGACAATACATCAGTTTAGAAAAATAGCCAATATTAATCTAAATCAAACAAGACCAAAACGACAAAAAATCCAACATACAGAAGTAAAGTTATGATTTTTTAAAATGAAAGGTTCTTACTCCATAGAAAACAATGGAAACGTTACACAAAGTACCTGGTTTGCACCAAAGATAAAACCGCATGGGCCAGCGTGTGTTGAAACAGTCAGCATGCGTTGTATTTCTCTCCTGCAAGGGAGCGATGCGTCGATTTCCGGCAGGGCACCTCGGGTCCGCGTGGGTTCATGTTGATTTTGACGCCCAGCAATGATGCGTGCAAAATCTGGCATCACAGTGATAGAAAACTGTGCTGGGTAGGGTTTGCATCGTTTTCAGCAGCCGCAATCAGGTGTGTCATCGTTTCTCCAACCGCAATGGAGGTGATGCATCAATTCGCCAGCCACGATGCAGATGGTACATCGATTTCAGCCACAAGGCGGGTTGTGCATCATTTTTACAGCTGCGTTGCAGATGGTGTGTCAAAGTTTTCCCTGCACTGTTTCCTGTGCCTGGATTTCAGTCTTTGTTCTACCAGCTTCACCTTTCAAGGGACCAGGGACTGGATAGGGCAGGAGTCTTAGTAGAGAGTCCAGGTGCTGGCAGAGGAAGTCTTTGATGGCCCTGGGACTTCAAAGCAGGAAGCTAGCTCTGTCCAAGCCATTAGTGACACTTCACAAGCAGGAATATACTACAAAGTCCAGTCTTTGTCCAAATCAGGAAGAAGCAGCAATTGCAGACCAGCCCAGCAAAGCACAGTCACAGGCAAAGGAGCAGTACTCCTCCTCCAGCTCTTCTCCTTGGCAGAGGTTTCTCTTGGTTCCAAAAGTAATCTGAAAATCTGTGGTTTTGGGTCCACTACTAATACCCCTTTCTGCTTTGAAATAGGCAAACTTCAAAGGAAAGTCTCTGTTGTTCAAAAGATTGTGTCTTGCCCAGGCCTGGAGTCAGACACACACCAGGGAGGTTGGAGGCTGCATTGTATAAGGGCAGGCACAGCCCATTCAGGTGTAAGTGTCAGCTCCTCCCTCCACCCTAGCCCAGATGACCCATCGGGATATGCAGGCTACACCCCAGCTCCCTTTGTGTCACTGTCTAGTGGAGATTCACAAACAGTCCAATAGTCAGTCTGACCCAAACAGGGAATACACAAGCAGGCACAGTCACAGAATGATTTAAGCAAGAAAATGCCCACTTTCTAAAAGTGGCTTTTACAAACATACAACTTAAAAAACAACTTTACCAAATGATGTATTTTTAATTTGTGAACTTGGAGGCCCCAAACTCCAAATCTCTATTTTCTCCCAAAGGGAAACTGCACTTAAAACTTATTTAAATGCAGCTCCCATGTTATCCTAAGAGAAAGATAGGCCTTGCAACAGTAAAATCTGAATTTGACAGTATTTCACCATTAGGACATGTAAAACAGTACATGTCCCACCTTTAACATACACTGCACCATGCCCAGGGCCTACCTTAGGGGTGCCTTACGTGTACAAAAAGGAAAGGTTTGGGCCTGGCAAGTGGGTACACTTGCCAGGTCGAATTAGCAGATTAAAAACTGCATGCCCAGACACTACAGTGGCAGGTCTGAGCCACGTTTACAGGGCTCCTCGTGGGTAGTACAACCAGTGATGCATGCCCACGAGTAGCATTTGAGTTAGAGGCCCTTGGCACATCTAGTGAGCCTTACTAGGGACTTATTAGTAAATCAAATATGCCAATCATGAGAAAGCCAATTACATATGCAATATACACAGGTAGCGCTTGCACTTTAGCACTGGTCAGCATTGGTAAAGTGTCCATAGTACCAAAACCAAAGTCCAGGACACAGTCAAAACATAGGAAGCAGAGGCAAAAAGACAGGAGAGACCACACCAAGGATGACATGTCTAACACCATGTTTTCACATAGTTCCCTTGCAATGAGGAGAGTAAAACAACCACCAGTGTACCTTCCACTAGTAGACCTGCACACCGTGGAGTAAAGACATGTTGTTCAGACATATCGTCAGAATTGTCATACCATCATGGATCTTTGTAATCAGTTGGAGCCAGATTTGATACCTGCCATTTGGAATCCCCATTGCATACCTCTCATCGTTCAAGTCTTGTCAATGCTACACTTCCTGGCCACAGGGTCCTTTCAAAATTCAGTGGCTCTAACAGTAGGTATATCGCAGCCCATGTTCAGTCTGGATTTGAAGGATGTACTGTGTCCATTGTTGAAGCACCTGGACAGCTACATCATGTTTCACCACTGAGAGGATTTGCCGTATGTGAAAGCAGACTTTTATGAGATGGGACACATTCCACATGTGGTGGGAGCCATTGATGGCACCCATGTAGCCTTGGTCCCTCCCAGTGCCAAAGAACAGGTGTATAGGAACAGAAAAAACTACCACTCAATCAACGTTCAGGTGGTGTGTCTGGCAGACCAGTGCATCTCACAAGTCCCAGCCAAGTATCCAGGTTCAGTGCATGATTTCTTCATCATGAGAAACAGCAATGTCCCACTGCTGATGACACGATCCTACAGAGAGAGTTCCTGGATGGTTGGTAAGTTACCACTGAAATATGTATTTGCGATTTATGTCTCCTGCCATCACAATATAGCATGTCAAACATAATTTGTTTTTTTTGTTCTCACATTGTGCTCATAGGTGGCTCTGGATATCCAAACCATCCTTGGCTGTTGACACCAGTGAGGTACCAACCATGCCAGGGGAAGTCCGCTACAGTGAGGTCCACGGGAGGACAAGGCATGTCGTTGGGTGGGCTTTTGGGCTCCTGAAGTCAAGATTTAGGTGATTGGACTTATTAGGAGAAGCCCTCCTCTACTCGCCCAAAAGGTATTGTGGGAAAGTACCATATTTCTTGGCATGTTACCCCCAATTTTACATGTATATCAGTATGCTTTTGCCTGTCTCACTGGGATCCTGCTAGCCAGGACCCCAGTGCTCATAGTTTGTGGCCTAAATGTGTATACCTGTGTAGTGCCTAACTGTGTCACTGAGGCTCTGCTAATCAGAACCTCAGTGCTCATGCTCTCTCTGCCTTTAAATTTGTCACTATAGGCTAGTGACTACATTTACCAATTTCAATTGGCATACTGGACCCTCCTTATAAGTACCTAGTATATGGTACCTAGGTACCCAGGGCATTGGGGTTCCAGGAGATTCATATGGGTTGCAGCATTTCTTTTGCCACCCATAGGGAGCTCAGACAAACCTTTACACAGGACTACCATTGCAGCCTTAGTGAAATAACGCACACGTTATTTCACAGCCATTTTCACTGCACTTAAGTAACTTATAAGTCACCTATATGTCTAACATTCACTTGCTGAAGGTTAGGTGCAAAGTTACTAAGTGTGAGGGAACCCTTGCACTAGCAAAGGTGCCCCCACATGGTTCAGGGCCATTTCCCTGGAATTTGTGAGTGCGGGACACCATTACACGCGTGCACTACATATAGGTCAATACCTATATGTAGCTTCACAATGGTAACTCCGAATATGGCCATGTAACATGTCTAAGATCATGGAATTGTCCCCCAGTGCCAAATCTGGTACTGGCGACTCAATTCCATGCATCCTGGGGGCTCTACTATGGACCCCCAGTACTGCCAAACCAGCTCTCTGGGGTTTTCTCTGCAGCTACAGTTGCTGCCACCCCACAGATAGGGTTCTGCCTTCCTGGGGTCTGGGCAGCCCAGTCCCAATAAGGCAGAACAAAGCATTTCCTCTGAGAGCAGGGTGTTACACCCTCTCTCTTTGGAAATAGGAGTTAAAGGCTGGGGAGGGCTAGCCTCTCGCAGCCTCTGGAAATGCTTTGAAGGGCACAGATGGTGCCCTCCTTGCATAAACCAGTCTACACCAGTTTAGGGAACTCCCAGTCCCTGCTCTGGCGCGAAACTGGACAAAGGAAGGGGCAGTGACCACTTCCCTGTCCATCACCGCCCCAGGAGTGGTGCCCAGAGCTCCTCCAGTGTGTCTCAGACCTCTGACATCTTGTTTCCAGAGGTGGGGGGGCACTCTGGAAGCCTCTGAGTGGCCAGTGCCGCAGGTGACATCAGAGACCCCTTCTGATAGGTGCATACCTGACTAGGTGGCCAATCCTCTTCTGAGGGCTACTTAGGGTCTCTCCAGTGGGCTTTTCCTCAGATTACGACTTGCAAGAATTCATCATGGTTCCTCTGCACTTCTCTCTTCAACTTCTGATAAGGATCGACCACTGAATGCTCCAGGATGCCTGCAAAACTGCAACAAAGTAGTCAGAAGACTACCAGCGACATTTTAGCGTCTAATCGTGCTGGCTTTCTTGACTGTTTCCTGGTGGTGCATGCTCTGGGGGCTACCTGCCTTCACCCTGCACTGGAAACCACAAAGAAATCTCCTGTGGGTCAGCGGAATCTTCCCCCTGCTTCAGCAGGCACCTAACTTCAGCTTCACCGGTACTCTGGGTCCCCTCTCACCCTGACAAGCGTGGCCCCTGGAACACAGGCAGTGGACCCAAGTGACCCAGACTGTCCAGAGGTCCAACTGTCCGAATTTGGAGGAAGTAAGTCCTTGCCTCCCTTCCCCAGACAGTAATCCTGGTCACTGTGTGATCTGTAGCTACAAGGGCTTCTGTGCACATTTCCAAGAAATCCTGCATGCACAGCTGAGCCTAGGTCCCCCAGCACTCTGTCCTTCGATGCTCAGCTCCCTGCGTTGACTGCCGGTGTCGTGGGACCTCTCTTCGCAGTATTGAGACAACCAATGTGTTCAGTCTTCTTGAACCCATGTTCAAGGACTTCTGCTGGTGCTTCCTTCCTGTCCATGGGCTCTCTACATTGCTGAGGGCCCCCTCTGTCTCCTCTCCCAAGTGGCGACATACTGGCCCTTCCTGGGCCTGGGCAGCACCCTTTTTCTCCAAATGTGACTCTTGCAGGTAGCAAGGCTTGGTTGTGGTATTTTGCCAAGGAAACAACTATGCATCCTCCAGCACGCCGTGGGACATCTTCTGCATGACGAAGAACTTCCTACCTCCTTTCGTTGTTGCAAAACCTGCAGCTTCTTCCAACTAGAGGCAGCCATTTTGCACCTTCATCCGGGGTTTAGTGGGCTCCTGCCACCCTGGGACACTGTAGCGACTCTTGGACTTAGTCCCCTTCCTTTGCAGGTCTTCAGGTCCAGGAATCTGTCTTCAGTGCTTTGCATTCTGTTGTGGTCCTTGCAAAATCCTTTATCACAACTTTAGTGTGTTTCTGGGGAAATAGTAGTACTTTACTCCTACTTTCCAGGGCCTTGGGGTGGGGTCTTCTTTACACCCTTAATGTTTTCTCATACTCCCAGCGACCCTCTACACACTACACTTGCCTAGGAGTGCATTTGTGCTTTTCATTCCACTTTCTTAGTATATGGTTTGTGTTGCCCCTAGGCCTATTGCATCCTATTGTGTTTTACAGTGTTTGCACTACTTTCTGACTGTTTTACTTACCTGATTTGGTTAGTTGTGTATATTTTGTGTATGTTACTTACCTCCAACGGGAGCATATCCTCTGAGATATTTTTGTCACATTGTCACTAAAATAAAGTACCTTTATCTTTTAGTAACTATGGGCCATATGTATGAAAACATGAGATTTTTAAGAAATCGCTATTTCCGAGTCACAATTGGCCATGTAACAAAATTGCGAATCAGAATTAGCGATTTCTTAAAAATCGCTATTTGTGGTTTGCGAGGCCCATTTACCGAATCGCAATTTGCATTATCACAAATTGCGATTTTTTTGCGATTTGGTAAAAAATCGCAAAATGCGAGAAAGTTTGAGAATGCACACCTGGAGGAGCCTGATGACATCACCAGCAGGAAATTAGTAATCCCAGGCAGTTTCAGGTGCCACACCCAAACCAGCATCCTGAGAGAGAGCAGCCCAGCCACTCAGAGCAGCACTCAGAAGGAGCAAGAACACCTGAGCCAGGATGGACACCCCAGGCCAAGCACAGAAGAAGGCTGAAAGGAAGCGCAAGCTGAAATTCAGTGAACTGGAGCTTGAGGTTCTAATGGAGGAGGTGGTGAGGAGCCATGACCGCCTGTTCGGAAAAAGCTCACTCCAGGTGCCTGAGAGTGAAAAGAGGAGATTATGGCTGGATATACAGTCCAAAATCTGCACCATTGGAGTGGCACAGCGCTCCATCGAAGAAATCAAAAAAAGGTGGTACAACCTGTGCTCCAATGCAAAGGAGAGAGTGGCAAGGAGACTTGCGGAGGCCAGGGGTACAGGTGGCGGACCACCAACAGAAGCACCATCAACACCATTGGAGGACCTGGTGGAGTCCACACTCCTCCCTGAAGCTGTGACTGGGGTCACAGACATCAACACCTCCGGCACACCGAGTACCAGCCAAGGTAAGTGCAATAATGTTTTGTAACCCTATATGTGTATGCACAAAAGCCCCTCAGGAATTAGCATGTAATGTGAAGCAGTGTGTGAAGTAGTCCAGTCCACATCTTAGAAGCAGCACAACAATGCATTATGGGAGTGGCAGTCCACAAACTAGTACTGAAAGTAGCACAACAATGTAATGAAGTATAGTGACACCCAAGGTAACACAACACACACAACACCGTGTAGAGCAGTACCTGTACCTTTATTGTCATATTCTGACAGATAATGTAACATACAGAACTGACATGCTGCATATTGTTGTTGCAGGTGGGCCAGGCCCAGCAGCCACACCATCTACATGTGTAGGAGAGACGGACACCCATCAGCCCTCGGATACAAACACCAGTGGGTCCCTCCACATGTCCACTGTCCGACGCAGGCCCAGGGCACTTCCACTGCAAGAGTTCAGCGGCGACTCTGATGAGCATCAGGAAGGGCCAAGCACACCGTCAGAACCAGACACGCGCAGCCAGATTCTGGAGGGTAGGGGTCATCCAACAACAGCACCACACAGGATTGCAACAGAGTCCCGAGCACAACATCATGAGGCAGGTGAGGGTCCCTCCTTATTCGGCGGCCTTGAAGATGCTATGTTGCAGCAGCAGCGACTGTAAAAAAAGTGGATCCTCAGTTTAGGCAGAAACCTGCACATACACAACCTCAACATGATGGGCCTGCATCGGCAACTGGATGCATTCAATGGCAATATTGTACAGCTGCGTGAGGGACAGGTGCAGGCTTCAGAGGACACCAGGGACCTAACAAGTGCTGTCCGTGACCTCTGCCAGGAGCTGCGCCATGAGAGGGTTAGCCGGCGCAGACAGGAGCACAGATCCGGTCAATGTTTGGCAGCTATTGCAGGTCCTCTAACAGGATGGCAAATTCCACTGCATTGATCGCCCGTCGTGCAGTGGCGGCGCAAGTCGAGGCTGCACATAGCAGCAGGGACGTTGTCCAGGGACTTGTTCAGATCACGAATGTGATAGAACACATAATGGGACAAAGATCAGCCACTCCAAGTGAGGTAGCACTGGGGGACACTGAGGACAGTTCAAGCCTCAGCAGTGTTGCCATACCAGCAGCAGACACCAGACGGCGCAGTGCCAGGCACAGCACTGCCACTGAAGGTGACAACAGGTGCCAGTGACTTAACTGGGCACCCGAGTGGTGTGCGTGGGAGAAAAAGTGACTCTTGCCGCCATTAGACTGCTGTTGCCACTATGAGGAAATAGTGCATGACTCTGGTAATTAGTTTATTTGCGTTTGTGACATCACCTGTTTCATTTATTTCTCAATCATACATTACCTGACGTAAGGTAATAAATTTATATCACTACAGGTACAGTTGTCAGTGGATTTGTGTCATTCATACTCACGTCTGAAATGGTTGTGTGTGATGTCGGCACGCCTTTGCCTTCCCTCTGCTGCACTGGTCCTGTCTTCTGGCTGTAGAGGTGGTATGGGATCGTCCTCCTCATCTGATTCAGTGTCACTGATTTCTATAGGTATGCCCCTGGTTGTAGCTATATTGTGCAAGATTGCACAAGTAGCCACTATTCTACATGTCGTCTCTGGACTGTACTGTAGTGCCCCTCCACTTTTGTGGAGGCACCGGAAGCGACTCTTCAGCAGTCCAAATGTGTGCTCCACCACGTTGCGGGTTGCCCTGTGTGCTGCATTGTATCTCCGTTCTGCTGGTGTTGTAGGATTGAGGTAGGGCGTCATCATGTAGGTGCGCACTGCGTAAGCACTGTCTCCTGGAAGGAACAGAGGGTACAATGAGTAAGTGAACCATCAGACGTCACAACTGCATGAATGTGCTAGTGTACAGAGGGAAAATACCTAGTAGATATCCTTCATCAAACTCCCCAGCTAGCAGTCTTGTTTGAATGCCGCTGTGGCGATAGATGTACGAATCATATGTGCTCCCTGGGTACTTGGCCACAAGATCACTTATGGTATAGGAGGCATTGCATATCACCTGAATATTCATGGAATGTTGGTATTTACGGTTTCGGTACACATACTCTGTGGCTGATGGTGGACAGATTTCCACATGTGTGCCATCTATGGCACCTAGGACGTGAGGGAACTGTGCTATCTGGTAAAACTCTATTTTTGTCTGCTGTATTTCCTGTAGGGTGTGGGGGAATCTGATGTACTGTTGGAGTTTGCTCAGCATGGCGTTGATGAAAGAATTAAAAAATCTGGAGAGGGTACTCTGTGACACCCCTCCAGCTGCTGCTATGACCCCTTGATAGCTCCCTGAGGCAAGTAGGTGTAGGGAGCATACTACCTGCACATGGGAGGGTGTGCTGTGAGTCCTTAGTGTTCTGCGCTGCAGTATGGGTTGTAGCTCAGCTATCAGGTCAGGTATCATGGCTGAGTTCAACCTATACCTCTCATATATTTCCTCCTCTGTCAGGTCAAAAAGTGTAATGCGCACTCTGAAAATGCGCTCCTGTCTCCTCCTCCCTCTCCTCAAACCTGCCGAGATCCTCATCCTCCTCGCCATGACGTAGAGTGCAGCCATTGTGGAAAAGTGTCTGAGGCATTCTGGGCCTCTTTATATAGGTTGCACCTGGTTACCACCTGGTTTCACTTAGTGGTATTTTGCTTGTGCAAAATGCCATTCTGCGAAAAAATCGCAATTTGCGATTTTTTAATGCATCTATTTGTGACTTGGATTTTGCGAATTGCATTTTGCGCCTTGCAATTTCCTACTTGAAATACAGAATCGCAAAATGCGACTCACAAAAACAGGTCGCAACGCAAAACATCGCAAAAATTGCAATTTCTTATTTTTGGTCTGCGAATGCCTTTCGTGCATCGCAGACCACGTTTTTGCACTCGCAAAAGGCCGATTTTTGCGAATCGCACCGTTTGCGAGTGCAATAACTTTTCATACATCTGGCCCCTATGAGTATTGTCTTTCTTATGATACAGTACCTATATGATATAAGTGGTATTGCATGAGCTTTGTATTTCTCCTAGTTCAGCCTTGGCTGCTCTGCTATAGCTACCTCTATTAGCCTAAGCCGCTAGAACACTACTACACTCTACTAATAAGGGATAACTGGATCTGGCATAAGGTGTAAGTACTATTGGTACCCACTGCAAGCCAGGCCAGCCTCCTACAGGTATGTCACATAATAGTTGCCTGCTGTATGCTCCACAATCTAGCCCCGAGGCGTCAGATACCATTGATAGCAGATGAAGGGGGGCAGCTGAACCTGTGGGTGGACATGCTGATATGTCAACTGATGAAGAGCCAGAGGAAGATGAATCAGGAGGCTCTAGGGCAGATCTCGTCAATCAGTATTTCAACTGACAGACAGCTATTGGAAGTAGACCTATTGTTGTGATGTAATTGTACAACCAGATGTAGATGGCTAGCAACACACACCCTTTCTTGCATCATCTGTGGGTCTCTAGTGAGTTCAAATGCCTATGAGTGAGTTGTGAACACAGACTGAATGTTTGTATTGTGTACAGAACAGAGTTTTCTGCAGTCTCATGTATTGTTACAGCAGATGCACTTACACTTCTGGAAATGACTTCTCTGATGTGAGGAATATTTTGTGCTATGTCCTATCCTTTTTTCCTTTCACTCACAGATTTGCCTAGATCCTGTTTGGCTCAGCAACCTTGGCTTGATAAATACTGTGTCAGAAGCAGATGTGAAATGCTGACAGACATGAGAAGAGTACATGATTGAAACCTGGTAATATTAGTGTTGTTTAAGTGGGGTGTAACTTTGATTGCTATACCATCATAACACTGGGATGGAAGAGGCTTTTATCATTTCTTTCATCCATTGGCTACAGGAGTATGTGAAATGGTGTATTATGTGTATGGAGAAGTATCTGGCATGTGTAAAGCTTAGATCATAGCCTTTCGCTTCACAATGGGTGGAGTACTTTCTGATCTACATTGGACCTAGTTGTCATTGTGTTCTTACTTTGCAGTCCAAGATGCATATCACTGTAGACTGACATAGGTGAGTGACAACCCTACAGGTATGGGACCAATGTTAGTGAAAGGTTTCAGTACTGGGTACCTCAGTTATCATCTTTGATTGTTCCATGGGATATGTGATTTAGAAGATTGGTATGGTTATGTGATGAGCCTATACCATGTAATACATAGGGCCTATCAGTTTGCCTCTGCCTTCTAGGTAGTTTACCATGACCCTGACTTCTGTATCCTGTGTATTTGCATTGCATGACATATTAGCATACATCATGATGCTACTCTCAGTCATGATCTATGTGCTGATTGCAATATTAACTATAAATTTGTGTGGAACTGGATTACAGCCTCTTTGACATCTGTCCTGTAACATTTCTGTTGTAATGTGTTTCCTGCTGATGGAGTCCCCATTTGATGTCCATTACAATGGCTGTTCGATACAGGGGAGCATGAACACACCATAATGGTGTCCTTGGAGGAAAACAGTATGTCAGTAAGCAAGGGACATTGACCTGAATCTGGATGTAGTGCATGTGCATTGCATCAGCCATCTGCCTTTCCATCCCAGACAAGTCTATTCCTGCCTTGGAATATTTGATCTGTGTCCATTATGAATAGTCACTCAGCTAAAGCTGTGTTTTGCTTTGGTTGCTACTGTGAGAGAGTGTTTGCATTGATGTCATTGCCATGTGCTGTTCCACACTAGAACAACCTAGAGAGTGTAGCTAGTAAATTAGTTGTACATGCATTACATGTAATGTTTAGTGCACATTTCAGGTTTTCATAATGATGGGTTGGTACATTCTGGGAGTCATAGTGGTAAGATTAGCCAGTAGTTTACATGCCATTTCCGAGGGTTGTGAGGGCAATTGGGCTCAGTGGAGAAGTGGCATGCCAGAGATGGGCATTAGGTGATTTGGAGAGAGGTATAGTGGGTAAAATAGTTCATTAGGGTGAGTTTAGGTGGTGCGGGAGCACGCACGGCAAGACAATTGTGTGACATTAATGTTGTGGGTACTTACCAGACTCCAGTCCCCCAGGTGTGCCTGTCAGGTGCCCAGGTTGCAGTATGTCCAATACCTTCTCCTCGTATGATGTAAACGTAGGGGGAGGAGGTGGGGGTCCACAGCAAGTCTTCTGTATGGCTAGCTGGTGCTTGGATGCCATGAAACGCATCTTCTACTTTTCTTTGCCACAACTCTATTTTCCTAGCAATATATGTTCGTTGACCCTGTGCTCCGAACAGGTGTGGCTCTACACTTACAATTTCATCCACCATGATCCTCAACTCGTCATCGGTGAAACATGGGTGTTTTTTGTGGGAGCATGGTAGTGGTTGTGTAGACGGTGTGTGAGGGTGTTCTGTGTGTAAGGGTGCAGTGTTTGGCAATTGGTGAGGTATTGGGGCTATGATGGGAATGGGAGTTGGTTGTAGTGATTGTGTGTGCTAATGATGTGTGTATTATGATTGTTGTGCTCATGTGGGGTGTATGCTGAGTGAAATGTGCATGTGTGCCTATAGTGTACATATCTTATTTAAATCTTACCTTTTAGGCTTCTCGGTGTATGTGTATGGCATTCTAGATGCAAAGGATTGTGGGCTGTGTAGGGGTGTGTTATATAGTGCAGTGGGTAGGTGTGTCAGGTGTGGAGTTTTCAAAATATCCAACATGGTGTTGTTTTCCAACAGAAGTGAGTTGAGACCGCCGCATTTCGGACCACCAATTATTTTCCACCAAGGAAGAACCGCTGTATTGATTTCTGGATTGTAATTTGATGGGTGGGATTTTGCAGGGCTGGTGATGCTGGTGGTGGAACTGCCTCTTTTCCGTCCGACAATGTCCTGGAGGTTTTGGAATATTGGCAGTGTTTTGGTAAAATTCACAGTGCGACTCTTAGTACGATTGCCGCCAACATGGCACTTTTTTGGCAGCCGCCACCACGGTGGTCTTGCCAAAAGACCGCAAAACTCGTAATGAGGCCAAATATTTGTGAACCAAACTTTATGTAATATTGACACCTAGGCTTCAAGGTGGGAGGTTAGTAAACCACAGTTCCTTTTATGAGCTGTATCAGCAAATTGAATTCAGTTTGAAAGAAAGGAAAGAGCTCTAACAAGCCATGTGCACACTAACAAGATTTGTGAAATGGAAGCATCTTAGGTGCTGGAAGTAAGGGAACGGGTGGCTGCAGCACCTTCACAATGACCATGCAAGAGTTCAAAGAGTGAATGAGTATCAAATAAAGAAAATGTAAAAAATGTTTTAAGCTTGTAATATTTAAAGACAGAGAGTAAATTCCAGGCTATGTGTTCTCACAAAATTATTCTTTTCTGGAAATTGGTTTTTAATTGTCTTTCAGTGACTGCAAAGTGAGAGGCTTTTGGAAAGGGAACTATATGACAATCTTGCTTTGGAATCAGGTGCGTGTGGGAAATGTGCTATATGTGAATGACAGTGCACTACCATGAAATGCTTTAGTAATATATTTGTAACAGTGTGCTCCAAAATACACAACTGGACACTTACTACACACATAACACTCTCCTACTGAATGGGCTTGGCTTATTTACTACTTTTTTCTGTGTGACATTTGGATTTTTCTCAATCCCAATGACTTTGGTGATTTGTAACATTGATGGCAGCACCCTCACTTTGAAAATTGTTCCAGCATCACTGATAAAAACTCTGATCATAAATAACCACATTTGTGTGGCTGAGCAATGGCAGCTCAGAAAAGGCTGGCAACAGTATCACATTCTAGTAGCACAGAAAATTAAGTGTCCTCATATTTTACCTTGATTGAAACAGGGGCTGCCCTAAAGCAAATGGAGAAGGAAAAGGCCCCAGGGCTGGATGGTTTACCTGGTGACCTCTTTCTGTCTCAACCTGATATGTAGGTTTCCTATTTCAATATGTTGGGCAATGCTATTATGAGGGGTAAGAACATTCGGCCTACCTTGGTTGGAGCTATTATTATTCCAATTTTTAAAAAGGAGAGAAGAGACTTAGGCCCACATTACAACCTTGGCGGTAAATCCCACTTACCGTTGTGCTGACGGCTGTCAAGATACCGTGGCCGTGGCGGAAATCCGCTACAGGTATTACGACCCACATCTCGTAATCCGCCACAATACAGACACCCATACAAGTCTGCCACACCAAAGGTCAGTGATAAACTGGCGATAGCAAAACCTACACCGTCACGCCAACAAGAATATGCCCACACTATCACGACCCACGAATCAACGCGACGGTCATTCAACTGTGGTAATTTATTGGCGGTACACACCGCCGCGCTCAAAATATACAAACATTTACAAAACACAACCACATTGAACAATTCAAAACACACACACCTGATACACATACACACACCACACCCACACACTCACACCATTATAAAACACACACCCACATTACCCACAACCCCTTACACTAAATTTTTTGGAAGAAGCAGAGAGAGAGACAATAGCAAACACAACACCAGCACCCACCGGCACACAACACCATCACTTATACAACATCCAGCACCTCAAAGAACACATACCAACACAACACATCACACAAAACAACAAACATAACCTCACACATTACCCACACCACCTCATGGCACCCCAAAGACACCCCAAGATTTCTGAGGAGGAGCTCAGGGTCATGGTGGAGGAAATCATCCGGGTAGAGCCACAGCTATTCGGATCACCGGTGCAGCAGACATCCATTACAAGGAAGATGGAGCTATGGCAGAGAATTGTCGACAGGGTCAACACAGTGGGACAGCATCCAAGAACACGGGATGACATCAGGAAGAGGTGGAACGACCTACGGGGGAAGGTGCGTTCCGTGGTATCCAGACACCTGGTAGCAGTACAGAGGACTGGCGATGGACCCCCACCTCCTCCCCCACAACTAACAACATGGGAGGAGCAAGTCTTGGCGATCATGCTTCCTGAAGACATCGCAGGAGTAGCAGGAGGACTGGACTCTGGTAAGTCAAATCTTTACTACTATATCCCCCACACCCTACCTGCATGCTATCACAAACTCCTAGCCCAACCCTCACACCCATCACCCGAACACCCCACAGATACCCGACTATCACAATCCACACATCCCAAAAGCAAGGCCTGCATGTTACACCAATGCATGGACACCCATCACCAAAGCATGTCCAGTACAGATACTTACCCAGGCCCCAAAATCACCAATCACACAAGGTCAAAGGCAATAAGCCAAGAACAGGAGTAGAGGGTAACTCACACATTGCACAAGATGGCACACACAGATACAATAACTATGCATTTACACCCCAACAGGACCCCTACCCAACGTCACCGGACAGGAGGTGCCAGACATATCCAGTCCCCTCACAGAAGAGGCACACAGTGACGACTACAGCTCTGCACACCTGGATCAAGATGACCAGCCCAGCCCATCAGGGACCTCTGGACAGTCGGTTCCCCTGCCAATGTCACAAACCACCACTGAAACTCCTCCCTCAGGAAACACCACCACAGCACCCACCCAGCGGGCCCATCCCTCTGTCCCCAGGACACGTCAATCAGCAGTGTGTCCACCACTACAGGGACCCCAGGCAAACCCACTAACCCAAGACAATCAGGGACCTGGGGTCAGTGGCAGTGGGCACACGGTTCAGGGGACAGAGCCACAGGATAACAGGGAAGCTGGGAGGAGTGCTGTGTGACGGGGAGGACAGGCCCATTGAACCCACTCTCCATGAGGCACTCTCCAAAATCATAGGAGCAGACCACCATTCCCACGAGACCATGGGCATGGTACTGGCCAAGTTTCCGGAGACCCAGCGGCTGCAGGAGGAACTGTACCTGGGGATCAGGGAGGACTTGAAGTCCATTAACACCACCCTGGTCTCCATTGCAGGGGTGCTGGCAGACATGACCAACACCATGAGGGACACAGTGGCACTCCAACGGGCCCCTGACACTATCCTGAACGATGAACAGCCCTCCACCTCCGCTGGCGCTAGTGGACAGAAGGTCCCGCCACATGACCAACAGACCACCAGCACCTCACCCCCTGCAGAAGGAGAACCACCCCGTAAACGGTCCCTGGGATCCAGGAACAAGACAGAGAATGCTGCCAAGACTCCTGCCAGGAAATAAGACTCTCCTGATTGTCACCCTTCTGTCCCACTATGTCACCCTGACAACCTTGAACTGACATTACTCACTTCCTATGCCCCCTTGGACAATGCACCTGTGATGTCATGAGACTGGACTCTACCATGGACCTTCCTCCACCATCAACCCAGTCCCTTGCACATACCCCTATACTTATTAGCACATAAATAAACACCCTTGAATCACAAATCAATCTGGAGTCAGTGTACTTTCGCAAATGTGTTATTGCAACCTCTTTGAAAAATAGCAATGTCAATGTTCATTTCCACATACCAATGTTCGACAGTTGTTGGGCAGCAGTATACATAGCAGAAGGCAGAAAGTGGTACCCAGATCTGTGAAATGGAAAGCCAAAGTGAACTGTCAGGGTCCATTCACAGAGGTAAAAAGGCAGAATCATGCAATGTCCTACTGCAGTATGAAATGAGAGGAGCAGTGCGTGTCTCTTACATGTGTCTCACTGGAAGTATTGCATGATGATGTTGTTTCGGTTGTCTATATCTTCTTCTTCTGCCTCCTCTTCTTCACTGTCCACAGGCTCCACAGCTGCCACAAGACCAACATCAGGCCCATCCTCCTGTAGAAAAGGCACCTGGCGTTGCAAAGCCAGGTTGTACAACATACAGCATGCCACAATGATCTGGCACACCTTCTTCGGTGAGTAGTATAGGGAGCCACCTGTCAGATGGAGGCACGGAACCTTGCCTTCAGGAGGCCGAAAGTCCGCTCTATTGTCCTCCTAGTTCGCCCATGTACCTCATTGTAGCATTCCTCTGCCTTTGTCCTGGGATTCCTCACTGGGGTCAGTAGCCATGACAGGTTGGGGTAACCAGAGTCACCTGTAAGTATTGAGGGACAACTGTTAGACACACACCAACCCTTATGGACTATCCGATACCCAGACACCTATGTAAACTGTGTCGGGAACTTGGGCTCACATATTAGCCACACCCGGTGCCTCTGGAGTTGCCCCATCACATAAGGGATGCTGCTATTCCACAAAATGTAAGCGTCATGCACAGAGCCAGGATACTTGGCGTTCACATCGGAGATGTACTGGTCTGCCAAACACACCATCTGCACATTCATGGGATGGTAGCTTTTGCGGTTTCTGTACACCTGTTTATTCCTGCGTGGGGGGACAAATGCCACATGTGTACCATCAGTGGCACCAATGATGTTGGGGATATGTCCCAGAGCATAGAAGTCACCATTCACTGTGGGAAAATCCTCCACCTGAGGGAAAACAATGTAGCTGCGCATGTGTTTCAGCAGGGCAGACAACACTCTGGACAACACGTTAGAGAGCATTGGCTGTGACATCTCTGATGCCATGGCCACTGTTGTTTGAAAGGACCCACTGGCCAGCAAATGGAGTACTGACAGGACCTGCACTAGAGGGGGGATTCCTGTGGTATGGCGGATAGCTGACATCAGGTCTGGCTCCAACTGGGCACACAGTTCATGGATTGTGGCACGATCAAGTATGTAGGTGACAATGATGTGTATGTCTTCCATTGTCGACAGGTCCACCAGGGGTCTGTTTACCAGAAAATGACGCCATCTCATCATCTGCCCCAGTGGATGTGCCCTATGGAGGAGAAGGGTGAGCAGAGGGTCATACACCACATTTCACAACGGTGTTTTCAACAATTGTGATGTAATTGGTGTGTTGCGCTGTCTGTCCGTATTCCTGCACTAAAGTGATGTGACACAGTTAGTTGCCCTGCCATGTGACCCCTGAAATGGCAGCTGCCTGACCTGTAAGGAGGGACAAGGGGAAATGAGGTAACTGCGCTGGCGTTGTGCAGCGTCGCGGTAGGCGGACAAAGACTGTGGTGCAATTCGGCATTGGTTATCATTGGCCCCTAAGGGTTCCAGGAGCCAATGACGATGTATGCCGGCGGTGACGGTACGCACCACCGTGGACGTAACTGCCATTTTAGATCTGTTCACTCATTTGATACCTGACCTTCAACAGGAGAGGACCTAAACTGCAAGTGCTGCTGTGACCTGAGTCTGGAAGCGACAATGGCTACAGTGTCTGGGGAAAGGGCCCCTGCCTTCACCGCGGAGGAGTTGGACAACCTGGTGGCTGAGGTCCTCTTCAAGTACACGCTACTCTATGGTCCTCCAGACAAACAGGTGAGTACACTGTGAGCATGATGGATGGGACATGAATGTATGGAGTGGCATGGATGGAAGATACGGGGGTGGGCAGAGGCCAGCATGTGAGGATGGTCAGTGTATGTGTTTCTGGGCCAGGGTGGGAAGTTGTGGCCAATAAGTAAGAAGAACCGGACGAGGGAGTAAAATCCATTCTTACTTCACTTTTCCTCTAGGTCAGCGCCCACCAGAAAAAGGGTATTTGGGTATTTGCCGTGCCATCGCCAAGGAAGTGCGGACCCTGGGGGTCTATCATAGACGGAGCACCCACTGCTGTAAAAGATGGGAGGACCTGCGCGGCAGGAGCAAGAAGACGGCGGAGTCCTAGCTGGGGATGGCCTCCCAACGTGGAAGGGGTGCCCCTCGCACCATGACCCTCCTGATGTACCGGATCCTGGTGGTGGCATATCCTCAGTTGGATGGGCGCTTGAGGGCATCACAGCAGCCACAAGGGGGTCAGTACAGTCTCATTCAGCTGACTCTGCGTGCTTTATGAGGTTTCTGGGTGGGGGAAGTGGACTGTGGGTTCCCCTAGGCCAGGGCAAACGTGCCAGGGTAGATCCATTGTTAGGTAGGCTCAGTGGCAGTCCAACCCCAATAGTGGTAGTGGGCATCTACACGTCAGGCTCCTGTGGGTTCCAGGTGTGCATCAAATGGGTCTAGGCACAGTCCCCCATGGGCATGTGATTTTTCCCTGAACTGTTAGTGCATGGCCTAGTGCATAGGTGTTAGACCTGACATGCTTTAGGGTGGTCACCCCTAACTTTTTGCCTGCCTCCCTCCACTTTTTGGACTCTGTTTTTGCTGGCTCTTAGACTCTGCGCACTTTACCACTGCTAACCAGTGCTAAAGTGCATATGCTCTCTCCCTTTAAACATGGTAACCTTGAATCATACCCAATTGGACTATTTAATCTACTTATAAGTCCCTAGTAATGTGCACTGTATGTGCCTAGGGCCTGTAGATTAAATGCTACTAGTGGGCCTGCAGCACTGGTTGTGCCACCCACTCAAGTAGCCCCTTTACCTTGTCCCAGGCCTGCCATTGCAAGGCCTGTGTGTGCAGTTTCACTGCCACTTCGACTTGGCATTAAAAGTACTTGCCAAGCCTCAAGCTCCCCTTTTTCTACACATAAGTCACCTCTAATGGGTGCCCTAGGTAACCCCTAGAGCAGGGTGCTGTGTGGGTAAAAGGCAGGACATGTACCTGTGTAGTTACATGTCCTGGTAGTGTAAAACTCCTAAATTCGTTTTTACACTACTGTGAGGCCTGCTCCCTTCATAGGTTAACATTTGGGCTGCCCTCATACATTGTTGAAGTGGCAGCTGCTGATCTGAAGGGAGTAGGAAGGTCATATTTAGTATGTCAAGAATGGTAATACAAAATCCTGCTGACTGGTGCAGTTGGATTTAATATTACTATTTTAGAAATGCCACTTTTAGAAAGTGAGCATTTCTCTGCACTTAAATCTTTCTGTGCCTTACAATCCACGTCTGGCTAGGTTTAGTTGACAGCTCCTTGTGCATTCACTCAGACACCCCCCAAACACAGGTTGCTCAGCCTCACTTGCATACATCTGCATTTTGAATGGGTCTTCCTGGGCTGGGAGGGTGGAGGGCCTGCTCTGACACAAAGGACTGCCACACCCCCTACTGGGACTCTGGCAGACAGGATTGAACTGAAAGGGGACCTGGTGCACTTCTAAGCCACTCTTTGAAGTCTCCCACACTTCAAAGGCACATTTGGGTATAAAACAAGGCCTCTGCCCTACCACCTCAGACACTTGCTGGAGAAGAAACCTGAACCAGAACCTGCATCCTGCCAAGAAGAACTGCCTGGCTGCCTAAAGGACTCACCTGACTGCTTTCTACAAAGGACTGCTGCCTTGCTGTTGCCCTGCTGCCTTGCTGAACTCTTGTCTGGCTGTAAAAGTGCTCTCCAAGGGCTTGGATAGAGCTTACCTCCTGTTCCCTGAAGTCTCAGGACCAAAAATACTTCTCTTTTTCATTTGGACTCTTCGTGCGCTGAACATTTCGACTAACAGCTTGCTCTGCGGCGAGAAAATCGCCGCACACCGACGCTGATCAACGCGACACCTCCGGGGCGACCAGAACTTTGACGCATGGCCTCGCAAGGACAACGGCGCCCGACTTCCAGAGGGGAAATTGACGCGACGCCTGCCGTGAGAACGAGAATTCCACGCACAGCCTCCCGGAACGACACGCAGCCGGAAAACAAGCCAAAGAATCCACGCACAGACACCAGGACATCTGGTAATCCCACGAACCACAGAAAGAGACTGTCCGCGTGCCGAAAACGACGCCCGCCTTCCCCGCGTGAAAAATAACGATGCAAGTCCGTGTGTGCTGGGGAGAAATCGACGCACACACCATTTTTCCACGTATCTCTTCTTCTGCGGCCCTTTGTGGGGATTTTCCACTTTAAACCAGGTACTTTGTCCTTGAAAGAGACTTTGGCCCTCATTCCGACATTGTCGGGCACCGCCCGCCAAGCGGAAACCGCCATTTGGCCGCTCTGCGGTCACAAGACCGTGGAGGCCATTCTGGCTTTCCCGCTGGGCCGGCGGGCGCCCGCCAAAGGAGCGGAGTTGCAGGGGTGCGACGGGACAGTGAAAATCTTTATGGGGCCCAGTGGCATGGGCAGTGCAGGGGCCCCCAGGGGCCCCACGACACCCGTTCCCGGCATCCTGTTCCTGGCGGTAAAAACCGCCAGGAACAGGATGGCGGGAAGGGGGTCGGAATACCCATGGCGGCGCTGCAAGCAGCGCCGCCATGGAGGATTCCCCCAGCCGGGGGAAATCCGGCGGAAAACCGCCGGACCCGGCTGGGCGACCACGGCTTCACAGCTGCGGTCGGAATACAAAATGAAGCACCGCCAGCCTGTTGGCGGTGCTTCAGCTGGCCTCTACCCTGGGTCAGAATGAGGCCCTTTCTTTGCTTTTTAAAGACTTAAGACACTTTGGGCCTCATTCTGAGGAACCGCCATATGGCCGCTCCGCGGTCGAAAGACCGCGGAGGCCATTCTGGCTTTCCCGCTGGGCTGGCGGGCGACCGTCAAAAGGCCGCCCGCCAGCCCAGCGGGAAACCCCTTCCCACGAGGAAGCCGGCTCCGAATGGAGTGGAGTGGGAAGGTGCGACGGGTGCAGTTGCACCCGTCGCGAATTTCAGTGTCTGCTAAGCAGACATTGAAATTCTTTGTGGGGCCCTCTTACGGGGGCCCCTGCAGTGCCCCTGCCATTGGCATGGGCACTGCAGGGGCCCCCAGGGGCCCCAAGACACCCCATACCGCCATCCTGTTCCTGGCGGGCGAACCGCCAGGAACATGATGGCGGTATGGGGTGTCGAAATCCCCATGGCTGCGCCGCCATGGAGGATTCCTGAGGGCAGCGGAAAACCGGCGGGAGACTGCCGGTTTTCCTGTTCTGACCGCGGCTAAACCGCCGCGGTCAGAATGCCCTGCGGAGCACCGCCAGCCTGTTGGCGGTGCTCCCGCCGACCCCGGCCCCGGCGGTCCTTGACCGCCTGGGTCAGAATGACCCCCCTCATATCACTTTTCAGTGATATCTCTACAATTTCATATTGCATCTTTATCCATTTTGACCTGCAGTTATCCAGGTAAATATTATATATTTTTCTAAACACTGTGTGGTGTATTTTTGTGGTGCTATATTGTGTTATTGTATGATTTATTGCACAAATACTTTACACATTGCCTTCTAAGTTAAGATTGCCTGCTCGTGCCAAGCTACCAGAGGGTGGGCACAGGATAACTTGGATTGTGTGTGACTTACCCTGACTAGAGTGAGGGTTCTTGCTTGGACAGAGTGCAACCTGACTGCCAACCAAAAACCCAATTTCTAACAATAGGGTTGCTCCCTCTGTGTTGTGTCCGCCAACGGTTGTGTTGTTGCAGGCATTGACCATGTGTCTCTCCTGTCTTTCCTCCCCTTTTTGTTTTGTCACCCTGTCCTTGTGTGCATTAGCATCATCTGGTGGAGGACCATTGGCACCGGAGAAGGAGGGTGCTGCAACCCACATGGCCCAGGAGGGTGAATGTATGGAGTCTGAAGGCACCAGTGGGAGCTCCACGACGGGGACAGGAGGAGACACCAGTGACTCCTCCTCTGATGGGAGCTCACTTCCGGTGGCGGGCACCTCTGTGCCGAACAACATCAACAGGTACAGCTGCCACCCCCCTACCAGCACCACCCTCCCAGCAGCCCCTGAGCATGTTTCCCGTGCCCGCTCACCCAGGAGGGTGGGCATCTCCTTCGCCCCAGGTACCTCAGGCCCTGCCCCAGTCAGCCCTGCTGCCCTCAGTAAGGAGGCTATTGACTTCCTGAGATCCCTCACTGTTGGGCAAAATGCCATACAGGGTGTCGAGAGGCATTTGGAGCAAACAAATGCATACCTGGAGGGCATTCATTCTGGCATGGCAGCCAAACAAAGAGTATTTCAGGCTCTGGCCTCAGTACTGAGGCAGCCATTGTCCCTGTGTCCCGCCTCCCCCTCCAACTTCCACTACTCAGACCCAATACCCTGTACCTCAGCCTATCCCAAGCACACCATCAGATCAGCATGCACACTCATCAACACACAGGAGTGGACATGGCAAACATAAGCACCAAATTTCCCACAGGCACTAACACAAGCACCATCCCCATGCACACACCAACATCCACTGCCTCCACTGTGTCCCCCTCCTCGACGTCCTCCTCCTCCCTCCCAGTCTCGTCTCCACTCACACCTGCATGCACTACATCCTCAGCCACTACCTCCATCACTAGCACGCCCATCACCACACACCGCTCATGTGCAATCACCACCCCCACTACCATTCACACGTCCCCTGTGTACTCTCCCAGTGTGTCTCTGAGCCCTCCTCCCAAAGTACACAAACGCAGGCACACACCCACTCAACAGCCATCCACCTCACAATAGTCTCCAACCCATGCACCTTCACCCAAACTCAGCGGACGTACACCTCCTGCAACCACTACCTCTTCCTCCACTTCCAAACCCCCCTCCATCTTCCCGTCCCAGTGTGTCTAAAAAAGTTTTCCTCGCTAACATTGACCTCTTCCCAACACCTCCCCCGTCCTTCCCCTAGGGCCAGAATGTCCAGATCCCAGCCCAGCACCTCAGCCACGAAATCCTTGAGCACTGTGGTCCCTGCAAGTCCAGTAACATCGCGCGCAGCACACATTAGGGCAGCCAGTGTGCCACCTAGTGAGGCCATTGATCACCCTATTCCACCACCTGCCAAGGTGAAGAAGGGGCCCACATGCTGTAGGGAAAAGCGACACCAACCACCCAGCAAGTCCTCCTCCAAGACAAAAGAGGACAGTGCCAAGGTCCCAGCAGCGACTTCCAAGGTGTGGAAGGGTCACAACCATAAAGGTAAGTCAGCTCAGGGCACGGAGCCTCCGGGTGAGGGACAGGTGTCACCCCTTCTGCAAGATAGAAAAGCAACCTGTATGGCGGTGGCCACCGCCGCAACCACCGCCACCTGCACCGCCACCTGCTCCACCACCTGCACCGCCACCTGCACATCTGGTGCCTCTGCTACTGTCCCCAGCATCATTCCCAGTGGGCAGACATCCAAGGCTGCAGGAGATGTCCTGCTGTCTCCCTGACACATGCACCACCGGCAGAATCTCCACCGCAGACACCGCCGCAACCACTGCCATCTGCCCCCGACGTGCTCAGCCAGTGCCACCACAGCCGACATGAACATCATCCCTAGTGGGCAGTCATCCGAGGCTGCAGGAGACTTCCTGGACCCTGCACACACTACATGAGGCAACACAACCAGCACTGGCTGTACCAGCAGTTGGCAGGCAAAGTTGCCACAGGGTGGAGTGTGTCTCTGCCTCCATGGAGTATCATGTTACCTGTTCCCAGAAAATCTCGTGGCTCTGACACCCAGGTGAGGGAATGGGAACTGCCACACACCATGTGCAGCACTCGGGGCACAAAGCCCCCTCCAGAACCAGTGGAGAAAAGTATCCACTCACCCTATCCTTGGCAGGATGAAGCACCCTGGGCACAAAGCCCCCTCCAGAACCAGTGGAGAAAAGCATCCACTCACCCTATCCTTGGCAGGATGAAGCACTCTGGGCACAAAACCCCCTCCAGAACCAGTGGAGAAAAGCATCCACTAGAGAGACTGTGGCCTTGCACTCCCCAGGATCAATCAGTGAGCAAACCACCCACTTGAGAGACTTGAGGGACTGTGGCTTTGCACTCCCCAGGACCAATCAGTCGGCAAACCACCCGCTTGAGGGACTTGAGAGTCTGTGGCTTTGCACTCCCCAGGAGAAAGCAGTGAGCAGTGGCTTCGTCCCATCATCCGGCTGAGGTGCCCCCCCTCCACTTCTCCCTGAGATGGCTGTTTCTTTTCAACCTGATGCCCCTGCAGTGTTCTCTCCGTTTTGAGGCAGGTATCATGTGTGGGATTCGCCCATGCATTTTGGGACCACTGGTCCACGGACAATGAATGGAACAATATCCGGACTTGTGTAGTTGCTGTACATATTTGAATATATTGATCTTTTACAAACCTGTTGCCCTATCTGGATTTTCGATGATTGCACTCGTTACAATCATTTCATTTGTTCCTTGCGTTCTTCCAGAGGGTTACGGGGTGTATATGGAATGTTGATGCGTTTATTTGTATGTATGGTGTTTTGGGTGAGGGTGGGGGTGTTGTGTGTGTGTGTCACTCTCTTTTTCGTCTCCCCCTCCCCTGGGTGCCAGGTGCAGTACTCACCGTGGTCGCCGCTGCCGTCTTTGATGTTCCTGGTAGAAGAGGAGGTAAACCAACATTAGTAACGCCTGTAGTTCGGGCTCCATGGCGTCCTGGTTCCTCGTTGGGTGTCGACGGGTGAGTGGTTTCCGTTCCAAAGACTGTTTCCACCGTGCTTTTGTTGGAGGATTAGTGCCTTGTAATACAGTGGGCGGTAGATTGTCTTCCACCTGTCTGTTGGCGGTTACCGCCGCGGTGTTTGTTTCTACCGCTGTGGCAGTCGGTGTGTTAAAGTGGCTGTCTGTGTTGGCGGTTTCCGCCATGGTCGTGATTCAATTTTTTTTCCCGCCGACCTGTTGTCGGTATTACTGCCGCTTTAACACTGAACGCCAGGGTTGTAATGAGGGCCTTAGCCTCCAACTAAAGACCAATAAGTTGACTGGATAACTTTAAAAAACCTTTTTGTAGACAGGTAATGGCAAAGCTACAATCCTGGGTCTCTGACAATCATATCCTTGAGGAAGCTCAGGTGGGATTCAAGAGCAAAGTTAGTATCCCTGACCAGGGCTTTTGATTTAAGTTGCTACATTGCAAGTACATTACCCTGAAGAGGGATCATTTGCATGTAGCCTTCATAGATCTTAGGTCGGATTTTGACCTCAGTCTGAGGGATAATTTGTGGAGGGCATTGAAAGCCTATGGGATATCTGGTGATCTTTTGTGGATCCTAAGAGCTCTCCATACAAACACATAGAAGTGGAATATGGGTGGGAACTTAATTGAGATAACTCCCACCAGGCGGGGGTAAAGCCAGGTTGCTTACTGGCCCTGTGAGAAAGTAGCCTTTTTCTAGCATGGTTACCCCCATTCTTGGCCAGACAGGTTTCTTCCCTCCTGGTGCTTGAGCAGCTCAAGCCCATGAAGGCAGAACAAAGCATTTCCTTTGGGAGAAGGGTGTTACACCCTCTCCCTTTGGAAATAGGCATTACAGGCATGGGAGGGGTAGCCTCCCAGGGCTTCTATAAATGAATTCAAGGACACAGATTGTGCCCTCCTTGCATAATCCAGTCTACATGGGTTCAGGGACCCCCAGTAACTGCTCTGGCGTGAAACTGGACAAAGGAAAGGGGAGTGACCACTCCTCTGTCTATCACCACCCCCGGGGTGATGCCCAGACTTCTCCAGAGTGTCCCTGGGTTTTGCCATTTTGGATTCCAAGGTGGTGGGGCACTCTGGGAGTATCTGAGTGGCCTGTGCCAGCAGGTGACGTCAGAGCCTTCCTCTGATAGGTGCTTACTTGTGTAGCTGACCAATCCCCCTTTCAAGGTTATTTAGGGTCTCTCCTCTGGCTGTTTCATCATATTCGGATTGCAAGACTCTAGCAAGAATCCTCTGCATCCTTTACTTCACCTTCTACCAACGAAACTGCATCTGGATCCTCCAGGAACTCTAGAACTGCAACAAAGAAGCAAAGACGATTACTGCAACATTGTATCTTCAACTCCTGCCAGCAATTGCAACAGTTTCCAGGTCGTGCATCTTCCGAGGACTGTCTGTCCTCAGCCGGGCACCAGAAGAACGAAGGACTCTCCAGTGAAGCGGAGGAGTCACTTCCCTGCTTCAGCAGGCACCACTCTGCAGCAATGACTGGTGGAATAGGTCCCCTATCCTGATAAAATGCGTGGATCCAGCAACACAGGTGGAGGACGGAAGTTGTCCAACAGTCATATGGTCCAGCTGTCCAACTTTAGTGGCGGTAAGAGCTTGCCTCCCCACACAAGACAGTACCCCAGTGCATTGCATGATTTTCAGCTTCCAAGGCTTGTGTGCAACCTTTCACAAAGTTCTTTGTACACAGCACAGCTTCGGCCCCCAGCACTCCTTCCTGCGACACATTACTTCCTGAGTGGTTCTCTGGTGGCGTGGGACTCCTTTGTGTCATGCTGCATGGGCCTCCATTTCCACCTTCTTTGTCCCTGTGCTGTGGGACTCCTGTGCAGGCTGCCTGTTCTTCTGAGGGCTCTCTGAGTTGCTGAGTTTCCTCTCTTTCTCCCCCACCTGGGTAGAGGACACCCTGGTCCCTCCTGGTCCCGGGAAGTGCCATTTTCCACTAACTGCGGGCTTTGTGTATGCCAAGGCTTATTGGCAGAATCCAGCAGTGCAAACCAGACTGCAATCTTTCATCCAGCGTGGGACATCATCTGCACCAACCAGGAACCCGCATCCATCTTCTTGGGTGCAATACTTACTGTTTTTCTTCCCCAGTGGCTCTTCTTTTGTACCTTCATCAGGGTCAGCAGTGGCTCCTGTTCTCGCTGGACTCTTTAGTGTTTTTTGGACTTTGTCCCTGTCTTCCACAGGTTTTCAGGTCCAGGAATCCATCTTTGGTGTCTTGCATTATCTTCTATCAAGAATTCTGGTGTGTTCTAGGAAAACTACTGTGATTTACTCTGGTTTTCCTGGGCTCTGGCTTGGGTTCTAGTACTTACCTTTGGGGTTTTCCTACACTCCCAGCTCCTCTCTACACACTACACCTGTGTAGGTGGGAAACCAACTCTCGCATTCCACTATTTTAGCATGTGGTTTGTGTTCCCCCTAGGCCCATGCAACCTAATGTGATTTTTACTATTTGCACTGTGTTCTAACTGTTTTTACAGCTATTTCTGCATTCTAGTGGATATATTGTGTATATTATCTACCTCCTAAGGGAGTATAGTCTCTAAGGTATTTTTGGCACTGTGTCACTAAAAATATAAGCACCTTTATTTTTGTAATACTGAGTATTTACTTTCATGTGTGTAAGTGCTGTGTGACTATAGTGGTATTGCATGAGCTTTGCATGTCTCCTAGATAAGCCTCGGCTGCTCAGCTACTCGACACTGACTACCTTTCATGAATAAGGGATAACTGGACCTGGTATGAGGTGTAAGTACCTTTGGTACCCACTACAAACCAGGCCAGCCTCCTACAGGCGCCAACACTTTTCAGTTTACATTAGTCATGTGCTTATCCAACTGTATGCATGATGCAGCGAAGCTAGCCAGAGTTCCACTTCCGATATTAATGTTTGCGGATGACATTCTGCTCATCCCTGGATCTCCCTTAGGCCTCCAGGTAGAATTGGATTCTTTTTCGTCCTTTTATAAGTCGAGGTGCCTTGAAATCAATCCAATGAAAAGAAAATTCATGCGGATAAATACGTACAAGTCTTTTAAACGAATAATGAAAATTGATGGCTCCCTGATTGAACCAGTTAGACATTTTGATTATTTACGGGTTCGGCTGTCAGATACAATGATTTGGGCTCATCAGATGCAGAAGAGAAAATTGCTCTTAAGCAGAGAGCATATCAAATTATCAGGAAACATGAGGTAACTGTTGAAGGTGCAGTGTTCCAAGTTCTCAGTATATATAGAGCCACCACTTTATCGGCAGCCTCTTATGGGGCAGAGAATAACTTTATCAGGGGCTTGCTTAATCTGCCTATGGGTACACCCTTGGTCCCAATCCTATAAATCTGGTGGTGTTGTTAAAACCCCCATTGTATTGGGTGAGGATATGAACAACCGCGGAGCTGATACCCTATATGGACTCCTTAATTGATTTAATCTTCTGTGCCTCCTGGGTGGCCTCACCCGACTGAAAAATTTTAGAATGCAGTGTGAGAAACTGAGAAGGGCAGAGCTCTGGAATTTACCAGCAATAGCTGCTACAGGTGCTGGAGGGAAAGTCAAAAGAGCAGATAATGTTCTGCAACAGATTTGGTGGGATTATGACAATTAGAGTCCTACAGGGCAGTTTTTAAGTGTTGAATGTTCACCAAATTTTGAAGTGTAATTGGTACAGCCGCGGCCAGAAGCGGAAAGCCGGCGGTGTACCGCTGACTTTCCGCTGCCCATGGGAATCCGCCATGGCGGCGCAGCTTGCTGCGCCGCCATGGGGATTCTGACACCCCATACCGCCATCCTGTTCCTGGCGGGTCGCCCGCCAGGAACAGGATGGCGGTATGGGGTGTCGTGGGGCCCCTGGGGGCCCCTGCAGTGCCCATGCCAATGGCATGGGCACTGCAGGGGCCCCCGTAAGAAGGCCCCACAAAGAATTCCAGTGTCTGCTTTGCAGACACTGAAATTCGCGACGGGTGCAACTGCACCCGTTGCACCTTCCCACTCCGCCGGCTCCATTCGGAGCCGGCTTCCTCGTGGGAAGGGTGTTTCCCACTGGGCTGGCGGGCGGACTTTTGGCAGTTGCCCGCCAGCCCAGTGGGAAACCCAGAATGACCGCCGCGGTCTTTTGACCGCGGGACGGTCTTCTGGCGGTTCCCGCTTCCGCCCGCCAAGCTTAGAATCAGGCCCTTTATGTCTTAGGTCTTTTATTGATTTATATTGTATTTATAATTTGTATTAATTGTACTTTTCGTCAACTGAAATAAAGATATATATATATATATATATATATATATATATATATATATATATATATATATATATATATATATATATGTTAAAAAAACAATTCACTTTAGGGTTTGTGCTGTATGAATGGTCATCATCAATTTACTTGCACACACACAGATTTACAGATTTTCAATACATCACAAATAATGTGCTTTGAATCGACATGGTAATTTCAGAATCCAGTGTATATCTTACTGCCCCTGAGTGTTCCACAAGTATCAACACACATATGTTCTTTATTTCACCTTTGAAAAAACCTTGCCTTTCTCAGAGCTTGCTAATTAATGTTTTAGTTTCTTTTTGACTGACTTTTGAAGTGACAGGATATTGGAGGGCTAATTGATGACCCTGTGCGCCGCCAGAGCTGCACTTTTTTGGGCGCTCCGACAGCGCAGAATACAAAATCATTTCTATGTGGCCTCATCAATATGGAGTAAAGCAAGGCAGTGCATGTCGCTGCATTGCCTTTCTCTGCTCCAGGGAAGCATTCCAGGGGAATTGTGGTGGGTTTTCCCATGCAACACCCATGGATTTTGACACATTCCCAGATTTACGAGAGCCTGTAAACCCGGGGTTGTGCTAAAATCTTACGCCTCCCCTGGGCAGGCATAACAAAGAGAAATATATTTTATTATCCACATTTTTTCTCTTTATATGTGTGCTGCCTTTTGCAGCACACATAGAAAGGGGAACATATCTCTGTGGATTGTTTCAGTGCAATAATGCCTGCATTGATGCATGGCTGGCAGCGCCGGTGGAAAGGCCAGAAATGCACCATATTCCATACATTCAATGCTTTTCTGCCCTTTTACTTTGGTGTAGGGCAGCGCAGCAAGGTGATCCACATAAATGTGGCCCCAGGTGTCTTTGTTTTCACAAATGGTAACATTCAACAATGTCTCAATAGGTTAACAGTCTACTAATTTGAAAAATAAACAAAACAATTAATTTGAAAAAAAGAATAAGGAACCCCAAACTGTCAGTCATGAAAAGTGTATTGTCATTCCATAAGAATAAAAGAGAAGACAGCATCATAAATTCAGTATATAGTGTATGAATTCAAAGGTGGACACATGGTGCTCGTGCAAGGAGGAAGGCAAATGGCGCAAGTGAACCCATGTGACAAACATAATAAAAATACACAGCCACATGGCAAAAAGTGTTTTATAGGTATTAGGGATGAGATGGAGATGAGTAACTTCAAATTATGTCCTAAGCCAATGGCTACATAAACCTGCTGTGTAACTGTTGACGGCCTTTCGACTCTAGTCATTTAAAGTCATCATCAGGACAAGGAATCATTAGTGGAGACGATTGCTGACAAAAAAATCAAATGATGGTAACAAGAATGGAATGGTGACCAGGCAGATAAACACCAAAAGGATTCAATCAATCAACTGCTCCACAGAGAAATACCTGTGATATTTGTATAAATAGAACATAGGATGGTAAATGGCGACCCACAGCGATTTCTAAATCCTAAGGTGGGTGATGAAATGTGTGTGCCAGCCGGTCACATTGAAAAAAAACAAGTGACTAGAAAGGAGTGAGGAGAAATAATGTAAAGTATTGAAGGAATCCACACAGGCAGGAAAAGACTGTCACTCCGTGAACTGGGAGGAAAAAGGCTCACCTAGTAAATCAATGTATGTGTGCTCCTCAAGTTGAGAAGTAAATTGGGTCAGGGGAAAAAAAAAAGAAGAGAGCAGGCCAGCGCTTGGCAGGTAAACCAGTCAAAGTACACCAGCAGGCCATGATAAACTAGGGAACATGTTGCCTATAGGTGAAGAAAAAATAATAATAATAATAATAATGATTCAAGGGCCAAATCAGGGTGGTCAGGTCATATCAATTAAACAAATGTAGCTCGAATGAGGATTTACCTTAATAAAACAAAAGACAAGAGGCATCTAGCAAAACAGGATATGTTTTGTTTAATTAAACATTATGGCCGGGAGAGCAGTTACAGCATAGGGGTCAGAGGACTGTCTCTCATAGAACGTTGAAATGACCCATGATTTATACATCTCTCAGGGAGCAATAAACACATAAAACATTCTTTCCCTGAAAAAATATGTGAACTATTGCCAAGGAGTAGCAGATACAAATTCCAGATAGAGAATGCAGGTGGGCCTCGGACTGGCATGGCCACTATGTGGGCAAGTGAGTATGTGTCCAGATGTCCGGCCTGAGGTTCGCTTGGTTGCTGCATGTGCATCGTCCGGATCAGCTAAGTGTACCTAACTACATGTGTCATCTAACTTTATGATGTTTTGGGAATGCAGGTCCCTCTGGCTATTTGTGCTTTATTGGGACCAATCTCCGGGGACCATTGTAGTGTTGCTGCCTCTCTGTGAGATCTGATCTAAGCTTGTGTGTTTGGCTGTTGGCTAAGCCTTACCCCACCTGTGACCTGTCAATCACTGATCTTCAGGCCTGGGCTGCTGGGCCTGCCTGACAATGTACCTATGTGCTGGGTTTGACATAGAGTTCATGATGGGGAGATCCAACAGGGTTGATGTGACTTCATTTGTGTATGAAAATGTATCATTTGTGTAAAAAGGTGTCTGGTTGTCATGTGCCTTCATTGATCCAATATTAACACCCCCGTAGTTGAATGTTCAACTACACCATCAAAACTAAGGGGGTCATTACGAACTTGGTGAGAAAACCCGCCAGCCACATTACTAACATTCCGCAGGGCTGGCGGGGGAAAACAGTGTTTCCGCCAGCCGGCCCAGCAGAATGCAGGGCCTGTACATTGACGCTGGCTCCACATGAAATCCGGCGGCAATGTAGCAGTGTGGAGGCTGCAGCAGCACCCGTCACGCATATCACTGGGCAATGACATGCGCAACAGGGCTGTGCACTGGGGCCCCGAGGCACCCATTCCACCATCCTTTTCCTGGCGGGGTAAACCCGGGGTAAACTGGGGGAAAACAGGTACATTATCCGGCGGGCAGCGCTGCTTGCACCACTGCCCTGTCGGATATGTAACTCCGCCATCGCCAGGCTGCCTGGCGGCGGCGGAGTTACGCTTGTGGCGGTCATTCCATGAACATAACATGGCGGTCCAGACCGTCATGTTCATAACCACTGCCTTAATCTTGACAGTCACAGTGTCTGCACTTTGTTGTCCCACCTCCCTTGCTACTTGTACCCTACCCAATCTGGGAACTGAATTTTTACAGCACGTAACCCCAAAGTTTAGGAAGCCACACAAAAATAGAAACATGACCAAAATGGGCAGCAATGATATGCAGAAACTGGTCAGCCAATGGGGAACCAGAAGAACAAGTTCCTGAACCACTCCTGCTCAGGGACACCTCTCTCCTCATGCATGTCTCTCTGCAGTTGGTGCAGTGCTTGAATGGCAAGTGATAAAGTTTCATTGTCTATGTCATTGCCAGGCATGAAAGTGCACCAGGATTCACCAATCTTGGCACATACCCCTCCCTCCATTGCGGTCATCAAGTAAAAAAAATACAGATGTTGCATCACCATGAGGCGAATGGCTCTTAGTTTGATGGTATTAAGGCCAAGCTCAGTACAGGTCATCACTTTAAGCATCTCCTACCGTTTTGTCTGCAAACAGCGGGCATTTGCATTTGTCTTTAAGGTGAAGAAGGGTATAGACCCTCCCACTGTTACTTGGCCATCATCGAACAGTATAAACTCCTCAGGAATGTCTTTGTACTTAGCCCAACCAAAATAATCAGCAGCTCTTCCCCATCGAGCCTGATGCAACAATGCTGTCTCCTTCCTCAGCAAGTGGTGGAACAGTTCAGATAGATCTTCTCCGGGGATGACCAGGGTTGGGCTGGGTATGGTGATGAGGGAGCAGAGGCCACACCATCCAAAGATGAGCTGGTTATAAGTGAACTCATCACACTGCCCGTAGGTGTCCATCAGCGTGGAAGTGAACCATTGCAGATCCGGAATGTGCAGTATTGTGCCACAATTCTTGTTCATGCCCAGTGGAATGGTATCTTTGCCTCTGAAACATAAGGTATACAACCTGAGTTTCTGTACAATCAGGGGTTTGCCCCCTTCCCTTCTATCCATGTGTGCCTGTCTGCCTCTGTGTCCCAGATCTCCTGACATGGGCTGTCTATGCTGTTGTTTAACCCTCCCCTATGAGACTCATTCCCCTTCATGTCATTGAGGTGGATGGCCATGCATGGAAGCTCCATGTCTGAGGTCCATTTATTGGCAATGAAGTCAGCCCCAAATATGCTAAGAGTCACTCTGGGACCACAGATGGAAGCTGGAGTGGACATGTTTGAGCACCAGATAGGTGGTTTAGCTAAATCCAATAATCTCTTCTTGTGACACTACCAGGGCCAAACGGTGTTATCCTTTACAGCTCTCTTACTGCGTATCCTGTCCCGCTCAGTTTGGATGTCGCTAGGCTCGGTGAAAAGGTACAGTGCTGTAGTACTGGTCTCACTGCGAGTCATATTTACTATTACTCTATGGGACTCTACTCTAGAAGGTTGCATTGTAACCCTAATTCTACACAGGTAAAGATGTAGGAGGCAGTTTGCTTTTTCAGAAGCTACCTCTTGAGATAAGTACAATCTATCTGTGCCTACTGCATGTGGCATCAGCAAACAAACATACCATGACTCAGCTGAGATCTCATACCTCATGTAGTGTGAGAGGGTGCTGTGTAATGCTTGTGGAATGCTAGTTTTGGGTGCAGTGTAATTAAAGGTGACATGAATGAGGTGCCTGCGTATGTATGACAACTCTCAAATAGAATCCATTAGATCAGACTGTTTGTTGTAAATACATGGATTCAACAGTATCCCTAGAAACCAGGTAATGTATAAACGCAGTATTACAAATAACTTTGGTATCATTGCAGTTCTTGAGGTTGAAAAACACATTTCAGAAAGAGTCCTTAGGGAGGAGTGGTACTGAATCCAGCTGGGGTTATGGATGTAAAAAAGATCCTTGGAGTATGTTGTAGCTCTCGATCCTACTGAGTTTTCTGGTGCAGCCATTGTGAAGATGTTGGCCAACTGTAGGGGTGGTGCACTTAATGGCTTGGCTGCAGACCTGTTGGGCAAGAGCTATGTTTGGTATTTATAAGAGACAAACATTGTATATCTGTATGTTGCCAATTATTCCTTTGAGAATTTCTATGCTCTGGATGTATTTTGGTATGGCACTGGGGAGGGGCCTCAATTGAGATACCTGGTTCTGGATGAAATAGTTTATTTATAAACATTTCATTTTTACACACCCCTGGGTCTCCTCTTCTCCGTGCTTAACTAAGAATGGGGCGTAATATTGGAATCATTGCTGCCTTCAAGCAGTATGAGGTCTTGCATGCCATCCTATTGCTACAACTGTTGTGGGGGTGCTAACCCTGCGTTCTGCTCTGCTCGAGGCTATGGTGGATGTTCTGGACCTTTTCTGTCTGCTATATGGAATCCCTAAGGGTAAGAAGTAGGCAGAAGACATCACTATGTGAAGAGTCTGGAGCATAGCCGAGAAGTCATCAGAGTTATAACCGCATTATGGGAATGTACTGGGGGTGACTGGATGTCCTGGTGATCCCCCTTCCTACTGAGTGAATATCATGTGGTGCCTTGTTGGAACTCATGCGCGCATTGAGAGTGTCATGTGGTCTTGTTACACCGTTACACCGAGCCATGGAAGGTCTGGCTCACAATACTGGAGGACAGCTTTATTTTGGAACAACCATGTGGGCCTCCATTTGGCTGGGGTCTGTTGAGGACACTATTGCTGCTGGTGCCACATGACATATACATTTTGGTCCTGTCTGGGGACCCAAGAATGGGAACCTTTTGACTTGGTAATAGGAACCCATCCCACTTTGCATATGGGTTTGGGGACATAGGGTGCCTGCCCTTTAAGTGGTGGTTGGGGAGCCACCCTGCCCCCTCTCAGACAGACTTCCCTCCCCCTGGGGTGTGGCTGTCTAGCTACACCCTAGGGGACCAGCAGCGAAGCAGGGGGCCCATGCTCTGATGGGCACCATGAAGGACGAACTCCAGTGTGGGTTCCTCATTGACAGCCAAACAGCAGCTCGGGATGGCAGAACCTAGCGAGCACACCCGGTCGACAACCACGCATCAAACCGGAATTTCCCAAGTACAAGAAAAAGGTTGAAATCCCTAATGTTATTCTCATTTGTCTTTTTTTTTAATCCTACTGCAGTGATTTTCAAGGTGTGCTCAAAATGTATACTTTGTATTGGGGTGTTAAGGCTTACTGCACATTTGGGCTCTGTGTCTCTGTGAAAAGAATTGCTTCCCAAAATAGCTATTCCTCTCTGTGGTGGCTTGATCCATGATGGGCCTGGTTTTCCTGTTGCTGCTGCAGATGCTATGCACTGTCTAATTACCTGACCCCCGCTGTGGTGGTGTGGTAGTGAACTTATTTCCATGCTGATGAGTATAAGGTACTACTACATTTCCCTGGGCTTCATTCTGTGGATGGGAATTCTGAGGGGCCTGGCCTCGGTTAATTGATTTCTGCTTGAGGTTTGCCCTCAGCCAGCATCTGTGGCCATGTGACCCATTCTATGGCAATAGTAGCACTGTATGGCGTTTGGCTGCTGGCTCCTGTTTTTCAGCATTGTGGCCATTATGGAACCCTATGGGGTCCTGCGGTGTAGTTTCCTTCATGACTGGTGCCATTTGCATGTTTGCTGCCAATGTGGCCCCCTCAAGGGCAGTTTTACTTAGCTTATGTTGGACTAACTTAGCATTGCCCCTCTGGGCCTGTTCCTCCTTCTGATTATCTTTCTCTTGTTTCTTCTTGTGGAAGTGCAGTATGCATGCTTGTATATCTTTCCAGGGTTTAGTTTCTAGCCCTACTACGTTGTCCAAACCACATTGCATGTCAGAGGGCAGACCCTTTTTGAGGATGTTATAAAAGAAAAACACTGGGGGCCCGTATATGCCTATGAATCTCCTGTCTCCTGTCCCTACAGTTCTCTTATCCTGTCTAGGTAGTCTATTATGAACTCCCTAGGTCTCATGGTTTTTGCCATTAACCCACCTATGTCTGGGCAGTCAGGGAATTTTTCCCTCTGGGCAACATATCTGGTGCCTGTATGAATGAAATGTGGCCCTGTTATGTTCTGAGTTGGTCAACGTGACCATTGGGATGCGAGCGTGGGCGAACACCATGTTGGTCTTCTTGCAAATAATGCTGCTTAGCAGACTCTTAGCATGGCCTATTGCTAAAGTGATCTCTGTGTGATTTTTCTCAAAGCATGAAATCCAGTTCCAAGTCCTATCCAACAACGGTGACAGCTTGGCTCTTAGCCACTCTTTATCCATCTGGGACCATAGCACATATATGGTCCCTGATGTGACCTTCTGTGTTAAAAGGCATATTCTTGCTCTGGACATCTGGTTTGCCATCCACATTGCATTCCCATCTCCTCAGACACTCCTGCATGTAAGGGAAGTTCCACTTTGGATGCCCCCTCTGTGCCGGATCGAGTCTTTGCCAATTGCTATGTCCACTGATCACTTCTCTCAGTCCAGCACGCTAGTGAGTGACAAATGAGTCAGGTGAAAATTTCATCTTCCTTCTGAGCGACTATGTCCCTTGGTGTTGGTCTACCTGCGTTGTGCGTTCTGGGTGAGTAGCGGACATCCTCATCACTGCTCTTCTTGTGTGCACGCAGTGGTGTCATTTTGCTCCTCCTGTGTCTAAACTGGTCAGCACCAGGTTGTCTTGGTCCCTAATCCCCTGGTCAGCCGCTCTCCTTAGCTGCCATTCGGGTGAAGTACGGACCCCCGTCAAACGTTTGCCTTCAAACTCTAGCTCGGATTCTTCTGTGACTGGGGCTCCATACCTGCTCCCGCTCACCTCAGGTGGAGGGTGCGCTACCCTGCTCACATGTTCGGCTTCCAGGGAATGAGCTCTCTCTCTCTCTCTTGCTCCTTCACTCACACCTTTAGTGTGACTCCCATCTAGATTGACTTCTTTTCTCAGAGCTATGTGTCACCCTTCTAGGTAGGTACCTGCTCTCATTCTCACTCTCCGTGGTTTCCTCAGCTGCCTGAGAATACCCTGCGAGTATCTCCTCACTGCCAGATCCTGAAGGGAAGGGCCTTCTTCCCTCACTCTCTCTAGTTATCTCACTATCCAAGACGGCTATAAATATTCCCTTCAATTGTGCTTGTTTCCTGGAATCAGCAGTGGTGTGTGCTCCCTATGCCACTAAGGCTGGGCTGCTGATCATGACAGATGGGGGTCTAGCTTTGGGGTGCTCTTGCGCTGGACTTGGGTGGTGCAGGGAGTGTAGGGGTCTGTGGGCTTAATGATCCACCATGTCTAGACCTAGCAGCCCGCCGTTCAGTAGGGGTACCTTAAGCTCCCTTGACTGATGGTTTGGTGTATCCCAATGCGTGTATAGCAGGCATTGGGGAGAGCACTTCTATACCTACATATGGTTGGGGCGGTGTGGATAACTTGCTTACTGTTGATGGGTCAAGGTTATTGGTCTAGACTTCCTTGAAATTGACCCAGAGCTTCCTTTTTGTCCTTTTTTGCCCTGTATATTTTGTTTGTACATATGTCCTGGTGTAGGTGATGATATTAGTGTGAGTCTTAGTATGTGTACGAAAGTCCCCCTTTTTGCCATGGCCACCACCAAACTTTTTGACTGATACTGGTGGTTACTGACTCTGACTGTGCCTTGGGCACTGCCACCAATCCCAGGGCCAGTACCTCTGTGTAAAATGGAATATCCAAATTAGGCTAATTATAATTGGCTGTACCAACCTACCTATAAGTCCCTAGTATATGGTAGGGCATGTCGTTTTAGGGACCCCAGCATTGGTAGTACATACATAGATGCACTGCTGTTGTTCCCGGTGTCATTTTAAAGGCAGCCCTGCCTTGCTGGCTGCTTTTAAGTTAACTCCAAATTAGACTTTGGTGTTATACCTTATTTTTACATGTAAGTCACCCCTAATGCATGCCCTAAGTACCCTTAGGGTTGGGTGCAGTGTAACTATGAGCAAGGACCTTATAAAAGATGTGGGAACAATTTTAGTCAATGGGCTCCGTAGGCTAACATGGAGAGACTTTATTTAAAAAAAAAAAAAAGTCTTATTTTCTTTGGTAAGGTACTAAATATAGAAAATTTAGTATCAAATTAAAATTTATATTAAATCCAGCAACTTATTGAATTTAATAAAACGTACCTAGAAAGAGTTTTAGAACTCTTGCTAAAAGTTACCAACTTCAGCCCTACAATATATTGTCATTCTCTGTTTGGTCAGCCTTTGGCAGCCTGAGCCAGGCTGCCTTGATGAGGTGGGAAGTGGCCTAGGCTAAAACCAAGGAAGCATCTGTTGGGAAGAGATCTGTGTTAGTAGATGATAGAAGAGGATGGGGGGAGAGCAGCCAAACTGGACTTCAAAGGGGGGTCATTTTGGACAGCAACTGTACCTCGACTCATTTCCTGCAAACCCAGACAGCCAGGTGCCCGCTGATTAGTTTAAGAGAGGGCTGGAAAGAGATGTTTTAAGGGAAACTTAGCCACACCAGTGGGTGGAGTCAGCCAGTTCTAAAATTTAAGCTTACCACCCAGGAGCAAGGATAAATGTGGTAGGGCTGCACCCACACTTTAGATCCCTACTGGAACAATACAAGAAAAGAAGGACTGCCCTCCTGGAGCCCTGGCCTGCACCTAGACACTGCACTCAGAAGGGCTGCACCAGCTGCACACTTTGGGATTCAACAAGAAAAGGCCTTTGCCTTACTTCTAAAACCTCAAGAAGGGACTCCCTGTAGGGTACAGGCAGAACGCAGCTGACCAGAATCCCCTGCATCAAACACTGCAAAAATAGACCAGCTGAGCAGTGACCATTTGCCATTTTAGGATTTGAACAAGTTGTATTCCTAACCCCCAATGAACAACTCAGGGCTTCTGGATCCTTGGGATGAGTTGTGGACACCTAAGGAACCTTAAAGGTAACTCTGGAAGAAAATCCAGAAGTTTGGAGCAACTTTGGAATAAAACTCTATAAGTGGACCAACCCAACATCGTGAGTCAAGCTGGCCAACGTCAACCGTGACCCGGCTTGACTTGCAGGTTTTTCCTGCTGAAAAGCTCCATAGCCCCACACTTCCAGGATTTCACTAGGGGCTTTTGGAAAGGCAATCCGACTACATTGCATCAAAATCAGCTTGCTGAGGAGGGTCGTCTAATGTCAGGGAAGAAAAGCACCAGAAAAGTTTCTAAGTCTGAAGGTAAAAGTTTGACCGAGGCTTCCCGCGCAGGGTATCCGAGGAAGGCTTCATCGAGGTCGACTTCAACTTTTGACTTGATCTCAGACTAAGATTTCTGTCCTGAAAAAGCTTCTAAGTCCGAACGTAGAACACTTGCCGAGGCCTCCTGCGACACGTTTCCAAAGAGGGCTCCAGTGAGGTCGACCTCAACTTGTGCCTTCGTCCGGTCGGTGAGAAATCTTCAAAAATATGTCTAAGTTTGAAGGTAAAACTTTGACTCAGGCCTCCCGCTTTGTATAGCTAAGCAGGGCTTCATCGCTGTCGATCTCAACATTTGACTTTGCTTCAGTCGAGTGCGACCAGATGTCCAGATTGATTTCTAAGCACTAGAAAACATTTAGGGTCTCTTTATGAGTTTGGCGGTCCGAGGACTGCTATGTTGGCGGTGGCACTCTGACCTCCAACAAGCTGGTGGAGAAGACCGCCAAATTATAACATTGGCAGTGATGCATACAGGATCCTGCCAAAGCACCACTGGCATGGCCAGTGTGGTCAGATTGCCACTGTCGATTAGAGCCACCATCAGTCCTGCGGAGACCATGTTTCCACCGGATTCATTACGAGGTTGAACACCGCCAATCTAAACCGCTGGGGTCGGACCTCCAGGGAACGCCAAAGCACAAACTAACAGAATAAAAGGAGACACTCACTTCCAGAAAGCTATACTCGTCCGGAGCTGCCATGGAACCACTACTAGACATCATCCCACTGCTCCTGCTTGCCAAAAGACAACAGAATCATCTTCGATGAGGAAGACAACAACTGTAAGTACACACACTCACCTGTCACATTTGTAAAATGTATGAATTACAACTGTTATCTAGTATACCATTGGGTTGGGGGTGAGGGTTATACTCATAGTTACAGTGACACACACACACAGATACAGCAACAAATACACCCATACATACACAGCAAGCACACGGTAGCCAGCACACACATGACAATAACACACACTCATGCACGGCAACACAGTACAGGTCCAGCCCCACCAATTCACATACAACAAACAAACTCATAACAACAACACCACAACCACACAAATATGTACACATGTCAAACACCCACAACTGACACTGGCCAGGAACTCCACACACATACAATACAATATAGAACCATCTGCAATGAAACACACACAATTATACCATCATACACCCTAGCAATCGACATACACATCACACACACACACACACACACAGTACACCGAACCCATTAGGCCATGAACAATACATGCAGACTCAAACAGGCTAAACACACAAAGCCACACAGCACTACAACAAACTCATATCAACACTAACATAACACATCACCATGACAACAACAATTCAGCTACATACACATACCTATCACGCAAAATACACACATTCCCTGGGGGATAAAAGGACTGCACCCAACCTCACAGACTGCTCAGAAAATACCAGAAGCACCAAGCAGCACACACACAATCTACTGTCACACAACCAATGTCAGCCATAAACAACTCAAACCTTGGAAAGGAAAGGCTGGACAAAGATGGAATGTTAAAACCAACAACTGATTGGTAAACCTTTGTGTGAAACAAATTCAATAAAAACAATGTCCAAGGCCATAGGCCGCTCCACAGCTGTTGAAAAACAGGACCAAAGGCACAAAATGGTGCCCCTACTTGACTCCTGACTGCCGTCTAACCTCCACAGGTAGGGGAATCAAGGGGCCAGGCAGGCACCTCAGGGATCCTTGAGAGGTGGTAGGAGAGGGGCTGATTTGGGCTTAGGCTTGGGAAGGGGGTTAGGCTTGTGCTTGGGAGGGGTGGTTTAGGCTTGGGCTTTGAGGGTGCGGATCTGTTTAGGGGGTGGACTTCGTGGCGGGAAGGGGCATGGGTGCTGGCAGGGAGGTAGGGGAGTCCTTGGAGGTGAAAGGGAAGGACTTGGGGAGGGAAACAGACCTTTTAGGGGTATCACGGGGAGAGGAGGAATAGGGAAAAGGTCTAACTCGGAAAGGAGTTTTCATGGACACATCCCACCAATTCACATACAGTAAGCGAACTCGAAACAGCAACACCACAACTGCACAAATATGTACACATGTCAACTACTCCCAATCAACACTAGCCAGTCCACACACATACAACTCAATATACAGCCATCCATGGAGATACACCCACAATTGCGCCATCATACAACCTGGAAATCGACATACACATGACGCACACATGCAATACACCGACCCTATTATGCCATGAATAATACATGTAGACTCAAACAGTGCAAACACACAAAGACACACAGCACCACAACAAACACATCTCAACACTAAAACAACACACCTCCATGACAACAACTGAGCTACATACACATAACCATTACACAAAAAACACACAATCCCTGGGGGGTAAAAGCACTGTACACAACCTCACATACTGCACAGAAAATACTGGAACCATCAAGAACCACTCACACACAAATACTGCCACACATCAAATGTCAGCAATCAACAACTCAAACCTAGGAAAGGAAAGTATGGACAAAGATGGAACATTAAAACCCACAACTGGTTGGTTTACCCTTTATTTGAATTATGTTAATTAACAAAAATATCGAAGGCATAGGCCAGTCCATAGCTGCTGCAAACAGCACCAAAGGTACTACATGGTTCACAACTTGACTCTTGACTGCCATCTAGCCTCCACATGTAGGGGAGTCAAGGGAGCAGGCAGGCACCTCAGGGATACTTGGGGCTGGTAGGGGAAGAGGGTTTTGAGTTTAGGCTTGGGCAGGAGGGTTTAGGCTTGGACTTTGGAGGGGGGTCTAGGCTTGGGCTTGAGAGGGGGACTGATCTGTTTGGGAGGGGTGGACATCTTGGCAGGGGGAGGGCCATGGTTGCTTGCAGGGTGGGTAAGGGAGGCCTTGGAGATGGAAGGGATGGACTTGGGGAGGGCATCAGACCTTTTAGGTGTGACACAGGGGAGGAGGAGGATGGAAAAGGTCAAACCTGAAAAGGAAAGTTCTTGGACACACAGGGACGGTCATCTGAAGAGGGTTTGGGTGTGGAGGTTGAGGGAGTGGTTGTATGATGTGTCAATGTGGATGTTTTGGGTATGTGTTTGAGAGTGGTGTGCTGGTGGGTGGTTAGTGTCTGTTGGGTGGGTGAGTGTCGGCGTTATGTTTCTTGGGCTGAGGTGCTGGGGATCCGTGTTGCTTGGGTGGCTGTCTGTTGGGGTGGTGACTGTAGGTATGGTGGATGTGCTGCATATAGATGTGTCAGTGGTTGTGGTGTCTGTGGGTGTGGTGACTGGGGTGGATGTTTGAGGGTCTCCTGAGGTGATGTCTGCAGGTAGGAAAGGTGTGGTAGGTGGATCATGGAATTTTAGTGTGGTGTCTGCAGGTGTGCCAGGTGTTATGTCTGTGATGCTGAGGGTGGTGGGGTTGTCAGGGCAAGTTGTGAATGTTTTTGTTTCTGCAGGTGGATGCTGTCTGTGTGCGTGCCAGTGGTGTGTCTTGTGATGCTTATGTTTGTCTGCGCCACCCTTAGATGTTGAAGTTGATGCATGCCTTTCTGTTTGTGTGATTTAACTGGGTCCGGGAAGGGGGGATTTGGACTGAGAATAGGATGGTGGAGGGGGGATGGTAGGGAAAGGGTTACTGGCAACCATCAGTGTGGGGGCCAGAAACTGAAATGATCTCTGTATGCCTGCCAGTGCACCGTGAATGCCCTCCAGGAACGCATTGCTCTGTTGTATTTGAGTTGCCAGTCCCTGGGAGGGGTTTTACAATGGTCGACTGACCTACAGACCTCAGGAGATCAATAGCTTCCTCACTGAGGGCAGCAGGGCTAACAGGGGCTGGGACAGAGGTGCCTGAAGCAAAGGAGACGCCCACTATCATGGATGGGTGGGCATGGCCAACTGGGTGGGGAGATTCAGCGAGGGTGGTGATAGAATGGGGGTGGTGGAGAGATGGCACTGGGGTGGTCCCCGATGGGTCCACCACCACTTGGAAATGGCCACAGGAGGAGGGTACTGAAAAAGATGTACTGGATCTGGTCTCCCCCATGGCTCTCTCCTTGCCCGCCAGGCCACTGGGTCCCTCGCAGTCAGTGTTATCATGACTGTAGGTCCTGTGGCCAGAAGCTTCCCCACTCAGCTGTGCCCTGTCTGCTTCGCCTGCCAGTACTGATGCTGAAAAACAGAAAGACAGTTATGGTCATCACATTCAAAAGATACCACTCCCATCATACAGTACACATCAGTCAGATTTTATCCTGGTCACCAATATCCCTAGGTAGTGCGAGTAAAGTGCAAGCCATGTCACTACAAAATTTGATGTATTGTCTCTTTATATGAACATTGTCAAACACCAGCTAGGCTACCTACCTGACACCTATAACACCATGAATAAAGTAGACCAATCACATTAACCATAGCATTACAAGGTTAGTTTGCCACATTATACAGGTTCCCTATCCACAACAACACGGTCAAGCACCAATGAAGCAATAGTTTAGGAAAGTGAAATTGCTCAACACTGATCATAAACACATACTCAACACATACAAATATTTTAACCTGATGTTATGTACCAGGCTATGACACCTGTTGGAAAGTAGAGTGAAGCAATCCTGGTGTAGATAAGCGAAACCTACTTCATTTCACACACTTATGACCATACACAATGGACAGATGCAAACCTATCAGACCTCAAATTGCCATACATTACAAGTTAAGGTAAAGGAGTCAGAACACATGCCACACACACATGCACCAATAATGATGTATCAAGGATTGAAAAACAATGTGGACCAAGTCATCTAGGTCATTGGTCTTCAGACAACTAACAGCATCTGTCAAGTAAGGGGCAAGTTGACTCTGACCTATGTCTCACACACAACCACAAGCTGTCAAACAGAGTGCACCAGAAATATGGACAACTAAACTGTGCTGCAAGATGACAATCAGACCTACCCCATCATGTAATTAGAACATCTTTGGCCCACTGACTGAGTGGGTACACCACTAAACACACATCAGACATGCCAAGCCTTTCATCAGTCTGTGGAGGATTCTGTGGTCAAATGCACCTGTGTTGCTAACATGCCAGGTGCACCTACCATGATGCAAGTGCCAAGCCCAGATACACTTACATCACTACTCACATGTGTATGTGAACTACCATACCAGAACCACATAGGTATCAATGCCAACATTAGGCTCCCAAACAGCCAGGACTCATTTGCCACATCCTTCATTGCAAATGCAAGTATACATACCTATCTGCAATGTTGATTCTTCCCTGAACCTTTCAAATGATAGATGATGTTGACACATATCTGTCAAGTATGCACATGTGATTAGCTACCATTGCCAATGTATAATGCCTACAACACTCTACCCAAGGACGATGCTGTGTGGCCACTTTCCACTCACAGAGCATTAGCAAAGTTATAACATTCCTAACTTCTGATATCAACATATGTATGCCCATAGAAATGTTAGAACACATCGATGGTATCCAACATGCATTTCGTCTATTCAGATGAGACATCACAAATATATACATCCCTCACTTACCAAGGGGGAATACCTTGTAACAGGTGTGAAGATGTCAAAGTGAAGATATTAACCATGTAGGTCATGTGACATGTCAGATGGACGTCACAGCTTCACATGCTGCTGTCACTTATCAGAAAGTAAGGGAAAACTAGTGATGAACAGTATACGTCTGCCCTATGTTGCAAATAAAGACATTGCAGAGGATAGAGTTCAAAGACCTACACACCTTACCACCATTACATTGGTTGGTGGGTATCTACAATCAACAGAGTAGAAAATGGAGTATACTGGTATACATATGACACAGTCATATGTGCACCATTTTATGCAATTGTACTGAGGGAACAACATAGTTGAGTAACATGTGTCTAAATACATTTGTATGTGCACACCTGTGTGCCATAGATGACTATGGTACATCAATGTGTACACAGGAAATCTGTGCCACTTTGGACTTACCAAATTGTCAGAGCCAACATCCAGTTCCCTCACTAAATCATCTGGTAAAGGGACAAACATTACTTAGGTCTGTACTTACCCCCTTATGGCTGCTGTGCTGCCTTCAAATGCCCATCCAACTCAGGGTAAGCAACTACCAAAATGCAGGGCATTAGGGGGGTCGGTTGTCCGACAGGTACACCATCCTCATTGGGAGGGCATCCCCAGCTGGGCCTCTGAGGTCTTCCGGGACCAGCGTCTCAGGTCCTCCCACCTCTTTTAACAGTGGGTGCTGTGCCGGATGTGGACTCTAGAGGGTCCGCACTTTCTTGGAGATGGCGCGCCAAATCCCCTTTTTCTGATGGACATTGACCTGCATGGATAACATAGATAAAAAGGTATTTTATTTCCACATGTACCATACTACAACAGGCAGGGTTATAACCTGTTGGTACAACAAGCTAAACATAGACTGTCATTAACATCCCCTCCACTGATAGATGAGCATGTGCAGTCAGGCCGGATGGTAGGTGGAAATACACAGGCAACATGCATCTCCAGCACCAGATGTCATGTCATCACATATGACCAGACAGCAAACACATTTGCAAATATGCTATTTTAGGAGGAGTCTGGTGCATCAACTCCACTAACCTTGTGCAACAGTTACAAGGTGGGTCAGGGAACATACATCAAACAATCTCCACAATGTCTCAGTACTCACAATCTGTCACCAAACGTCAGTACATGACCAGGTACTCATCGCCTCCTATCACAACTTTGGCACCCTATGGACATTAAGCACACATTGTCCATTAGCCTTAGCTTCATTTCACATAGTGTACTTGGGCTAAGGAAATATTTGTGCACATGGTGCAGTTGCCTGGTCCTCTGGTGCACCATAGAGCTGTCCATACATGGGTAGGATCTCCTCCACCAGTTTCTCAATCTCCTGGGGAGAGAAGGCATGGACCCTATCGCCTGTAGGATGTGGCATGATTACTCCCAGAGGCAATGCACAACAGCTCGAGTCATGGAAGTCTTGCTGGCAGTAGTATCAGAAGTAAAGGGGGAGATAAAGTATGAAATGATGGTCATGTCCACCACAGAAGACACCGTCACCACCTGAGGACATCACCATTGACCCAAGACAGTCAAAGGCAGCAATGCGTTCCAATGGCAATATCCACTGTGGTAGTGTCTGCCTACCTCGATTACGGCTTCCGCCGGTGGATGTAGGTCACTCTTAATGTCCAATATAGTAGGTCAGGCAGCTGCCATTTTAAGGTACTTAGATGGTCGGAAAAGTCCTAATAATGATTTGTCACGAGGACAGAAACATATCTACGCAATATGTTTCAGTGCTGGCTTTGAGCGAGCAAACATGTATTTAAAATCCGATTTAATATAAATGTTGTGAGATACATGATATGTAAGTTATGTATCATTAGTGGCATACTTTGCACCCTCATGGCAATTGGATAGATGGTGTCTATAATGTGTGAAACATGATATGAATGTCATCATCACTTATTCACTGTAAGGGGATGACAATGCAGCAATATGCCTTCATTTACCTGGATATGTCCTGTGTACCATGTTTAACTATACCACATGGCATGTTCACTCATCATGTGTGACACATGTGCATTCACACTTACAAAGGACATAATGACTGATTGACATACCTTCTTGTATTCTTTCATCTAGTTACTCTGGATTGAGAAGGGTCAGACAACCTCCAGTGTACCGTCCACTAGCAGACCTGCAGACCATGGAGGATCGACATGTCATCCAAATCTACCACCTAGATAGGCAGACAATCATGGATCTGTGTCATCCATTGGAGCCAGATCTGATGACTGCAATTCGGCATCCAAGTAGCAAATCACCCATTGTACAAATCATGTCTGTGCTGCATTTCTTAGCCACAGGGTCTTTTCAGAATACCGTGGTCCTAGCTGTAGGGATGTCCCAAACTATGTTCAGTCGGGTCTTGAAGGATGTACTCTCTGCATTGTTAAAACACCTTGACAGCCACATCAGTTTTCCACAAAATGAGGATTTGGAACATATGAAGGCAGATTTGTATGCTTTGGCATATATCCCACATGTGGTGGGAGCCATTGATGGAACCCATGTAGCCTTGCTTCCCCCAAGTAGCAATGAACAGGTGTATCGGAACAGGAAGAACTTCCACTCCATAAATGTCCAAGTAGTATGATTGGCAGACCTCTACATTTCCCAAGTATGTGCAAAGTACCTGGGTTCAGTTCATGATGCCCTCATTATGCGGAGTAGCAATGTCCCACTGATGATTACACAACAGTACACAGAGAGGACCTGGCTGGTTGGTAAGTCACATAGGTGATAAGTGTCAATATCTAATGTCTGCTGCCAAATGTAAGGATATCCAATATCAACGTCTGCACACATGTAACGGTTCCTTACAGGGTATTCAGGTGGAGTCCTCCTCTACTCACCCGCCAAAGTGTGCCAAATCATTGTTGCCTGCTGCATGCCCCACACCCCCGCCCTGAGACATCAGAGCCCATAGATACCAGATGAGGGGGAACAAGCAATTCCAGTGGGTGAGAATGTAGAATTGCCAAGTGAGGATGACAGTGATGAGTAGGAAGGTGGAGACAGCCGTGTAGATCTCATACATCAGTACTGCAGCTGACTGTAGGTATGTGTTGTTCTGTATGTTAATTCACTCAGCGGGTATTTGGGGGGGCTTAGTCATGTTTATGAAGGGTCTAGTAGAACCATCAGACAGCTCATTAGTTACTTTGCAGTACGTAGCTCAGCTGTGCATGTAAAATTGTACATGTAGTTGTGACTATCCTGATCTCATTTGTTAATGTTTTTGACACTGCACAGTCAGTGTGACAATTGTATTTAGAACATGTCTTTATGGGTCTTCATTACCTTTACCTGCCAATACCTTTTGCATTACATTTTTACTTTGCAGATTTTTTCGTAAGGTCATCCTCTTGTGGTTAATTCTCAATTGTGTCACAGGCTGGTAGGATTTGCAGGTCTGACATGTGAAGTGAACATGGATAGATCCAGGTAATGTATGACATCATATTGCTGGTGTTTGAGTTCCATGCCCAGACTGTCAGGAAAGTGGGATGGTAGTGTACTGTTCTGCATGATAGACCTGTGTGCCATGTTGTCTGCGTACAATGGTGTTATATGTGTGGGCTTGTGTCTCTGACACATGTCATCCTGTGTACTTCTTTACCTTAACCTTTTCGTTGGTTTGACAATGATACTATTTTATTTGTATATAGCTGTCACTGTGTTTCCTAATTGCAGGCCACTGTGCATGTGTGTCAAGACTGACATAGGTGAGTAGCATGCCTACAGATACCTGACGATGTTAAGTTGAAAGTTCCATGACTGGGGACAGGCAGACAAGATGCACCTCCAACACCAGCTGTCATGTCATCACATATGACCATACATCAAACACGTTTGCAAAGATGCAATATCAGGTGGAGTCTACTATACCAACTTCACTAACCCTGTGCAACAGTTACAAGGTGGGTCAGAGAACATGCATCAACCACTCTCCACAATGTCACAGAAATCCCAATCTGTCACCAAATGTCAGTACATGACCAGGTACTCATTCTATTCTATCACAACTGTGGCACCCTACAGACATTAAGCACACATTCAGAAATATTGCCAATCAGCCTTATCTTAGTTTCACAAGGTATACTTGGGCTAAGGAAATATTTGTGCACATGGTGCACTTACCTGCTCCCCTGGTGCACCATAGAGATGTACATACAGGGGCAGGACCTCCTCCACCAGCTTCTCCAGCTCCTCGGGTGACAAGGCATAGGCTCTATCACTTGTAGGACGTGGCATAATTGCTCCCAGAGGCAGCACACAGCAGCTCAAGTTGTGCAGGTCTTGCAGGCAGCAGTATAAAGAGTCAAGAGATAATCAAATGGCAGTCATCTCCACCACATAGGACACGGTCACCGCCTTTGGACATCGCCATTGGCCCAAAACCTCCAAAGGCAGCAATGTGTTCCAATTGCAATTCCTGCTACAGTCTTAGGTCACTTCATAATGGCCAGTATAGTAGGCCAGCGGACTTAGGTCACTTCCTAATGTCTAGTATAGTAGGTCAGGCATCTGCAATTTTAAGGTCCTTAGATGTTCAGAAAAGTCCTAATAAAGATGCGTCACAAGGTCACAAACATATATACACCACAGTATTCAGTGTGGCTGTGAGCAACCATGAATTTGACATCTGATTAAATATATATGCAGTGAGATACATGATATGTGAGTCAGGTATCTTTAGTGGCATGCTCTGCACCATCATGGCAATTGGATAAATGGTATTAATGTCTATCATGTGTGAAACATGATATGAATGTCATTATCACTGAGACTTTCAGTGACATGCATATCCATTTACCAGTAATAATCGATGTAAGGAGATGACATTGGAGCAATAGGTCTTCATTTACCTGGATATGTCCTGTGTACCATGTTTAACTATGTCATATGGAATGTCCATGTATCATAAGTGAAATATGTGCATTCACACATACAATGGACACAATGGCTGTTCGACATACCTTCTTGTATTCATTCATCTAGTTACCCTGGAATGAGAAGGGTCAGACAACCTCCTGTGTACCATCCACTAGCAGACCTGCAGACCATGGAAGACCAAAATGTAATGCAGATCTACCACCATGATAGGTAAAAAATCATGGATCTGTGTTGTCAATTGGAGCCAGATGTGATGCCTGCCATTCATCATCCTAATAGCATACCACCCATTGTACAAGTCATGTCAGTGCTGAATTTCCTAGCCACAGGGTCCTTTCAGAATACCGTGGCCCTAACTGCAGGCATGTCCAGGCATGTTCAGTTTGGTCTTGAAGGATGCACTCTCTGCATTGTTAAAACACCTTCAGAGTTACATCAGATTTCCACAACGTCAGGATTTGGTCCATGTGAAGGCAGATTTTTATGCTTTGGCACACATACCACATGTGGTGGGAGCCATTGATGGAACGCATATATCCTTGGTTCCCCGAAATGACAAAGAACAGGTGTAAATGTTCAAGTAGTCTGTTTGGCGTGCCTTTACATTTCCCAAGTGTGTGCAAAGTACCCGGGTTCAGTTCATGATGCCTTCATCATGAGGAACAGCAATGTCCCACAGCTGATGACATAACAGTACACAGAGAGGGCTTGGATGGTTGATGAGTCATATATTTGATAAATGTGATTATCTGATGTCTGCTGCCAAATGTAAGGATGTCCTATATTAATGTCCGCACACATGTAACAGTTCCTTACAGAGGATTCTGGCTACCCAAACAGCCTCTGGTTGTTGACTTCAGTGAGGTACCCAACCACGCCAGGGGAAGTTTGTTTCAATGAGGCCCACGAAAGGGCAAGGCATGTTGTGGAGGGGACTTTCGGGCTCCTAAAGGCCAGATTGTAACTGGAGTTGTGCTATCCTGATGATCTCATATGTTATTGTTTGTGACACTATATAGTTAGTATGGCAATTGAATTTGGAACATGTATTTATGGGTCTTCATTACCATTACCTGCCAATACCTTTTGCATTACATTTTTACTTGGTGGGATTTGGTGGGATTTGCAGGTCTGACATTTGACGTGAACATGGATAGAACCAGGCACTGTATGGCATCATATATGGGTGTGTCTGAGATCCATGACCAGACTGTCAGGACATGGGGATGGTAGTGTACTGGTCCACACAATAGACTGTGTGCCATGTTGTCTGGATCCAATGGTATCATATGTGTGGCCTTGGGTCTCTGACACATGCCATTCTGTGTATTCTATCACCTTAACCTTCTCATTAGTTTCATAATGTCACTATTTTACTTATATGTAGCTGTCACTGTGGTGCCTCATTATATGCCACTGTGCATATGTATCAAGACTGACACAGGTGAGTAACATGCTTATGGACATATGACCATGGTAAGTTGAAGGTTCCATAACAGGGGACAGCTGTACTGACCTCTGTCTGTAATATGGTGTGGGGTTATTTGGGAGGTGTTGTATGGGAATGTCATAAGGCTTTAGCTGCTGAAACATTGAACCAATCTGTTTGTCTGTTTGGATAGCCAAACACTGACATGTCCCTAACTTCAGTAGTCTGTGGGGTTCTTGTTATGCACACCTATGCAGAAGCTTTACATTGTGTTACTATATTGCCCTGTGTGGTATTTGTGATGGCGTTAATCTATGTACTGGAAAGTGCACTAAAAGGGAAAAGGAGTGTGTCCATTTGTACATTTTTACATGTATCAAACACAGATTCAATGGTAAATGTGAAATGGGACTTTAAAGAATGGGTGCATTTGTGAATATCATGCGTATGCAACATTTTTCACTGTTTACTATTCAATATAGCAAAGAAATGATTCTCAACCAAGGTTTGTGGTTTAGTTGTGTTTACTTACAAGTGCACAGGTAGGTGAAAGGGATGAGATTAAATCAGATTGTGCAAACAGGGAATGGTTGAGTCATGGTAGATGTAATCATCAGGGTAGCTGCTAAAACATTTGGAGTTTCAAGTCCAGTGTCCTTGTGCCTTTGGAAAATAGAAAGTGGTGGTAAAACAGTAAACAGGGGTATCTGTCACACACAAGGGGAACAAATGTGTAGAGGTTCACTTTCTAGCAGTGGTTGAGGTCTTGGCATCTGCTCCTCCTAGATGTTTAGGTGGACGTCTGCGTTTGCTGGGGGGGAGGGTTCTTCAGCTACAGAGGCAAGGGTGTCTGAAGCATCTTCTTCCCCTAACATGGCCAATGAAAGGGGTCTGCTATGGTGGATATAACCTACTTAGGGTAGCATTAATGTCTCTCAGAACCCCTGTCAGGGAGGCCATGTTGGCATTGTGGGCCTCCCACTTTTGAATGACTTCCTGGTGGTTGTCCCTCTGCAGCTTCTTGATCTCCCCCATCATGGCAAGTTCCTGTCCCATCACGCCATGGGTCTGTTGGTAGGCTCCCAAGACTTGGGAGATGGTGTCCTGGTCAATTGTATACCTTGCAGCCTCAATCCGCTGGCCCATACCATCCCTCCCACGCACCCTACCCACCCGTGCCTATGCCCTTGGCACAGTCTGGCCACTCCCACTGGTGCCAGGTCCTTCATTGTCTGGGTTCTCTATTGGTGACTTCGGTACCTGTACTCAACTGTGGGGCACATGATTGTATCAACCATCATTGGGACACAGGTTTGGGGATGAATGATTGCCTGGGATGTTGAAGCAACACAGCTGGGAGGAGTAGTTGTAGGCAGGGTGAGGCTGACAGATGTAGACTGACCAGGTATACCATTGGGCTAGAGATGTCCTCATTGTCCTCACATCCAGGGGTGTTGTCCTCACTGAAGTCTTCATCCAGGGGGAAGTGGCTGTGTCAGGTGTCCTCTCCATGCTAAGCAAAAACAAGTGATGGACGGAATGCTGAACATTGTCAAACACTCACCCCCAGTCGTAGATCTGGGTTTAATCCATCGTTCTTTTGCTCACCATGCCACCCCAGTTTGGACCCAGCCATATGCAAATCAGTCTTGACCCTGTTCCTCATGGGAACAGTCCAGACCGAACTGCCAAGCCAGGTCCTCACTGGACCGGAAACAAGCATCCTGGGACCGGTTTCGGGGTTTCACCCCTCATCAGCCAGGCTAGCTTGAATCCAGTGGCATGGGAAGCACGGGACCCACGTCTGGGCATACCCTTCCCACTTAGGGCGACAAAGCAAAAACAACAAGTGATGGACGGAATGCTAAACATTGTCAAACACTCACCCCCAGTCGTAGATCTGGGTTTAATCCATCGTTCTTTTGCTCACCATGCCACCCCAGTTTGGACCCAGCCATATGCAAATCAGTCTTGACCCTGTTCCTCATGGGAACAGTCCAGACCAAACTGCCAAGCCAGGTCCGCACTGGACTGGAAACAAGCATCCTGGGACCGGTTTCGGGGTTTAAGCACGGGACCCACGTCTGGGCATACCCTTCCCACTTAGGGCGACAAAGCAAAAACAACAAGTGATGGACGGAATGCTGAACATTGTCAAACACTCACCCCCAGTCGTAGATCTGGGTTTAATCCATCGTTCTTTTACTCACCATGCCACCCCAGTTTGGACCCAGCCATATGCAAATCAGTCTTGACCCTGTTCCTCATGGGAACAGTCCAGACCGAACTGCCAAGCCAGGTCCTCACTGGACCAGAAACAAGCATCCTGGGACCGGTTTCGGGGTTTCACCCCTCATCAGCCAGGCTAGCTTGAATCCAGTGGCATGGGAAGCACGGGACCCACGTCTGGGCATACCCTTCCCACTTAGGGCGACAAAGCAAAAACAACAAGTGATGGACGGAATGCTGAACATTGTCAAACACTCACCCCCAGTCGTAGATTTTGCAGTTGTTGCCCTAAGTGGGAAGGGTATGCCCAGACGTGGGTCCCGTGCTTCCCATGCCACTGGATTCAAGCTAGCCTGGCTGATGAGGGGTGAAACCCCGAAACCGGTACCAGGATGCTTGTTTCCAGTCCAGGGAAGACCTGGCCTAGCAGTTCGGCTGGACTGTTCCCATGGGGAACAGGGTAAAGACTGATTTGCATATGGCTGGGTCCAAACTGGAATGGCATGGGCAGCAAAAAAACGATGGATTAAACCCAGATCTGTGACTGGGGGTGAATGTTTGACAATGTTCAGCATTCCGTCCATCACTTGTTGTTTTTGCAGTTGTTGCCCTAAGTGGGAAGGGTATGCCCAGACGTGGGTCCCGTGCTTCCCATGCCACTGGATTCAAGCTAGCCTGGCTGATGAGGGGTGAAACCCCGAAACCGGTCCCAGGATGCTTGTTTCCAGTCCAGGGAAGACCTGGCCTAGCAGTTCAGGCTGGACTGTTCCCATGGGGAACAGGGTCAAGACTGATTTGTATATGGCTGGGTCCAAACTAGAATGGCATGGGCAGCAAAAAAACGATGGATTAAACCCAGATCTGTGATTGGGGGTGAATGTTTGACAATGTTCAGTATTCCGTCCATCACTTGTTGTTTTTGCAGTTGTTGCCCTAAGTGGGAAGGGTATGCCCAGACGTGGGTCCCGTGCTTCCCATGCCACTGGATTCAAGCTAGCCTGGCTGATGAGGGGTGAAACCCCGAAACCGGTCCCAGGATGCTTGTTTCCAGTCCAGGGAAGACCTGGCCTAGCAGTTCGGGCTGGACTGTTCGCATGGGGAACAGGGTCAAGACTGATTTGCGTACGGCTGGGTCCAGACTGGAATGGCATGGGCAGCAAAAAAATGATGGATTAAACCCAGATCTGTGACTGGGGGTGAATGTTTGACAATGTTCAGCATTCCGTCCATCACTTGTTGTTTTTGCAGTTGTTGCTCTAAGTGGGAAGGGTATGCCCAGACGTGGGTCCCGTGCTTCCCATGCCACTGGATTCAAGCTAGCCTGGCTGATGAGGGGTGAAACCCCGAAACCGGTCCCAGGATGCTTGTTTCCAGTCCAGGGAAGACCTGGCCTAGCAGTTCGGGCTGGACTGTTCCCATGGGGAACAGGGTCAAGACTGATTTGCATATGGCTGGGTCCAAACTGGAATGGCATGGGCAGCAAAAAAACGATGGATTAAACCCAGATCTGTGACTGGGGGTGAATGTTTGACAATGTTCAGCATTCCGTCCATCACTTGTTGTATTTGCAGTCCTCTCCATGCTCACAATGGGTAGGTGACTTGTTGGAGAAGTGGAACAGACAGTTACAGATTGCCATGCAAAATGTGGAATCAAACTTTGACAGGTGGATATGCTTTGAGCCATGTAGAGGAAGGCTTTTTGGATCCCCTGATATGACAGTGACATTTGCTTTCAATTCTGGGGTACAGCTATATGAAATACAGGGATTTGCTATGTCATGCACATTTCTACAGGATATCGGATTAGCTTGGCAATTGGAAGCCTGTTGATAAATGATTGTCTTGGTAGCTGTGTAGCTTGATATTGTTCATGTAACCTCCCAGTTTGCAGTAGTTCAGTACTGAGTCACCAGACAGCTGCAGAATATAAAGTGGACACTGACCTGTCCATCAGCTTAAGAGTAACCATGCGACCTGGCCATATATATCAAGTTACCCCTTCTACAGCACAATGCAGATATGTGTGTTTCCCCTAGGTGAGTATCTATCAATGGGTGATTGGAGGCAAAAGTGCCATTTTAGTAAAGGACATAGCAGTAGCGGTTTGTTTCTGGTATTATACTGGCAGATACCAATAGCATTGCTGTCATTGCCCTAGACACTAAAATTGTGGGTCATTCAGGTGGGTAGAGTCACTTGTGTATTTGACATGCAGGGCTATTTTTCGTTATGGTACATTGTTGTGGTTTTCTTAATGGTAGAACAGTGCCTGGGTTGTAGTGCTGTCAGTCCCTATACTACCCACGCCATACACAGACACTGTGCCCCCAGGTGAGTTTAGTTGACATGTGGTATGGGAGAAAGGGGTATTTGGACAGTTGGATACGGGGTGGTGAGTGTGTTGGCTGTTAAGATATCAAAAGGTGATCAGTGAGCATGCAAGACAGAACTGTAAGGAGACATTTATAGTGTTGTGACTTACCCAACTTCACTCCTCCAGGTATTCCTGTCAAGTCCTCAGGATGCAGGATGTCCAAGACCTTCTCTTCACATGATGTGAACATTGGGGGAGGAGGTGGGGACCCACGTCCAGTCTTGCGGATTTCCAGCTGGTGCCTGACAGCAATGGAAAGTATCTTCCCCCTGAGGTCATTCCACCTCTTCTTGATCTCCTCCCTTGTGCAGAGATAGCTGCCTACAGCATTCACTCTGTCAACTATATTTTTCCACTTCTTCATTTTCCTGGCATTAGAGGTTTGTTGGACCTTGGCTCCAAAAAGGTGGGGCTCTACTCTAATGATGTTATCCACCATGACCCTCAACTCATAGTCTGTGAAGCGGGGATGTTTTTGTGGGGACATGGTGGTGGTGGATGATACAACAAGGTAAACAAATGGATGATGAGATGTGGATGCTGTGTTGTGAGTGGGTGGCAGATGGTATCTGATGTGTGGAGAAAATATTGTGTGATATGTATGATGTGCAGTTGTGGGATGGGTGATATTTGGGGTGGTGAGAGGTACCTATTCTATGGATCCTAACTTCGGTGTGTGGTCTCCGTCTAGCTGTGTATGCAAATTTTGATGCAAAGGAATGTGGGGTGTGTTTTATAGTGCAGTTTGTAGGGGTGTCGGTATATGGATGTGTGTCATGTATGTGGAATTCTAACTATCCAATGTGGTGTAGTATATTACTGTATAGGCTGCTGACGGCCGCTGTTCGCACCACCATTGGGTTTCCACCATGGGAGAACTGCTATCATGATTCGCGGGTCGTAATTGGTTCAGAGGATTTCTGACAGGCTGGCAGTGCTGGCGGTGGAACCGCCTCTTTCCCACCCTCAAGAGTCCTGGTGGTGTCGGCATTTTGCCGGATTTTCAGTGGTCCTGCCTGTGTAACTCGTAATACGTCAGTGTGTATGACTGCCAACATGGCGGTCTTTTGGCGGCCGCCACCGAAGGGTTCTTATCGTCAGACCACCAAACTCGTGATGAGGCCCTTAATCTTTAGAAATTCATATCTCTGGTTCCCTTTATTGGATGTTTGTTGTTTTGGTGTCATTTTAAAGATAGAAATATAATATATTTTTATATATTGGTGTTGAATTTTTATTTTGTTTTGTGTTTTAATTATTCACAGTTTTTTCGATATTAAATGCTTTGCACACCTGTCTCCTTAGTTAAGCCTAACTGTTTGTTGCCAAGCTACCAAAGGCTGAGCTACGATTAATTTATTAAGACCTTGACTGGACCTTGTGGGGGTTTGTGGCCTATTGCTAAATGTAGGTACTTACCTGCCTTTGCCACTAATCCACTTTCGAACAGTATGTGCATGTAACTCGTGGCAGAGTTAGCTAAGCTTTTTGGCCTGAATTGGGAACTAACTTTGCATGTGTTCTAGGGGTGATCTCATGGTGGTATTTGGGCAGTCTTTTCAGGGTACAGTTACTCTACTAAGTTTACATTCTTTAGGGGATTGTTAAATTCCAAGAGTTCTATCTTTCTCTGTTTGTTATGGTGTTTTCTCTCTTAATTTGTTAACTTTTCTGCAACAGGAAGTGTGTACAAGAATAATACAAGAGGCCTCTGGTAATGGGAAAGTTATTCACAGATGTATCAAAATCAAAAACATTTAACAAACAAGTGTATGAAGGGACACGATCCTAGGCAAAAGTGCAACAGCCTCCAATTTGGTGACTAAATAGCGATACTTTGGTATCAAACAACAAATTGTGCAAATCAGCACAATTTCTTCATGTATACATTAAAAATAGACAACAACACAACATTCAACGTTTAAGACAAATATAGTTACATTGATCAACCAGCATCATAGTATCAAAATAACACAATTTTAACTGGCAGGGGAAATGCTGATTAGGGCCCAAAAAATCAGGGGAACAGCCTGTCCTCAAAACGTTAGCCCTGCCCAATCCTACTGTGACCAAGGGATGCTCTGCACTGTGTGAAACTAGGGGAGCCTGATAACCTTGTGAATTCCAATTCGGGGGAAGAGACTCCAACAATTTATATGAAGAAAGAAAGGACTTGCTTTAGTGATCACAGACCCTTCTTGGTAAAACACAGCCATGCCTAATATCCAGGATCCTAATCGCTCTAGTACCCTACTCTACGAATTCCCCCTGTGTCACACACAGGGTTTCTGTGTATCATCTGTGTCATGTCCAGTGGTCCAAGCGAAGAAGCACACCTCCCACTTCTTTCATATACTACCAGAGTTAAGAAACTGGAGGCACTGAGAAAACCAGGATAGCCTAATAAGTTCGAGATGTGGGTCCTATATCATACCCAGAGCCTAAGCGTACCGATTGCATCATGCCTAGCAGTCCAAGCGAAGGGACCTCCTAAAACAAAGAGCTGGCCCTATGTCACACCCAGAGACATTTGCATACCATCTGCATCACACCCAGCTATCCAAGTGGCCAGCAACCCAAAAACCCTGTATTACTCCCAGGGGTCAAGCATACCAGCTGTGGTATGCCCAGCGGTCCAAGCGATAACCCTTCCCTATGCTGTTATTCAAGAAATGCCTTCTGCAAATTATGATTTTTCCTTACTTGCCCCAAGTCAAATGCTAGGACTAAGGCTCTGATGTAGTCTCTTACCCTTGTGATGGCGACTTAAGGATGGACCTCCACCCCAAGGATTCAGCAGAACTTTTAATCAATTGCTGCATTTGCTGACTTTTCTTATTTATGCAAATGTAAATCTGCCTGGGTAGTCTCCTTCCGTTGGACACAGTTGAGTTCTACAAAACAATCAGCTTCTATCAGGCTTGCCAAAATGTTGCTCAAATGAGGATTTACCTTAAAAAAACAAAGACAACAGGTGTCTGGCAAAACAGGAAATTGTTTGTTTATTTAAATATTACGGTCGGGAAAGCAGCTACAGCACTGTGGTCTGAGGACTGTGTCTCATAGAACATTGAACATTGAAGTTACCCATGTTTATACATCTCTCTGTAAGCAATAGGCACAAAAAACAGTCTTTTCCTTATAAAATATGTGAACTATTTACAAGGAGTCACAGATACAATTTCCAGGTAGGGAATGCAGGTGGGCCTCGACCTGGCATGGACACTATGTGGGTCAGTGAGTACGTGTCTAGATGTCTGTCCTGAGAGGACAAAGAGTTCATGATGGGGGAATCCAACAGGAGTGATGTGATTTATTTTGTGTATGATAATGCATTCTGTGTGTAAAAAGGTGCCTTATTGTTGTGTGCATCGATTGATCTGATATTAACACAACCACGGTCAAACAACTCACCGCAGCAATTTCTAAAGCTGGGATACTATCAGGGAAACGCAAACCTAGAGCAACAGTCATAGGTGTTTAAGTTGCTGAAAAAAAAGTATAAAAGTGAGAGGCTGATTAAAAAAGAACAAAATTCCAGTCAGAAAAACGCTGTGATAAAAAGAGAAACTCACCAGGTAAGCGAGACTCCCTCCGCATGTGTTGCATGTCCCAGTGATAAAGAACAGAGCGTCCGCATCTTGGGGGAGGTGCTAAATACCCATCTATGCATATGTGCATCAGAAAACACTGGGATGGCTGTAACGCACGGAGGATCCCCTTTCAGGGAGTATAATCCAATGCTGGTCAAATGGCAAGATAAAGCATCTACAAAAAACAAACTTTCCATATAGTATTTTCATGAGGGTCAGGAGGAGTCCAATCCTGGCCTTCAAGTGGAACCTATGTTTGGTTTAGATATGGTGTTGGGGTTGTGGAGTTTAAAACAGGGAGAATTCTGGATTAATGCCAGTTGAAACTAGTCAACTCTGGAGGCTGTACCTTTTGATCCCATGTTGAATCCAGACGCGCAGGCAGGTCCTAGCTGGAGCCTGGAAAGTGAACTTCCAGGTTAAGACTTAATGCAATTTTCTCTAGTGCAATTTAGAAAATAGTCAGTTGTTTGTTCTGTCTCAAACGAGGCAAATGTCTGCTTTGAAAATGTTAATGCATTCAATATGAAAGGGTCATAGCACCTGTAATTCAAGCATAGTGAATTGTGGAAGAACCAGGTGCCGGTCATATCGTAAATTTCAACTTGGCAAAGTGGTTTCTTCTGATCATAGCATGATGCTAGCTGAAAGCCTGGCATGGTAAATGGGTCCCTAACTTAATTTTGGGAAATGTAGCTCATTTGAATTTGAAGAGTTGAATAATGTATTGGCAGCTTTATCCAAACCCGATTCGAGAGTAGTTATTTTTGACTAGGGGCCCGATTACAAGTTAGGTGGGCACATCGCCAGCCCACGGCAGTCAAGAACAAGCCGCTAAATGTGGCGGCATCCCGTCCGCTGCATTCTGATGTTCCAGCAGGGCTGGTGCCGCAGTCATGGCAACAGCACACTTTGGCTTCAGTAAAAGCCTCAAGCCAGTGCCGGCCATGATGCAGTGCCGCCAGCCAGTAAGGCACACTGTGTCCCTAGCAAGTGATGTGTACCCAACCTGTGGCGATTGGGGGGGCATTTAGTGAGCTACAGCTCACATTTTGGGAGAGCGAAATCCCCCAAGGCCATTGTTGTGGCCATTTATTTGCCTTACCGCTGACTTTCACCTGACGGGGTCCCCGCCACGTGAAGGTTGGTAGTAACGCAGGTCCTGAACACCCCAGCGATGGTTGATGTGGGCCGGCCTCCATGGGCCACCTCTGCTGCCACCGCTACAGTAGCAGTAATGTCGGCAGTGGTGGCGGTCCTAAGGTGGTATCACCGTCCAACTCCTGAATGGATGGTCGTACTGCCGAGGAGGCGGTGGTCTGACCCCTGAAAACTTACTGGTGGAAGTGTGCCCGCCTAACTCCGAATTGGGCCCTAGGTCTACTGAAAGTAGTCCTCCTGGGGAATACATCTTTGGTTAACCCCTCCTTTTAGTTTCAGGATATTTACTTTTCTTTACACCTTGGCATTCAGAAGTAGATGTTGTTCGAGGACCCCTATGGACAAGGTCATCATACTGGCATCCTAACCAAAGTTCGGGAATTAAGTTAAGGTAGCAGAAAATCAAGTCAAAGGGACCTCTTTTTAGTTTTGCTCTCACATAGGAGATAAAGTTATCTTGCAGCAGGCAGTGTATTCCCCTTTCTTCTTCTGAAGTTAAGTTGGGTCTGAAACGCCAGTGGGTAAAAAATGTTTATTTTTTAAACTATCAGCATCCTATTTGTAGGTGATAGCAATTATTTTGCTTCACTCTGTACTTCCAGGCTTACTATAATTAAATGCAATTTATGTTCTAGGAGTTTGCATACTGGTACAAAATCTTGCCAAAAGCCTTTGAAAACTATCATCTAACATGAACAAAGAAAGATATGGGGCTATGTAGCCCTCAATTCTCATCCCACAAAACAAACCACTAACCAGTTGAGGTGAAACTGTGTTATAGGTTTTTAGCGCCTTTCACTGTCACTATCCCACAGATTCTTGGAGACAGTAAAAAAAAAGAAATTCAATAGCAGGTCTTTTTACTGACAAACAACCCATCTCGATCAACCACTTCAATTCATCTGGGAAGTGTGTGTGTTCCATTTGAACATTGGGCCTCACAAGCAATGTAGTTTGATTTATGAAGAGTATTACTAAGTTTTCAATTTAGCTAAAATAACAAGTATATTGTAATTTTGACATTGGTCACATTTGCTAATTTCTGATTCAAATCTAATATTTGATTTAGGTTTATGTGAATGAAAGGGAAAATTGGTTAAGCAACTTTTCTGCAAACCTGAATGTTATTTAAAATTTGTAAGCAAATACAACTCTTAGGTATTGAACGAAGATCATCTCATCTAAATTTTAAATGTCTAATGAAATCAATATTTGTCACTTGGTTCAATTCTCAAAGATCCTTAGCAGTAGTCTATCTAGCAAACCCAACTGATGTTCATCTCCGCCTAATAAATGCAATGTATTGAAGATTCAACCAGTATTGCATATTGTTATTTTTTTTAACTCTTATGCTGTGAGAAAACTGGGCTGATTGCAGAAGCCCCCTAACTTTTTGCCTCCATTTTTCAGTTTTTGCTGGTGTTTTCCTGACTCTAATGGTGCCCTGGGTACTGCTAACCTATCCCAGTGCTCCGATTAAAATGAGCATGCAAATTAGGCTAATTATAATTGGCAATATCAACCTGCCTATAAGTCTCTACAATATGTTAGGGCATGTAAGTTTAGGGACCCCAACATAGGTGGTGCCCCCGTCTGTGCACTGCTGAGGTGCCCAGTGTCATTTTAAAGACAGGCCTGCCTTGCTGGCTGCTTTTAAACTAAAGTTATATGCAATTTCGACTTTCAAATTAAAAGTACTGCCAAAGTCTTAAACAACCTCTTATTTTTACATATAAGTCACCCATAAGGTGTGCCATAAGTGGCCCTATGGCTGGGTGCTATGTAACTATAAGCAGGGACCTTATACAATTGTTTTATAAACTTATGAGGCGAAATAGCCAAAGTTGTTTTTCCCTCACTGTAGTGAATGGGTTCCTTAGGCTTAAATGGGGAGAGTTTATTTTCTTTAATAGAGTCCCAATAGGAGTTAAATATTTCAGGTTTGGTATCAAACTGATTGTTATAATAAATCCCACAACTTGCCATTGTTGGATTTAATATAACTAGTTCAGGGAAAGAGTTTTAAAACTCTACCTGAAAATCGCCAACTTCAGCTCTGTAGTGCCCTTCTCTGATTGGCCAGCCTCTGGCAGCCTGACCAGGCTGCCTTGATGATGTGTGAAGTGGCCTGGGCTGAACACAAAGGAAGTGCCTGGGGGAGGATATCTGCCTCAGCAGATTGCAGAACGAGATGGGCGGAGAGCAGCCAAACTGGTCTTCAAAGGAGGGAAGGACATTTGGAGGACCTCAGGACCTCCCCCATTTCCTGCAAACCCAAACAAACAAGTGCCCTCTTGTTTAGATTAAGAGAGGGCAGGAGAGGGGTGTGTTAAGGATTCTTAGCCAGACCAGTGGGTGGGCGAGCCAGACCTAACTTCCAAAATTCAGTTTCTGCTATTTTGGATTTTTAAGGAATGTTACTGTAGGAGACTGGCCCTCTATATAGTGTGCAAAACTAGGCACACTGTGCAGGGGGTCCAGGCAACCACACGTTGGTTTCCAGAGTTAAAAATTTGACCACTTAATGCTCCAATTTTTAAGGTAGCTGGTCAAGCAGTTAGGCTATTCCAGGAGATGTGCTAAGCATTTGTTGTACTCACAAATCCAATCATGTACCACACACACTCAGTAAATAACTCAAGACCAGAATTTATAAAAATACTTCAGACTTTTATATAATTTTTAAGACCAAAATGGTTAACATACGTTAAGTTTTTTTAGAGTTATGATTTTTCAAAGTTTTAATAAAGTTAGTCTTTCTGTGCGTAATTATGCACCATAGGAATTAATGGAAGGCCACCTAGAAAAATGCATATAAAATCACACAGATGAGTTACCCGTCTCATCTTTTGCAGGGTGGTCGATGCGTTTGGTGGGCACACTTTGTCAGCTAGAGAGTCTCACGCGGCTCCCAGTTCCGGTAGGAGCAGTGCTGGAAAGTCTCTTGGCACAGGCACAGGGCCACTTGTGAAAAGGAGCTGGTTTGGAGATTTAAAGGTGGTGCCTTTGGGTCCCCTTGGGCTGATGAGGTTGTAAGGGATTAGGGTCTGGGGCACACAGCAGGTTCTGCAATGAGGGACTCATGGCAGCCGGATGCAGGGTGAGTTGGAGGTCTTGGATGCTGTGCGCAATGGAACCCTGTGGAGCTGGAGGTAAGTCTTCTTCTGGTGGCCTTGCAGGCTGGCAAGGGCATTCTGGTGGGGGATCTGGAGTGTCACTGAGGTCCCTTGACTGGGGCTTCCTTCTGGTCCAGTTGTAGCTCTGGGTGAGCTGTTTTTTGTTGAGTCAGACGTGCACTGACTAGTACCTGGGGTATTGGCACACCTCAGTCACGGGAGGGTGCTGTGCCACCAAAGTTGGCACACTTGCAGGTCTCATCCGGGATGTCGTTAGTGTTTTATTGGGTCTGGCTGCATCTTCCGGTTACGGAGATATTGTCCGGTCAGTGAAGTGACCCTGACTGGTTTGCTGGTTCCTTGTAGGTTTCTTTAATTTCTTGAGTGGTACCTCCACTCAGGGTGGAGATATCAGGCTATTTGCAAAGCCTGGAGGTCCTCGGGGTCTTTTCAGGTCAGTGCACAGGCCAGCTCCTCCGCAACAGCGATTGTCAGGACTCTGTTTCAGCAAGCAGGGGTCTTGGAGCCTCTTCTGGTGCAGCAGGTCCTCTGTTCTCATCCTGACGGGTTATTTGGTGCTGTCTTCTTTTGTTCCTGATGAATCTGATTTCTTGGTCTAGGGGAGCCCACTAGATACTGAATTTAGTGGGCGTTTTAGGGGTAACCTCGTAGTGTCCAATGGGACATTTACCCTTGGGTGGCTACACCCACTACAGTGACCACTTCCTGTAGGAAGAGTCACTTCCCTAAACCTCATTCGCTATTTTCCTGCAGTCCAACATAGAGGAAAATTAAATGGAGGGTCCACTTCGCCTGCAAGGCGCTAGGGATGGTGCATACTCAGTGAGAGCCCTCCTCCTACCCTTTGTGTGGTTTCTTGCTTTTGCTCCCACCAATAGTGGAGTTTGGCAAAGGGGGAAGCCATCTGCTTCTAGCAGCAGGCCTGAGGGCTCGAGTTTCAAGGGCGGTAGCCCTTTGAAGCTCATTGCCAGGATAGTGCACATTCCTGAGTGAGGGGGTGTTAGCTCCTCCACCCAGGAAGGGCATTGCTTTACAAACAAGAGAGCCAGGGCTCTCCCCCAAGTGTGTATATTGGCTTTCTGGAGGTGGCATGCTGGATGGAAGCAGCTATGCCAGTTAGGTTAGCTTTTGCAGGTGGCACCTCTAGTGTGACCCCTAGTTAAATTTAGGGATACGTCCAATACTGGTACCAGTTTGGATTAATCATTCTGAGCTGTTTGATACCAAACAACCCAGGGTGCAGAGTGGCCATCATGCAGCTGGGGAACTCATGTTTGACCAGTGTCCAGTACATGTACCTAAAATGGCTACTCTGTTCACTCACTATGTCCCAGGTTTGGCAAGGACACAGTGGGGGCATATTGCTCGTGCAACTATGCCCTCATGGAAAGTATGGTGCACCCTGCCTTAGGGCTGGAAGGCCTGCTAGAGGGGTGTCTTACCTATAACATATGCAGTGTAGGGTGGACAGGGCACACAGGGAGTGTGCCATGTTGAATGTTTCTTTTTAGGTTTGCCCCAGTACACTCAGCCTGCAATAGCAATGCTTGGTGCATCTGGGTGCAGGGCCCTAGAGGGTGGCACAATCAGTGCTGCTGCCCTCATGGGTCTACTCTTACTATCCCATGCCCGGGGTACTCATGTACCCACTTACTAGAGACTTATAGTGATATTTAAGAGTGTATCCAATTGTGCCAAGCATCACAACAGATTTAGGGAAAGAGCTCTGGCCCAGGGAAACTGGTTAGCAGGGGCCCTGGGCACTACAAGTTCTAGGAGACATCAACATCAGGCAAAAAGTGGGGGGCTAACCATGCAAAAAGACGCCTCCTCTCACAGTTGGTCACTGGTATTGGTTTTGCCACACTTCCCACTAAGTGGTCATCCAAGAGGGTAGTGGCCTGCCTGTCATTGGACAGCTGCCCCTTGCTTTTCACCCCAGGATCAAGGATAAATTTGGCAGAACTGTACCCACACCTCAGATCTCTGCTGGAAGAAGATACTGGAGAAGAAGGATTGCCCTGCAGGACCCCTGGCCTGCACCTGGACACTGCACTCACAAGGACTGCACCAGCTGCACACTTTGGGCTTCAACAAGAAAAGGACTTTGCTTTGCTTCTGCAGCTCTGGAAGTGGACTCCCTGTAAACTACAGATAAAAAGGAGCTGCCCAGAATCCCTGACTCAAATCCTGCAAGAAGAGCCCAGCTGACCAGCATCCAGTGGCCATTTGAGGATTCTGAGCAGGTGAATTCTGGGAATTGTAGTCCCAACTCCCAAGGAGCAACTCAGAGCTTCTGGAGCTTTGGATCCAGTTGTGGACACTTCAAGCACCCGAAAAGGACCTCTGGAAGAAGATGCAGAAGTTTGGAGACATTTGGAGCAACTGTTGTAAGCAGCTCCATACGTTGAAGAGGTGCATTGTTGGAATTGTAGTACCAGACAGCAAGAAACAAACCAGAGCCTATGGACCATTGGCTGGTGCTGTGGACCACTTTATTGTATCAAGAAACACTTATGAAAGTAAGTGTAACATTGTTAAATTGTAGGTGGCATGAACACTGGACTTTGTCCATGTCCAGTGTGACCTTTTTTTATCCTTTGAGCGCTATTTGCTTCTAAGCACTAGAATTACTTTAAATCTTTAAAAATTCATATCTCTGGTTCCCTACGTTGGATTTTTGTTGTTTTAGTGTCATTTAAAAAATATAAATATGATCATTTTTTATAGATTGGTGTTGAATCGTTATTGTGTTTTGTGTTTTAATTATTTGCTGTTTTGTGATTTTTTAATGCTTTACACACCTGTCTCCTAAGTCAAGCCTTGACGCTAGTTGCCAAGCTACCATGGGTTGAGCTGGGTTTAATTTATTGAGACTTAACTGGACCTAAGTGGGCGATAGTGGCCTACTGCTAGGTGCAGGTACTTACCTGCCCTTTCCAGTAGTCCACTTTCCAACATATGCCTATCATGATTGTCACTTTTCTCTATAGTGGTAGACAATTGTCAAAATCTGGGAGTGAGGGAAGGCCCCCTGGTCTTGCAAAACATAGCAAAGTGATAAATACCTAAAATTTGAAAGAGGTAACTCAAATATGTATTCAGAATATATATTTTATAGAAAAGTGATTTATAATCTATTATTTTGGTGTGTTGATACTTGTCACATATACCAAACTCTAGATCAAATTTGATAGTTATGTAACACTTACTTAAATTCCAGCAGGAAAGTTTCAATATTATCTGTGATTGCTCCCACTTGTACAGCTCTTTCATAATCTGAAAATTGTAGAAAGACACTTTGCAGTAGTGTGCTATGATAATGTATTAATGTTCAGCTCAGCTAGATAAATATCTTATATTTAAGCCAGAGCTTGAGTAGCATTTTATTCAATGTATAACTTTTCATGCATTTCATGATTGGAACTTTCCTCTGTAGTGGTAGACAGTTTTAGAAATCTGGGAACTCAGGAATGAACTTTAGTTTTGTGAGTGTAATTTGGACCGTACACAGGAGGAGATAAATCCCAACAAATATTTTCTTCAGGAATAATAAAGTCTTGGTGAGGCATTAATATTTTCATTTTTGCCTCAACATTTAACAAATGAAGATGAATTGGTGAGGTTACTTTATGGCAAAGTAAACAAATGCCACTTGCGTAGTAATATGCATGTATGTGATGTGGCAATGGGCACGGATGCTCTTTAGGGAATTCCTCTGATCTTGGATCACATTCTGTGGAAATCCTAACAGTCACCATTTTTAATTTTGAGAAACGATGTCTAAAAGCTCGCCTGATGAGGATGAAGATTTGCTGCACTGTGAAGCTTTTTGTTATGTCAGAAACAGAGACTGGACAGTGGATAGCACATGAATAATGGTTAAGAATATGTTGAAGATAATTCCACATACGTCTTCCAACTGCTGATTGACAGAGTCCATAACTGGATTCTCTAACAGCGAACAATTATCCCCTTCTGTTGGCTTTCAGCTTTAAACAGTTATTGTGTACAAACTTAGCCTCAGGCGCTCTACCCGAGGTCGGCAGTATCTGGACCCAAATCACAGGAAGAGAGAAGATAAATGCAGATATTTTACTTGTGGTCGTGGGCGAGTCTTGGGCGCCATTGTAGCACTGGGAGTTTTCAAAGCAACTTCTCAACTACTGTACACCTTTTCCTCTCTTTCATATGAGCCCAGACCTTCGAGTCCTGCAGTTCTTGAAGTCTTTAAGCCTGGGTGTGAAAGTGAGTTCCACCAAGGCAAATTGTCAGAGTACCTGGCTAATGGGTACCCCCCCCACACACCCCATAGGGAAGCCTAGTTCGTTGGCTTCCTCTGCTCATTGATCATCACTATTCTCGGAGCCTGCAGACAGAGTGAGAATGAGTATTCCTGGAAGGAGTCTTTATGTCACAGAATCTCCTGGTAAAGATCAACTTCCCCCATCCAATGCTGAGAAGGAATGTAAGTTAAAACCTCACTGTATCAGTGGCCTTGGTGTTGGAGGCACATTCTTGTTATTGAAATCATAGTGACAAAGGTATAAATTGCTTACCATACCAACCTGATAGAAATAAAACATTTAGTGGACCACTCCTCCCAATAGTAGAATGACACAACCTGCTTTAAAATGTCTCCTTGTCAGATGAAGATCAGCAGTGAAACATCATGAAGATTACTGACATAACGAACTTGAACAACTTAGACCTAACCTTCTTGACCAAAATCTGTCAAAACATCCTCTCAAACCAAGTTAGACCTCCTTGTCTCAGCAGAGTATTTTAATATCCATCATTAATAGAATCAATAATATTGGCAGTCAGATGGCATGGTTAGCCAACAAAACTTCATAAATTATAAAGCCCTGAAAATGATCACTTTATGACTTTGGTCAATAGAAATAAACAGGGATAGACCTAGCTGGTACTAAACTCAAATTCAAAGAACAAATAATTTACTTTTTCCTAAGTACTTCTACTTTGGGGTGATCTAAATGAGTTTTCTGTTTCATTGCTGTCCACATTTTTATCCAATTAAAACCCCACTCAGCTGGTTGTGATTCCTCACACACACAAAAGGCTTCATATTGGACATCCTCATTATGAAAGGATTGCTCCTTAAGTCTGAGATCCCGGTCCTGGTGGATAGATCTGATCAATTCCACATCCTCATTCTTACTTCATTCCTCTAAAGTAGCGACTCGTGGACATCAGGAAGAACGAAACATGGGTCAAAGACCAATTGGTCAGAGAAGAATACTACATCTACCACTTTAGTGTGGCACGCAGCCTACTTAATACATCATATATCAAGATTGGAATCGCGGCTAAATTTGCGGAGTCCATCACATGGATCTTCCCACAATTACCTAATAAGGTGAAAACCTCGAAGCAATTATATTCTACAAGGGTTCAAAAGGTTTGGAACTTTATCTCAGTGGTCATTAGATAATCCCACCTATAAATCATTTAAAAGACAGTTATCCCACAGTCAGCTTCTACCTTTAAATGCCTCTCGATGAATGGGGGTGGGGGTGGGGGGTGGTAAACTCCTGTAATCCAAATGTTTAGTTTTGACACAACTGCTAATATTTTTGTACCTTTGTAAATATAGCTACTCGTTCCTTTTCATCACCTGCGTATTTTATAATTAGTGTGCCTCTTTCACTGTCTCATGAAGCTTAACCTATGTTACTGTATGATATGTTTTTAATGCTCATGTCCACTTCATCAGAAACCGCGAGTAAAAAACAGATGAACATTTTCAATGTTTAGAAAATTCTGAAAATATTTTAGTCAGCGAGATGTGATCTGAAATCGAGCAAGCAGTGAGCAATGATCCCGGGGCTTAGGGCGGCGTTGATAGGCACTCTGCCCGCGTGAGAACAGATACGTATTATGAAATAGTATTATTTGCTTTGAGCTTTCCTGACATATAAATCTCTGGTTTCCAGAGCTGTACAGCCAATATTTAGTACGAAAAAGAAAAGGAAGTAGAGAAATGCACTTGTGGCCTGGGGCAGGTTGACAGGTGTCAGAAGTCCGTCATTTAATTAGAAGGGTCTTAGCTGAGCGAAAGCGCTGCTTCGCTGTTTCCGACACATACACGGCCCTGCACCCTGAAAGCCACCGATGAGAGCTTAGGAGGTGGATGTATCAAGACTTGACAGTTCCATTTTGAGGAGATTACAGTTTAGCAGTTATTTATTCTACCCCGGGCATGAGTTTGAAGGATAAATGTTCTTTGCATAGACTTTGTAACAATAAAAGTCGGCGCTGTCAAAGATAGTCTAGCGTGCCTCACATTTCATTTTATTTGCTGGTGGATGACAGTTAATTTGTAAAAGCCTGTAGCCATGAACATAGTGGGGAATGTGTCCTACATTGAATTGAATGTGCCATTTGCTTGCTGGATTTAAGTTGTAAATTATGCACTATTCTACTAGCTTAGTACTGAAATTTAGCATTGACTGCAGTGACAAGATCCCTTCGGGCTCCAATCTCAAAATAGCAAGTGAAGTTTATATTCAAGAAACACAAAATAACAAAATATTCTTCATTGTTACAGTCATCCGCCCCGTTAACATTTTTGAAATGTAACGATAATGACACGAATGGACGCAGAACTGTCTTGTTATGATACCTGGAGACGCAGTAAATCATACACTGCCCACAATAAACGTGCCCATGATGGCTGAGTGAGCCAATTTCGGCTCTTTAACGGTTAAGAAGTGTTCAAATATTGCCACAGACGTGAATCGAAACTTAAGTAGGCTAGGTGATGTGTTAGCAGTAATAAAGTCCGGACCAGAGTGTGAAGTGGAGGCGTTCCTCTCTTATGTTACTTTGAGAGTATTAATTGTGACATAAACGTTATGTCTACTTCACTGGCATCCTACTGATTTGCGAACTTGCACATTTCTGTTTCTCTCTTAAGACTTCATTACACGCACAGAAAAAATATATTTACTTATGAAATTTCAGGGGCGGGTCCTTCGCAGTGGCAGAGGAGCGTTGCCTTCCTGGCCACGAGCCAGGAGATGAAAAATAAAAAGATAGTTTGCTATCGTTTTAGCTTTCATCTGCTGGCTCAGCCAGCAGTGCAGGGAGGGGCGGGACCATGGGAGGTGGGTGAAGGGAGGGGGAGAAAGTGCACTTAAGTGCACATGTGTGTTTCAGGCCGGCAAAACTCACATGTGCACTTAGGTTTCTTCAGTCCGGCTCTGTACATAGCAGGGCTTGAGAAACTGCAAAGACCTCAGGGTTGTGTCCGAGCAGCACACTGAGCCGCTCAGACCAATCCTGACGCTACTTTCATGCTATGTTTACTATGAAAGCAGTGCCAGGATTGCTGGACAGCCTGTGCTGGTGTCCCAGTGAATGCTGTCATATAAACATCAGGAGCAGAGGAGGAACGTGGCAGGAGGCGGTGGGAATGGCGAGAAAGGTAAGTGTTTTTTTTGTTTTTTTTTCATTGTTTCCCTGTCTCCGTCATCCCCGCGTCCACCTCCTTGACATGTGCGGCGTCCGCCGCTGAATTTTAGATTTAGAGTACAAGATTACTTATAAGGGAGGCCTGTTGCTAAAGAAACCAATGGTGGGCTAGACTAGGCAGTTAATGCCAGCATTTTGGATGAAGAAAAGACAAGTTTTTAAGGCTTTGAGGAAAGACAGAATTTGCTGGATGGTGCAGAAGACGATTCCTTCAATATGTAGCAGTCCCATACAGTGTAGTGTTGTACAGTGGAGTGTCATTATTTGTGAGAACACAGTGCATGGTAGAGTGGTTAGTTGTTAGTTAGTGCTGTCTGGTTAACAAGCTGAAAAGAGTGTGTAATGAGGCCAGCTATTTATAATAATTTAAAGGTGGTGGATAAATTGTAAATGAAAGTTATAACTATAACTTTAGAACTTTTAAAGTTTGTTTAAATTTGGTTTTTCTATCTATCTATCTATCTATCTATCTATCTATCTATCTATCTATCTATCTATCTATCTATTTATCTATCTAATAATATAATGTCATATAATATAATATAATATATTATAATATAATATAATATAATATAATATAATTAACTATTGGCAGTAGGCAGTAGGTACTTATAGTTAGGACCTAGGTTTCAATTGAAAAAGCATTTTTTGACTTGGCTATATCTTTGGTGCCGTTTGATGAGCCTTAATGAAATTATCCCCAAAAAGTGTGCCCAAGCGCCTTGTTGTACATAGAAAGTTTCTAGGTGATCTGACAAGTGCGTTTTCCATTTTACTTCCCATAGGGATTTTGAACATGACTACAGCGCGAACCGCTGAACAGAATTACATCAAAGTTGACAGAAAGGTAGCTTTTGGTCCAGAAAGAAGCCTTTTTGTTATTTGGTGTAAATCCATTCAGTAGTTTTTGAAATAATGAAAAAAAGTAAATTTGTATCTATGGAGGCATGTAGGCTTAATGAAGCTCGCGCTCTCGTGCAGAGATCTGATTGGATACCAACACTTCAACCAAGAAGTGTTGGCAGCCATTTTGAGACTCAGCTTAAGCTGAGTCAAAAAAAAAAAAAAAAGGAAAAGCGGGTAGGGCACCATTACCCTACCCCTCTAGCCTTGGTGCAGGGGTCCCTCAGGGGCCCCCACCTCCTAAAGCTTAAAAGTATTTTTCTTAAAAAAATCACAGTGAAAATTGTGGATGTTTGATTCAAGTGTTGCTTTTGACCCACTGGTAAAGTTCTTGGGTTATCACTCAGTAGGTTAAAGATTCAAATCGTGGTATCTCCTGGCAGTGTGTCTGTTTATTTAAGAGTGTTTTGAATGGTAAACATTCCTTGTGATGAAACATTGAAGTATTTTTTCCATGGCAAAATCTTTGGGTTGAATGTCATAGTAATGTTTGGACACTGCATAATCAGGAATAACCTGTGGTGTAGTGGTTAAGGCCTTAGACACTCACACTGAAGGTTGAGATAGCAAGTAGAGGTGTGTCTGTGGTAGTTTCCATGCTTGAATTTCTTTTCAACTTCAAACGTTTAAGGTCCAAAGTCCAGAAAAGCTCTCTGTATGATTAAGTTAAAAAAAATTAGCATTCACTTAAAAAAACAAAGGTTACAGTGATGTTATAGTTATGAAATCGAATTAAAAAACATAGAAATTTACTTAAAAAGCTAGAGGTTACAGAGGTGTTATTGTTCGGTTCTGAATTTACTCCCACAAAACCATAGAAATTTATCAATTACAATTAGAGTTACTTCAAATAACTATAACTTGTGCCCTCGAGTAACTGTAACTCACGCCCTCGTCATGCACTGCTAATTACCCCAGATATTACAGCACTCATGACAATTTCCATAACGTTATTAAAAATATAAAAGAACCATTAGCAGCCAAATTATTGAGGAAAATACTATGGTGGTCATTTTGACTTTGGCGGTAAAAACCGCCTACTGCCACGGTGACGGCCGTCAAAATACCGCCATGCAGCTACCAGCTGTCTGGCATATTTTGAGCACTGTCCGTCTTCCACCACAAGAAGGGTGAAAATCCGGCAGTGTTCATGGTGGCGGACGGTGGTAAGGTGAAACTGCTACCACCACCACTGCCACGCCAGTAGAATGCCGCCAGCCGTACTATGACAAGTAATACGGCCTGGCGGTTTTCTGCTGGAGGGGCGTTGCTGGTGGTAGCAGTGCTCCTTCCCGTTCCCTGCCGGAAGACCTCCTTGTGCAAGGTAAGTCGGGCTTCCGACGGGGCAGGAGGGTGGAGGGGTGATGTGTGTGTGTGTGTCTGAATGTGTGCATGAATGTGTGAGTGAGTGTGTAAATGCGTCTGTGTGTGTTGTGTTGTGTGCATAGTTGTATGCGTGTGAGTGAATGCGTGTAAGAACGGTGAAGTGAGTTTGTGTCTGCATGTTAGTGTGATTGTGTGTAAGAATGTGTGTGAGCATGTCTGGAAGTATGCATGTCTGAATGCATGTATGCCAGTGTGAGTGACTAGGTGTATGTGTGGTGTGTGTCTGCAGGTGTGCGCACGTATGGAAGGTGGGGGGATGAGTGAGAGGATCAGAGGGGATGGGGGTGAGTGAGAGGATCAGAGGGTGTGGGATTTGTGTGTTTGGATCAGGGGTGAGGGATGTGTGTTTGGATCGGTAGTGGGTGTGTTTGTTTGGATCGGCGGTGGGTGGTGTATTTGGATGTCGGTTGGAGGGTTAGTGTGTGTAGGAGGGGCTTTGGATGTAGAGGGCATCTGGTGTGTGCTGAGGGATGGTGGAGCTGCCTACTGGTGACAGGGAAGGAATTCCCTGTCACTGGTAGGGGCTACCGCCATGGTTTTTGTGGCTTTGCTAACACCACGAAAACCATGGTGGTAGGCAGGCTCAGAATGCCCCCGGCCGCACTGTGCCAGCTGCTGGGCTGGAGATTGACATCTCCAGCCCAGAGGCTGATACTGCCATGGTGGTATAAGTGGAGAAGTAGCGGGTTGGGTGCAGCCAACCTGCCATTCTCAGAATGTGGCAGTCTGTACTGCCAGACTTTTGGCGGTACTACCGCCAAAGTAACACTCACTACCAGGGTCATAATGACCCCCTATGTGTAGGAGGCTGGCCCTCTATGTAGTGTGCAAAGCTAGGCACGCTGTGCAGGGGGTCCAAGCAACCACACGCTGGTGTACAGGGATAAAAACTAGATCACATACTGCTCTAATTTTTAAGGTAGCTAGGTCAAGCAGTTAGGTCAATCTTGTAGAAGTGCAAAGCATTTGTTGTGCTCACAATATCAATCATGCAACTCACACAATTAAAGTAATTACTTGAGATCAATTTAATCAAGTCCTTCAGATTTTTATGTAGTTCTTAAGACCAAGATGATCAAAATTATTTAAGTACATTTTGAGATCTGTTTTTTTGAAGTTCAATAAAAATAGTTTTTTTGTGCATAATCATGCACCATAGGAATCAATGGAAATTCACCTTTAAAAAAACATTTAAAATCACATGGTTGCTTTACCAAGTTCTTCTCTTGCTGGTTGGTCGAGTTCATCGGTGGGCACACTGTGCCAGCTGCAGAAGTTCAGGAGGCTCCCGGTTCCAGGAGCAACAGTAAAAGTTCTGTGGTGCAGGGCTGCTGCGTGGGACCACTTGGAAAAGGTCTGTGCAAGTAATTTTAGATGTGATTCTTTGGGGCCGCCTTGGAGTGTTGAGGTTGCAAGGGGTGAGGGACCCTTAGGGCACAGCAGGTTCTTCGTTGCAGGGCACAGGGTGGCTGGGTGCAGAGCGAATCAGTGAACCAAGAGCTGTGCATACAGATGGCCTTTGTTTCTGGAGGTAAGTCGCTTCAAGGGTAATTTGCAGGACAACGGGGGCACTCTGGTGGGAGTTCCAGAGTGTTCCTGAAGTCCCTCAACTGGGGCTTCCTCCTGGTCCATTTTCAGCCCCAGGCCAACTGGTTTTTCTGGTGTAGCTTGTCAGCTGACCATTACCCACGGTATTTTAGGCCGGTTTGACCACTGGAGGGTGCAGTGCCACCAAACTTGGCACACTTGCAGGATTTGTCCTCACGGTCATTAGTGTATTGTTGGGTTCAGCTGAAACTTATGGTTCAGGAGTTAGTGGCCGGTCAGTGAAGTGACCCTCACTGATTTGACGGTTTCTTCTTGTTGCTGAGTGGTACCTCCACTCTGGAGGGAGTTCTTGTGTGATTTGGAGGTCCTCTGGGGTTCTTTAGAGTGTCCAGCAGCTCCTCAGTGGTGATTGCTGGGTCCTGGGTGCAGTTGGCAGGGTTTGGTGCCTCTTCTTTGTTGCAGCAGGTCCACAGTTCTCGTGCCTTGGATCTTCTTTGTGCTGGTCTTCTTTTGTTTGTTGAATGTGATTACCTGGTCTAGGGATGCCCACTAAATACTGAATTTAGTGGGCGTTTTAGGGGAAACCTGGTAGTGTCCAATGGGACACCTACCTTTGGGTGGCTACACCAAATATAGGGACCACTTCCTGTGGGAATGGTCACTTCCCTATCCCTGATTGGCTGTTTTCCTTCCATCTAAGATGGAGGAAAATGAAATGGACTGCCCACCTCGCAGACAACACCTTAGGTGTGGTGCATGCCAGGTGGGGCCACTCCGCCTACTCTGTGTAGTTTCTCGCTTTTGCTTCCACCAAAAGTGGCGGTTTGCAATGGGGTTCTGCATCTGCTGCTAGCAGCAGGCCTGGGAGTTGACTTTCAAAGGCGATAAGCCTTTTGAAGCTCGCCGCCAGAGCAGTGCACATTCTTGAGGGAGGGGGTGTTAGCACCTCCACCCAGGAAGGGAATTGTTCCACAAACCAGAGAGATGGATCTCTCCTCCAAGGTTTGTAGATTGGGTGTCTGGAGGTGGCAGGCTGGATAGGAGCAGTCAGAAACCTTGCCAGGGTAGTTAGCATTTGTAGGGGGCACCTCTAAGGTCACCCCTGGGTACATTTAGGGTTAAATCCAATACTGGTACCAGTTTGGATTTATCATGCTGAGTTGTTTGATACCAAACAACCCAGGGTTCAGAGTGGCCACCATGTAGCTGGGAAACTCGTGTTGACCAGTGTCCAGCACATGTATTAAAATGGCTGCTCTGTTCACTCACTATATCCCAGGCTTGGCAAGGATACAGAGGGGGCATACTGCTCATGCATCTATGCCCTCACATATAATATGGTACACCCTGCCTTAGGGCTAGAAGACTTGCCAGAGGGGTGTCTTATCCATTGTGTATGCAGTATATGGTGGACAGGGCACCACACAGGCAGTGACCCATATCAAGTTTGTTTTTGAGGTTTGCACCAGGACACTCAGCCTGCAGTGACAGTGCTGGGTATGTCCGGATGGATGGCCCTAGAGGGTGGCACAATCAGTGCTGCTACCCTCAGCGGCCTACCCTTAGTACCCCATGCCTTGGGTACCTAAGTTCCTTTTACTAGGGCCTTTTAGTGTTAGCTAAAAGTGTGTCCAATTAACTTTACAATGTTTTAGGGAAAGAACACTGGCACTGGAAATCTGGTTGGTAGTGCCAGTCCAGTCCAAGTTGCAGCCAAAAGCCAGGAAAAAAGTGGGCGGGTACTGCAAAAAAGTGCCAGTTTCCCACACAATGCATAGAGAAAGCATAATATATAAGCATAATTTATAGTTACCTTAGGGCACTAATTATAGTTACTTTAACAAAACTATAACTATAACTGCTAAATTTCTATGGTTTTGTGAGAGTTTTCCATGTGTTTGTGAGAGTGAATTAAGAACCTAACTATAATATATATATATATATATATATACATATATATATATATATATATATATGTATAGCGGCAGTAGTTATCGTTACGACCCAGTTTTTCTATTAAAAGCGTTTTTTATTTTGCTAATAACGTTTGCACCGTTCGATTATTCTTCACAAAATTATCCAAGAAAATACAACGCTCACCTCAGCGTGTGTATGGAAAGTTTCGGAGTGATCCGTCAAGCTTGGCCCGAGAAAAAGGGGGGGTCCCAAAACACTTTTTCCCCATTCTTTTTTTTCCTAGGTATTTTGAACAGCGATAGCGCCTGAAAAACTGGACGGAATTACACCAAATTTGACAGACATGTAGCTCTTGGTCCAGAAAGTGACCTTTTTGTTATTTGTTGTAAATCCGTTCAATAGTTTTAGAGAAATTAAAGAAAATCCAAATTTGCATATGTAGGGACCCAAAGGCTTCGTGAACCCTTGCGATCTCATGCTGAGATCTGATTGGCTGGCAACACTTCAACAAGGAAGTGTTGGCAGCCATGTTGGGACTTGACTTCAGCCAAGTACCAGAAAAAAAGTAAACAAATAAGAAAAGGGGACAGAATAGCGTGATTGTGACCCTTTAGCTCTGGTGCTGGGTTCCCAGCGGAATCCACCAGGGCAAAAAACATTTAAAAAAAGAAATGTCCAGAGTCACGGCAGATCTACGGATCTGCAGGAAGCGTGGGCTCTCATGCTTGTTTTACTGGAGCCCACAGGTTGGGCAGGTCCCAACCTTATTTACATTTTCAATGTAAGGGTTTTCCGGTCCCCACACAGTTCCGGGGGCAACTACCTCTCCTGGGCTCTAATCAAATTGAAAGTGTGGGGGGGGGGCACCTGACTCCCCTGCAGCCCTGGGGACTGCCCCCTTCCCAGGGTATTAATCAAATCAAATGCCAGGCACACATTGAAAACAAATGTGGGGGGTGCTCAGCCCCTCTGCTGCCCCTGGGACTGCCACATCCCCAGGACACACATCTAATTAAATGCTGGTGGGTGCACGGTCCCCCAAAGCCACGGGGACTGCCACCTCCCCAGGGCACATACCTATTTCAAAGCGGGAGCCACGCAGCTACCCCACAGCTCAGGGGACTGCCACCTCCTGGGGCTAGATGCAGAGTTGGAGGGGGCCACACGAACCCATCTAGAAGCCACTGATGGCTCTGGAGGCCTCCCCCCCTAGGGCTGGCTCCTGCTGTGTCCCGGGGTGCAGGAGCTGTTTGCTTTTGCTTAGTGGTACCCACATTTGTTCTGAGAGGTGTCTTTGGCCCCCCCCCTCCGGGACAGATTTTTGGGGGCCTAAGGACTCCTTTTCTTTATTTCTAGGGTGCTCCACCAGTTTCTCTTGGGGGGCCTTCCCGGACTCTTTCTTTTGGTCATCCCCGCCAGTTCTAGTTTTTGGACACCCAAGTTCTAACCCAATGATCAGCCTTACCCCCAAATTCTTGTGGGGGGAGACAGGCCCCAAATCTACTAGGTACTCGTGTAACTTTGTCATGGACACAATAATGCAAAAAGGCGATCTTTCGTCATTAAGTTATACATCCTTTAATAAACATGTACCTTGTTCCCTTTTAATCAACCACCTAGTATTTTTACTGAGAAGTCCACAAATTCTACCCAGGACTGGCTCTGGTATTTTTGAGTCCCCCTGAATTTTACGTGGTATTCCTCAGTGCTAAATCCAAAGCCCTCAATCAGGGTACCCTTCATGAGGTCATAGGATTTAGCATCAGTTTCACTCAGTGCCAGAAGCCTATCCCTGCGCTGACCTGAGAAAGATTCCCATAACAGAGTGCTCCGGTGCTTCTTTTGGACATCCCTCCCGATGCACACTCTCTCAAAGGCAATGAAATATTTCTGGATTACATCTCCTTCTTGGTAGGAGGGGCAACTCTTTTTTGAGAGTCTTAGATTTTAAGATTTCTCTTCCTCCCTATTTATTAGTATGCTGCCACCAGAGATGGGTCCACACCCCAACTCTTTTCTTTGTTTCTCTATTTCCAAGAGCTGACTGTAGGAAGGTAGCCTCTTTCTAGCCTTGTTACCCCCACATTTGGCCTGTTTGTGAGTATCTGTCAGGGTGTTTTTACTGTCTCACTGGGATCCTGCTTGCCAGGGCCCTGTGCTCATGGTGGAAACCCTATGTTGTCAGTGTGTTTGATATGTGTCACTGGGATCCTACTAGCCAGGACCCCAGTGCTCATAGGTTTGTGGCCTATATGTGTTCCCTGTGTGGTGCCTAACTGTATCACTGAGGCTCAGCTAACCAGAACCCCAGTGTTTATGCTCTCTCTGCTTTTAAAATTGTCACTGCAGGCTAGTGACTAATTTTACCAATTCTTATTGGCACACTGGAACACCCTTATAATTCCCTCGTATATGGTACCTTGTTACCCAGGGTATTGGGGTTCCAGGAGATCCCTATGGGCTGCAGCATTTATTTTGCCACCCATAGGGAGCTCAGACAATTCTTACACAGGACTGCCACTGCAGCCTGAGTGAAATAACGTCCACGTTATTTCACAGCCATTTTACACTGCACTTAAGTAACTTATAAGTCACCTATATGTCTAACCCTCACTTAGTGAAGGTTAGGTGCAAAGTTACTTAATGTGAGGGCACCCTGGCACTAGCCCAGATGACCCCACATTGTTCAGATCAAATTCCCCAGACTTTGTGAGTGCGGGGACACCATTACACGCGTGCACTACATATAGGTCAATACCTATGTGTAGCGTCACAATGGAAACTCTGAACATGGCCATGTAACATGTCTAGGACGATGGAATTGTCCCCCCCCAATACCATTTTGGTATTGGGGGGACAATTCCATGCATCCCCGGGGCTCTAGCATAGAACCCGGGTACTGCCAAACTAACTCTCTGGGGTTTTCTCTGCAGCTATCGCTGCTGCCAACCCTCAGACAGGGTTCTGCCCTCCTGCGGCCTGCTCAGCCCAGTCCCAGGAAGGCAGAACAAAGGATTTCCTCTGAGAGGTGCCCAGAGCTCCTCCAGTGTGTCCCAGACCTCTGCCATCTTGGATGCAGAGGTGTGAGGGCACAATGGAGATCACAGAGTGGCCAGTGCCCGCAGGTTATGACAGAGACCCCTCCTGATAGGTGCTTTGTAGCTAATCCTCCTCTGAGGGCTATTCAGGGTCTCTCCTGTGGGTTTCTCACCAGATAATGAATGCAAGAGTTCACCAGAGTTCCTCTGCACTTCTGTCTTTGACTTCTGCCAAGAATCGACTGCTGACTGCTCCAGGACGCCTGCAAAACCGCAACAAAGTAGCAAGAAGACTACCAGCAACATTGTAGTGCCTCATCCTGCTGGCTTACTGACTGTTTCCTGGTGGTGCATGCTCTGAGGGCTGTCTGCCTTCACCCTGCACTGGAAGCCAAGAAGAAATCTCCCGTGGGTCAACTGAATCTTCCCCCTGCTAATGCAGGCACCAAACTTCTGCATCAACGGTCCTCTGGATCCCCTCTCATCCTGACGAGCGTGGTCCCTGGAACACAGGAGCTGGGTCCAAGTGTCCCCGACAGTCCAGTGGCCTTTCTGTCCAAATTTGGTGGAGGTAACTCCTTGCCTCCCCACGCCAGACAGTATTCCTGTGTACTGCGTGAGCTGCAGCTACTAGGGCTTCTGTGCACTTTTGAAAGACTTCCTTTTGAACAGCCGAGCCCAGGTCCCCAGCACTCTGTCCTGCATTGCCCAACTCGCTGAGTTGGACTCTGACTTCGTGGGACCCTCTTTTGTTGTGCCGAGACAACTGTCATGCTCAGATCTTCTGAACGCCTGTTCAGGTCCTTCTACGGGTGCTGCCTGCTTCTGCATGGGCTCTCTGTGTTGCTGAGCGCCTTCTCTGTCTTCTCCTCCAAGGGGCGACCTCCTGGTCCTTGCTGGGCCCTGGCAGCACCCACAAACCTCAGCTGCAACTCTTGCAGCTAGCAAAGCTTGTTTGCGGTCTTTCTGCATGGAAACAACTCTGCATTCTCCAGCACGCCGTGGGACATGTTATGACTGAAGAAAAAGTTCCTGGCACCTTCTATTGTTGCAGAATCTTTGGCTTCTTCCACCCAGAGGAAGCCCTTTTTCACCTTCATCTGGGGTTTAGTGGGCTCCTGCCCCCCCTGGACATTTGCGTGACTCTTGGACTTGGTCCCCTTCCTTTGCAGATCCTCAGGTCTAGGAATCCATCTTCAGTGCTTTGCGTTCAGTTGTTGTCTTTGCAGAATCCCCTATCTCGACTTTACTGTCTTTCTGGGGTAGTAGGGTAACTTTACTCCTACCTTTCAGGGTCTTGGGGTGGGGTATCTTGGACACCCTTAGTGTTTTCTTACACTCCCAGTGACCCTCTACACACTACACTAGGTCTGGGGTCCATGTGTGGTTCGCATTCCACTTTTGGAGTATATGGTTTGTGTTGCCCCTAGGCCTAATGTCTCCTATTGCATTCTATTGTGTTCTACAGTGTTTGCACTACTTTTCTAACTGTTTACTTACCTGATTTTGGTTTGTGTGTATATTTTGTGTATACTACCTACCTCCTAAGGGAGTATAACCTCTGAGATACTTTTGGCATATTGTCACTAAAATAAAATACCTTTATTTTAAATAACTCTGAGTATTGTGTTTTCTTAAGAAATAGTGCTAAGTGGTATAGTAGGAGCTTTGCATGTCTCCTAGTTCAGCCTAAGCTGCTCTGCTATAGCTACCTCTATCAGACTAAGCAGCTAGAACACTACTAATCTACTAATAAGGGATAACTGGACCTGGCACAAGGTGTAAGTACCATCAGGTACCCACTATAAGCCTGGCCAGCCTCTTACACTGACACTCCAAGGGTGGTCTCTTGTCAGCCTGGCAATGTCCAGGTCTGTTTCTGTGGGTGCTGTAGAGCTTCAGGTAGAAGAGGAGCTCCCCTTATCCCCATTATCCACAGGATCTTCTTCATCCACTGCAGATGCATCATCTTCTCCATCATCTCTCTCTCTCCTTAATCCACCCACACTCCCACTCAGACAGTTACACACCCATTTACAGACCCACTCATATTCATGCACCCACTCACAGACACACTCATGCAAGTTTTTAATTGTAGCCACTATTCTTCATTCTTGCCCTATGGTAACTATAACTTTTGCCCTCACCATGGACTGCTAATTACCCCACAAATTACAGCATTCATGATATCTTCGATAACGTCATTGATAAGGTCACTGTAACATTTGCAATAAAATTATTGATCAGATACCTGTTCATGGTAAGGGCGCATGTTACAGTTGCCTTAGGGCACAAGATATAGTTACTTTAGATAACTCTAACTAACAGGTAAATTTCTATGGTTTGGTACATTTAAAATGTGAGCCTAACAATAATGTCCCTGTAACCTTTATTTTTTTCAGTGAATTTCTATGGTTTTTAAATTCCGCTTCCTAACTATAACGTCCTTGTAACCTTTCATATATATATATATATATATATACACCTCCATCAGAGAGTGCTTGTGTCCACTATCTTTGTTTAAAAAGGAGTGGACACATGTAATATGGCACTGTTTATCTATACACTTTGTGGAGTGCATCAGCCCAGGTATATCAAAATTTCATAAAGCGCAGGGCAGCAAGACAACTTGGATGGAAGATGGCAGAAATACACTATATTTATTTACCAAGACACATTGCATTCCTGCTCTCTCCCTGCACTGGCATAACTAGTGCTGCTTAGTGTCAATGCAGGTACCCTTAGACTCGGTGCAAGGATGCCATGTTATACCCTGGATTACATGGGTGTAGAAAGAAGGGGCACCTTCCTGCACACAAATGATCCTTTGATGCTTTTTTTCTCTTTCTAAGTGTGCTGCAGCAGAATGCACACACTTAGAAAGAGGAATTGAGGAGGAATAAACCTATTTCTCCTTAGTGCATGCACCTCTACTGGGAAGGTGTAGCATTGCTAAGCTTTTACAGTTTTACCATTGATGGAATATTTGGAAATGCACCAAATATTTTACATGGGTGGATGCGTAGGAATATCCATTATCAGTCTCCACCCATGTAACTCCTTCCCAGCACAGAGTAACACAAGGTGGCAACTTGTGCTGCCTTGTTAGATTACTCCAGATTTACCAAACCATGTAGGGCCAACCAAAGGTTGCTTTACATGGCTTGGTCAATATCACTTAAGAGTTTGCTTTGCCATTCTTCCAGCTTTCATGGTGCAAGGGCAACACAACCCCTTAATAAATCTGGGCCCTGGTATTTGGGGTAGTGGTACATGGTACCAGCCTGACAGAGAGGGTATAGGACTGTAGGAATGAGTGGGGCATCAAGTGAATTATGCTGCCATTATTCTGTTCCAGTGTGAGACACTGCTTGCTTGGGCTGATTTAAAGGATATCACTGTTACAATAGTAGTATAGTAGGGGTGTTAGTGTTCTCTGTGGCTTTATATAGCTCATACAGTCCCTGTTTCCCTGAAGTGCAGTACACAAAAAGAGACTGACTTGGCCCATAAATAGTTAGAGGGATGGTGAAGCAAAGAATGAATGAATATTTCACAGTTTAGTTTTAGGGTTTAGAAACTGGGAACAGGCTATCTGATTTTAAAAGCTATTCTGCGCTCCTCAAATTGATTTTGTGTCGAGAGTAACCATTGTTCTTTTTATCTTTATTCCTTACATAAGGACCTAAGGGGAAAATGGCATCCTATGGCTAAGTGGCTGCCACCACCACCAGCGCCACAGTGATTGAAATGGTTCTGCTAGTCCCCATAAGTCATGTTTATTATTATTTCTTACTTTCAACTATTTCCAGTAATGTTTTATGGTTTTCTGTATTTAATTCTTTTCAACTCCTCTACCTAATATTTGTTATTCCTGCATTTTCCATATTTCCTTTTTTCAAAGCTGACTTTCTCCTGTCTGTAGCTTTCTTTTGATCCCTTTTTTTATTAAGCTTTCCTGTTTTGCATGCATTATTTAGTACTGGTAAGAGAACAGATTTTTGGTAAAGTGAAGAGGATCTCAGGCCCAAATATCCACAAAGCATGCTGGTTGAGAAGGCTCTCTTGGGTAAACAGTCAAAAAGTACAGGTATAGAGATAGAGTGGTCATGGACCCCAATGTTGTCCTATACTAACAGTTGGAATGAGATACCATTGCCAACTAATACCATAAGTTCTTGGCATTCCATTCAAAAACTTCATTGTGTTTTATCCGTATCAGTTTGTAGTTTTATTGTTCCATTAGGAAAAAAGAAAACTTGGTTGACTGCCTGATTTTTTAAATATTGTTAACCAAACCTCCCAAAGTAATACTTTCAATGGAAGATACTGTTGGCTAACATTAGTGAGGTATTGCTGTTGTACCTTGTGCAAAATAATTAGTTAGGTGGCTAATCTGGTATCTAAAATGGGTGTGTTAAGTTTTGTCTAGGCGTTCTTTCTGTCCCAGCTTAGTTATAATGAAGTTTCCAGGTTGGAATGTGCCACATGTTTCTGCCCAATTGAATTATATTTAATGGCTTCAATTACAGATTTCTGGTTTCAATTTGGGGAAGAGGGTTAGGGGGTTTCATTAATGTATGGGAAGGAGAAGTTGGGGAAAGGCGAGACAAAAACAAACACAATAGTCATCAAGTCTATGAAGAGTACATCACCTTCAAATCTGTTGTGGAAGGAAGAAGAAAGTTCAGTTACCCAATGCAAAAAGTCCTTCAGCCACAGAGTACCAAGTTATCTCATTGTTATGCTACAGAGGATTGAACAATATAAAATAGGGAGGGTCCACACAGTTTTAAAAATTAATGTAAGGAAAGGAACAATTATATTATATATAAATGCCAAAATAGATGGTGCATCTGTATTCTTCTTGTCTGAATGTCCATCTTGGTTGCAGAGCAATACAAGTCCAGTAAGGAGAGGTGTGATTAAAATGGCAACTGAAAGAATTAAAAGGAAAAACAGAACTGATACCTTGTTTGACAATTCTATTAAATAGGAGGTTGATGACAATAAGGGAACTAGACTTATTATGACATATAATGAGGCTACAAAACAGATCAATAATATTATCTCTAAGAATTGGAAAATTCTGAAGAGCGACTCCATTATTGGGAGCTCACTACAGAAAAGACCACAGATCACTGATAGAAGAGGACGGAGTCTACATGATATTTTAAGAACTAATGATATTACTACTATCCCTCAATTGAAACAACATAATCTACAAGGATTCTTTCCTTGAGGACATTGCAAGGCATGCCGTAATAGTGTCAAGTGGAAGCAATATACTTTATGTAAACCGGGGAAAGTAAGGCAAATAAATCAATTTATAACATGTGGCACTCCTTTTGTGATCTATATACTTGAATGTCCATGCCTTAGATGGTATGTGGGCAGTACAAAACATAGTGTTAAAAAGCGGGCGCTTGAACATATGCGAGCTATTATATCGAAAGATGAACATTATCCGGTAGCAAGACATTTTAAAAATCAACATAATTCTGATTGTACTCTATTATCCTTCTTTGGGATTGAGCACGTGCCTTCATACCACAGAGGAGGTAATAGAGAATTGACATTGAGGAAAAAATAATCTAAATATATTTTAGATTTGGAAACCAAGATACCAAAAGGATTAAATACGGGTGAAGAATTGAACACCCATCTATATGATGATTAATGGGATTTAGTTGAAATATGTAGTTTACGTAGATTTGCGTACTATTTATAGAGGGATTTTGGATATTATAAATTATTGAATATATAAACAGTGGATTTTAGTATATGTAATCAGGATGGTATATCAATTTAGAAGTTGCATTAACTCATTTATATATTAAGTGGTTATCTATTTATATATTTATATATTATTCTTTCAGATAGTGTGGGCTGGATAAAGAACTATTGAGCCCTGCTGACCATCGGTCTCTCTATTATGCACATTATTAGTGGGTGAAGACTTTTTCCTGCCGTTAGATCCACAGATAAGATAATTTTTATTATTCTTAATTTACAGTTCATGTGATCATTTATTACTGACCCCAGTATAAATTTATTACTATTGACTTATGTTAGGATTAAGAGTACCAGTGTGTTGATGAAACCTTTAGCTATGCAGAAGTTTTTTTGATTGTTTGCTATTATTCCGTTTGGGCTTAAGAAAATTATGATATTTTATCAATTATTTATTATGGCCCAATGGAACATATATATTTATCAAAATGTTTCTTTTCTGCTTTTTATAAAATGTATAAAAAAATGTACATTTTATTATTTAATATTGATATATAATATGCGAGGATATGTTAATTACTGGAGGTACTATAACAGTATGGGTCAGATATGTTATTAATTATGAATCTGTACTGTGGCAGGGGATTGTCTGTTTTTATGGGTTTTTATTGGTTCTGTTTTATATACTTTGAGGATAGATATATATGTCTTTTTTCTATATCTATGTTAATAATAGTATTTAGTGAATGTCTATTGGTGGTACTGATCACGTGACCAAGGCTGCTGTGTCAGTCGAAACGCGTTGTGTCTGTGATTAAACGAGGTGTGCTTTTCCTTGAATCTTGAGTGTGCGATCAGTATTTTTATTTTTTGAATCATATATATATATATATATATATATATATATATATATATATATATATATATATATACACACAGAATCTGGTTCCCCAGTTGCAGTGCTGGCCATAATATCACATTCTCTCCCTTAAGTGCATTATGTAATCAAGTGATTAATTGGATAAAAAACATCAAGATAAGAAATAATTTATAAGTGTTTTGTCGCTATTTGAGAACTCAGAAAATATGTCCTCATTTTAGTTTTATAGAGCACTGACAATAATTTCCATGGTGATAAGACACTGAAATACTTTGCAGGGCCCTCTTACGGGGGCCCCTGCAGTGCCCATGCCATTGGCATGGGCACTGCAGGGGCCCCCAGGGGCCCCGCGGCACCCCCTACCGCCATCCTGTTCATGGCGGGTTTCCCGCCATGAATAGGATGGCGGTAGGGGGTGTCTGAATCCCCATGGCGGCGGAGCGCGCTCCGCCGCCTTCGAGGATTCCCCCGAGCTGCGGAAAGTCGGCGGGAGACCGCCGACTTTCCGCTTCTGACCGCGGCTGAACCGCCGCGGTCAGAATGCTCGAGGGAGCACCGCCAGCCTGTTGGCAGTGCTCCCGTGGTCGGTGACCCTGGCGGTCACCGGCCGCCAGGGTCAGAATGACCCCCATTATATTTAGTTTCCATGTTTATTCATACAAAACCATAGAAATTCAGCAGTTGTAGTTATGGTTAACTTGCGCCCCCGCCATGCAGAGTTACCTCATCGATAGTTTTTTTGCAAAGGTTGCCATGATAGTATCAATGACGCCATAGAAATTGTCAGCAATTATATAATATATGGAATAATTAGTAGGCATGTTGAAGGCATGAGTTATAGTTACCATAGGGTGCAAGTTATAGTTACTTGAATTAACCATAACTATAACTTCTGAATTTCTGAAGTTTCTTGTGAGTAAATTCAGAACCTAAGGCCCCCTGTAAACTTCGTTTATTTCAGTGAATTTCTATGTTTTTTTTTTAGCACGCACATAAGTCAATACAACCAGCGTCGTGCACGGACTTTGCCAGGCCTGGTGGCCAACCCTTCTGTATGCACCCAAAACCAAGCTCATGTGGGCGAGATTGGATGCAGTAGGTGTTTTTTCTTTCAGTATTTTTCTCAGGGTCCCCAAATCCACTTCATGGATCCATGGATTTGCAGATTGGATGAAATAAAATTGGATGAAAAAATAATTGGGCAATTTGTTGCCCACCAGGTAGCCTATGGGGTCAGGATACCTATATGATGATCCCCGTATGCGTTTTTGCACTCTTCTTTTCCCAACCCCATAGCCAATGTGGCAAGCAATATGGTGGCCTCAACTTTTATGTCAGGTTGCTTTTCCCTCTTGGTCCGTGGACCCAGACTCGGGATCCACGGAGGATCCACCTAAGATCCGAGTCCCTAAGTTTCTACATTGTATAAACTCTAATATCTCAGAAACTACTGAATGGATTTACATCAAATCACAAAACGCATGCTTTTGGGACCATGTGCTATCTTTCTGCCAAATTTGGTATAATTCTTTCCAGCAGTTTGGGCTGCAGTCACGTTCAAAATCCCTATGTGAAAATGCATCGGGAAAACATATTTTGGGACTCCTTCTTTTTCTCAGCCTCACTTGACAGATCAACCTGAAACTTTCAACACCACAGCTGATGGAAGTGAGGGTTTTGAAAATTTCAGGAAGATTCATCAAATGGTGCCTGTTAGAAATGGGGTCTTTTGTTACCCCTGGCCAAGCAAGAAACCTCACTCTAGTCAGGGTAAAGGAGAATCACGCTCAGTTAACCCCCACTCACCCCCTTGATAGCTTGGCACGAGCAGGCAGGCTTAACTTCAGAAGCAATGTGTAAAGTATTTGTACCAACACCCACAGTGAAAACACTACAAAATGACACCACATAGGTTTAGAAAAATAGGTAATATTCATCTAAACAAAACAAAACCAAAACTACCAAAATCCAACATACACAAGTCAAGTGATGAGTTTAAAAAGAAAAAGTCTTAAATCCTTTAGAAAACAGTGAGAACGCTGTTAGCTCACAAAACTACCTGGGTAGCGTCAAAATAAAGATGCACGGGCGAGTGTGCGTCAAAAAAGGTCAGCGATGTGTCAGTTTCTAACTCGCAAATGAGACCCTGCGTCGTTCCTCCTCGGGTCGGGTTGGGTCAGTGTGCGTCATTTCTTCTCTCCCTCAAGAGAATGATGTGTCGATCCGGACAGGCACCTCGGGTCCAGGCAGGTTTGCATTGATTTTTCCACACCCAGCGATGTTGCATCAAAATCCTGTCACACGGTGACAAGAAACCGTGCTATGTGGGGGCTTGCGTCATTTATCTAGCAACGTTGCATCGTTCTTCCACCTGAGATGCAGATGGAGAATTGATTTTAGCCGCAAGGCCGGCGGCTCATTGTTTCTCAGCCGCGAGGTGGGTGGTACATCAAAAGTTCCCAGCACAACGGTCTTTGCATGGATTTCTGCCCTTTTCCACCATCTGAACCTTTCAAGGGCCCAGTGACAGGTTAGGGCACCACTTGGCAGGCAGAACCCTCAACAGAAAGCCCAAGTGCTGGCAGAGAGAAGTCTGTGATGTCCCTGAGACTTCAACAACAGGAGGCAAGCTCATTTCAAGCCCTTGGAGATTCTTCACCTGTGGGAAGTCACACAAAAGTCAGTTCTTGTCCTCTCTCATGTAGAAGCAGCTACTGCAGGCCAACCCAGCAATGCACAGTCACAGTCAGAGGGGCAGAACTCCTCCTCCAGATTCTCCAGCTCTTCTCCTTGACAGAGGTTCCTCTTGGTCCCAGAAGTAATCTGATTTTCAGGGGTTTTTGGGTGCTCTTCTTATACCCATTTCTGCCTTTGAAATAGCTCTACTTCAAAGAGAAGTCTATGTTGTTTTCAAGACTCTGCCTTGCCCAGCCCAGACCCCAGAAAACACCAGGGGGTTGAGACTGCAATGTGTGAGGGCATGCACAGCCCTTTCAGGTGTAAGTGACCACTCTTCCCATCTCCTCAGCCCAGATGGCTCTTCAGGATATGCAAGTAACACCCCAGGTCCCTTTGTGTCAATGTCTAGAGGAGAGGTGCAACCAGCCCAACTGACAAACTGACCCAGACAGGGAATCCACAAACAAGAAGAGTCAGAGAATGGTTTAAGCAAGAAATTGGCATTTTCAAACACACAATCTGAAAACCAACTTCACTAAAAGATGTATTTTAAATGGTGAGTTCAGAGACCCTAAACTCCACATGTCTATCTGCTCCCAAAGGGAATCTGAGCTTTAATAATATTTAAAGGCAGCCCCCATGCTACCCAATGAGAGAGATAGGCCTTGCAACAGTGAACATCACATTTAGCAGTATTTCACTGTCAGGACATGTAAAGCACATAAGTACATGTCCCACCTTTTACATACACTGCACCCTGCTCATGGGGCTTCCTAGTGACTACCTTAGGGGTGCCTTACATTTAAGTAAAGGGAATGTTTAGACCTGGCAACTGGGTACGCTTGCCAAGTCAAATTGGCAGTTTAAAACTGCACTCACAGACACTGCAGTGGCAGGTCTGAGCTATGTTTACAGGGTTACTAATAAGGGTGGCACAACCAGTGCTGCAGGCCTACTAGTAGCATTTGATTTACAGACCCTGGGCATCTCTAGTGCACTTTACTATTGGCCTAATAGTAAATCAGACATGCCAATCATGGATATGCCAGTGTACACATATCATTTATAAAGGGAACACTTACACTTTACCACTTGTCAGCTGTGGTAAAGTGTCCAGAGCAAACAAAACAGAGTCCAGTACACAGAAACAACCTGGGAAATAGAGGCAAAAAAGTTAGGGGAGACCATGCCAGTGATGCCACGTCTAACAGTGGCAAAGTAATTGGCATAACAAAAAATGCCCTTCCTATGAAAACTAGGTCCTAACCATAACTACCTAGTGACGACCGCCAATAGGTTATAACTTACCGAATGGCGGTCGCCACTAGGTAGCTATAGTTAGGACCTAGTTTCTATATGAATGATATATGATGAATGTTCCAAAAAATGCTCCAAAAAGATTCAACGCTCACTTCAGCTGTGGTCTGAAAAGTTTCAGGGTGATCCATCAAGCAGGTCCTGAGAAAAAAATGGGAGTCCCAAAACATGTTTTCCCCATGTTAATTCCCTTAGGGAATTGAACATAAATACAGCCTAAACCTCTGGATAGAATTATACCAAATTTGGCAGAAAGGTAGCTCCTGGTCCAGAAAGTGACTTTTTTGATATTTGGTGTATATTTGTTCAGTAGTTTCCAAGATATTAAAGAAAATTCAAATTTGTATATATAGGGATGTGAGTGCTCCAAAACCCTTCAGAACTTGTCCTGAGATCTGATTGGCTGCCAACACTTCAAAATAGAAGTGTTGGCAGTCATCTTGGGACTTGGCGTCCCACAAAAAATGATTTAGAAAGAGAGGCACCCTGACCCCTGAGCTCTGGTGCTGGGATCCCTGAGGGCCCCAAGACAAAAGGGCAAAAAAACACTTTTTTCCCAAAATGTTCGAAATTCATGACGGGGTTGTGAATTCATGACAAAAAGTTGAAAAAAACATGTGTGGTATCACATGCTTGTTTAATAAAGCCCCTGGGTAGGCCAGGTCCCGGAGGCATATACAAAATAAAGGAGCGGGGTGCACGGGGCCCCACTCTTAGGGTTTATTTATGTACTGGGGACCACCATCGACCCCAGGCTGAAATAAGATAAGATAGGGGGGTTTGTTACAGACCCCTGGCCCCCGGGACCACCACCTCCCTGGGCAAAATTGCTTGATTATAGTAGGAAGGAGGGTCTTGCATGCCCCCCGAGCCACAGAGACTGGCACCTCTCTGGGGCTAGCATTTAAATATATGTGGGGGTCACATGACCCCCCTATAGCTGCAGGAACCGCAACCTCCCCGGGATCCCCGGGAGCCATCACCTCTCCAGGGGTGTTTAAATGTTGTAGAGGGGCCATGCAGCCCCCCTCACGGACACAATAATGGCCCTTGGGACTGCCACATGCCAGGGCAGGTCCTGCTAAGTTCCGAGGTGCCCACCCCCAGGGCATAGCTGTTTGCTATGGCTTGGTGGGAACTTTGACAGCTCCTGCCAAGTCAAAGCAAACACAACTCGACTCCCTGCACATAAGATAAGTCAAATAGCTCTCACCTGCTGAAAGTGGAGGTTTACATAGTTTCCCTACCTGCAGAAAGTGAAATTTAATGTTTTTTTATTGTAAAGCAATTTTAATTACTGTGATTTACTGCAACCACTGCCGGCGGGGATTGGTCACAAGACCTGGCTGAAAACCAGGCCTTTCAACCAAGCCCTTATAACCACCCAACACTGTGCCACGCACGTCCTTTGGCTGTGGGCAGCGCAGGATGGCCACAGGGCCTGTCTCTGTCAGTGGATCTATAAGTGGGAGTAAAGTGTTTGAATGGGTCTGAAAGTGGGTGTGTGAGTCTGAGTGGATGTGAGGTGGTGCATGAGTGTCTGAGTGAGTATGTGAGTGGAGTCTCTGAGTACATGTGTGAGTGAATGAACCAGTGTATGAATACGTCTGTGGTTTTTGTTTCACATTTTTCCATATTTGTGAATAATTTACGTAAATTTGAGAATTTTCACAAATATCACGCATGGTGAGGCTCTGTTATTTTAAACCTATAATTTGCATCTAAAACACACCTATATTACACCTCTGGGGGCAGGGTAACTTCACCCTGACCCCTTATGCCACTTTCAACTTTAATTTTCACCCCGGGGACCATGTCCCTTGAAATAAAATGGTGGCTGCAACTTTACAGTCAGGTTGCGGTCAGCCAATTGTAACCCTTCTTTTTGTACACATTGTCACAAAAAAATTGCGAATTTACTGAATTATTTGCAAAATATTCACTGCCAGGGATATGCACATTTATTTTCCCTTTAATATCACAAAAACGACTGAATAGATTCATACCAAATAAGCTAAAGCATACTCTGCATACCAACAGCTAGCTTTCTGCCAAATTTGGTGTAATTCCGTCCAGTGGTTCGGCCTGTAGTCATGTCTAAAGAATCCTATGGGAATTAACATTGGGAAATGCAATGTTTTATGAGTCCCCTTTTTCTCGGCCACCGCTTGACGCATCACCACAAAACTTTCCATGGCCACCAAGAATCACCTCAACACTTTTTTGGGGAAAATTTCACGAAGATTCGTCAAACTTTGTAAAAGATATAGACAAGTCAAAACACACTTTTTCTATGGAAACGTGGTCCTAACTATAACTATAATAATAATAATAACTACCTAGAGGCGACTGCTAACCAGTGCTAAAGTGCTTGTGCTCACTCCCCTAAAATATGGTTTGATTGTCATATACTTGATTGGCATATTTCATTTACATGTAAGGCCCTGGTAGAGTGATATACCATATACCCATGGTCCGTAAATTAAATGGTACTGGTTGGCATGCAGCACTTATTGTGCAACCGACTTAAGTAGCACCTTAAAGCATGTCCCAGGCGTGCCATTTCAGCCTGAAGGCAGTGTCCCACTGCCATGTCAACTTAGCATTTAAAATCCTGTGCCAGTCCTGAAACTCCCCTTTTATTATATATGTCACCCCTAACGTAGGCCCTAGGTAATCCATAGGGCAATGTGCTGTGTAATTAAAAGGTAGGACATCAACCTTTTAGTGTTACATGTCCTAGTAAAAATAAATCTCCCAAATTAATTTTTTCACTACTGTGAGGTCTACCCCTCCCATAGGATAACATTGTGGATTCCTTATAATACAGTATTGTTAGTGTTATTATATCTATTAACCTGTAATTCCTAAACCTGAGGTTCATAGATATGCCATGTTTGGTATCTATGAATGTGTAATGATAAACCATCTATAATAATAAAGTCAGATTTATCATTACAAGTTTGAAAGTGCCACTTTTAGAAAGTTGGCATTTTCCTGTCCTTAACCATCTGTGCCTGTAACCTGCCTTAGGTCACATGACTGGATGTAACTGACAGTTGAGACTTTGTGAATTCACCCCAGGCAGTCACACAATAGTGGGATTAGCAGAGCTTGAATGGGCCATTAGCTGAATTGATCGGGAGCGGAGGTAAGCATGGCCCCACCTACACCTGAATAGGCTGAGCTTGGCTGCCACACAATATGCTTAACAACTTTCTATTGTCAGTGAAGCTAGCTAGGAGCTAGGGCAGGGAAGGCAGGAAACTCCTGGATCTTTAGAGAGCCCTTCTGGAAGCTTCTCCCAACTTCCAGGCGCAGGGCACCAGCATATTTAGAAAAGAGCTTTCAGGCCCACTGTTTAGTTCACTACTGGATCTGCAGACTCTCAGATGACTGCCTGCTGTTGTAACCTGCTGTGCACCCTACCAGAGTGCTGCTGAACCTGGAAGGGCTGCTTTGCTGCCTGGGGCCTGCCTTGAACTTTCAGAGGCCAGCCCTGCTGTGGACCCTGCATCTTCACCTGTACCCAGTACTTCAGAAGTGACACCAAGGCCTAGTTTAGCTTAGTTTAGTTATGCCCCTGTGGCTATGAAACCTACTGTGTCCTTGTTCAGAGCCACAGGGACATAACAGATTTCAACCATCTTGAACCAGCACCTGGACCCAGCCTTAGTGAGTCTTGGAACCCCAAGAGGCCTCTATCCACTCCTGGTCCCTTGATTTTGGTGCTAAACATGCCCAGGTGTCCATTTTCTAAAACCGAGGACCCGCTATTTTGAACCTTAAACTTTACAAATTCATAACTTCAGTTCTACTATTTGGATTTTGATGGTTTTGGTGTCAAATAATTTAATAACATTTTCTCTAATTTCCTAAATTGGTTTTATTGTGTTGTGTTTTTACAGTATTGATGTTTGTGTACTGCATAAATAGTTAACAGATTGCCTCTACGTTTAGCCTGACTGCTTTTCGTGCCAAGCTACCCATGGTTAAGCACAGGTTAAAATAATGACTTATTGTGGTTTACCCTGCAAGGGGTTGTGGCTGTTGCCTGACCAGGGCTCATACCCCAGTCAACCAACCAGCTAATTTCTCACATATATATCTATATAACTATCTATATGCATCTCCCTCTCTCTATCTATCTATCTATATATCTAGCTATCTATCTATCTAACTTTATATATACATATATATATTTATATTTATATATATATATATAGAGAGAGAGAGAAAGATACATTATCTGAAAAAGACAAAGACTACAGGCATATTATAGTGAGGTTCTGAATGCAAACACATAAAATCATAGAACTTCAGCTGCAACAGTTTTTTCAAGTAAGTACAAGCCATTCCCTAAGGTAACTATAACTTATGCCCCCGCCATGCAGTTTTCCTATCAAAAATGTTATTGTAAATGTTGCAGCGATATTATCAATGATGCCATAGAGGATGTCATGAATAATGTAATATGTTGGTTAATTAGCTTTGCATGGTGAGGACGTGAGTTATAGTTAACTTAGGGTTTTATGCATGTAAATTCAGAACCCAACTATAATATCTCTGTAACCTTTTTTAGTGCATTTATGAGGTTTTTTAAATGTTGCTTCCTAATATAATGTCTCTGTAACCCTTGTTTTTTTCACTAAATTTCTATGTTTTTTTAACTCTGTGGCCAGGCCGTACGTCAACACCCCACATGTATGCAGCCTCACACTGTGCACGGTCTTTGGCCATGTGGAGCGATGGGGTGGCCAGAGGGCCTGGCCCTGTGGCCAAAACCCAATTTACATCCAACCCCATACCACTCATGGCCGTGCATGGTAGCAGTTGGCCGCAGGGCCGACCTGCGGCCAACCCACCATGTGCATCCAACTCCATACTGTACACAGCCTTTGGCTTTGCACTGCAGGTGTTTGACTGCAGGGCCTGGGCTGTGGCAAGTCCCTGCAACTAACCCCCTATATGCATCTAACCCCCACTGCACCCAAGCCCATGCAGGGTTGGTGAGTGAATGTGTGAGTCCTATGGGTTGGGATACATCCATTCTGACCCCTTATGTCATTTTTCACTTTTATATTTCCCCCGCACCGAGCCAATAAACAAAATGACAACTGCAAAGTTTCTCTCAGGTTGCGGTCAGCCAATCAGGGTCTTGCTTTGGCACAGGATCGAAGGATGTACTGCCATGGATCCGCAATGGTTCTGGGTTCTGCATTCTGTTTTTTCATTTATTAACTCTGCAGCTACTGAACGCATTTACACCAAATCACTTAAAGCACTTTTTCTGGACCAAAAGCTAGCTTTCTGCCAAATTTTGTTTAATTCCTTTCAGCCTTTTGAGCTGTACTGGTCTCTAAAATCCCAATGAGATATTCCATGGGGAAAACAAGTGTTGGGACCACTTTTTTGTCTGCCCCTGCTTAATGGATCATCCCAAATCTTTCCACACAGCAGCTGAACTGAGTAGTTTTGAAAATGTGTGTGTCAAGGGGCACCAAAGTTATTAGCAAAATCAAAGAATGCTTTTTCTATGGAAACTGAGGTCCTGATTTAGGTCTTGGCGGTTGCAATGCCAAGCTGCATCAATGACAGACCTGAAAAGGCTGTCAAGACAACTTTGCTTCGCCCACTGTTTTTAGATGTTACAGCTCAGCAAATAGATTGAATGGCAATGGATTGCTAGCAGAGGGAGACAGCAGCGGGTCTCAATGGACTTAATACAATGGCAGGTGCTATGGAGGAGAGTTAAGAGACACACCCACACCCTGGCCCTTAGCCATATATATATACACTACACAACACACTATATACACACAATAACACATTGCCATTCCAACACAGCACAACCCGTACATACAAAAAGCACATATTGGCATACATCCATGCCACAAGATATACACACCATTAACAATGCACCAACATGACACAACAACAACATCCAATACAACTACCCACTTAGCTTCACAATCACACCCACACACAAGCACAACTACACACAGCAGAACAACATCCGCCACATGACAGAAACACTTATCTGAATGTGTCACATGGCAACACAACATACACAACAACATTGTCCTCACATGCAACTGACACACATACAGACACAACCACATCACCAACTCCAGCTCCATCCACCTCAAACAACCAGTCCACACACCCACGCACATGGACGTACTGACTCACATACACAACAGATAGCACAAACATACCCGTACAGGTCCACTAACAATGTGCACACATGGGCACCATTGTCCAGTATGAGTGTAGCATCATTTGGCTGCCAGCATTGTTTTTGCAATGAATGATGACACCACAGTGATAGTTGTGTATGTGGGGGATATGCGTGTTGTGCCTCTGTGCCCCCAACCATGTGCGACACAATTGTCACCTTGACGATGCATGTCACAGTGATTTAAAACAATTACTGTGGCAAGTATATGCCTGCAGTGGTCCTGATATCATGGGGAGTGCCCATCCAATGTACCTTGGTAATATAGAGTCCCTACCTTTGAGTTTGGTGACGGGGTTATGTTTTCTCCATGGGTCAGTGGCAGCAGTAAGGAATGGTGTTGTCCAGTCGTGAGTTTTCACCCCTTTCCCCCAATCCGTCAACTCAAACATGGAGGTCAGAACACCACAATTTTCTTGCCAGGAATGCAACATTCAAATCTGCACAGCGGGAAAGATATCTGGGGTTGTACCAGCATCCACTTTTCCCTTTCCTGCCGTTGACTTGGATGGTGTTTGTTGGCGGAGACAGCAGTTCAAATGTAGTCTGCTGTCTATAGGACCAACAACATATAAATACATCTGGTGGACTGTCACAGTGGCATCTGGGATTTCAGTCAAAAAGTCGATGGCAGAACCATTACTGCCTAGATCTAAATCAGGCTCTAAGTCTTAACTATAACTACCTACTGTCAACCACCAGTAGGTAATGTATTTATGTACTTTTTTTAAAGCAGTTCAGTGATATATACAAATTCTGTTGTGGGCTTCTTAGTCAGAAAAGTAGAGTTGCTCTTCAAACACAGGGGGTGAGTACCTCTTCAAACTTAAGGGGTTTGTTCAGAAGTTCATCAGTTATTCCATTTGAGTGTGATTGATTGTCCTCAACTTCCTTTGTCTTGTGCTATTTCAGGAACAGTATCATTTTGTGGTATGAAGTGTTTGTTTGTTTTAATAATAGTGAATCTCTCCACGTTTTGAGGTGACAGACTCGCCTTTCTGACTATGACAACTGCACCAGCTGCACTGAACACATGCTTAGAAGACACACTGGCTACTGGATAAGCCAGATACTTTCTTGCCAGCCTGCTGAGCTCTGCATCATCCCATATCAACAACGGATTTTGATCCTGAAAGACCTCTTTTGTGTCATTCAGATAGTGTTGGACCATCCTCTGAATGGTCTTTGGTGCTGCAACTTGCAACTCACATGCTTGGAGTCACAAAAGGAAGGGTGTTTTGGGCCGGAGAAACTAAACCTAGATATACCCTCCCTATCCTTCTCAATGGAAAGGAAAGGGTAGCCCTGGTGGACTCAGGTTGCAGCCACATTGTTATACGTCAAGAACTGGTCGAACCCGGACAAGGGTTAACCCAGGCACAAGTATTAATCGCCTGTGTCCACGGGGACCAGGCGTACTATCCAGTGGCAATCGTCAATTTTCAGTGGAGAGGAGAGGAAGAATATCTCAAGGTGGGGGTATTACCTCACCTTGAAAAGGATATTATCATTGGGACTGACTATGCGGCCTTTTCCCTTTTATTGACCAAAGCGGGACAGGAACATGTTATGAAAAAGTGGGGGGAAGAAGTGCCATATGAGGCATGAAAGGCGGATAGTCGGCAACCCAGAATTTGTCTAAGTAAACGACAGAAAAGGATACAACTACAACAATATTCGAGAAAAGACTATGAAAGCAGCAAGACAAATCCAGGAGCCATAGGCAAGGTATATACAGTGGCAGGAGATTTTAGACAGAGTCAGAGGGATGATCCCTCCTTAAAGAACGCTTGGCAAAAGGCTTTGAGTAACGAGGAGACTGGGGTGGGACCGAAATTCCTCATACAAAATCATCTCTTATATAGACTTCCCCAGTCTACTGACGGCAGGCAGAGACAATTATTAGTCCCCGGTAATCACCGACAACAGGTTCTACAGTTGGCTCATGGGGAGCAAGGGGAAGGGCATCTAGGTAGGGAGAGGACCGAGGAGGCAATACTCCGCCGATTCTATTGGCCTGGGGTCTTTGGGGATATTCGTAGATATTGCTCGAACTGTCCGAAATGCCAATTATATAATCCTATCACACAAACCCCCTGCTCCATTACAGCCACTCCCAATTATAGAGACCCCTTTTTCCCGGGTTGGCATGGATATCATCGGTCCTCTCATCCCGACCAGTAGAGGTAGACAGTACGTCCTGGTATTGGTTGATTACGCCACCCACTATCCCGAGGCTATTCCCCTCCCCAGCATGCACACGAAAGTAATAGCCCAAGCAATGATTGATGAGTTTTTTTTCAAGGGTCGGCTTTCCTAAAGAGATCTTAACTGACGAAGGCCCACCTTTTATGTCCCGGCTTATGGGGGAAGTAAGTAAGACCTTGGGGATAAAACAAATTAGAACATCGGTGTATCATCCACAAACCAACGGTCCTGTACAACCGGACTATTAAATCTTTACTCAGGAAGAGCATTGCTGAGGATGGAAGGGATTGGGAGAAAAAACTACCCCTTGTACTGTACGCAATACGCACACATACTCAATCCTCCCTAGGTCATAGTCCATTTGAATTGTTATTTGGCTGGCCACCCCGAACTCTTCTCGAAATGCTAGCCGAACAATGGGAAGAGACGGACGTGGAAACAAAAGATCTCCTTACGTATACCAAAGACTTGAGGGAGAACTTACAATTGGTCTGGGAGAAGGCCCACACCAGTCTCCGAGAAGCCCAAGATAAACAGAAGAAGGGATACGACACCAGAAGCGTGCTTCATACTCTAAATGTAGGAGATAAGGCACTGGTCCTCCTTCCCAGTAGTGAGAATAAATTATTAGCAAGGTGGCAGGGACCATACGAAGTAGTGGAGCAGATCAACCCCACGACTTATAAATTGTCTCTCCCTCATGGACACGGTAAAGAACAGATATATCACATAAACCTATTTAAAAAATGGCAGGAACCCGTTAGTGTCCAAACGGTCCAATACATCACTACTGACAATAGAGAAGATATCCCGTACCCATCCCTTTCTTTCCCACGCGGTCAGGACGTGTCCAGGCCCCAGATTAATATATCCCTCCCAGATCCACAAGTAATATCCCTCTCACAGGTCATCAATTCCTATAAGGATGTATTTTCCAAACAACCCGGACATACCCCATTAGCTGAACACACCATCCGCACCAAGAATGAGTCTATATCAAGACAAAGACCCTATCGCATCCCAGAGGCAAAAAAAGCCTTAATAGAGCAAGAGGTCCAAAACATGTTGGATGCGGGGATCATAGAACCATCTAACAGCCCGTGGTGTTCTCCTGTTGTTTTGGTCCCAAAACCGGATGGGAGTACTCAGTTTTGTGTGGATTACAGGAGGGTCAATGAACTAACCTATTTTTATGCATACCCAATGCCCCGTATAGACGAGCTGTTAGAAAGATTAGGACAAGCTAGGTTCATGTCTACCCTGGACTTGACGAAGGGGTATTGGCAGATCCCCTTGAAAGCAGGAGACAAGGAAAAGACCGCCTTTGCAGCTCCCTCCGGGTTGTACCAATTTACTGTTCTACCCTTTGGGTTACATGGTGCCCCCGCCACGTTTCAAAGACTAATGGATAAGGTCCTACGTCCCCACCAGCCCTATGCGGCCGCGTATCTAGATGACATAGTGATTTACAGCCCGACATGGACTGATCATCTCAATCACTTGAGAGCTATCCTACAGGCATTGAGGGAAGCCCAGTTAACAGCTAACCCCGAAAAATGTAGACTAGGGTTTACCACGATCCGGTATTTAGGGTACGTCTTGGGGCAGGGGCTGGTCCGTCCACAAATAGAGAAGGTAGAAGCAATCCAACAGATCCCAGAATCTAAGTCAAAAAAAGACGTATGTGCCTTCCTCGGTCTTGTAGGATACTACAGAAGGTTTATTCCACAATTCTCAACAGTAGGCGAACCTCTAACCAACTTACTGAAAAATGCTACTCCTAAAATCTTCTCCTCCCTTCCTGAGACAGCCCTTCAAAGTTTTGTCTGTCTCAAAAATGCCTTGACTACCGATCCGGTATTATGCTGTCCAGATTTCCATAGCCCTTTTTTTTACAGACTGCTGCATCTGATGTGGGACTGGGGGCAGTGTTATCACAAACGCAAACGGACGGATATATCCACCCTGTATTGTACATCAGTAGGAAATTAGTCCCGAGAGAAACACACTTATCCACGATTGAGAAGGAATGTTTGGCCATTAAATGGGCTTTTGAGTCTTTAGGCTATTATCTCAGCGGGTGAACCTTCACCCTGTTAACGGATCATGCGCCTCTCACCTGGCTCGCTTGCAACAAGGATACGAACGCTCGGGTTCTTAGATGGTTTCTCTCTTTGCAACCCTTTTCCTTCCAGGTGATCCACTCTCCAGGCCGCCACATGTTGAATGCTGATTGCCTATCCCGCCACCCAGCTCCCGAGCGTCATCGACAGACGCTCTCTAGGGGGAGTGTCTGTGACGGGTCGGACCATGTCGACCCGCACACAACTGCGACTTGTGCTGCCTCTGCCCCTAGCATCACGGAAGCAGCCCGAGGAGCCAGCCTTCCTATTGGCTCCCCGCAGTGTTCGCGGGAAGGATGGGCCGTAAAAGGGGAGGCCACGAAATCGAAGAGGGAGATGATCCGGATGAGAATCCTGGAGGAGCTGACCGGCAAGAGGACTGGACCGACAGAATGCGACCACTGAAGAGCAGAATCGGGAGACGCCCATAATCCCTGGGAGATGAGTAGACCAGAGCCGACACCCTCACAGTCCCGACCCATGGACGATGACCGCTGGCCCCAGGGAGCACACGCGTAGACCCGCCACGCTTCAGGAGAAGCGTGGCCAAGCCAGGTATGGAGTTCGGCACGGGTAAAGGGGCGGGAGGCGGGAGGAGGAGGGAATACACGGGCACAAACACAACGAGCACAGACGGGTGGGAAAACAGGGTGGAAAGGAGGGGAGAGATGAAAGGGTAAAACGCAGGGAGATCGTATGAGCATGAAATAGGAGAAGGAGAGAAAAGGAAATAGAAGCAGACCAGGTGGGAACCAAAAGAGGGCAAATATTAATGAAAAAACAGACCACTCCAGGCACTAAGGAGACAGAGGAGAAGAAAGAAAGAGACAGGAGAAGAGAAAAAACCGGATAGCGGAAATACGAAAATAGACAGAGAGAAGAGAGAGAAAAGAGGAACCCTCCCCACAGGAAACAGGGAAGAAGAGTAAGACAAAGAAAACAGGGTGAAGAAAGAACCAGTACGAAAAGACGAAATAAGAGCAGAAGAGAGGAAGAGAGACAGAGAAAATAAGTGTTGAGCCATTAGAGTGGAGGGAAGAGATAGAGAGAGAAAGAGAGTTCAAACAATCACTTACTGTGTCTATTCTTCTTCTGTCCCCACACGCTTCACGAGAGGCCTATGGAAAGGAAAGAAAGAAGAAGACGAGATTAGCGCCCAGACGAGAGAAGACGGCTACCAACCCCTACCTCAGACTCAACCCACAGAAAAGAAATTTACTCTGTAAAAGAATAATAAATCATACTTACCTAAAGAGACAAGCAGTCTGGTGTACTTGATCGGCCAACCTATGACAGTGTCCTTGATCATCACACTGCAGTCAGACCTAAAACTGTTTCCCCAATACCACGTCTGGAAGCACTGTTTGTGACGTAGAAAACACACTTATCAACAGAAACACATTGTCATCCATATTAACTGTGATTGGTGGTTGCAACGAAGGGTCGACACTTTGCAAGGTAGCTCTGGGCTAGCTGCCAATCATACAGCTCAGTTGGGATTTGTTTGTAGCATAGGGCACAAATGTAATAGTACAACATTTATGTACACTGAATCCAAACCCACGATCAAGTACCATTCAACACATACTATTAACGGTTAACCAAATATTTATTAGATGCTAATCACAAAAGAGGAAACTGAGGGAAAAATCTTACCTACCCTGACTACTCATTACCCACAACTGTCCCTAACTAACCTAGGCTACACTTACTTATCACATGTAACGAAACGTTCTAAACATCTACCCCCTACCCCCCTTATGAGACGGGACACATGGATGACAACACATACTAACCTAAACACATACTATACTATCCTAAACAAATATATTTTTTTTTGTATTTTGTTTTTTTTAAAAGACACAAGAACCCCATCATAGCATAGTAAAAATATAAAGAATCTGGGCCCACCACCCCCACCCACTAACACTAACTAAACTAACAGCCTATACTAACCTAACACTATGCCCCCTAAGCCCACTAACTATAAGAACAAGGAAAGAGGAGGGATAGGAGGGAATCATGTCCATCAAAAAATGCCTAGAGGTTGGCCCTCCGGAGGGTCCTCTTGATAGACTTAACCCGCCGGTTAATGTGGCGCACATCCCGGCTCAGGTGGCTCAACTTGCGCAGCACACGGTCCATCTTACGTTCCATGTTGTGGAAGGCTGCAGGGTCAACAGATGGAGCTGTGTCAGTCTGGGTACTGGTGGAGGAGGTCTGTGGGTGTGTGGTGCCAGGCCCAGTGGGCTGTCCTGCACCGGTAGCAATCCTGGGGCCAGGAAGTCCAGCAGATGTAGGACCAACAGTCCCAGCTGTGGGTGGGGCCACAAGGCTTGAATTGGTGGTTGTGCTGGTGGTGGCTGTGGTGGGCAAAGTTGGGCCACCGTGTGGGAAGGCTCTCCATGCCCCGGAGGCCCGTTCATGGCGATATCTCCGGGCCATCCTCCTGAACCCCGACTCCACCAGCAGGATGTGCTGGTATCTCATGGCCTGGCGCTGGAATTCACAGACCTGGTCTGGAGTCATGTGTGCAGCTGTGAAGACATTTGCAGATATTCTACATTAGTAACTGCATTGTGTGAAATGGCACAAGAAGTTAATCAGACATACATCTACTGTACTTGTAACAGCTCATATCACAATACAGATCATTGAATGTCCCTGAGGAAGTACATGGCAGGCCAGCCTACAAAGGTCACATCACACATAGCACATCCATAACCTACAAGATGGGTAACAACTGGCTTTGACTTGCAATCTGAGTTCTGCCAGTTATCAGCTAAGAATCATGCTGCATATCCTCCGCCAAGACCTGGGCTACAAATGTCAGTGTACGGAAAGCAAAACGAAAGCCACATGGTCTGCAAGTTGTAACTGGACTTGCCAGTATAGTACCATGTGCCAAACCTGAGTGTGTATACTAGGTTCCAACCAAACAGTCACTTATTCACATGTATGTGTAACATACTGGTAGCATCAGTACTAGGTACCCCATTCACAAACCCATGCCTGTGTTTGAGGGTGGGGGGGTGGATAAACACTATCAATTTCCAACAACATGTACACCGAGGAGTGTATAGAAAACTCCACACATGTTTGGCTCTACACACACACCACAGGTAAGGTCTATCAACAATTAAGAGTCAGCAAACCCTAGACCAATCATAGGGCCACACATGTCAGGAAATGCAGAACTTGGTACACAAAATATACTTCCACTAAGGCCTGACTTACATCAGACACATAGTTGCAAGAACACCCATGATCATGATTTGCATGCACACCTAGTCCATTTCACTCAAGTTCCACATACTTGTAGCACTACATGTGGAAGTACATGCTGCTAGGAGGTTCTACCGACTGTTTCATAATTACGTTGGTAAATAGGAAAGCAGAAGTCTATTGGCAAGCTATTTGCTGTAGCAATCTTGGAGAATGTGGGTCTGACAGGCTGACTAAATCGGAGCTGACTTCCAGTGCGACTCTTGTTGATACAAGTGTCATCCACATGACTAACCCCTGTACTCACAGTGGGCCTACAGGAATGGCCTACAAGCCCTACATAATACATTTGGATACGCATTGGCCAACTCAAAACATGTGAGAAACTGAATTCCCACTCATGGAACAAGAGAAATGATAGCCCAACGCATCACACCTTGCTATGCGTTCAACACACATGAGTCCATAACCAGCAAAGACAACACATAACAGACATATCAACACTTACTGGAGTGGTCGGGGTCCTCAAATGTCGCCACCTCTCCCACAGTGTAGAGGGCCGGTCCGCCTGTAAGGTATGGAAGGAAGAAATGTGCTCAGAATCTGTGCACAGCGCAACAATTTCATAAACATATACAATGTGTAGGCTGAATAAGGAAATGGCAGCCATTCAGACATGATGGTACTGCATCTGATATATCACGGCCAACTTGGACATAGCATGGGTCTCCTGTGACAGTTACACACATATCTGCACACATACATTGGCCCTAACTATCATGTGGTTACAAACATGCCCCATAATTGGTGACCAGAAAAAAATATGGAGTGTAATCGTCTCATCATGTGCATCTAAGAGAAACATCCAAAGCCTGGTTACTTGAGGACTGCATTACCAGTCAAACATGCCTTGTGGCCATGGCACATTAATGACACATAGGTACAATGTACGGAGGGAGGGGCAGGGACTTTTCTAAGCCCCCCTGTTGTTACATTTGATTCAATTGATGTGGCCCAGCTATGGTGTTTTGCACCATGGAGATGTGAAGCCATTTGTTTACACTTGGACTGCCATCCACATTTGGAATGTGGCACAACTAACTCCAACAAACATTCTAAGATGTTAGCTGAGGGCACCTTACACCTTTTCATGTTTTCAAATCCATATCTGACATGTATCCAAAAAGATCAAGGAACAGAATAATCCCAAACATTCATAGTACTTCCGTGAACGCTTTCCTCCCACTCTCACCAGACTCACATGAGACATATGTCTGAGCCACTTTGCTACTATCAATTGACGTGAAGGCAGCACTCATTTTCACCATCATGTAGTGATTCTAAAGTCAGTCTAGCTATTGTGTCAACAAAGTTAGCCAATACATTGGTACATCTTTACTTCTCTGTCAATAGTACCCTATATAGACATGATTGGCTCCTATTTAGTTTGGTTGTCTGACAAAAAGGCCGCACCAATTTACTTCATGGAGAAGTATCCTGTAAGTTTGCTGAGCACATGCTACCTGACAGCTAGCAATTGTGATCCTTGCCATAGTGCATCAATTATCCCTTTTTGTTTCCCCAGCATTACACACAGTCAGCAAGTTAGCTGGCAGACATAATACAAATCCTCTTATGTCACTGCAGAGCATTTAAACGTGCACATTTACATGATTAGTATTCACCAACAGTGCCACCAATCACGATTCCCAGGTGGTCCAAGAGATTCTGCTCCCTGGTGATGAGGTCAGCCCACCGGTGCTTCAGCTGGTGGTCACTTCTCTGGCTGGCACACACACGCTGCAGGTGATGCAGCACCTTTCCCAACCGGATTCTGCGTGCCTCTGTTGGATACCCCTGTATGACCCTGACCCCTGCCTGGATCATGAGTGGCAAGAAATGGCACACAAGCCATATGAACCCCCCCAACTCCTCTTCACCCATCCTGCCAAGACGTGGCCTACTGGACATACTGGAAAAGTGAAAGGGAATAGGGGTAAAAGAAATAGAAAGGGGAAAAGGGGGAAAGTAGGCGTACAAATACATATGAAAAGTAAACTTAACCACTAAAAGAGCCCAACTATCCCCAAACTAACACTACCCATAACAGACTCCCACAAACAACAGAAACACAAGATAAATGGACAAATGTAGACAAAACACAGTAGTACAGTATACAGCAACAATATTTAATTCACAAATGGACTTTACAGATAGCACACAGGACAAAAAAGCACAAAATCTCATTACACCACTCTCCACACAGCCACACAGTCTAGAAGGATCATAGACTGCAAAGTGAAAGTGAAAGTACACCCACTGTACATGATCTGTAAACAGGATATCCTATTACATCACTTCCTGTATGAAATGTCCTGCCTTTCTCGCGTTATGCGTAATTATTTGTCTGCCAAAAATGGCCTGTACAAATATCTGGATGCGGGCTAATTTTCACTCCTGTGCGCCCAAAAAAATGACGCAAATACAGTTTTGGTAGACAAAAAAATTACACATAACGCTAGGAACGTCAAAATTTCAGTGCATTAACTGGTTTTGGGCAATTTTCCTTGTTTCTTTGTTATGTTACATTTGGGACACATCAGAGATAGGCTGACTGAAGACACTATGGTGTTGATGGTGTATGTTCACATGTGTGACATCATACTGCAGCGGACCATGATCCGCTACTCCCTTCACTGTATTTTTACGGTTGGCTGACAGAATAGTTGGTCATAAGTGTGGCCTACATATATGTGTTGCACAAATTGTGCATGTTTGGCATAAGGAGAGGATGGCAATGTGACGCACATATGTACAATACCTAAATGCCTTTGGCTCAATGTGTGTGCTTTGGCAACTAATGTATTTGTTGACCAAGTGTGTGTGACACATGAAGCATAATTTTACATATGCTTGTATGAATGGCTTGTACGAATGTGACGTCCATGTGTCCAATCCGTAGATGTAAGTCATTGTGGAACTGAGAGAGGGCATGTGTAAGTCATACATGTAGCAACATCCGTAATGTGGACTTCCAAGATTTAGGGTAACATAGACACCACATGTGACAACGCGTGCACCAGATAGATGACAAACGATTGTTCATGTCAATGGTCCACATTTTCAACATCCTATGTCCTAGAGTATTGGTAACAGCTTCCTTAGTCACTAGTTGGTGAATCCCACAGTGAGTCATACACATGCATTGAGGAAGTGGGTACCATGTTGTTTGCACAGACAGACAAGGGTGAATCTCAAATGTATGATGACACCACAGTTGAGGCCATAGAAGTGAGCCCCAACTATCAAGTGGCTGTGGTGGACCAGCATACAAGACAGCACGTGTCCACATATTTCCAGTGATCAATTGTGCATAGGTGTCTTGTTCATGTGTGTGGTCCAAATATGATCCTGTATATTATTTGGGGTGTAATTTGTCAGTTCGGTCCAGGAGTCATCATGAGTCAGTGACAGCTATTCCTGTATCTCCTGAGTATCCTTGGTTGATCAATGTGAGTAAAGTGGATGTGGACATGTGACCCTACATGGGGATGGTCCCACTCTGTCAATAAAGACATGTAATGAGACAGTCAACAGGGCAACCTTGGTGTGCTGAGCGAGATAATGTCTCAGGTGCCATGTTCTGGCAGGTGTAATTACAACATTTGTACACAGGTTAGCCTCTGCAATTCCCACTTCATCTGGGAACATCATAGCCTCTGTGCTGATTATTCTGACAGCTATTCACCACACACAGCCCATCAATATGTTGTGAGCACTGTGATTCTGTGTGTGAACTGTCATGGTCCTGACGTGTGTGTTTTTCATGGACATTATCAGAGGTTGCTGGTTGTGCTGAAAGCCCCGTACCCAATCCCTGCCTAAGGCCCTGGGACACTGTCACACTTTGTCATTCATGCATAAATGAGACCCAGACAAGGGATGGGCCATGAATTTTGCTTTTCCCAGAGGATTTTACTCAAATGGTACAGTTAAAAGGCAGTTGAAGCTATACAATGTATTTGTGTATGCATTGAAGAAGCCCATGCCCAATACCCCCTGATGAATGAGAGGTTTGCTAACGCAAGTGTGGTACATATGTAGACACAGGGATACTTTAGTGTGACGCACAGACAGATGCCAGTCAGGCTGACAGAATGCAGGGTGATTCAGGATCAAGCAATTTGACAAGTTACATAATCAGTGGTCTGACTCAGACTGTTTGGAGGACAAACTAGAGAGTTGACACGTCAAACTGTGTATGTCCTGTGTTTTTGAAGGCGACAAATGAACCCAAGGGCTGTGTTACACAGCTTAATTAGTATCAATGCTTAATGGTGTAATTGACTAAATGGAAACTCCCATGCTGTTCCAGGCATCAGCAGGGGCAGTGCTTTTTTTAATGGTTGGTGTGCAGAGGTGATCACAGGTGTGGGCTGCATCTGTTTCTCACCAGTCCTGTAGGTGAGTTTGCATTCTAAGGGCCAAGAGACATTTTCACACGGGAAGCAATCTACAGGTGCTAACAGGGCTTTGACACTAGAAGACAGTGTATAAATTAACCTGACGTCCATGCAGTCAGATGTACTATGACAATGGCATACCATAGGAAAGGATGTAGCACACTGGATTGCTAATGTTGATCTGTGTGTGTAGAGGGGGGAATATCAGGGTACACATCTTAGTATTCCAGGGACCTCTTCCGACAGGTGGGTTGTGACCAGGTGCATGGTTGTGTCAGGAGTTAGGAAATGGGCTGACATGTACATGGAATGTTATGTGTGCAATGCTGCTCATATGTGTGGCACTTGAGCTGTCTATGTTCTGCTTCTATGGAACTCTAGTCACAGATAGTCCTTGCAAATATTGGATGCAGTTGGACTTACTGCTGTCAAGGGTCTGGTCAGACATTCCTGTTACTGAGGCAAAAGCACATCGACTGCCTCATGTATGAGGCTTTTTTTCCCCTTATTGAGTGATGGTGTCTTAGTTGTGTGCCATATGCTGCATTGGACCTTGATTTCAACATGTATGTGTGAAATAGGTGTGGTCCTGTGCTATTGGCCTTCAAAGGAGAAATGTACATGATATATGTCATTAACAGTGTGTGGGTATGTGACCATTGTATGTTAGGCATCACATTAGCTCTGGGATGTTCAGTGTCCTAATCAGTATCTCAGCAATGATTCAAAAGGCAAGGGCACTCGTATGAAATAAGATAAGAGTCTGTGCAGTTAGGTCCTTGGTCTTCGGAGAATCAATATATAATCCAAACAGAGTTAAAGTTCAGTGTCTTTATTCTTGTGCGAGGTTTTCATACATGTTCATCACATCAGAAAGATTCCATATGTGGTCATCACAACAACATCCAACAGCTAACACGTGTTTTGTCTCCGAGAAATTAATCTCATTGACTTCCTCAGGGCAAAGTATAAGTAAGGTGTTAACATGAATAAATGGCTTATCCTAATCAAGTAAAACTCTTCAAGATAATGTTCGATCAATAGAGAAAGAGTAGTGGGAATCACAACATGCCGAGGAGTTTCACACACACTCCTGAGACCTTACTCTGGGGGTCATTCTGACCCTGGCGGCCGGTGGCCGCCAGGGCCACCGACCACAGGAGCACCGCCAACAGGCTGGCGGTGCTCCCACGAGCATTCTGACCGCGGCGGTTCAGCCGCGGTCAGAAGCGGAAAGTCGGCGGTCTCCCGCCGACTTTCCGCTGCTCGGGGGAATCCTCCATGGCGGCGGAGCGCGCTCCGCCGCCATGAGGATTCAGACACCCCCTACCGCCATCCTGTTCATGGCGGGAAACCCCTGGGGGCCCCTGCAGTGCCCATGCCAATGGCATGGGCACTGCAGGGGCCCCCGTAAGAGGGCCCCAAAAAGTATTTCAGTGTCTGCTTTGCAGACACTGAAATACGCGACGGGTGCAACTGCACCCGTCGCACCCCTGCAACTACGCCGGCTCAATTCTGAGCCGGCGTCCTCGTTGCAGGGGCATTTCCTCTGGGCCGGCGGGCGCTCTTTTGGAGAGCGCCCGCCGGCCCAGAGGAAATGTGTGAATGGCCGCCGCGGTCTTTTGACCGCGGTGCGGTCATTTGGCGGCGGGACCATAGTCAGAATCAGGCCCTCTGTGTCTCTTCTATACCTTATGCTTCTAGATGAGACGGAGGGCTTACACGTCCTTTTTCTCTACATACATGCCAGCTTAATTATCGGGGAGCAAGACATAGCGCCCCCAACACAAGAATTTACCCAAAATAACTGTTTTCTTTATAGATCGCACCGTAAAAGATTTTGGATCCATACGTGCTGACTTATGAGTACTCCCTCACGAAGACTTGGGGATAATAGTGTTTTGCCCCCTTCACAAGAATAAAGACACTGAACTTTAACTCTGTTTGGATTATATATTGATTCTCCGAAGACCAAGAACCTAACTGCTGAGACTCTTATCTTATTTCATACGAGTGCCCTGGCCTTTTGAATCAGTTCGGTTTTTCCTATTGGAGAAACACTGGAGGTGCTGGGAGGACCCTCTGTTCGGGAGCACCGTATTTACTATCTATTGTTAAAGAAATGTTCTGGTGATATTCTGTTAGCGCCTATCCCTATAATTTTCCCCCCTTTTCTTCACAACTTTTGAGTATCTCAGCAATGCTCCATGAGGCAACACTCTTATTCTGATAAGTAGAGATGAAGGTGTGCAAAAATGAATAGCCAGACCATGATATGGTGATTATTATAGGTGTTTATTTAAATTAGTTAACTAAAGTGTTGAAGGTGATTATATTTAAAAGCAATTGTTGACGATCTGTTGCCGCCTGCGTATACCAGCGGCCGTGTTCTGTAGTTCCCCCTCATGCTGCAGGCCAGCATCCTCCTCTTCCTCCTCTTCAGGCATATGTGGTTCTGGTTCCAGGAGGGGAATGTTCCTTTTGATGCAAATGTTGTGCAATATTGCACATGTTAGGATGATCCTACAGACCATCTCCGGCGAATATAGGAGGCTACCACCAGTGATGTCGAGGCACCGGAACCTTGACTTGAGGATGCCAAAGGTCCTCTCGACAGTGCTGTCTGTCCTCCTATGTGCGTCGTTGTAGGGAAGCTCTGCAGCAGTACTCGGGTTGCCAAATGGTGTCATAATCCATGGCTGGATGCCATACCCCTGATCAGCTGCAAGACAAAATGAATGGGATCATGTTGATGTAGCTGGCCCTATTGAAATGACCTTTCATGGCAGTAGTTGTCTTGTGTTGTCTGTGACTCCTTTGTGTTATAATGTAGCATCCTAGGCTTGTAGGATGTACCATCTGCATTGTGTTGTTTCCTTGGCTGAACGAGTGTTTGGCTGCTAACCGTTTGTCAGCAGTATGTTTTGGGATTCGCACTACAGTGTGCCCTCCCTAGCATTGTGACTTGTGATACAGGTATCCGTGTGTCTTCACTGGGGGTGAGTTGATAGTTCCATACACAGGTTAAAATTGACAGTGTTGTTAACACGTTCATATCAATGTACCCTGGACATCCCATACCTTTAGACTTATGCAATGGATTAATGTAAAGGTCATTGGGACACTTACATTTTGCAAGGTGACATTTAGGCAACCCACTCCACACGTTGTGATCTTTGAAGTCTTAACATTAGGCTGTACAGTAATTTCCGATGTGTGACAGGTTCAATGGTGACCTAAGAAACATGGCTAGCGATGTCACGACCTCAGTGTGTTCCTGTCAACATGTTGCTGTTGTGGTGTACGTGTTGTGTGTCTTAGAGGGTTGCTGTGCAGTGTATATATTTATATAAGTCAGTTTTTGTACTTACCAACAAGTAGTCCATTGCCATACCGTCCATCCTGGAAGTGTTCATTGATGGTGCAGTGACGGAAGATGAATGAGTCATGGACACTCCCAGTATATTTAGCCACGATGTTGGTGATCAATCCCTGGTGATCGACTATGGCCTGCACGTTGATGGAATGTGTGTGCTTCCTGTTGCGGTAGAGGTGTTCAGTTGCAGCAGGTGGCACAAGGCGTACATGTGTGCAGTCGATTGCACCAAGGACGTGTAGGAAGCCACTAATGAGGTAGAACCCCTGTTTTGTTTCCTGCTGCTTCTGCAGTGTGTTAGGGAAGCAGATGTGGCGGGGTGTCAGTCCAATGATGGCATCCAGTACTTTGGGCAAAAAGGCAGAAAATGATGGTTGTGATATTCCAGCAACCAGGGCCCCAGTTGTTTGAAAAGAGCCACTTGCCAGCATATGAAGTACGGCAAGCAGCTTGGTTTCTGTTGGGATGGTGCGGGGTGTCAGTAAAGTGGGGGCCAACTGCGGTTCAATGTTGCGCAGCAGCTGCTGAATGGCCTGCCAGTTCAACCGGTACCTCTGGATGATGTCGTGCTCCCTGAGGCCCTGAAGGGTTGTTCTTGGGCGGAATATCCTCTCCTGCCTTCCGCGCTGCCTTTGGGGTCCCTGCTGGTGTTGTTGTAGCTGCTGTTGATGCTGCTGGGCTCTGCATCTGCCTGCACGCTGGATTAGAATCACCTCCATGTCTCCCTGTTGCTGCTCTGCTGCTCTGCTGTTGCTTCTGTGTGTTCTGATTAAATACAGGTGTGTTTGCCCCATTTTGACGCCTGCCCTGACCCACGCGTTAAATTTTGACGCAAATCGGGCTATGCGTCATTTTCCGGCTCCGCCTCCAGGCCCTGCGTAATTTTTGCCTGAAAGCATAAATACAACGCACGGCCGTTTAAGTCATTGGACGGAAACGCCTACCTTGCATATTATTAACGCAAGGCGGGTTGCCGCATCCAAAAAATGACGCACACTGCGGAATTTTGTCATCCGCGGGCTCGGGCGTCAAAGTTTAAATACAGGGCAACGTTTGCGCTGAATGTGTGTCAAAATTTTTGACTCACATTCGGCGCAGACGGAGTATAAATATGCCCCTTAATCCGTACCTTTGCCATATGTGTCTCCCTGCATCACGGACTACACAATACACCACATAAATACCATTATTCATTGACATACCACCACAACATAACACATAGATGGTGCAAACACATATTGACGTACATCCATGTCACAATATACTCACATTACTGATATAACACCTACATCCAACACACCCACAACAACCAACACAATTGCACACTCATCTACACAAACACTCCCATACAACATCACAACCATACACATCATGACAATGACTGCCTGTAGGAAAGTACCATCTTCCTTGGCATGTTACCCCCATTTTTACCTGTATGTCAGTATGTTTTTGCCTTCCTCAATGGGATCCTGCTGGTCAGGACCCCAGTGCTCATAGTTTATGGCCTAATATGTGTGTCTGTATAGTGCTTGACTGTGTCACTGAGGCTCTGCTAATCAGAACCTCAGTGCTTATGCTCTCTCTGATTTGAAATTTGTCACTGTAGGCTAGTGACTTCATTTAACAATTTCAATTGGCACACTGGACCGCCCTTATATGCCCCTAGTATATGGAACCTAGGTACCCAGGGCATTGGGGTTCCAGGAGATCCATATGGGCTGCAGCATTTCTTTTGCCACCAATAGGGAGCTCAGACAAACCCTTACACAGGGCTGCCATTGCAGCCTGTGTGAAATAATGCACACATTATTTCACAGCCATTTTCACTGCACTTTAGTAACTTATAAGTCACCTTATGTCTAACCTTCACTTGCTTAAGGTTAGGTGCAAAGTTACTAAGTGTGAGGGAACCTTTGCACTAGCAAAGGTGCCCCCACATAGTTCAGGTCCATTTCCCAGTATTTTGTGAGTGTGGGGACGCCATTACATGCGTACACTACATATAGGTCAATACCTATATGTAGCTTCACAATGGTAACTCAGAATATGGCCATGTAACATGTCTAAGATCATGGAATTGTCCCCCAATTCCAAATCTGGCATTGGGGAGCCAATTCCATGCATCCTGGGGGCTCCACCATGGACCCCAGTACTGCCAAGCCAGCTCTCTGAGGCTTGCACTGCAGCTACCGCTACTGCCACCTCACAGACAGGGTTCTGCCCTCCTGGTTTCTGAGCAGCTCAGTCCCAGGAAGGCAGAACAAAGCATTTCCTCTGAGAGCAGAGTGTTACACCCTCTCCCTTTGGAAATAGGTGTTACAGGCTGCAGAGGGGTAGCCTCCCCCAGCCTCTGGAAATGCTTTGAAGGGCACAGATGGTGCCCTCCTTGCATAAATCAGTCTACACCAGTTCAGGGACCCCCTGTACACTGCTCTGGCGTGAAACTAGACAAAGGAAAGAGGAGTGACCACTCCCCAGTACATCATCATTCTGGGGGTGGTGCTCAGAGCTTCTCCAGTGTGTCCCAGACTTCAGCCATCTTGCTTTGCAAGGTGGGGGGTCACTCTGGAGGGCTCTGGGTGGCCAGTGTCAGCAGGTGACATCAGAGTCCCCTCCTGATAAGTCCTTACCTGATAAGGTAGCAAATCCCCCTCTCAGGGCTATTTAGGGTCTCTCCTATGGGTTCTCTTCAGATTCTGTTTGCAAATTTTCTTCAGGAATCCTCAGCAACTACTACTTCATCCTGTGACCTTGGATCAACCGCAGCCTGCTCCAGGAACCGCTGTAACAGCAACAAAGTATCCACAAGGGATACTTTTCCTCTGCAAATTCAGCTCCAGCCAGCAACTGAAACAGTTTCCACGGTGTGCATGCTCTGAGGACACCCTGTCTTCACCCTGCACCAGAAGGGCCGAAGAAATCTCCCGTGGGGTGACAGAGTCACCCCGTACTCATGCAGGCACCTTCCAAGATAATGATCGGTACCCTTGGACTCCTCTCACAGCAACAAGCATGCTCCTAAGGACACAGAGGGTGGACTCCATTCACATAGACTGTGCTGAGGTCCTGCTGATGCAATTTGGAGGAGGTAAGACCTTGCCTTCCCTGTGAGCGACAGTCCCCCTGTGTACTGAGACTTCTTCACCTCCTGAGGCCTCTGTGCACTATTTGCAAAATTCATTCCCGTACAGGCTTGCCCAGGTCCCCAGCTCTCCATCCTGTGATGCACAACTCACTGAATTGTTCTCTGGCGGCGTGGGACCTTCCTTTGCTGTGCTGCACCAACTGCATTTTGCACCTCCTTTGTCCCTGTGTCCTGAGACTCCCATGGGTGCTGTCTGGTATCCTGAGGGCTCTAGAAAGTGCTGAGAGCCCCCTCTTCGTCCTCACACAGAGTTGAGCCCCAGGTCCCTCCTGGGTCCAGCCAGTGCCATTTTGATGCAAAACTTACTTTTGTCATAACCAAGGCTTGTTGGCAACTTCCAACACAAAATCATGTCTGCATCCATCTTCACACCGTCGGACATCTTCTGCATCATGAAGGAACCCACTGGCATCTTTCTAGGGTGCATTCCTGCAGTCTTCATCCAACCAGGGACTCTTCTTCTGCACCCTTTTCTGGGTTAGCATGGGCTCCCGCCCTTCCTGGAACTTCTTTTGACTTCTGGACTTGGTCTTCTTCTGTTGCAGGTCTTCAGGTCCAGGAATCCGGCAGTTGTGTTTTGCAGACTTGGTTGGTTACTGCCTAATCCCAATCACGAGGTGTAGTGTGTCCTAAGGAAACTTGCAGTACTATACTCCTGATTTTCTGGGCTCTGGAGTGGGGTAATTTACTTACCTTTACTGTATTCTTACTCTCCGAACGATTCTGCACACACTACACTTGTCTAGGGGGGAATTTGTGATTCGCATTCCACTTTCTTAGTATATGGTTTGTGTTGCCCCTAGACCTATTTTCTCCCATTGCATTCTATAGCATTTCCTATTGTTTGTGCTATCCTATGTCTAATTACTTACCTTATTTTGGTGTCTAGTGTGTATATTGTGTATAATACTTACCTCCAGAGGGAGTATTGCCTCTAAGATATTTTTGGTACTGTGTCACCCAAATAAACTACCTTTATTTTTGGTAACACTGAGTATTGTCATTACTTGTGTATAAGTACTGTGTAACTATAAGTGGTATTGCATGAGCTTTACATGTCTCCTAGTTCAGCCTAAGCTCCTCTGCTATAGCTACCTCTATCAGCCTTAGCTGCTAGAACACTACTACTTCACTAAAAAGGGATAACTGGACCTGGTATAAGGTGTAAGTACCCAAGGTACCCACTACAAACCAGGCCAGGCTCCTACTCTGCCACACATTAACACTCACCTGAATGTTGCATGCAGCAGCACAACACAACACACAACATACTCAATGCCTTATGCAAGTGGCACACATACTGACACAGCCACATCACCAACTACCTCCAACTCACTCAGCCAATTGCATCACGCACACACATACACATAATGACTCACAAACACAACTCAAAGCACAACATGACAGGTACAGGTCTCCTTGCGGTGTGCACACTTGGACACAGTTGACAAGTATGTTTGTACCATCATTGTGATGCCAATATTCATTTGGCAATGAACACTGACCCCAAAATGACAGTTGTGTATGTGTGCGATATGTGTTGTGTACCAGTGTGTCCCTATCCGTATCTGACTCACTCATGTCTCTGACATATGCATGTCACAATAATTTTTTACAAATTACTGTGATATGTATAAGTCTGTAGTGCTCCGAGCTAATGTTCAGTGACTACCCAATGTACACAGCCAATGCAGGTTCCCTACCTTCATGCCCAGGGTTGTGGGGCATGTTTTCTCTGTGGTCCAGTGGCAACAGCAACAGAGGGTGTTGTCAATCTAGCCATGTAGAGCCAGAAACAGAAGTGGAATCAGTAGTGGAGGTCAGACAGCCAAATTTTGCTTGGTGGTAAGGCACAGACAAATCTGCATACAATAAGTGTGGTTGGTGTCCCACCGCCAGCCACAATTTTCTATGATGCCATCACAGTGGATGGGAATCCTTGATGGAGCCGGCGGGACTCGGCAGGTTAAAGTCTATGGGATCACCAACATCTAAATCGGATGGGCAGACCACCAAGCTGACAGACAGGGTTTCTGTTGAAAGCAGACCTGTTACCACCAACATTTTAAATAAGCCCTATGTCTTCTTTTTTGGGAAAGATCTGCACAATCAGGTTGATGCAATGCACCTAACACAATACCCTGCAATATCCATGATCTGCTAAGGCCTTGACTATATTACTGCCACTGTATGTGGCATTAAAGACAATTCTGAGACCTCTGGGTTGAACCCATTCAAACACCTTGCTGTTAAACTCTTCCAAGATGTTTACAGCTTTATGTGATTTCTTTCTGGTGAACATCACTGCTTTTGTCTTCAAGCGAATACCCTCAAAACTTTTTTCAGTGCTGACACCTGCAGATAACTGTTGCCTAACCCCAACAAAATAAATTCAGGGGCATATATCTAGTGCCCTAGTGCCACCTTGTGCCACATTGACGTCATTGTTCTTGATGTTAATGTGGCCCAATGAAGTCAAAACCCCTGTGCCTTATTTACAAGGTAGCGCAATGCATGCATTGCGCCACCATGTAACCCTTTGCGCTACATTATGCCTGCACCAGATATCATGTATGCAAAGGGGGCGTTCCCCTGTTAGGGGAGCCAGAAAAGGAGATTTCCTTATGCGATTTTTTTATGGCAATTTTAAGGCCTGCTCAAGAGCAGGCCTTAAAAGGGACCTTCCATTCTTTAGAATGGGGCCCTATGTACTCTGCATGAGTAGCACCAATATTTTGTCGCTACTCCTGCAGAGTACATCAATAGCGTCATGAAAAATGATGCTATTGCCCCCTACCGTGCACCATGGTTCGCCGTATTTTAAGTACGATGCACACATGGTGGCGGTAGGGGAGTGCTAAGGGGCGCAGGGAAAGTAGCGCTGCACTCGGTGCAGCACCACTTTCCATAAATCTGCCACTCAGTGTGCAGTTGTTTGACAACTGGTCCACAGGTCTGTCATCAGCATAGTGTGGACCACACTCTGTTGCGAAGCCTTGGCCTACCAATTTCAGCACATAATACAGAGCACTGAAACAGCAACTCTGAAAAAATAGGCCTACTGGGAATCTTCCATTTTGGGCACATGGCCGCCACAAATTCCAAAAATTCTATTCCTTCAACAAAAGAAAAAGGTATATGGTCCAGCACTAGCACATTAGCCAGCTTCTTATTGTACCAACGTGCCACTGGGTGGTTGTGTCCACAGGGCCCTCCTGCCTAAACATGCTAGTAATATTAGCTTGGAGTTTTTTCTTTTGTGGTGCCACTGACACAGGTGACTTTCAGAAAGAAGCAGAATGTGCATCTTAATGTGGGAATCACTGTAAGTGGCAGTGTCTCCATTTGAGTCTTGTGCCATTTAGAGGTTGCTGATTTGGGTGATTCTGGCACACAACAGGAATCATGGATGCAAGTGTCATCCTCTTCTTCTTCTTAACCACCTTTTTACTCTATCACTGTGGACTGAGCTGCTTCCTCTTTCCAATCACTACCACCAGCAGCTATGTTTTTAAGGTGCTCCTCCCTCCGGATTGTGTGATACTTTTTCAGATGGGACGTGTGGTATCCAGTACTGTAGTGAGAATCAGGCTTACCTCCACAAACACTGTTGGTGCTGGTTTGCCCCTATGAGACACTAATGTCAGGGCAGGCAGGGGTGCAGGGCAAAATAGAATAATCCTTAAAAAATGATTGATGGTGTGCAATGAGACACTTATGTCAGGAAGGGAGTGCTAGTGTCTCTCTAGGTACTATGAGAACTCCTATGGGAAGCAAGGAGGTGCAAGGGAAAATGGAAAAAATGCATAGAAACACTGTATTAAAAGCAAACTCAATCACATAAAACTCACATCAGTGAATAAAAGAAAAAAACGAACAAAAAACAAAAGGCATAGGCCTCTTCTATCAATGGCCCTAGAAAATGGGTTTTTGAAAAGTGGAAGAAAAGGATTTAACACACTAACCACACAAAATGTCAAGTGGCCACGTGTGCACAACAACAAGCAAGAAGGCATGTACAACAAGAACACATGTAGGACTATGGCAAAAGCACACTAACTAGACTGTGCAAAATGTCAGCCGGTAACATATTTACAGCAACATGCAAGAAGGCATGGACAACAAAGAACACATGGGGAATTATGGCAAATGCACCCTGGCTGCACTGCATGGCCCCCCTGCCAGATGGCATGGAAAACAAAGTAGGCCTAGAAAGAAGAAAAAGATTGTGCCCTAGAGCACACAAACACACACACACTGGTGACAGAAAAATGGCCATTGGGCCACCAAAGAAAAGAGGCATGGTCAACATAGAAGAAAATACTCTCATTGATTCAGCAATGATAATACAAAAATTAAGTTAACTTTGAAAATTCCCTGACCACAAACATACCAAAGCATCAACAATTACCAGATCAAAATACACTTTAATATTTTGCACAAACACGTAAAATACAAAAAAACACATTTTGGATCTAATCTAAGGCCATCCACAAATCAATAGATGTTTTAAAAAACATATGGCACAGAAAAAGATTTTTAATATACACCCAATGCCTAGTGCTAACTGGCCACGGCCTGAGGGCAGACTAGGGGGGTTATTACAACTTTGGAGGAGGTGTTAATCTGTCCCAAAAGTGACAGTAAAGTGACGGATATACCACCAGCCGTATTACGAGTCCATTGTATCCTATGGAACTCGTAATATGGCTGGTGGTATATCCGTCACATTTGGGACGGATTAATACCTCCTCCAAAGTTGTAATAACCCCCTAGGTCTCAGACAACAAAATGGGCAAATTAATGCAAAATTCACATACAACACACAAGGAAAAAGAGAAAAAGTGCTTTCGCACCAGACCCGACCTCTTCCCAAAACTATGCGAACCTTTTCCCTTTAAAGAAACTAAAATAAAATGAATGCAAAAATAGGCCCCTAATGCAAATCCAGGGCACCTATAATCAAATTAAAAAAAATAAGAAAAAAACAAAAAAGGTAAAAAATACTGGTGCATTCCCTCCATCAACCAACAAATATATCCAAAGATTCTTTCGCTTCTTTTCTCAAAAAAATCCTTAAAAGTTAATGGTACATTGAGCAGGTATTGCAGACGAAGGGAGTGATACTTTCCCCACCAAATCCAAATGAAAAATGACCAAGGGATGGACAAATCAGTGGGAGGAGCCTTCTCGACAAGAAGAGGAAGTTGAGGTCTCTGTGGCACTTCCTTCCTCTTCGAAAAAAGTAAACAAAATGCGTTTTCCCTAGAAAAACTATTTGAATCTTTCTTTCAGATAGGATACCTATTTGAAAAAAACTATTTTTGAGCTGATTTGCTGCTTCGCAAGTAGAAAATTGACTTAATAGCAGCCCTTCCAAGACCGGAAATCATGCTAGGGGATGCCAAATTTCACTTGTTCACTTGCGGGATCCTCACGTTATTTCAGTTGTCATCCTATTGCTTGAATGGGAAAAAAATTCTGCCACATGGAAATTGCCGGAATTTGGCTGAACTCCACATTATTTATAAAATTCCTCCAATTCCACAAGTGCAATTAAAAATTCCACCAGGCCTACAGTCAGGGGATTTTAACACTGTCAGGTACACATGTAGTTAGTTTTTAATGTTTTAAATACTGCACTTGGGAGATGCTGATGAAATCCTCTTGGTTTAGACTGAACTTAACTGTTTAGTAATAGATGGAGCTGGAATGCGGAGATGAGTACACTACTTTTAGTGCTTTCCTCACCATTTTGAAATGTAGCCCACAAAGCACTCAGCGAAAATGTTGGCACCACTAGACCACTTTAGAGAAAATGCTTTTGTCATGACGCCCTTTGATTATAGTCATGCAAAAACTTAAACTACTCTTTCCAACTATTTCGACATAGAACTAGGAAAACAGGAGTTCTATGTGGTGTAAATATCCACACCATTTTAACCAACAATAGAAAACAATTTTATTCAGGTACTCAGAGTGTTGTGGGGCTTACATTAAGCCTTCATTTTAGTTTTCTTTTTTAATTAGCATCTTTTTCTAAATTGTGATTTACACATCTTTTCCCCTTTTCCGAGAATATGCCACATACGCATTGTCACCCTGTTATCTGCACAATTAAATTCAGGCCCTTGTTATGTTTTTGTGCTGGTAGGAGTCTTTCTCCATAGACTAACTAAAAATGCTGTTCTGCGCCTCTGTCACAGTAAGTTAAGGATAGTGTTTTATTATTTAAACAGCATCCACGCTGAACTCCGTGAGAGATATCTCATGACAAACTTATCATAGAACTACTGTGAGCTGTGACTGAGATGCAGCCCTGTTGGCCCCGACCTTCATCCTGAGAAGGAAGATAGTCATGCAAAGAGTAGTGTGCAGGCCTGCACACTTAGATGGGTGCATTTGCTAATGCACTAAGGCCAGTTTCCTGACACATAATCCCAAGGTATGCGGTCCGATCATTTCAACAAGTTTGATGGAAAGGTACTCCTGCTATGTGCTCTCTAGTGTATAGGTACTAGTGACAGATAGGAGTTACATTAAAAACCATTAACATGGTTGAACTGTTTGTGTTTTTCATTGTTTTAATAATGCTTAATACAGTGATGTATTTCATCTGCTTAACAATCTCAGCTCATGTTTTATTTACATGGATAAGATCTTTTCAATAAATATTTGAAAATGTGTTTTCATTTCTTCTCTTTGTGACATCTTGGGCATGCAAAAGTGATGAACAAAAGGGTTACATCTGTTTTCACAAATTTCTTGTAAATCAGAGTGGTCATTTTTGAGGTTACTAACAACATCTTTCACCCTGAAAGGTCAGGGGTTTAGAGGTGTTACTGTGAGCTAACCAAACAACCTAACATTTACTGATGATATAAGAAGACTTAGGACCTGATTACAAGTTTGGCGGTCTTGGTACCGCTGTGGTGATGGTGTCAGATGCACCGCTGCTGTGTTGACGGTCTGACTGTCGTATTACAATGCCTGCGGTTACATAGATGAAAAACTGCCATGGTCCCGCTACCACTGCCAGCAAATCTGGACTACAGCAGGATAGGCCAATGCGCCTGTCAGAGGGCAGACCACCAGTGCTACCACCAGATCAATTATGAACTGCCTTCCCACTGACGTGACTGTGGAAGACCAACCACTACATCTGAGCTGACAGAAAGGGAGAGAAACAAGGCAGAAACGTACCTGTTCTCAGTTTCACACATCCTGTGGTGCCATGGAGCCAATTATACACATACTGCCCCTGCTTGTGCTGTTTGATGATGCCCAAAACATACACCATTGTGGATGCAACTAACAGTAAGCTAAACTCTTAACCATTTCACCCATTTCCATCAACTCCATAGCAAAGATATGTCCCACCATGAATTTGGCAATGGGTTTGTGAGTTCTGGTCCCAAAATATTTTGTGGGTCCTGTTCAGATTTGTTTTCTATCTATGACCCAATCACAGCTCTACAATGCTCTCTTTGGCCAGGTCACTGATACTGTACCGTCACACTCTACAAAAGTTGATATGTGGGCATATCTCATAATCAGGGATAGTGATGTGTTCATTAAATTGTGCATACAACAGCACCTCCTCATCAATATCACACCATTAATCTATGCAACACCCTCACATAGTTCACAAGCTAGGTTCTGTTGTGATATCAAAGATACATCTGTATGGATGTGTCATGAAAATGCTTCTCAGCTAAATATCTCTGCATGGACTCTCACATATCACCCACATTCAAGGTAATGTTAGGTAAATGGGATTCAAAATAATCAGTGTGAGAAACATTCAAATGTCACAATGCAGATTAGGTTTGTATTTACCAGAACGACCCCTGGAAGGCTGGTGCCCAGGGCCACAATCTACTTTGCACATGCTTCAAAACCTCTATTTGCACAAGACCTGTGGTTTTAAGTATATCAGGGACAACCAACAGCATAACCAAGTGTCATGTACATGTGGAAAATGTGTAAGTGCAAGTCATGAAAGCAAGAACAGCAGCAACAGCATTTGCCACATATTTAGTTAAAATAGGTGAAAGATGCACATGAAAATGGATACATGTCCATTAAAATGTATGAAATGGTATGAAAATTAAACACCTTCCCTGTGTGGTAAACACATATCTATCTGGCACACATTAAACACATATCCAACCTACACCCTAGGGAGCAATGTAACCCAAATTATGATGGCATTGGCCAAGCCAAGATGAAATACTTACCATTTGAAATACCACTGAATGCAATGTCAGTCCCAATTGAATAACATCCCCCATATCTATCCAATGAACATTTCCCCTTGTCCTGGTTGACACCAGCACTGGTTCTAAGGTCAGATCAAACCAACATCAAATAGATCATCAATCAGTGTGAAACAAGCACAACTGTAATCATGCATCCCAAAGCACTGATGAACATCAAAATGATAGAAAAGTAATGGCATGGCTAATGTGTAATAAAACTAGCAATTTTGTTTTATTTTAAACAATTAACACATGTAGTAAAATAAAGGCCAATGGCCACTCCAAGATACAATGTATGGCCCAGCACATTGCTACTAAACCTGCCCATCATGACACTGCCATGGGAACCTCACCAGGAACGGGCATCCAGTGGGAAGTCCAGGCACCTTAATTTTGTCATTTGGGAGGGGTGGGATGGCTTTGGGATGGGTGGGTTTGGGTTTTGGAGGGATGAGCCTGATTTTTGGAGGGGTGTCCTTGGTTTTGGGAGGGGTGGTCCTGTTTTTGGGAGGGGATTGATTTTCTGCAGTGTATGGCTGGGTTTAGTGGTGGGGGATCAGATTTCATAGGGGACGATTTGGATGTAGAAGGGATGGATTGGGGTATGGAAGAGGTCCTTTTGGCTTTGGGTGGCTTTGACAGGGGGAAAGGCTAAGGGCAAATAACAAACTTTCCTCGGGAAAATGGGTAGGATGTCCCTGAGGGATTAGGAGTTGGGAGTTTGAGAGAGTGAAAGTGTCAGGATGGGTGGGTGTCCTTTTGGTTCTGCTGTCTGTGTGTCTGAATTATCATGTTTGTTTTTTGTAGGTGTCTGTTGTATGAGTGAGTGTTGGTGTTGAGATTTATAAAATGGACTGCGTTCTGCAGACACTTGCTATGTGAATTGTGTCATATGTCTGATTTCATAACTATACTGCTTGGTTTTGCATTTGTCCAGATAAATTCACCATGATATCTTCATTGGAACATTTCTGAGTTGTGACATTGCCAGGTATATGATGCTGGTCGGACATATTAAGTGGGCATGGATTTTTCCTGGGAATGTAGGTCAATCAATCAATCAATCAATCACATTTATAAAGCGCGCTACTCACCCAAAAGGGTCTCAAGGCGCTGGGGGGGGAGGGGGTCAGTGCTCGAAGAGCCAGGTCTTGAGCTGCCTTCTGAAGGGGAGGTGTTCGGGTATGGCGCGAAGGTGACTGGGCAGGGAGTTCCAGGTCTTCGCTGCCAGAAAAGAGAAGGATTTTCCTCCGGCGGTGGTTTTGCGGATGCGGGGAACGGCTGCCAAGGCCTGACCGGTGGAGCGCAGAGTGCGCGGAGGGGTGTAGAAGGAGACGCAGGAGTTGATGAGTTTGGGTCCGAGGTTGTAGAGGGCTTTGTGTGCGTGGGTGCGGAGTCTGAAGGTGATCCTCTTGTTGACCGGGAGCCAGTGGAGTTTTCTCAGGTGTCCGGAGATGTGGTGGTGGCGAGGTATGTCCAGGATGAGTCGTGCTGCGGCGTTCTGGATCCGTTGAAGTTTCCTCTGCAGCTTGGTGGTGATGCCGGCGTACAGAGTGTTCCCGTAGTCCAGGCGGCTGGTGACGAGGGCGTGGGTGACGGTCTTCCTGGTGTCGATGGGGATCCAGCAGAAGATCTTGCGGAGCATGCGGAGGGTGTTGAAGCACGCTGAGGTCACCGAGTTGACCTGTCTGGTCATCGAGAGGGAGGAGTCCAGGATGAAGCCGAGGTTGCGTGCGTGGTTGGTCGGTTGGGGAGTGCTGCCTAGGGCGGGGGGCCACCAGGAGTCGTCCCATGCGGAGGGGGTAGGGCCGAGGATGAGGACCTCCGTTTTATCTGTGTTCAGTTTCAGTCGGCTGTCTGTCATCCAGGTCGCTACTTCCTTCATGCCGTCGTGCAGTCTGGTCCTTGCTGATGTGGGGTTGTTGGTGAGGGATAAGATGAGCTGGGTGTCGTCGGCGTAGGATATGATGTCGAGTCCGTGTTTGCGTGCGATGTTTGCTAGGGGGGTCATGTAGACGTTGAATAGGGTGGGGCTGAGGGAGGATCCTTGGGGTACGCCGCAGATGATCTCCGTGGCTGCGGATCTGAAGGGGGGGAGGCGGACTTTCTGGGTCCTTCCGGAGAGGAAGGAGATGACCCATTCCAGGGCCTTGCCTCTGATGCCGGCGCTGCAGAGGCGGTCTATCAGGGTGCGGTGGCAGACCGTGTCGAAGGCTGCAGAGAGATCCAGGAGAATGAGGGCCACGGTTTCACCCTTGTCGGTCAGGGCTCGGATGTCGTCCGTGGCTGCGATGAGGGCGGTTTCGGTGCTGTGGTTGGCCCTGAATCCGAACTGAGTGGAGTCGAGGGAGTCGGAGGTTTCCAGGGCAGCGGTGAGTTGAGCGTTGACGATTTTCTCAATCACTTTGGCGGGGAACGGTAGGAGGGAGATAGGCCGGAAGTTTTTGAGTTCAGTGGGGTCTGCTGTAGGTTTCTTTAAGAGGGCGTTGAGTTATGCGTGTTTCCAGCTTTCAGGGAAGGTAGCAGTGGTGAGGGAGGCGTTGATGACGTCTCGGAGGTGGGGTGCGATGATGTTGTCGGCCTTGTTGTAAATGTGGTGAGGACAGGGGTCGGAGGGTGATCCCGAGTGGATCGAGTTCATGACGCGGGTGGTTTCCTCGGTGGTGGTAGGGTTCCAGGCGAGGATGGTGGAGATGTCGTTCGCGGCTTCCGGGGGCGGGTTCATGTTGGTGGTCGTGAGGCTGTTGTAGATGTCGGCAATCTTACAGTGGAAGAAGGTCGCGAGGGAGTCGCAGAGGTCCTGTGAGGGAGGGATGGGGTTGGTTTCTGCGTCCGGGTTGGAGAGCTCTTTGACGATGCCAAATAGTTCCTTGCTGTTGTGGGCGTTGTTGTCAAGTCTGTTCTGGTAGGCTGTTTTTCGTGCGGTGCGGAGGCGTTGGTGGTGTTGGCGGGTGGTGTCCTTGAGAGCTGTCAGGTTTTCCTCTGTCGGGTTGAGGCGCCATGTCTTCTCGCGGAGGCGGCATTCTTTCTTGGAGTTTTTGAGTTCGGTGGTGAACCAGGAGTTTTTCTTGTGGTTGTTGGTGTTGGTTTGGGTCTTCAGATGGGCCAGGAGGTTGGCGCAGTCGGAGATCCAGTTGGTGAGGTTGTTGGCGGCCTCGTTGGGGTTGCTGGTGCTGGTGGGTTGGTTCAGGGAGAGCGTTGCTGCGAGTTGTTCTGTGGTGATTCGGTTCCAGTATCTTTTTGGTGGTTGCCGGGTGTGGTGATGCACGGTGGTTTTCTTGAAGCTGAAGTGGACGCAGCTGTGGTCCGACCATGTGAGTTCGGTGGTGTGGCTGAAGGTGATGTGTTTGCTTGAGGAGAAGATGGGGTCGAGCGTGTGTCCGGCGTAGTGGGTGGGGGTGTTGACCAGTTGTTTCAGTCCCAGGTTGGCGAGGTTGTCTAGAACGGCGGTGGTGTTGTTGTCGGTGTGGTTCTCCAGGTGAAAGTTGAGGTCTCCTAGGAGGATGTAGTCGGTGGATGAGAGTGCGTGGGGGTTGACGAAGTCTGCGATGTCTTCGCTGAACTTGGTGCGGGGTCCTGGTGGTCTGTACATGAGGGTGCCTCTTAGGGTTGTCTTGGGGTCGATGTGGATCGCGAAGTGGAGGTGTTCGGCGTCGGGAAGTGAGTTGTCGGTGTGGGTCGAGATGCTGATGGAGCTTTTGTGTGCGATGGCGATGCCTCCTCCGGTGCGGTTGAAGCGGTCTCTCCGGATGATTTTGTAGCCGTCGGGGATGGCTATGGCGATGTCGGGTGCCGAGGAGGGGTTCATCCAGGTCTCGGTGAGGAAGGCGATGTCTGGGTTCGTTGAGTTGATGAGGTTCCACAGTTCGATGGCGTGCCTGTGGACGGAGCGGGTGTTGACCAGGATGCATTCGAGGTTGCTTCCGGGGGCGTCGTTCTTGGTGGTGGCGGTGTGGGTCCTTAGGCAGGTGAAGCGGCAGTTGCTGCAGGTGAAGGGTCCGTGGGTACGTTTGGGGGAGCGCGGTAGCAGCCCGGCGCGCGGCCGGGGTTGAGGTTGGCGAGGGTGGCGGAGTTATAGGTCAAGCGGGGGGCGCGGGGGCCAGGGGTTCGGGCACTAGGCGCGGTCCAGGCGCAGACGGGCGCAGACGGGCTTGCCTTAGGCGCGCCTTCGACGCGCCAGCGGCGCGCCCGCTGCGCGAGTCTGCTGCGCGGCCTCGCAGCGGCCGCCATTTAAGGGGTAGGTGGGGAGGCGGGGTCAGCTGGGAGGCGGGAGGTGGGCGGGCAGGGGAGCTGGAAGCGGCAAAAAAGAGCGGCAAAAAAGAGCGGCAAAAAACGGCGGGAAAAGCGCGGTAGGAGCGGCGGGAAAAGCAGCAAGACGGCGAAAGGGAACAAGAGCCTACTAAATCTACTAAAAAGGAGGGGCTGAGAGGGGAGGACGGCGCACGGCACTCGGGGGCACACGCACGGGATACAAGGAGAGAAAAGGGGAATTTCAGTCACTCGGGGGCACACGCATGGGATACAAGGAGAGAGAAGGGATTTCAGTCAGCACCAGCACAAGCTCAAGCACTCGGGGTACACGGGCAAGAAGGGGGGAGCACACTCACAGGAGAGGAAGGCAGTCAGGGACTGGAGGCGCTGCGTGAGCAGGGGAGCGACCTACCCGAGGGTCAGTGGTCGCTACCTCTGCCTCGCAGCGGCCGCCATTTAAGGGGTAGGTGGGGAGGCGGGGTCAGCTGGGAGGCGGGAGGTGGGCGGGCAGGGGAGCTGGAAGCGGCAAAAAAGAGCGGCAAAAAAGAGCGGCAAAAAAAACGGCGGGAAAAGCGCGGTAGGAGCGGCGGGAAAAGCGGCAAGACGGCGAAAGGGAACAAGAGCCTACTAAATCTACTAAAAAGGAGGGGCTGAGAGGGGAGGACGGCGCACGGCACTCGGGGGCACACGCACGGGATACAAGGAGAGAAAAGGGGAATTTCAGTCACTCGGGGGCACACGCATGGGATACAAGGAGAGAAAAGGGATTTCAGTCAGCACCAGCACAAGCTCAAGCACTCGGGGTACACGGGCAAGAAGGGGGGAGCACACTCACAGGAGAGGAAGGCAGTCAGGGACTGGAGGCGCTGCGTGAGCAGGGGAGCGACCTACCCGAGGGTCAGTGGTCGCTACCTCTGCCTCGCAGCGGCCGCCATTTAAGGGGTAGGTGGGGAGGCGGGGTCAGCTGGGAGGTGGGAGGTGGGCGGGCAGGGGAGCTGGAAGCGGCAAAAAAGAGCGGCAAAAAAGAGCGGCAAAAAAAAACGGCAGGAAAAGCGCGGTAGGAGCGGCGGGAAAAGCGGCAAGACGGCGAAAGGGAACAAGAGCCTACTAAATCTACTAAAAAGGAGGGGCTGAGAGGGGAGGACGGCGCACGGCACTCAGGGGCACACGCACGGGATACAAGGAGAGAAAAGGGGAATTTCAGTCACTCGGGGGCACACGCATGGGATACAAGGAGAGAAAAGGGATTTCAGTCAGCACCAGCACAAGCTCAAGCACTCGGGGTACACGGGCAAGAAGGGGGGAGCACACTCACAGGAGAGGAAGGCAGTCAGGGACTGGAGGCGCTGCGTGAGCAGGGGAGCGACCTACCCGAGGGTCAGTGGTCGCTACCTCTGCCTCGCAGCGGCCGCCATTTAAGGGGTAGGTGGGGAGGCGGGGTCAGCTGGGAGGCGGGAGGTGGGCGGGCAGGGGAGCTGGAAGCGTCAAAAAAGAGCGGCAAAAAAGAGCGGCAAAAAAACGGCGGGAAAAGCGCGGTAGGAGCAGCGGGAAAAGCGGCAAGACGGCGAAAGGGAACAAGAGCCTACTAAATCTACTAAAAAGGAGGGGCTGAGAGGGGAGGACGGCGCACGGCACTCGGGGGCACACGCACGGGATACAAGGAGAGAAAAGGGGAATTTCAGTCACTCGGGGGCACACGCATGGGATACAAGGAGAGAAAAGGGATTTCAGTCAGCACCAGCACAAGCTCAAGCACTCGGGGTACACGGGCAAGAAGGGGGGAGCACACTCACAGGAGAGGAAGGCAGTCAGGGACTGGAGGCGCTGCGTGAGCAGGGGAGCGACCTACCCGAGGGTCACAGACTTTGGGTGTACAAGACCTCTTTCAAAGTGATAAGATGGAAGTTTGGAAGACTCCATTGGACTTGTTCCTTGTCATGTGGTGGCCCTGATACATCATGTGTGTCATCATGTGGTCAGAAAATATGTATTCCCGGACAAAATTCATGTTTGTTTCCTTTCATATCGGTTAAACACTCTTTTTGTATGAACTGTATGTCGCTTTTGATGTCTTTCATCATTGTAGGCCAAAGTGCCTATGGCACATCACTGACATTTGTTTGTGTTATACTACTAGATGCAAAAGCACTGGATTGTAACAACCCTTTGATTCAGAAACTGTTGTACTACCATCTGTCTGAGCTTTGCATTATATGATAATGAATTCCTTTTGTGAGGTAGGGGATGTGGCTCCAGCTGACGACATCAAACAATTTCATGTTTGCTTACTCTACAGGACAATGTCTGACATATCCCTTACATGTATGGTCTGGAGGTCTGTACCTGTAAATTTGAACATTTACCCAGTATGATCCAATCATGTATGATTAGCTATGTTTCAGACATATTGACAGCCTATACGCTGAATAATGTAAACAAATTTCTTCTTAGACAAGACACTTGTATGTATGTCTTTGTGTGGAATGGTTGTAATCCTGAGCTGGAGACTATGTACATGCAACATGTCCCTGCTTCCACAAGTAGCTTGTTTTTTTCAGTATGGTTGACATGTTTCTACACATTTACATTTTTAAATGTGACATTTTTAAGACAGCAGACAAGGAGTTTGTGACTTGTGAATTTAGTACACTGCTAAGGGTGAAGTCAAACTTGTGGCAAAAAGTAATATAAATGAAAAGTGAAGGGGTCAGTCATGATGAATCAAATCATAGGTGTAAATGCCACACCATCAGAAGTCCAAAGACCAGAGTACACCCTACACCAGAAAGGGAATAGGGTTCAGGATCAAGCCACAGAGTGAATGTATGACACACAAATTAGGACATTTCTTGTTGGAAGTGTTGGCTGTCTTGCCATCCACACCTCCTGGATTTTTACATGGACGTCCCCACTTGTGAGGGCTGGGGGGTTCAGCTGCTGCAGAATCAGGTGTGCCTGAGGGTGGGTGGTCCACTGACAGGGCCTCCCTTCCCATGTCTGCCGCAGATTTACTTAGGCTTGATGTTATTGCCCCAGAGGAAGGGGTAGAGGTTGGGGAAAACCCTTGCTGTATAGATGTCTGTCAGCACTCCTGTTAGGGTGGCTATGCTGGAATTATGGTCCTCCATATGTTGGTTCACGTCCATCTGCAGCTGCTTCATTTCCCAGAGTTAGGTCAGCACCTGGCCCATCACCCCTTGGGACTCATGATAGACCCCCAAGACTTAGCTGATGGCATCCTGGCTGTGAGTGGTCCCAGTGGATTTGCTCGGGTGGCGCACAGCATCCCTCCCATGAACCTTCCCTTTACAAGCCTGTACCCTTGGTACAGGGTGCCTTCTCCAGCTGGGTCCTGAACCCTCAGTATAAGGACTGTTGGTTTTGTACCTTAGGACTCAGGACTGGGGGCACAAGATGGTAGCAAATGTGCTACATACACAGGTTGGGGAGGACGTTGTTTTCCATGATGTTGAAGCAACGTGGGTGGAAGGTGTTGTTGTGGGCACAATGAGACTCACTATTGCTGTCTGACCAGACTGCCCAGATGAGCCAGGACCGGCATCCACATGCACATGTCCAGGAGTGTTGTCATCAATGACGGCTTCATCCAGAGGTGGATTGAGAGTCTGGTTGGTGGACAATGTCTGTCCAGGTGCTGTGTCAGCTCGATCTGTTGGGAAATACAGTACAATGTTGTTGGCTGAACTGTGGAATCTATAACCAAAGGATTTGTGTGACTGTAAGTTGAAAGCTTGGACACTCTTAAGTGGTAGGTTTGTTGATTGTACTATGTTACCATGGTTCTGAAGTTGCTGACATGACGTGTAAAGCTGCAGAAACTATTAGACTCAAACAGCTCATTAGGGGCCAGATGTAGGAAGATTCTGAATTGCGACCCGCAAATTGCGAGTCGCAATTCGGAATGTTGGATGGTGTGTGAGAAACAGGCGAACACAAAGTTTTGTGGTATGTGTAGCTGTAACCACCATATGAGCAGTGCTAAGTCAATGTCTTAACTGCCACTATCCATCTGATTAAGCTGCTTAATGCATTAGGAATACTTGATGTACACATTTGGTAAGGTGTCGTTCCTGTCCTCAATAGTTTCATTTTGAGATACCAGGACAAGAGCAAGCTAGGTAGACAGACACATCTCTGAGGTGGGCATGAGATGTAGATTGCTAACTCCCATGTGACTAAACATCATTTGAGAGATGGTGCACAGGTATATTTGGCAGAGAACTGAAAACTGCATGTTACAGAATCCTGGAGCTCGACGCTGAAACAGAAATGGTAACTAATGAGCGTGCATGTGGATGCCCGTTGCCATATCTTTCGATATGGGACTGCCAGCAGCAAGGGAGGATGGCCTGTATGCGGTAACAACCACTCCCATATATGTGAGTCACTATCCTTGAGACTCCTCTGACTCTTGTGGTTCCCCCAGCAGATTGTTGATACTGCTGATGCTGGAGGTGTTGGTCTTTTGACTCCGCCTGGGGGGACCCAACCCTGAAAGAGGAACCCCTTGTGATGGAGGAGGGGGGTAGGTATGTTTCAGTTATACAGTGCAGTTAGAGATATGCACTCCCACACCACTATGCTGCCATCACCACCAAGGGTGATGCCAGGTGTTGACCATATTCAAACTTTTGCCTATAAGTTGTATTTCCTGTGCATTTGCACATTAAAATGTAGCCAGACTAAGCACATTGATACCTAGAGTCCAGATATGGCATCCACAAACCCTACTGAGTGTTTACCACCCTTTTGGCAATAAGGGGATGAAAGGTGGGGTAAGGGAGGGTGTTGGGAGGTTATACAATCATTGTGCCTGTTGGGGTATATCACAAGGTGGGTGGCGGGGTGGGACAGGGCCTGCAGCAAGAGCAAATATCTGCTTCAGTGCTCACCAAACAGATGTATGGCTGGTGCAGGTTCGCAGAAATGATGATGCCTGGGGATGGTGGATGACCTCGCTCTTGGTTCGAGGATGGGACCCAGTGGTGAAGCGATACTTTGTTTCATCATCTGAAACGTTTCTGTGTGAAACAATAGTAAAAAGCTCCATAAGGTGGTAGCCTATCTTAAACGTCACTCTATAGACATTGCTATACTGCAGGAAACGCATTTGGCACCATGGAATAGGGGCTTATCCAATAGGACGTTGTAAAGTTAATACTACGCAACAGGGTTTACCCCAAATGCTAGGAGTGGTCTGGATTGGACTCGGAGACACTCCAGGATCCATTTGCAGGAGGTCAGAGTAGATCTAGGGTTGTGGTGTGCTATAGTAAAAGCAATTTCAAGGTATCATTGTTTCCCATCTATGGTCCCAATTAGAATGAACTGCACTTTTATTATACACTACGTGATTGCTTGGCCTAGTGGGTGGGTATTTCCCAAATGTGGGGCAGGGACTTCAATTGTGTTTCTGCCCAGCCTGTTATCATTCCAGGTGAGCTGCCTCTGAAGCAGCATGGACAGTAGCTGAGATTGTGGAACAGATTGGACTCCTAGATGTGTGGCACCAAATGTCTGCAGATGACCCAGAATACGCTCAGGGGCATATTTATACTCCGACTGCGCCGATTGTGCTTCATAAATTTTGACGCACAATCAGCGCAAACGTTGCCCCGTATTTAAACTTTGACGGCCGAGCCCGCGGACGACAAAATTCCGCTGTGTGCGGCTTTTTTTGGATGCGGCAACCCGCCTTGCATTAATTACGTGCAAGGTAGGCGTTCCCGTCCAAAAAATGGCTTAAAGGGCTATGCGTCGTATTTATGCTTCCCGGCAAAAATGACACACGGCCGGGAGGCGGAGCCAGAAAATGACGCACAGCCCGATTTGCGTAAAAAATTAACGCCTGGGTCAGGGCAGGCATTAAAACGGGGCAAACACACCTGTATTTAATCAGAACACACAGAACAAACAGCAGAACAGCAGAGCAGCAGCAGGGAGCCATGGAGGTGATTCTAATCCAGCGTGCACGCAGACGCAGAGCCCAGAAGCAACAACAGCAGCTGCAACAACACCAGCAGGGACCCCAAAGGCAGCACAGAAGGCAGGAGAGGATATTCCGCCCAAGAACAACCCTTCAGGGCCTCAGGGAACACAACATCATACAGAGGTACCGGTTGAACTGGCAGGCCATTCAGCAGCTGCTGCGAAACATTGAACAGCAGTTGGCCCCCACTTTGGTGACACCCCGCACCATCCCAACAGAAACAAAGCTGCTTGCCGTACTTCACCTGCTGGCAAGTGGCTCTTTCCAAACAACTGGTGCCCTGGTTGGCGGAATATCACAACCATCATACTCCGCCTTTTTGCCCAAAGTACTGGATGCCATCATTCGACTGACACCCCGCCACATCTGCTTCCCTAACACACTGCAGAAGCAGCAGGAAACAAAACAGGGGTTCTACTCAATCAGTGGCTTCCCACACGTCCTTGGTGCAATCGACTGCACACATGTACGCTTTGTGCCACCTGCTGCAACTGAACACCTCTACCGCAACAGGAAGCAAACACATTCCATCAACGTGCAGGCCATAGTCGATCACCAGGGATTGATCACCAACATCGTGGCTAAATATCCTGGGAGTGTACATGACTCATACATCTTCCGTCACTACACCATCAATGAACACTTCCAGGATGGACGGTATGGCAATGGACTACTTGTTGGTAAGTACAAAAACCTACTTATATACACACTGCACAGCAACCCTCTAGGACACACAACACATACACCACAACAGCAACATGTCAACAGGAACACACTGAGGTCCTGACATCACTAGCCATGTTTCTTAAGTCACCATTGAACCTGTCACACATCGGAAATTACTGTACAGCCTAATGTTAAGACATCAATGAGTGTGGTTGCCTAAATGTCACCTTGCAAATTGTAAGTGTCCCAATTACATTTACATTAATCCATTTCATAAGTTTCAAGGTATGGGATGTCCAGGGTACTTTGATATGAACGTATTAACAACACTTTCAATTTTAACTGTGCATGGAACTATCATCTCACCCCCAGTGAAGACACACGGACACCTGTATCACAAGTCACAATGCTAGGGAGGGCACACTGTACTGCAAATCCCAAAACATACTGCTGACAAACGGTTAACAGACAAACACTCGTTCAGCCAAGGAAACAACACAATGCAGATGGTACAGCCTACAAGCATAGGATGTCACATTAGTACACAAAAGAGTCACAGGCAACACAAGACAACTACTGCCATGAAAGGTCTTTTCAATAGTGCCAGCTACATCAACATGATCCCATTCATTTTCTCTTGCAGCTGATCAGAGGTATGGCATCTAGCCATGGATTATGACACCATTTGGCAACCCAAGTACAGCTGCAGAGCGTGCCTACAATGAGGCCCATAGGAGGACACGCAGCATTGTCGAGCGGACCTTCGACATCCTCAAGTCAAGGTTCCGCTGCCTTGACATCACTGGTGGTAGCCTCCTATATTCCCCCGAGATGGTCTGTAGGATCATCCTCACATGTGCAATATTGCACAACATTTGCATCAGAAGAAACATTCCCCTCCTGGAACCAGAGCCACACATGCCTGAAGAGGAGGAAGAGGAGGATGCTGGCCTGCAACAGGAGGGGGAACTACAGAACACAGCTGCTGGTATACGCAGGCGGCAACAGATTGTAAATAATTTCTTCTGAATATGATCACCTTCACCACTTTAGTTAACTAATTTAAATAAACACCTATTCTAATCACCATATCATGGTCTGGCTATTCCTTTTTGCACACCTTCATCTCTACTTATCAGAATAAGAGTGTAGCCTCATGGAGCATTGCTGAGATACTGAGTAGGACACGGAACATCCCAGAGGTAATGTGACGCCTAACATACAATGGTCACATACACACACACTCTTAATGACATATATCATGTACATATCTCCTTTGAAGGCCAATAGCAGAGGACCACAACTATTTCACACATACATGTTGAAAGCAAGGTCCAACGCAGCATCTGGCACACAACTATGATACCATCACTCAATAAGGGGAAAACAAGCCTCATACAGGAGGCAGTCAATGTGCTTTGGCATCACTAACAGGAATGTCTGACAAGACCCTTGACAGCAGTTAGTCCAACTGCATCCAATATTTTCAAGGAATATCTGTGACTAGAGTTCCATAGAAGCAGAACATAGACAGCAGAAGTGCCACACATATGAAATGCATTGCGCACATGACATTCTAAGCACATGTCAGCCCATTTCCTAACTCCTGACACACCCATGCACCTGGTCACAACCCACCTGTCGGAAGAGGTCCCTGGAATACTAAGATGTGTACCCTGATAATACCTCCTTTACACACACAGACCAACATTAGCAAACCAGTGTGCTACACCATTTCCTAAGGTATGCCATTGTCATATAACATCTGACTGCATGGACGTCAGGTCAATTTATACACTGTCTTCTAGTTTCAAAGCCCTGTTAGCACATGTAGATTGCTTCCCCTTGTGAAAATGTCTGCTGGCCCTTAGAATGCAAGTCTCACCTACAGGACTGGTGAGAAACAGATGCAGCCCACACCTGTGATCACCTCCATGCACACCACCCATTTAAAAAAGCACTGCCCCTGATGATGCCTGGAACAGCATAGGAGTTGCCATTATGTCAAATACACCGTCAACCATTGATACTAATTAAGCCATGTAACACAGCCCTTGGGTTCATTTGTCACCTTCAAAAACACAGGACGTACACAGTTTGACATGTCAATGTCTAGTTTGTCCTCCAAACAGTCTCAGTCAAACCACTGATTCTGTAACTTGTCCAGTAGCTGGCTCCTGAATCACCTTGCATTCTGTCAGCCTGACTGGCAACTGTCTGTGCGTCACACTAAAGTATCCCTGTGTCTACATATGAACCACACGTGCGTAAGAAAACCTCCCTTTCATCAGGGGGCATTGGGCATGGGCTTCTTCCATGCATACCCAAATACATTGTATAGCATCATCTGCCTTTTAACTGTACCATTTGAGTTACATCCTCTTGGAAATGCAAAATCCATGGCCCATCCCTTGTCTGGGTTGCATATATGCATGAATGACAAAGTGTGACAGTGTCCCAGGGTCATAGGCAGGGATTGGGTACGGGGCTTTCAGCAAAACCAGCAACCTCTGATAATGTCCGTGAATAATACACAAATGTCAGAACCATGACAGTTCACACACAGCATCACAGTGCGCACAACATAGTGATGGGCCGTGTGTGGTGAATAGCTGCGAGAATAAACAGCACAGAGGCTATGATGTTCCCAGATGCAGTGGGAAGTGCAGAGGCCAACCTGTGTAGAAATGTTGTAATGACACCTGCCGGAACATGACAACTGAGACATTATCTCACTCAGCACACCAAGGTTGCCCTGTTGACTGTCTCATTACACGTCTTTAGTGACAGGGTGGGACCATCCACATGTTGGTTCACATGTCCACATCTACTTTACTCACATTGATCAACCAAGGATACTCAGTAGTTACAGGAATAGCTGCCACTGACTCATGATGAGTCCTGGTTCGAACTGTGACAAATTACACCCCAAACAATCTACAGGATCATCATTGGACCACACACATGAACAAGACACCTATGTGCAATTGATCACTGGAAATATGTGGACACGTGCTGTCTTGTATGCTGGTCCACCACAGCCATTTGATAGTTGGGGCTTACTTCTATGGCCTCAACTGTGGTGTCATCATACATATAAGATTGACCCTTGTCTGTCTGTGCAAACAACATGGTACCCACTTCCTCAATACATGTGTATGAGTCACTGTGGGATTCATCAACTAGTGCCTAGGAAGCTCTTACCAATACTCTAGGACATAGGATGTAGAAAATGTGGACCATTGACATTTACATGCGTCTGCCATCCATCTGGTGCATGCTATGTCACATGTGGTGTCTACTTGACCCTAAAACTTGGAAGTATACTTCACGGGTGTTGTTACATGCATGACCTACACATGCCACTGCTCATTCCAAATTTGACTTGCATCTTTGGATTGGACATATGGACGTCACATTCATACAACCATATGTACAATAATGCTTCATGTGATATACACACAGACTTGGTCAACCAACACATTAGTTGTCAAAGCACACACTTTGAGCCAAAGACATTTAGGTATTGTACATATTTGCGTCACATCCTCTCCTCATGACAAACATGCACAATATGTAGGTCACACTTATGACCATCTATGACGTCAGCCAACTGTGAACATACTGTGAAGGGTGTAGTGGATGATGTTCCGCTGCAGTATGATGTCACACATGTGAACATACACCGTCAACACCATACTGTCTTCAATTAGCCAATCTCTGATGTGTTCCAAATGTAAAATAACCAAAAAACAAGTAAAAATGCCCCAAACCAGTTAATGCACTGTAATTTTGACGTCCCTAGCGGTGTGCGTCATTTTTTGTTTACCAAAACTGTATTTGCGTCATTTTTTTTGACGCACAGGAGTGAAATTTAGCCCGCATCCAGATATTTGTACAGTCCATGTATCATTATGTGGATGCGGGTTAATATTCACGTCTGCACGTCAAAAAAAATGACGCAAATACAGTATTGTGCAACAAAAAATGACGCATAACGTGAAAAAGACGGGACTTTTCATACAGGAAGTGATGTAATAGGATATCCTGTTTACAGATCATGTACAGTGGGTGTACTTTCACTTTGCAGTCGATCATCCTACTAGACTGTGTGGCTGTGTAGAGAGTGTTGTCCTGAGATTTTGTGCTGTATTTGTCCTGTGTGCTATCTGTAAAGTCCTTTTGTGAATTAAATATTGTTTGTGTATACTGTACTCCTGTGTTTTGTCTACATTTGTCCATTTATCTTGTGTATTTCTTGTTTGTGGGAGTCTGTTGTGGGTAGTGTTAGTTTGGGGATAGTTGGGCTCTTTTAGTGTTTAGGTTTACTTTATTTCTGTCTTTTTACCCCTACTTTCACCCTTTTCCCCTTTCTATTTCTTTTACCCCTATTCCTTATCTTCAACTATAAGTATGTCTGGTAGGCCACGTTTTGGCAGGATGGGGGAAGAGGAGTTGGGGGGCTTCATCTGGCTGGTGACACATTTCTTGCCGATCATGATCCAGGCAGGGGGCAGGGTCATACAGTGGTACCCGACAGAGGCGCGCAGAATCCAGTGGGGAAAGGTGCTGCATCACCTGCAGCGTGTGTATGCCAGCCAGAGGAGTGACCACCAGCTGAAGCACCAGTGGGCTGACCTCATCACCAGGGAGCAGGATCTCTTGGACCACCTGGGAATCATGATTGGTGGCACTGTTGGTGAGTACGACAATTGTTAATGTGCACGATTAAATGCTCTGTAGTGACATCAGGGGATTAGTGCAATGTCTGCCAGCTAACTTGATGACCGTGTGTAATGCTGGGGAAATATAAGGGGATCATTGATGCAATATGGCAAGGATCACAATTGCTAGCTGTCAGGTAGCACGTGCTCAGCAAACTTCCAGGTAACTTTACCATGAAGGAAATTGGTGTGGCCTTTTTGTCAGCACAGCTAACAAAATAGGAGCCAATCATGTCTATATGGGGTATTATTGACAGAGAAGTACAGTTGCACCAACATTTAGGCCAACTATGTTGACGCAATTGCTAGACTGACTTTAGAATCACTACATGATGCTGAAAATGAGTGCTGCTTTCACGTCAATTGATAATAGCAAAGTGGCTCAAACTTTGGTCTCATGTTAGTCTGGTGAGTGTGGAAGAAAAGCGTTCACAGAAGTACTATGAATGTGTGGGATTATTTGGTTTCTTGATCTTTTTGGATACATGTCAGTTCAGGATTTTAAAACATAGTGAAAAGGTGTAAGGTGCCCTCAGCTAACATCTTAAGATGTTTGTTGGAATTAGTTAAGCCACAATCCAAATATGGATGGCAGTCCAAGTGTATGCACATGGCTTCATGTCTCCATGGTTAGTGCAAATCACCATAGCTGGGCCACATCAATTGACTATACTGTAACAACAGGATGGCTTACAGGAGTCCCTGCCCCTCCCTCTGTACATTGGGCCTATGTGCAATAAATGTGTCATGGCCACAAGGCATGTTTGACTGGTAATGCAGTCCTCAAGCAACCAGGCATTGGATGTTTCTCTTGGATGCACATGATGAGACGATTACACTCCATATTTTTTAGTGCTCACTGATTATGGAGCAAGTTTGCAACCACATGATAGTTAGGGCCAATGTATGTGTGCATATATGTGTGTAACTGTCACAGGAGACCCATGCTATGTACAAGTTGGCCGTGAAAAATCAGATGCAGTACCATCATGTCTGAATGGCTGCCATGTCCTTATTCAGCCTACACATTGTAAATGATTATGAAATTGTTGCACTGTGCACAGATTTTGAGCACATTTCTTCCTTCCATACCTTACAGGTGGGCCGGCACCCTACACTGTGTAAGTGTTGATATGTCTGTTATGTGTTGTGTTTGCTGGTTATGGACTCGTGTGAGTTGGACGCATAGCAAGGTGTGATGCGTTGGGCAAGTTTTTCACTTGTTCCATGAGTGGGAATGCAGTTCTCACATGTTTTGAGTTTGCCAACGCGTATCCAATGGTATCATGTAGGGATTGTAGGACATCCCTGTAGGCCCCACTGTGAGTACAGGGGATAGTCATGTGTCTGACACTTGTATCACCAAGAGCCGCACTGGAAGTCAGCCCCTATTTAGTCAGCCTGTCAGACCCACATTCTCTAAGATTGCTGGAGCTAATAGCTTCCCAATAGACATCTGCTTCACTATTTACCTACGTAAGTTTGAAACAGTAGGTAGAACCTCCTAGCAGCATGTACTTCCACATGTAGTGCATCAAGTCTGTGGAACCTGAGTGTAATGGCCTAGGTGTGCATGCAATTCATGATCATGGGTGTTCTAGCAACTCTGTGTCTGATGTAAGTCAGGCCTCACTGGAAGTATATGTTGTGTACTATGTTCTGCATTTCTTGACATGTCTGACCCTATGAGTGCTCTAGGGTTTGCTGACTCCAAATTGTAGATAGACCTTACCTGTGGTGTGTCTGTAGAGACAAACATGTGTGGAGTTGCCTATACACTCCTCGGTGTACATGTTGTTGGCAAATTATAGTTGTGTATCCACCGCCCCCCCTCAAACACGGCCATGGGTTTGTGAATGGGGTACCTAGTATTGATGCTACCAGTATGTTACACATACCTGTGAATAAGTGACGGTTTGGTTGCATACTAGTATACACACTCAGGTTTGGCACTTGGTACCATACTGGAAAGTCCAGTTACAACTTGCAGACCATGTGGCTTTAGTTTTGCTTTCCGTACACTGACATTTGTAGCCCAGCTCTTGGTGGAGGATATGCAGCATGATTCTTAGATGCTAACTGGCAGAACTCAGATTGCAAGTCAAAGCCAGTTGTTACCCATCTTGTGGGTTATGGATGTGCTTTGTGTGATGTCACCTTTGTTGTCTGGCCTGCCATATACATCCTCAGGGACATTCAATGCTCTGTATCGTGATATGAGCTGTTACAAGTACAGTAGATGTAATGTCTGATTAACTTGCTGTGCCGTTTCACACAATGCAGTTACTAATGTAGCATATCTGCATTTGTCCTCACAGCAGCTAGCATGACTCAAGACCAGGTCGATTGAATTTCAGCATCGGGCCATGCTATACCAGCACATCCTGCTGGTGGAGTCGGGGTTCCGGAAGATGGCCTGGCGATATCGCCATGAACGTGCCTCCGGGGCATGGCGAGCCTTCCCACAGGGTGGGCCTACTTTGCCCACCACAGCCACCACAGCAACAACCACCAATCCAAGCCAGGTGGCCCCACCCACAGCTGCCACTGTAGATCCAACATCTGCTGGACTTCCTGGCCACAGCATTGCCACCGGTGCAGGACAGCCCACACAGACCTCCTCCACCGGTACCCAGACTGCCACTGCTCCAGCTGTTGACCCTGCAGCCTTCAATAGACTTGAACATAAGATGGACAAAGTGCTGCGCAAGGTGAGCCACCTGAGCCAGGACGTGCGGCACATTAAACGGCGTTTCAAGGATATAAAGAGGACCCTCCGGAGGGCCAACCTCTAGACAGTTGATGTGATAGACATGATACCCTCCCCTCCCTCCTCTTTCCTTGTTCTTATAGTTAGTGGGCTTAGGGGGCTTAGTGTTAGGTTAGTATAGGCTGTTAGTTTAGTTAGTGTTAGTGGGTGGTGGGTCCTGCTTGTTTCTTTTTTGACTTATTACATGTGTGGGTGGGGGCTATGTTGGGGTTCTTGTGTGTAAAAAATAATAATAATAATAATAATAATTAAAAATTAAAAATACCCCAAAAATATATATTTGTTTAGGATAGTATAGTATGTGTTTAGGTTAGTATGTGTTGTCGTCCATGTGTCCCGTCTCATAAGGGAGGTGGGGGGTAGATGTTTAGAACGTTTTGTTACATGTGATTAGTAAGTGTAGCTTAGGTTAGTTATGGACAGTTGTGGGTAATGAGTAGTCAGGGTAGATTAGTGTAGGTAAGATTTTTCCTTCAGTTTCCTCATCTATGGTTAGCTTTTAATAAATATTTGGTTACCCCTTAATAGTATGTGTTTAATGGTACTTGATCGTGGGTTTGGATTCAGTGTACATCAATTTTGTACTATAACATCTGTGTCCTATGCTACAAACAAATCCCAACTGAGTTGTACGATTGGCAGCTAGCCCAGAGCTACCTTGCAAAGTGTCTACCCTTTGTTGCAACCACCAATCACAGTTAATATGGTTCCCAATGTGTTTCTGTTGATAAGTGTGTTTTCAAAGTCACTAACAGTGCTTCCAGACATGATATTGGGGAAACAGTTTTAGGTCTGACTGCAGTGTGATGATCATGCACACCCTTATAAGATGAGTTCTCATTGGCAATATTGTATTCTTGTCTTCATGACCCTCATACATCAATTGTGACACAGTTCGGCATGATTACCTATTTGTATGTTAACTCAGGCACCTTCATTTATGCAGTTTTTTTTTGTGTTTACTTAGATTAGTGTGGCTTGTTTATTGTGTTATTTTTGCATGTTGACAACATTTAGCATGCACTATTTGATGACTTAGTTATCCCCTGAGGAAGCATTCTTCTGTCCAACACAGCATGATGGTGTATGGTTTCTCACTTCATGAGATTTGTCCCTCAGGATGGGCAGAGTATGATGCAATCATGGTCACTGTGCAGATTTCTCTAACTACATAATATCAGGACAGTTGTATTGACAAGCTACGTAATTTGACAGTAGGCACATTTCAGTGATCTACTGCACAGTTGATATGTCACATTACCCAGAGACAGATTTGTTGTGTAAGTGCTATTTATTGAAAAGTGCTGTAGTGCTATCTGTACATTGTTCATGATTGTGAGTCCATTATAGTGACATCTTCCATTGTGATCCAACACAATGGTTTACCAAAATGCTTTTGTCATGCTGGGGCTGCTGGTTCAGACAGTGCAGAGGGACAGACTTAGCCAATGAGTAGGAGAGAGACAATCACTGGGCTGGGTGACAAGATATACAGTGGTTAGCAGAACAGTGCTTGAGTACAATTATTGTAAGACTGTCATGTTTCAAAACGCAGGACTTTGGTAATAGTTGGCCATGTGGCAGGGACTAATGCTTCCAGGTACTTTTCCTTGTGAATGTGATCTGTTCCATGTCTTCTTCTTCTGATGTGTGTGTTGCCTGCTTTGTCTTTGTTGTTGTTGGTTGTGAAGGGGCAACACACACCTCAGTGTTAGAAGACGTGGAGTCAGACATCCCGGTCGCTGCTCCCTGTGAAGGTCTTAAGGGCAGTACTGCTGCAAGGAGGGCCTGCTGGTTCTTGAGAATAGCAGCCACATCACGATGGTAGGCAGCCAGGTCAGCCCTCAGGGGTTCAATGTTGCATTCGTGCACGCGTTGACAGGATTGTTGTTGTAGGTGTTGGGTCAACTGTATTACAGCTGTGCTGATTTCCTTCTGGGTTCTCTGCAGTTCCTGCAAGATAGATGTTAGGGCTTGCATAGCTGCTGCCTGATCTGCAGATGACATCATGCATGAACGCACCCCCTCTAGACTGGCTGCCATGTTTTGCATCCCCACCCACACCTCCTTGGCCAGCTCCCGCTGTACTCCCACTACAGTTCTCTCAAAGCTGGTGCCAGTGTCGTCTGAGTCCTCAGCTGTATTGGAGCTGGCAGGTCTTACAATTGGGGTGGCGGGTGGTTCCTCTGCAATGGCTGCTTGTTCTGTGCTCCTCCTTCTGACAGAAGGTGGGGTCTGGAGGGTTTCAAGGACCTTTTGGATAGTCTCCTGGGGAATGTTTATCGGCTCGTCATCCATGTCATCAGGGAAATCTGGGACAGGCATATCGGCAGGAGATCCATCTTCCTCTGCAATGAAATAGGGTACAATTAGTGTGTCTGTGTTGTGGCAATTTTGATGTGACGTGCCTGCGCTTTGATGAATTCACTTTGTGATCTTGTTTTGTGTTAATATCTGCAGTCCTTCAGATGGGCCCACCCGTGTGTCACATGTATGTTATTGAGTTATTAGACTTGTCAGCCTCCTCGCCTCTAGAATTGCCACCTTCTTTTCCTACTCGACCCTCTGTGTACATCCATTCTCATGGTGAGACCTTTCACTGGCTGTGGGTGTTCTGATGGCCCTGGCAGCACACTTAACAATCTGGACCTGCCCCAATCCCTGATCATTCACATCTACTTAAATGTAATTGACATGTGGCATATCCTATGCATGGCAATGTTATGATCCGATATGGATGTTGACATTGTTAATGGGTCCTGCTGATGTTGGGTAATGTGTGTTACATTGGATTGCCCTGATAGTCGTATCAGTGTCCTATTTCATCCTCTGACTGTGCAGGTATATTTCAGTGACCAGTTACATGTGTCCCCTCCTCTATGCTGTTGTCTGAGCAGTATGACATTTGGGATGTTGCCTTGTTACCCAGGCACAGGATGGACCCTGACATATGCAGCATGGGTGTGTCCTTAGTGCTGTGTCGCTCCTATTGTTGTTTACTTTGGCTGATGTTTGTGACAACTATGGGCATTGACATTTGAGTTTACTGGGGCCTTTGTCTTGTTTCTGGGGATTGTTGCAGATGTCATCCTCAACCCTCTAATTTAGGTGTGTATGATCCATGGGGAGGTAACTGCCATAGACTACTTGAGCTGCACACAGATCAAAGGTGGTAGTGGCAACTGTTGTCGCAGTTACATTGCAGTTGTCGGTTTGGCTAGAGGATTGCTAATAGGGCCCTAGTTAATGTAGGAGGTATGTTGGCTGACGAGTGCCAGGATGTAAGTTTGACGTAGTGGCCTTCCCTCCTGTCGTGGCTTTCCCTTTGCTCCATCGTTGGCATGACAGCATGCCCCCATGGGACTGTTGTTGGTGTAGTGTAATGGTGTGCCCCAGCTTCTGGCTGTGCAGGCCATGCCCCAATGCCATGCCCCTTTACCCATGCCACTCCATGTATATGTTGACTTCCATGCATTTTGTGGTCGGTATCCCCCCCGCTTGCAGTTAACATTTGTGCATTTTAATTCCCCATGCAACTTACCCTGCATGTGCGTTGTCTCCTGGTAGTCTGCGCTGTCCTGTCCTTGAATCCCTGTGACGATCTCCTCAGGGATGACGGCTGCAACCATCTCCTCCATGTGGTCCAGGGCCTCCTGGTGTGCTGGATTCCCCCCTCCAGTCTGCAGTGCTGCCTTCCTGTTCCTTGCCATCTTTTCCTTGGTCCTGCGTTTGCAGTCATGCCAGCGTTTCTTGCACTCGATGACTGTTCTGCGTACTTCAGCCACACTGTTAATCTTGTCGACAATTTGTTGCCATATTGCCTCTCTCCTACTGATTGGCAACTTTGATGTGACAAACAGTTGGTGCTGGTGTTCTGTCACCTCTTTAACCAGAATTTCCTGCTCCTCTGCACTAAAGTGACACTTTCTTTTCTTCTTAATAGTGTCCTGGTTCTTGTGTGGCGCCTCATGGCTGATGGCCCTGGCAGCACACTTAACAATCTGGACCTGCCCCAATCCCTGATCATTCACATCTACTTAAATGTAATTGACATGTGGCATATCCTATGCATGGCAATGTTATGATCCGATATGGATGTTGACATTGTTAATGGGTCCTGCTGATGTTGGGTAATGTGTGTTACATTGGATTGCCCTGATAGTCGTATCTGTGTCCTATTTCATCCTCTGACTGTGCAGGTGTATTTCAGTGACCAGTTACATGTGTCCCCTCCTCTATGCTGTTGTCTGAGCAGTATGACATTTGGGATGTTGCCTTGTTACCCAGGCACAGGATGGACCTTGACATATGCAGCATGGGTGTGTCCTTAGTGCTGTGTCGCTCCTATTGTTGTTTACTTTGGCTGATGTTTGAGACAACTATGGGCATTGACATTTGAGTTTACTGGGGCCTTTGTCTTGTTTCTGGGGATTGTTGCAGATGTCATCCTCAACCCTCTAATTTAGGTGTGTATGATCCATGGGGAGGTAACTGCCATAGACTACTTGAGCTGCACACAGATCAAAGGTGGTAGTGGCAACTGTTGTCGCAGTTACATTGCAGTTGTCGGTTTGGCTAGAGGATTGCTAATAGGGCCCTAGTTAATGTAGGAGGTATGTTGGCTGACGAGTGCCAGGATGTAAGTTTGACGTAGTGGCCTTCCCTCCTGTCGTGGCTTTCCCTTTGCTCCATCGTTGGCATGACAGCATGCCCCCATGGGACTGTTGTTGGTGTAGTGTAATGGTGTGCCCCAGCTTCTGGCTGTGCAGGCCATGCCCCAATGCCATGCCCCTTTACCCATGCCACTCCATGTATATGTTGACTTCCATGCATTTTGTGGTCGGTATCCCCCCGCTTGCAGTTAACATTTGTGCATTTTAATTCCCCATGCAACTTACCCTGCATGTGCGTTGTCTCCTGGTAGTCTGCGCTGTCCTGTCCTTGAATCCCTGTGACGATCTCCTCAGGGATGACGCCTGCAACCATCTCCTCCATGTGGTCCAGGGCCTCCTGGTGTGCTGGATTCCCTCCTCCAGTCTGCAGTGCTGCCTTCCTGTTCATTGCCATCTTTTCCTTGGTCCTGCATTTGCAGTCATGCCACCGTTTCTTGCACTCGATGACTGTTCTGCGTACTTCAGCCACACTGTTAATCTTGTCGACAATTTGTTGCCATATTGCCTCTCTCCTACTGATTGGCAACTTTGATGTGACAAACAGTTGGTGCTGGTGTTCTGTCACCTCTTTAACCAGAATTTCCTGCTCCTCTGCACTAAAGCGACACCTTCTTTTCTTCTTAATAGTGTCCTGGTTCTTGTGTGGCTCCTCCTGGCTAGTTCCTGGTCTGCTGTTATCTTCCTGGGGTCTTTAGTGGTGTCTGGGATCCATTTTAGCTCTCGTCTGGTGAAATGGCTGTGTTCGCTGTGTTTTTTGATGCTATTGCGTCAAAAAGAAAATGGCGCGTATCCGGTTTGCGGTGTCGTAAATCGACCCACAGTCATTTCCGCTGCGTTAACGTCATTTTCCTTTACGACTTGACGACGCGGTGTGCATCAAAAATAATGACTCCAACCTGTTGTTTGCGCCGCCGTGTGTCAAAGTATAAATATGACGCCCACACGGCGCACCAAAATGGCGTTAGCCGGCGGTAATATTTTTGACGCAAAACTGCGCCGGCGCAGTTTTACGTCAATAAGTATAAATATGGGCCCCAGTACTGATTATCATTCTGAGTTGTTTGATACCAAACAACCCAGGGTTCAGAGAAGCCATCATGTAGCTGGGAAACCCGTGTTGACCAATGCCCAGCACATATATTAAAATGGCTGCTCTGCTCACTCACTATGTCTCAGGTTTTGCAAGGACACAGTGGGGTCATATTCCTCATGCAGCTATGAACTCACATATAATATGGTGCACCCTGCCTTAGGGCTGGAAGGCCTGCCAGAGGGGTGTCTTATCCATAGTGTATGCAGTATATGTTAGACAGGGCACACAGGGAGTGTGCCATGTGGAGTTTATGTTTTAGGTTTGCACCAGGACACCCAGCCTGCAATGGCAGTGCTGGGTGCATCTTGATTCATGGCCCGAAAGGGTTGCAGAATCAGTGCTGCGGCCCTCAGGGACCTACCCTAAGCAACCCATGCCATGGGTACCTAAGTACCTTTTACTAGGGACTTATAGTGGTATCAAAAAATGCTTCCATTTACCTTTACAATGTTTTAGGGATATAACTCTGGCACTGGGAACCTGGTTAGCAGGATCCTAATGCACTTCAGTCCAAGTTGCATTCAGAAGTCAGGCAAAAAGTGTGGGGGGGTACCACAACAAAGTGCAAGTTTCCCACACAAACATCTTGGCCGAATTTAATAGCAAGGTGTCTGAATGGCTGCGACCCATAAGTCTTTCAAATTGGATTTGTTACCACGGACACTGACAATAACATAGTCAAGGCCATGGCAGACAATGGCTATTTCAAGGCACTGCAGCAATCTAGTTGTGCAATACTTTCATAAAAAAGAAGGCACAGTCAGCAGCATATTGACCACCCGCAGACACATCTTCACTCCTTTCAGCCATTCTTTTAAAGCCCAGATACAGTTGTGGATGATTCAGCATGATAACAGAATACCAGTGAAAGCTCTGATACAGGAAGTGCAAACATATTGGAACTCAACCTATTATATGTGTAAACATCTGTTTGAGCAGTACAAACAGATCAATGACTATGTTGTTCAAAGAGGAGGGGATGTAATTGGGAAAGGTATGACCATGGATGCAGACAAACGGGGCTTAGTCAAATGCCTCACACAGGTGTTGCTCCCTTTTGAGGTTCTGAAGCGGAAAGTTAGCAAGGAGGACAGTACAATGGGTCAAGCTATCCCATTATTGCATCTGCTACAGGAGCAGCTAAAGAAGGTGTCTGAAAGGTTCCCATTCTGGGGTGCAAACAAAAACCCAGAAGTGCATTCTTTGGTTGAGAGCCTAAACTACCACTTGACTTGTAATGCAAGGCTGCAAAATGACATTATCTCATGCAAAGAGTATATCTGTGCCACCTTACTTGATCCATACGACAAAATAATTATTTCTGCTTTCATTCCTTTTTCTAAAGGGGATGTTTCGCAATACAAGAGGTGGTTGGTGGAGCAAGCAGGAGAACTGTAAGAAGAATGGCAGAACTTAGAGTCTCACTCCCCAGTTCTGGGGTGCCACCTTCAACTTCCAGAGAGGGCTCATATCCGCCAACCCCATCAATAAGAAAACTGGCAACAACAGCGACAAAAGAATCAGACCCAAACCTCGGCATTGGCCTAGTTTCAAGTGGCAGGTTTTAAGTCCAATGTAGGGACGAAGGCAAAAGCGGTCGGACAAGTGGCAGCACCAGTGACCATTCACAGGATGGTCCAGGAGTATCTGGATGACCGAAAGATGTGTATGTGGATCAAATTCCATTGGTGTATTGGTATGGGAAGGTGCACCAATGGCCAGAGCAATGCAGGCTGGCAATACAGTTTCTGGCGTGTCCTGTAGCCAGCATGTCTGCTGAACGTGTGTCCAATACAGCTGGTACATTCTTTCAGTAAGAAGGACCAATTTCCTCCCTGAATATGTGGAGAGATTAACAATGATCAAAATGAACCATCATTTTATTTCACCTATTTACACCCTTCCCGAAACACCACAGGAGGAGGAAGAAGATGATTAGTCAGAATCAAGTGTGTTAGCTGATCAGCTTTTGGGTGAACCACCAGAGTTTGAGGATGAACTACTTTCTGGACTGAGTATGCCAGTGCCACCATAGAATCTTTGAATTCTTTCTCACAGAATTTTTTTTCATTCTTTCTTTGCAAAAAAAATGCTAGTGCAACAACATGTTTGTGTTGTAGTTGTGCTGCCCCACCATTTTATAGTCACATATAAGCCTAGATTGGAGTTGGACCTGTGTGCAATGAAGAAGCCCCCACATTACTTTCAGGACTTAGGAGATGATTCCTGCCTCCCTCGTATGCCATTGCCTATCCTATTGTTTTTACATCATCTAGCAGGGCTGCCCTAGAAGATCATTGGTTAAAAGACTGCCAATACTAATATCATCAAAGAAGAGATATTTTGTTCAACCACAGTGTTTGGAATGGAAGAGGTACTAAGTAATTATTGCACCAATGAGTGGTGATATATAATGAGTGATTGTGAATGCGTGGGTGATTACTGATGTATGTGGTGGCTGCCACCAGAGAGGGAGGGACTTCCACAAATATGTAATCTTGTTTCTGATGATTTCCATGGTTTGGGGCTGATGGGTGATCATTTTGTTCCTGAAAGTGATTGGCCTTTCAAACTTAGTGAAATTTGCCTGCAGGGTCCACTCATTTTTTCTGGTTCCTCACAACAGACCAGCCACTTTAGTTACCAAACTCAAATCTACACAAAATACTCCAGTTCTATTTCTCTATTTGTTCTTCAACAGCAGTGCACTTCACAAGTCTATCTCGCTTGGTTTGGGACTGGGACAGAGGTAATCTGAAGGAGGAGGAGGAAGGGACTCAGGGCGGGACTACCTCAACAGCTAGAAGGAGAAAGTTATCAACTTCAAAGAGAAACCATGATAATAGCAAAGACTCTGAGGCTTAGTACTCACTCACTTAGCCCTTTGAACTGGAGAGAAGTGCGTTGTTTTGGAAATGTATGAATGTATGTGTGAAATGATTTGTTTGCTGCATTGCTGGCTCAAACGTGAAACTCCTTTTATGTTCTTGCTCTGAGTCTTCTTGGTACACTCCTGACTCAGCATGATGCTTACATTGCTTCCTTTTGTTCTTCTCATTCAACCTATAATACTGCAACTGTTTTTTTTTCAATACACAGGCCTTCTTGTAGTCCCTCCTTACCTACTAGACTCCAGCTTACCTACCGGACAGGTTAAGAGTCAGACAGGTACCCTTGGACATTCCAAGAAGAATGCATCGCTCAATTTGACAATACAGTATAATTTTTCTTTTAACAATCACAATTTTCAGAACTGGGTGATTTAACTTCAATCTTCCATAGAAGACATAAATATTAGACGTGGCACCTCTTGGCATGAATTCCCTGTACTTTGTGCTTCTGACCTCCTGTTTTTGGACCCTGTGCTGTGATTCGTTTTTGCTGGTTTTGATACTCTTGGGAACTTTACCACTGCTAATCAGTGCTCTCTGTCTAACGGATATTGGTGGTAGGTTTTCCATGATTGACACATTTGATTTACTAATAAGTCCCTAGTAAAGAGCACCATGGCCCTTATTATGACATTGGCGGTAAATCCTACTTACCGCTGCAGTGACGGCCGCCAACATACTGCCGCAGTGGCAAATATCCGTTTGCCATATTATAACACACACACACTAAACTGACAGAATACTGTCACAAACACAAATCCACAAGCCCAAAGTTCAGTGCAAAAGTGGCGGTACCAACACCCATACCGTTACGCCAACAAAACAACGCCCACATATTATAATCCACGAATCACCACGGCGGACATTCAATGGTGGTAAACCATTGGCGGTACACACCTGCGCGCTCAGAATGGCCACCCTACTACAAAACAAAACAGCATTGGCTAAAACTAAACACACACACCTGTCACTCATACACACACCACACCCACCCACCCATAGCACTATAAAACACACACCCACATCACACACCACCCTTTACGAATACCAATAAGCGCCTCAAGACTAACACGAAGACCACTGAGACAACTACACACACACATCACAAACATCCATATATCCGTCTCACACACCCCACATCACTCAACACCCTCTGCACAACACACACCACACAACACCCATGTCCCCACAAAGACACCCCCGTTTCACAGATGAGGAGTTGAGGGTCGTGGTGGAGGAAATAGTCAGGGTAGAGCCACAACTGTCTGGAGCACAGGTACAGCAAATATCCATTGCACGGAAGATAGAGCTATGGCAGAGAATCGTGGACAGGGTGAACGCCGTGGGACAGCATCCACAACAGTCATATGGCACCTACACATATGACTAACCCCAATGCCAATCCCTGCATGCCATACCAATGCATGGACAGCCCTCCCAACCCTTCATGGACACCCATCACCAAAGCATGCACACCATGGAGAACTAACAAGCACACAAAACATCACCATACACCAACAAAGGTGGCAGGGCAACAGCAACAATAGAGGGGAAGAATGGATTGTACAATATGTCACAGACATGAAGTGTAATACATCACTTACATCCCCACAGGTGTCCCAGCCAATCTCAGCGGCGAGGAGGTGTCATGACTAACCATTCCCCCAACAGAAGACGCCACCAGTGAGGACAGTAACTCTGGACTACAGGATCTGGATGAACTATGTGGCCCATCAGAGAACACTGGTCAGTCGGCCCCCCAGCCCACTCACAGTCAACCACGGAGTGCCCCCCATCAGCAGCCAATACCACAACACCCACACAATGTCCCCACATCTCTGTCCCCAGGACACGTCAATCAACAGTATTCCCACCTGTACAGGGAGCCCAGTCCATACCTCACACCCAAGACAATCAGGGACCTGGGGTCAGTGGGCACACCATTCAGGGGACAGAGGCACAGGAGAAAAGAGACACTGTGAGGACTGCTTTGCGCCAGGGAGAGGACAGGCCCAGGAAACCGACTCTCCAGGAGGCACTCACCAATGTCCTGGGGGCTTACTAAAAATCCCAGGACAAGATGGGCCAGATCCTAACCAATATGCAGGAGAACAAGCGGCTGCAGGAGGTACACCATCCGGAGGTCAGGGAGGATTTGCAGGCCCTTAACACCACCATGGTCTCCATAGTAGTGGTATTGGCAGATATGGCCAACAACATAGGGGAATGGACAGCAAACCAGAGGGCCCCTACCACCAGCCAGACGAGTTACCAGCCCACCTCTTCCGCTGCAGTTGGTGAGCAGTAGGCACTGCCACAGAACCCACAGGCCACCAGCACCCCTCCTCCTGCAAAAGGTGAACCACCCTGCAAATGTTCCCTGCGACCCAGACAGAAGCCAGAGACACATGCCAAGGACAAGACCACCACCAAGAAATGAGACCCTCCTGAATGTCCCCCTTGTGTCCCACCTTGTCACCTTGTCCACTTTGAACTGCCTTTGTTCCCCTTCCTATGGCCCCTTGGACACTGGACCTGTGCTACAAGCAGACTGGAACAATACCCTGGACTTTCCTCTACCATCACCCCATTCCATTGCACTTTTCCATCAATTATTTGCACTACAATAAACACCCTTGAACACAAGTTTTATGTGATGAAAATGTGTATATATGGAAACAGTTACATCTTGTACAAAAGATCTGAACACCGTGATAGCATACATTTTAAGACCTGTATCTGTCTATAGACATCACATCAGTAGACTGTTGTCATCACCAACATCTGCAAAATGAGAAGCCATAGGTGGCAGTAAGTAGAGATGCAAAGGACGTGAATGCCATCCTACTACAGCCACACAGAACCCATCAACAATCAGAGGAATGGTCAGTTCCACTTTCTCTCCTGTGTGTCATTGTAAGTATTTACGTGTTCTGTTGTCCACATCCTCATCCTCTGCCTCCTCATCCTCACTGTCCTCAAGGTCTACTGCTGCCACAGGGGCATTTCCAGTCTCCTTATCCTGCAGATAAGGCACAAGTCATCTGAGTGTCAGGTTGTACAACATGCAGCATGCCACTACTATCTGGCAGACCTTCTCGGGTGAGTAGCACAGGGATCCACCAGTTAGATGGACGCATCTGAACCTGCCCTTCAGGAGGCCAAAGATCCTCTCAATAAGTCTCCTGATTCACCCATGTGCATCATTATAACGATTCTCAGCCCCTATCCTGGCATTCCTCACAGGGGTCAGGAGTCGCGATAGGTTTGGGTAGCCAGAGTCATCTACAAGTATTGAGGGACAAACACAATGGTATGGGGTCAACGCCAGAAGGCATACACTGACATACATTGGGCGGGGACTAAGCCTCACCAATCAGCCACACCCTGTGCTTATGTAGTTGTGCCATCACATGTGGAATGCTGTTATTCCTCAGGACGATGGCATCATGCACGGACCCAGGGTACTTAGCAGTGACGTGGGAGATGTACTGGTCCACCGGGCGCACCATTTGCACATTCTGGCCCATTTTTATACTTTTTTAGCACCACATTTGTTCCGCTTTTTGACGTAAAAGCGGCACAAACCTACAAAATACAATTGTGTATGTTTGCGTCACTTTTGAGAAAAAATTACACAAATGAGGCGCAAAAAAAGTATAAATATGGGCCTCAGTGAGTGGAAACTCCACCTGTTTACTTTGGCGGGGGAGACAAATGCAACATGTGTATGGTCAATCGCCCCAATAATGTTGGGGATATGACCCATTGCATAGAATCCTGCCTTCACAGTGGCCAAATCTTCCACTTGGGGGAAGGTGATGTAGCTGCACATATGTTTCACCAGGGCAGACAAAACCCTTGTCGGCATGATTGAGAACATTTGCTGTGACATTCCTGCTGCCAAGCCCACTGTCACTTGGAATGAACCAGTTGCCAGGAAGTGGAGCGCTGATATAACTTGCACTAGAGGGGGGGTCTCAGTGGGATGACAGATAGCAGATATCAGATCAGGCTCCAATTGAGCACATAGCTCTGTGATTGTGGCCCTGTCCAGTCTATAGGCGAGTATTAAATGACTTTCCTCCAGTGTAGCCAAGTCCACAAGGGGTATGTACACAGGGGCTTGTCTTGTCCTCCGATTCCTCCACAGTGGTAGGTATCTAAGGGACACAAGAGGGAGTAGGCTATCATAATTTAAACAATGGAACCACCACCTCAGTGTACATAGATCAGTAATGTGATAAGACATTGGGAATGGCGATGTATGTGCAAAAATTGAAAATTATGCAGTCCTCGATTATCTGAATATTGTCCACCACCATAAAATGTTGTCCGCGTGTCCTATATGTAGGGTCAGGAGGAAGTGAGGTAACTCTGCCGGCTGGTGAGTCATGGCGGAAGGAGGTCTTGCTCTGCTGTGCAATTACTCTTTGGATAACATGGGCTCTATGGAGTACAGTGGTCAATGGGGATCACCGGCGGCAGTGACGGTGTACACCGCCTCAGATGTGACCGCCATTTTCTGTTCATAACCTCACTCGATTCCTGACTTTCCACAGGACAAAACCTACACTGGGTGTGCTGCTGTCACCTGTGTCTGGATCCCACCATGGCTCGTGTGACCAGAAAAAGGGCCCCTGCCTTCACCTCGGAGGAGTTGGAATGTTTGGTGAATGGGGTCCTATCACAGTATGGGCAGCTGTATAGGTCTCCAGACCAACAGGTGAGTACACCTTGGGCACGAGGCATGTGACAGGGTTGCATGGAGATGTGTGTGCAAGCATCTTGTCATATGGCGGGTCGTTTGTTGGGTGGTAGTGTAGATGGTGGGCACTGAGTAATGTGTGCGCCAGTGGTAATGGATGGGGATTTGTGGGTCATATGTGTTACAGGCTGGATTCTCTGGTTAATGGTGTCCTCATGTCCACGTTTCCTCTGCAGGTCAGCGATCATCAGAAGAAGGGATTGTGGCATGCCATCGCCAAGGATGTGTGGACCCTGGGGGTCTACAGCAGGCGGAGCATCTGCAGTAGGAAGAGGTGGGAGGACCTGAGATGCTGGGCCCGGAAGTCTGCAGAGGCCCAGCTGTTGATGGCCTCCCAATGAGGGTGGGGTGTACGTCGGAACCTGACCCCCCGATGGCCCGCATACTGGCAGTGACATCCCCAGACCTGGATGGGCGCTTGAGGGCGTCACAGCAGCCACAAGGGGATGAGTACAGTGTGTGTTACAACTATGATTGGTAGGTGGCATGAGAACCTGGTGATGGGTGTCAGTTGGTGGGTGCCCCTTAATGCCAGCTCAGAGAACGCAGTGTGATCTAGCTCAAGGGTATTGGGTATATTGTCAAATCTGGTAATATAGGTAGGTTGCATACTGTGTCAGCCAGGTGTAGGAGGTCCCAGGACGGTGCAGTTGACGGTGTTTGGCTCTCATCTTGCTGTGGTACCTAGCCAATGTAATGCCAGTTCGATGCATGGGACACAATCCTCATTCCTGTGTGTGACGCAATGTGCATGCCATATGTGGTGTTGGTGGTGTAATTGACCCAGTGCTCCCTTTCTCCCCCCCCTTTTTTCATCTGTCATTCTGCCCATGTGTGCATTAGCATCAACCGGCTGAGGAGCAGGGGAACCGATGAAAGAGGGAGCTGCATCCCACAGGACCCAGGAGGCAGAGTCCACTGACAACAAGGGGACCAGTGGGACGGAGGGCGAGAGGAGCACCACGGCCGAGACAGGAGGTGACAACACTGACTCTGATACTTCCTCCGATGGAAGCTCCCTGTTTGTGGCAGACAACTCTGGGATCACCCCAGCTACAGGTACAGCCGCGACCCTGTACCAGTACCGCCATCCCAGTAGCCCTTCACCAAGTTGCCTGTGCCTGCTCTCCAGGATGGTGGGCATCTCCTTCACCCCAGGCACCTCAGGCCCTGCCCCAGTGAGCCCTGCTGCCCTGAGTGAGGAGGTTATTGACATCCTGAGAACCATCTCTGTAGGGCAGTCAACCATTCTGAATGCCATCCAGTGGCTGGCATCCCAGATGCAGCAATGCAATGCATTCCTGGTGTATTGGTGGCTCAACAGAGATCGTTCCAGGTTCTGGTCTCCTCTCTGATGGCAGCCATTGTCCCTGTTCCTACCGTCCCCCCCTCCATCTACCACTTCCCAGACCCAATCTCCTCAATCCCAACCCATCCCATGCACACATACAGACAAGCATGCACACAAACCATCACACAAGAGTGGCACAGAAAAACACAGGCAGCACACTTCAGGCCACAAGCACTCACACAAACAACAGGCAGTTGCACACATGACGACATCCACTGTCTCCACTGTCTACCTCTCCTCCTCCTCCTCCCTCACTCTCACATCTGCACTCATACCTGCATGCACTGTATCAGTCGCCACCACCACCACCACACCAAGCAGCACACACACCTCAATTGCAGACACCTCCACAACATCCATCCACGCATCCCCTGTGTCCTCTCCCACCCTGTCTGCCCCCACCTCCTAAGAGACACAAACACATGCACACAGACATCCAACAGCCATACACCTCACATCAGCACACTGCCCATGTACCTTTACCCAAATCCAGCAGATGTACACCTCCTACAACCACTCCCTCAACCTCCACTCCTATCCCTCCTCCCTCATCCTGCCCCACCGTCCCTAAGAAACTTTCCTTGCCCAACTTAACCTCTTCCCACCCCCTTCCACCCTCCCATCCTGCCCGTAAGAACAGGGACACAACAACCCAGCCCAGCACTTCACCCAAACAGTCCTCGGGGACAATGAAGGCACCTCCTAGTTGTGAGGCAAGAGAGGGAAGGATCCCACTCCACCAGCCAGAAAAGGGAAGGATCCCACTCCACCAGCCAGGAAAGGGAAGGATCCCACTCCCCCAACTAAGAGGAGCAAGAGCCCCCCCCACCCAACAGCAGTGGTCAAGGTACCCTCACCTCAGGCTGGGACACAGCAGCCCTCACCTCAGGCTGGGACACAGCAGCCCTCATCTCAGTCTGGGCCACAGCAGCCCTCACTTCAAGCTGGGACACAGCAGCCCTCATCTCCACCAGAGGGTATGCAGGCCACACCCAGGGACTGTCGTTCAAGAAGCCCCCTCCAGAACCAGTGGGCAAGTCCACCCCCTCAGGGACTGTGACCTTGCACTCTGCTGCAAAGGAAAATGGGCATGGAACCCCCTCCTAAACCAGTGGACAAGTCAACCCCGCCTCAGAGACTGTGACCTTGCACTCCCCAACAAAGGAAAGTGGGCATGGAACCCCCTCCAGAATCAGTGGGCAGGTCCCCCACCTCAGAGACTGTGACCTTGCACTCCCCAGCAAAGGAAAATAGGCATGGAGTCCCCTCCAGAGCCAATGGGCAAGTCTCCCACCTCAGAGACTGTGACCTTGCACTCCCCAGCAACGGAAAATGGGCATGGAGCCCCCTCCAGAACCAGCGGCCAAGTCCCCCACCTCAGTGACCGTGACCTTGCACTCCCCCAGCTAATTGTTATGGGCATGGAGCCCCCTCTAAAACCAGTGGGCAAGTCCCCCACCTCAGAAACTGTGATCTTTCACCCCCCAGCTAATTGTTATGGGCATGGAGCCCCCTCCAGAACCAGAGGGTAAGTCCCTCACCTCAGAGACTGACCTTGCACTCCCCAGCAAAGGAAAATGGGCATGGAGCCCCCTCCAGATCCAGTGGGCAAGTCCCCCACCTCAGAGCCTGTGACCTTGCATTCCCCAGGTACTTGTTATGTGCATGAAGCCACCCTCCAGAACCAGTGGGAAAGTCCCCCAACTCAGCTAAGGTGCCCCCACCTCCCTTCCCCCTGAAGTGCCTGGCCATTCCCACCATGATGCCCCTGCATAGGGTAGTGCGGATCACGTCAGGGAAAGAGTTGGGGCTTGGACTGTGCCCTGTGGCCATGTGAGCCTTTTGGACTGGCCATTGGCCCTTTCTGCACAATGACTCATGTGTATTTTGTCACATTAACAATATGGTGGCTGTTTTTATCCAATTACACTTTCTGTTCTGGAATGCTGTAGTCCTTGTATTATTATGACTTCTGTCCTGTGACATTGGTTTGACTCTGCAGCTCGTAGTGTGTATGGTGTGTGTGTGAATGGTGTGTGTTGTGCATGTGTGTGTCACTTTCCTTTTCCTCTCTCCCTCCCTTGTGTGCTAGGGAGTTGGCATAGAAGAGCATCGGGAAGACTTGCAGTTCTGGTTCCATGGCGGCCCTGTTCTTCTCTGTGTTCTGTTTCTGGCAGGCTTTTGATGGTGTTGGTACCGCCCTGGAAATCCTGGCGTTGTTCTGTGTCATAATATGGTGGGTGGTACCTTGTCTTTCACCTGACTGTTGATGGCTACCACCGTGGTCAGTGGTTTTACATCCTGGCGGTTGGGTGGTACATTGGCCGTCTATGGGACTTATCACTGTCATAGTCATAATTTGGTGGTAATTACCACCAGCCTGTTGGCGGTGTTACCGGCACTTTATCACTCACCGCCAATGTCATAATGACCACCTATGTGTGCCCAGGGCCTGTAAATCAAATGCTACTAGTAGGCCTGCAGCACTGATTGTGCCACCCACATGAGTAGCCCTGTGAACATGGCTCAGAATTGCCACTGCAGTGTCTGTGTGTGCAGTTTTAAACTGCCAATTCAACCTGGCAAGTGTACCCACTTGTCAGGCCCAGACCTTCCCTTTTTGTTCATATAAGACACCCCTAAGGTAGGCCCTAGGTAGCCCCATAGGCAGGGTGCAGGGTGCAGTGTATGTTAACCCCTCAAGTGCGGATGTCAGCCACTGACCCACACTACCTTCCAGTTAAGCGTCACGACCAGTGGCCGACACCAGGGAGGGGGTTAATTTATTTTTTTCAGAAGCACCCTAGGAGACACAGAAGATCTTTCATGTCTCCCCCTGCACCCCCACCCTCCTCTTTTGACGTCAGCGCCCGCTATTTTGTTTTCCCCATCGGAGCAGGAAGCTTCCTCCTCTGATGGGGAAAACAGCCCCAAACAGCCTTCTTGACATTCAGGAATGCCTCGTTTGAAAGAGGAGACTCTCCCCTTTCAAACGAGGCCTTCCTGTACAGGTTTCCTGGCCCTCAATCACCAGGAAACCCCACTAGACACCCTGGATTTCACGTGCGGGGGGGGAGTCAGCCCCCTCAGCAAACGGACCAGCCCCCCTCCCCCCGGGGCATATTTTTTTAAACAAAGGTAGGTGTCCCCTGGTCCGATCGGGCCCCCCCAGGGGCTAAATAAACAAAAATTAAATTGACATGGAGTCGCCCATGGGGAGGGCGACCCTCTGTGGGGGCAATAATCTATTTTACTAGTTGTGCCATTATGGCCCCCAAGGAAACCATACAACTACAAAACAATATATAGATCTATATATATAGATATATCTATCTACGTAGATATATATATCTATCTATGTATATATATATATATCACTTTTGACAATGACTGTGTGGTTTCCCTGGGGGCTGCGATCGGCCCCCAGGAAAACCAGACCCACATATAAAAGTGGCATATATATATATATTATATATATATATATATATATACAAAAAAGAATAGAGAATTCTGGGTAGTTCCCAAGTTTCGGTGGAGAGCAGCTCTAGTAAGGAGCACTCTGCAACATCATCTGTTTATCTAGCAAAGTTTTTATGCATTGGATCAGCAAAGTGCTATCCACGCCGAGCTAGATAGTGACAAAGTCTTTTGCCATTTATACAGCAACGTTTTTAAGCATAGGCTTGACACAGTGTCAACCTTGCAGAGCTGTGAAATGACAAAAGCCATTTACCACTCCAGGCACCGTATTATATTATATATATATATATATGTGCTACCAGTTGTCTTGCAGTTGCAGCTTGCGTCTTCTAAACAATACACATACTTTATCTGATGCATTTCAACTGTAGCCTTTAGGCAGCAATAAAAAAAGTCAAGTAAGTCTTGAGATTATGTTTCTGATACAAAAGGATCAGACTTTTGTCTAGTGGCAGTTTTGGTGCCATAAAGTAGCACAGAAGGTTTATATGCCTACTGCAAAGTGCAAATCTGTATTTTATGTAAATAGCCGAGTACATTAGTAAAGTCAGCCATTAACCTGCGCTATAATAGAAATGAAATGTATGTGCGGGGCGGCTATCGAGAGAGGAAGGGCACTTTTGCTGGGTGGTAGTGAGGGAATCCGTGGTGGAGGACATGGGAATGGGAGCAACAATAATGATTGTTGGACTGGGTGCTAGAGGTGCTAAAGACTGTGACGGTTGGAATGTGACAAGGTGTTTTTTGAGTGTCTTGAAAGAACATGCTGATTGAGGGAAAAAGCAAAGGTAAGGTGACCTCTACTGTTGCATGTATCACACACACACACCACAGCAAATTTGGGACTGTCTATGTAGGCTAGTGTTTTAGAGCAACAGTTTAGCCAGTAGCAGAGATGGCTTCTCGTTGGATGACTGCTGCTCAAGCCCTCACTCGGGCTATAGAGGACAGCTCTAACATAGGATCAGAGACTGAGACAGCAGATACTGAGACAGTATCTGAGGGATAGGACAATGGTGCAGATTTTGAGAGGGATTGTTCAGTCGGAAGAGTCCCATTCGATAACTCCTCCTCCAGTAATTATGACGGCGGTGATGAGGACAGTCCTGCTGTCCCTTCGCACGCACATTCTGTGCAATGCCACAATAGCGGGTTAGCCCAACCCAGAGAGCAGGTGCATGCAGCGGCAAGCACAGAGAGAGAGTGCTCTCTTGGGAGCTCCCCAATTTAGTTCAGCCCCAAATTCCACTGCCCAAATCGTATTGTGGAGACATCAAAATTATCTATCACAAAACAAACTGGTTTTGTATGGCAGGCACCTGTGTTTTTGGTCCTGGGCTCGGCGGCCATATAGGGAAACATACTAAACCCAGACATTTCTGGAAACTAGATATCCGGGGGAGTCCACAGGGGTGTGACTTGTGTGGACTCACCAAAGTTTCTTACCCAGAATACCCTGCAAAGCTGAAACATTGAATAAAAACTCTATTTTTTCCTGTATTTCTGTCACACAAACTACAGGAATATGCTGGGATCCACAAAATTCCTACCACCCAGTGCTTCCCCACCTGTCCTGATAAAAACATTACCTCTCTTGAGTTCCTGTACCTAGTGCATGTGTCAGGAATGGATCACCCCAGGGTCAGCTGTTGCCCTCATGTAAGGACCAACATTGACCGTTGTGTGATCTATTCCTGTCGCGGCACTAAGGGGGTCATTCTGACCTCGGCGGTAAAAGGCGCTTACCGCCGGTCAGAAGGCCGCCACAACACCGCCGCAGTAAACTGCCACGGTCATTCTGACCCTCAAGAGGCAAACCGCCAAAAACCCGACATCAACAAAAGTCTGCCACACCAACGGCCAGCGTTAAACTGGCGAAGACCAAACCTCCACCGTCATGCCAACAGAAAAACGCCCATGCCATTACGACCCACGAATCCATGCGGCGGTCTTTCAACTGCGGTATTCCATTGGCGGTACACACCGCCGCGCTCAAAATACACATACAGCTCCAAAACACAGCCACATTGGACAATTTGAAATACACACACCTGAGACACATACACACAACACTCCCACACACCCAATTAACTATAAAACACACACCCACATCACCCACAAACCCCTACGACCACAAATCAGAGAAGAAGCCCAGAGAGAGACAGGACAGAATAGAGAACACCATCACACAGAGGTACACTACACCATCACCCACACAACAACCACGCACAAAACACCACACACCACTACACTCACCACACTCATCACCGCAAACACCACCCCACACCTCTTCCACACCACCCCATGGCACCCCAAAGACACCCCAGGTTCTCAGACGCAGAACTCAGGGTCATGGTGGAGGAAATAGTTCGGGTAGAGCCCCAGCTCTTCGGGACACAGGTGCAGCACACCACCATTGCCAGGAAGATGGAGCTATGGCAAAGAATAGTGGACAGGGTCAACACTGTGGGACAGCATCCACGAAATCAGGACGACATCAGGAAGTGGTGGAACGACCTACGGGGGAAGGTGCGTTCCATGGTATCCAGGCACAACATCGCGGTGCAGCGGACTGGCGGCGGACCCCCACCTCAGCCCCCAGAATTTACAACATGGGAGGAACAGGTCTTGAACATCCTGCATCCTGAGGGCCTCGCAGGAGTAGGCGGAGGAATGGACTCTGGTAAGTCTCATCTTCACTACTCCATCCCCCCCACCCCACCAGCATGCCAACTCATACCCCCACCCTCCCCCTCACCACCATCACACATCCTCATTGCTAATGTCTCACCATCACAACCCACCCATCCCAACACCAAACCCTGCATGCCACCACAAACCATCGACAGCCATCATCTAAGCATGCCCACTGCACATACCCATCTCCCCCACAAACCGCTGTCACAACAGCCCCCACAAAGGAATGCCAGCACTGTGGTACACGGGCACCCACCCATTGCACACTATGGCACACACAGAAGCAATAACCATACTCTTATACCCCTGCAGGACCCGAACGCCACCACACCGCCCAGGAGGGTCCAGAAATGTCCATCCCACCCCCAGAAGAGGCCCCCAGTGATGACAGCAGCTCTGTCTCCCTGGACCCAGATGACCAGCCCGGCCCATCGGGGACCTCGGGACAGTCGGTTCCCCTCAGACAGCCACAGGCTACAGCAGACCTACCCCCCTCTGGGAACACCAGCACAGCACCCACCCAGCGGGCCCATGCCTCTGTCTCCAGGACACGTCAACCAGCGGTGTGTCCACCACTACAGGGCACCCAGGTTAACCCACCACCCCAACAACAACAGGGACCTGGGGGCAGTGGTAGTGGGTACACGGTCCAGGGGACAGAGGCCCAGGGAAACAGGGGAACTGGGAGGGCTGCTGTGCGACGGGGGGGACAGGCCCAGGGAACCCACTCTCCACGAGGCCCTCACCTCCATCATGGGAGCATGCCACCACTCCCAGGAGACGATGGCGACGGTCCTGGCCAGGTTCCAGGAGATCCAGGTACTGCAGGAGGAACAGTTTATGGGGTTCAGGGAAGAACTGAGAAACATTAGTTCCGCAATGGGCACCATTGTTGTGGCTCTCAACCAGATTGTCACCACATTGCGGGACCATGTGGCACACAAAGGGCCCCTGTCACTAGCATGGACCAGGAACAGGCTACCACCTCCGCCGGCGCTAGTGGACAGGAGGCCCGACACAAGAACAACCGGCCACCAGAACCCCACCTCCTGCAGAAGAAGAACCACCCCGCAAGCGGGTCCTGAGATCTAGGAAGAAGACAGAGTAGGATGCCAAGACCCCCGCCAGGAAAGGATACCCCCTGATGTCATCCCACTGTCCCACATTGTCACCCTGTCCAACCTTAAACTGCCCCTGCTCCACCTTCCACAGGCATATGGACAATGCACCTGTGAGACTGAGAATCTGGACTCTGCCATGGACATTCATCCACCATCACCCATCACCGATTTTGAACCATGTCTCAAAATTGAGCACTTTAATAAACACACTTATTGCACACAAATAATCTGGAGTCTGCCTGTTTTTTTTAAAATATGTATTAGACATAAACGTGCCAAAATGACCAGTTACATTGTGATGACAACATACCACTGTCACACAGCTGTAGTCCATGGGCAAACAAAGCAGAGGTCACGCAGTGGGGCCCACATCTCTGAAATTGGAAGGGAAAGTCACAACTCTGTTAGCATACACTGGGTGAAAAGGACAGACAGTAGAGAGGCAGGAGACTGTAAGTAAATGTAAAATGCTGGTGTTGATTCTTACCTGTGTGTTATTGAAAATACTGCTGTATCACTGTGTCCTTGTTGTCTGTGTCGTCCTCTTCGTCTTCCTCCTCTTCACTCTCCGCAGGCTCCACAGCTGCTACAACACCACCATCTGGACCATCCTCCTGCAGAAAAGGCACCTGGCGTCGCAATGCCAGGTTGTGAAGCATACAGCAGGCCACGATGATCTGGCACACCTTCTTTGGTGAGTACATTAGGGATCCACCTGTCATATGCAGGCACCTAAACCTGGCCTTCAGGAGGCCGAAGGTTCTTTCTATAATCCTCCTAGTTCGCCCATGGGCCTCATTGTAGCGTTCCTCTGCCCTTGTCCTGGGATTCCTCACTGGGGTCAGTAACCACGACAGGTTGGGGTAACCTGAGTCACCAATTAGCCACACACAGTGTCTCTGTAGTTGTTCCATCACATAAGGGATGCTGCTATTTCGCATGATGTACGTGTCATGCACTGACCCAGGGAACTTGGCATTTACATGGGAGATGTACTGCTCAGCCAAACAGACCACCTGGACATTCATGGAATGATAACTTTTTCTGTTCCTGTACACCTGTTCACTTTCACTGGGGGGTACCAAAGCCATATGTGTCCCATCAATGGCACCAATGATGTTGGGAATATGTCCAAGGGCATAGAAATCACCCTTCACTGTAGGCAAATCCTCCACCTCAGTGAAAACGATGTATCTCCGCATGTGTTTGAGCAGGGCAGACAACACTCTGGACAACACCTTGGAAAACATAGGCTGAGACATCCCTGATGAAATGGCCACTGTTGTTTGAAATGACCCACTTGCTAAGAAATGGAGTATTGACAGCACCTGCACTAGAGGGGGGATCCCTGTGGGTTGGTGGATGGGTGACATCAGGTCTGCCTCCAGCTGGGCACACAGTTCATGTATAGTGGCTCGGTCAAGCCTGTATGTCAGAATGACATGTCGTTCCTCCATTGTTTGACAGGTCCACCAGCGGTCTGTACACGGGAACATTCCTCCATCTCCTCGCAAGTCCCAGTGGACGGTGCCTAGGAAGGACAACAGCGAGCACAGAGTCAATCAACCCACAGGTAAGTTCCCACAGCTTGCACAGTACACGATTCTCTATGCATTGAATGGCTTGTATGAGTGTCGATGCAAGGCCTAGGCATGTGTGACGCAGTAGAAATTAAGCCATGTGGGCCCTTGAAATGGCGGCTGCCTGACCTGTGAAGTGCGACAATGGGATGTGAGGTCAATGCGCTGGCGTGGCACACCGTGGCGGTAGGCGGTCGAAGACTGCGGCACAAAGCTGCATTGGTTAACATTGAACCCTATGCGTTTCAGGAGCCAATGACGAAGTGCGCCGGCGGTCGCGGGACGCACCGCCGCGTTACGCACCGCCGCGGACGTGACCGCCATTTTCTATCTGCTTAATCACTCGAGACCTGATCATCCACAGGAGAGGACCTATACTGCAAGTGCTGCTGTGACCTCGGTCTGGAAGATACAATGGCTGCTGCGACTGGGGAAAGGGCCCCTGCCTTCACTTCTGAAGAATTGGAAAAACTCGTGGATGGGGTCCTCCCCCAGTATGCGCTACTCTACGGTCCTCCAGACCAACAGGTAAGTACACTGGGAGCATGCTTTGGGGGCAATGCCTGTGTTGAGTCGGGTGGATGAAAGATGGTGGGGAGGGGAGCGATTGAGGCATGCATCAAACGACGGATGAGAGCATGTGCCACATGGCAAGGGTGGGGATGGGGGGCCACTCACATCGAGCATGCAGAAAATTATAATAATGTTATTTCTCTCCCTGTACATGTCACATAGGTCAGCGCCCATCAGAAAATCGACATTTGGCGTGCCATCGCCAAGGACGTCCGGACCCTGGGGGTCCACAACAGACGGGGCACCCACTGCCGCAAGAGGTGGGAGGACATCCGCAGCGGGAGCAGGAAGACCGCGGAGGCTCTGCTGGGGATGGCCTCCCAACATAGGAGGGGTGCCACTCGTCAATTGACCCCCCTGATGTCTCGGATCCTGGTGGTGGCCTACCCAGATTTGGATGGGCGTGTGAGGACATCACAGCAGACACAAGGGGGTGAGTACCAGCACATTCTGCTATCTTAGCGCGCAGTGGAGGTGTCTGGGTGGGGGAGGAGGGCTGTGGGTATCCCTAGGCCAGGGCGATTTCTGTAGTCTAGGCCCCTCCGTAAGGCATGGCCCTGTGCCCCCGCCCCCCACCTCTGTAGGGTGCCAAGTACAGCTATCCATGGCCCTGTGTCACCTATGTGTGCAGTTGTCGTCCATAGGCTTATAGGCCAAGTCCCAATGATTGAGTAGTGTACCCAAGTGCGCGGCGTAGTGCAGGGGGCTTCTGTGTCTGTCCTCTCCGCCAACTGTGTTGCCAATGGATGCACTCAACATGTCTTCATTTCCCCCCCCCCCCTTTTTTGCTGCTCTTCCTGTTCATGTGTGCATTAGCATCATCAGGCGGAGGAGAAGTGGCATCGGAGCATGAGGGAGCTGCATCTCACATGGCCCTGGAGGGCCATGCAACCGACTCGGAGTTCACCAGTGAGACGGAGGGCGAGGGGAGCTCCACAAAGGGGACACGTGGAGACATCAGCGACACAGACACGTCCTCGGAAGGGAGCTCCCTTGTGGTGGCGGCAACATCCGTGCCCACCGCAACAACAGGTACAGCCGCCACCCAGCGCACCAGCTCCGCCCTCCCAGCAGCCCCTCTGAGATCGCCCCGTGCCCGCTCGCACACGAAGGCGGGCATCTCCTTCGCCCCAGGCACCTCAGGCCCTGCCCCAGTTACCCCTGCTGCTCTCAGTGAGGAGGTCATTGACCTCCTGCGGACGCTCATTGTTGGGCAGTCTACCCTTTTGAATGCCATCAGGGGGTAGAAAGGGAGGTGCACCGGAGCAATGCATACCTGGAGGGCATTCATTCGGGTCAGGCTGCCCATCAGCGATCGTTCAACGCTCTGGCCTCAGCACTGACGGCAGCCATTCTCCCTGTCTCCTGCCTCCCTCCTCCAACTTCCTCCACCCACTCCCACTCCCCTGTTCCTCTGCCTATCCCAGACATACCTACAGACCAGCCTGCACACACCTCAACACCCAAGGGCAGCTCATCCAGACATAAGCACCACACATCACACAAGCATTCACACAAGCAACAGCCACATGCAGACATACCAACAGCCACGGCCTCCTCTGTGTCCCCCTCCTCCCTCCCTGTGACGTCTCCACTCACACTTGCATGCACAACATCATCAGCCACTACGTCCATCACCAGCACACCCACCAGAACACTCCGCACACGTGCAGTCACCACCCCCACTGCCATTTACACGTCCCCTGTGTCCTCTCCCAGTGTGTCTGTCACCCCCTCTTCCAAACCACACAAACGCAGGCAGCCACCCACCCAACAGCCATCCACCTCACTACAGCCTCCGTCACAAGCACCTGCACCCAAAGACACCACACTTGACTCTCCTACAACCACATCCTCTTGTAACGCTGCGCTCTGACGCAGCGTCTCTTTCTGTCCTCGCGGGTGGAACGCGCTACCGATATTCAGAGCGCCGTTCCCCGTGTTTTTTGACTATGCTTTCTGGGAAGCATATATTTCGCTTCCGGACGCGCTACACTTACTTGTAGCCTTTTTTCTTCTTTTGTTGTTGGTGGTGGGTTTTTTGTTGGTCCTTTTGCCTGTCTCTATCCATGTTGTGTCCATCTTGTCTTCTTCGTGTTTTTTCCCAGCATGCTCTGTTTTTCTTTTATACAACTTCCTTTTTCCTATACTGGTCTATGGGCTTTTCCCAATCCAAGATGGTGTTACTTCCCTTTCCTGTGATGTCACTTCCCTTTTCTCAGTATATAAGTCAGTCAGTCTTGTTCCTCCTTGCGTTGCAAACACTTCCTTCTGGTTGTGCTGTTCGCTCCTGTTCTTTGTTCCTGCTTTTGCCTTGGGAGATTTTTGCCTGTTCTTTGTTCCAGCTTTTGCCTTGGGATATTTTTGCCTGTTCCTTTTTTCCTGCCTTTACACTGGGTACTGCCTATTTGTGTTTCCTGTGGTCAAGCCCTGTTTTTTCTTGTTTTCCTTCAGGAGTTCCTGTTAGAGGTTTTTTCCCCAGTGTTGGTTTTTTTTCCCTCTGGGACTCCTTCTGGAGGGTACGGTCTGCTTTGGCGTAGCCTGTCAAGCGGCACCGTGGCTACTAGAAGGGGTCGCCCTTATCTGGGAGTATCCAGGACCTGTAGAAGACTTGGTGTATTCGCCAATCCGAAATCCAGAGGTGAGAAGTCTAGCGCAGTACGTGACACCTCTTCCTCCACTCCCATACCCACTGCACCTACCCTTCCCACTGCTCCTAAAAAGTTTTTCCTGTCCAAAATTAACCTCTTTCCATCACCTGACCCACCCCCTCCATCTCGTAAGAGTCCAATCAGCACCTCAGCCACCACAACCCCTGGACCTACAAGGTCCATAGTACAGGAATATTGGAGTCCACCACCTTCAAGGGCAGCAACATCGGCCAGCAGTAAAGGGACAGCCAGCCCACCCCCTGGGAAGAAAACCAAGAAAGGCAAGGCCCGGCGCGAGAAGCCAGAGACGGCAGCCTCCAAAGGCACTACCCTGGCACCGTCAGGAAGTGGGGTGCCACCTGGCACATCTACAAAGGGAGGCAAGGGCCACAGAGAATCACGGAAGGATGGCAAGGGCAGCACGGCTGACAAGTCCGGCAGCAGGCGAGCTGCCCAGGAGGGCCCCACCAGCCCCATTCCGGGTGTGAAGGAGGACACCCACGGGCCTGGGACTCCAGCACAGGAGGGCCCCGGAAGCGAGAAGTCGGATGGCGAGTGAACTCCATATATTGGCCGGATATGGTGCCCTGGAGACACATGTCAAGAACCGCTGAACAGGGCCCTTCAAGACAAGCATCGCTGAACAGGGCCCTTCAAGACAAGCACCGCTGAACAGGGCACCGCCGTCTCAAGAACCGCTGAACAGGGCCCTTCAAGACAAGCACCGCTGAACAGGCCACCGCCGTCTCAAGCACCGCTGAACAGGGCCCTTCAAGACAAGCACCGCTGAACAGGGCACCGCCGTCTCAAGCACCGCTGAACAGGGCCCTTCAAGACAAGCACCGCTGAACAGGGCACCCCCGTCCCAAGAACCGCTGAACAGGGCCCTTCAAGATAAGCACCGCTGAACAGGCCACCGCCGTCTCAAGCACCGCTGAACAGGGCCCTTCAAGACAAGCACCGCTGAACAGGGCCCTTCAAGACAAGCACCGCTCCGCTGGGCCCTTCATCTCAAGCACCGCTCCGCTGGGCCCTTCATCTCTGCACCGCTCCGCTGGGCCCTTCATCTCAAGCACCGCTCCGCTGGGCCCTTCATCACAGGCACCGCTCCGCTGGGCCCTTCATCTCAAGCACCGCTCCGCTGGGCCCTTCATCACAGGCACCGCTCCGCTGGGCCCTTCATCTTAAGCACCGCTCCGCTGGGTCCTTCAAGACAAGCACCGCTCCGCTGGGCCCTTCATCTTAAGCACCGCTCCGCTGGGCCCTTCATCTCAAGCAACGCTCCGCTGGGCACCATCGTCTCAAGCACCGCTCCGCTGGGCACCGCCGTCTCAAGCACCACTCCGCTGGGCACCGCCATCTCAAGCACCGCTCCGCTGGGCCCTTCATCTCAAGCACCGCTGGCCCATTGGCAGAAGGGGCAGGCCCGGATCTGTGTCGGGCAGGGCTGCACGATGCACTCTGGGCACCATGCCTCCTCCAGTACCAGTGGAGTCTGTAATCCACTTGAGAGACTGTGGCTTTGCACTCCCCAGGATGGCACAGTGGGCAAGCCACCCACTGTAGAGACTTGTGAGACTGTGGCTTTGCACTCCCCAGGATGGCACAGTGGGCAAGCCACCCACTGTAGAGACTTGTGAGACTGTGGCTTTGCACTCCCCAGGATGGCACAGTGGGCATGGAGGCCCCTCGTGGATCTGGCGTCGTGGACTCATGTGGCTGAGGTGCCTCCCCTTCCCTTCCCCCTGAGGTGCCTGTAGTTTTTCTATCTGATGCCCCTGCAGTGCTCTCTCCAATGGCTTCGGGTCTCCTGTGTGGGCTTTGCCCATGTGTTGAGGCCCATCGGCCCACGTACAATGACTGAAACCCAATTTGGACAGGACAATTTACATATGTGTATATAGTTATAGATGTTTGAATTTTTTTTTTACGTAGCCTTACAATATATTTGAGTTTCATGATCATTTTATTTTGTCTTTGCATTCTTCTGGGGGATTTGGGGGTGTCACTCTGAGTTGTTGCTCTGCATTGATGTGTAGGTAGTTGTGGGTGAGGGTGGGTGTGTCGCGTATGTGTGTGCCCGTAATCTTTTCTCCTCCCCCCTCCCCTGTGTCGTAGGTGCAGTACTCACCGTTGTCTTCTGCGCCGGCGTTCGTGCTCCTGGTAGAGGAGCAGGTAGACAATAGCTGGTAGGATGTGTAGTTCTGGTTCCATGCTGTCCAGATTCTTCGTGGAGTGTGTAGAGGTGAGCGTTTTCCCGTTCGTAGTCTGTTTCCGCCGTGTTTTTATCGTATGGGCTCCCGCCCCGGAAAAGGTGGCAGATTGGTGAGTTGTGATAGGGTGGGCGGTACATTGTCTCCCGCCTGTCTGTTGGTGGTCACCGCTGCGCTGTTTGTTTGTCCCGCTGTGGCGGTCGGAGTGTTAAAGTGGCGGTCTGTGTTGGCGGTTTCCGCCAGGATCAGAATTCCATTTTTTTGACCGCCTGCCTGTTGGCGTGTTGGCCGCCGCTTTAACACCGACTGCCAGGGTTGGAATGACCCCCTAAGCCTACCCACACAAAGTGAGGTATAATTTTTATCGGGAGACTTAGGGGAATGCTGGGTGGAAGGAAATTTGTTGCTCCTCTCAGATTCCAGAACTTTCTATCACCGAAATGTGAGGAAAACGTGTTTTTTTTGCCAACTATTGAGGTTTGCAAAGGATTATGGGTAACAGAACCTGGTTGAGATCCCCACAAATCACCCCAGCTTGGATTCCCCTAGGTGCCTAGTTTAAAAAAATACAAAGGTTTGGTAGGTTTCCCTAGGTGCCGGCTGAGATAGAGGCCAAAATTCACAGCTAGGCACTTTGCAAAAAACAGGTCTGTTTTATTTGGGAAAATGTGATGTGTCCACGTTGTGTTTTGGGATATTTCCTGTTCCGGGCACTAGGCCTACCCACACAAGTGAGGTACCATTTGTATTGGGAGACTTGGGGGAAGGCTGGGTGGAAGGAAATTTGTGGGGCTCCTCTCAGATTCCAGAACTTTCTGTCACCGAAATGTGAGGAAATAGTGTTTTTTTTGGCCAAATTTTGTGGTTTGCAAAGGATTCTGGGATAAGAACCTGGTGAGAGCCCCACAAGTCACCCCAGCTTGGATTCCCCTAGGTGTCTAGGCTTAGAAAATGCCCATGTTTAGTAGGTTTCCTTAGGTGCCGGGTGAGCTAGAGGCCAAAATCTACAGCTAGGCACTTTGTAAAAAACACGTCAGACTTCAATGTAAAAATGTGATATGGCCATGTTGCGTTTCCTGTTGCGAGCATTAGGCCTACCTCCACAATTAAGATACCATTTTTATATGGAGACTTGGGGGAACACAGAGTAGCAAAACAAGTGTTATTGCCCCTTGTTTTTCTCTACATTTTTTCCTACCAAATGTAAGACAGTGTGTAAAAAAGACATCTATTTGAGAAATGGCCTGTAATTCACATGCTAGTATAGGCACCCAGGAATTCAGAGATGTGCAAATAACCATTGCTTCTCAACACCTTATCTTATGCTCATTTTGGAAATACAAAGGTTTTCTTGATACCTATTTTTCACTCTTTATATTCCAACAAATGAATTGCTATATACCCGGTATAGAATGAAAACCCATTGCAAGGTGCAGCTCATTTATTGGCTCTGTGTACCTAGGGATGTTGATGAACCTACAAGTCCTATATATTCCCATAACCAGAAGAGTCCAGCAGACCTAATGGTATATTGCGTTAAAAAATCTGACATTGCAGGAAAAAGTTACAGAGTAAAATGTGGAGAAAAATGGCTGTTTTTTTTTAGCTCAATTTCATTTTTTTTTTTTATTTTAGCTGTTATTTTCTGTAGGAAAACCTTCTAGGGCCTACACAAATTACCCCTTGCTGAATTCAGAATTTTGTCTACTTTTCAGAAATGTTTAGCTGTCCAGGATCCAGCACTGGTTTCATACCCATTCCTGTCGCTAACTGGAAGGAGGCTGAAGGCACAAAAATAGTACAAATGGGGTATGTCCCAGTGAAATGCCAAAATTGTGTTGAAAAATGTGGTTTTCTGATTCAAGTCTGCCTGTTCCTGAAGGTTGGGAAGATGGTGATTTTAGTACCGCAAACCCTCTGTTGATGCCATTTTCAGGGAAAAAAACACAAGCTTTCTTCTTCAGCAGTCCTTTTTTCCCATTGTTTTGAAAAAAAAAAAAACTTTTTGCTGTATTTTGGCTAATTTCTTGGTCTCCTCCAAGGGAACCCACAAACTCTGGGTACCTTAGAATCTCAAGGATGTTGGAAAAATGGATGCAAATTTGGCGTGGATAGTTTATTTGGACAAAAAGTTATAAAGGCCTAAGTGTGAACCACCCCAATTAGCCAAAAAAGAGCTGAGCACAGGGGGAAGGTCCAGCAGCTAAGAGGTTAAAGATAGGACATGTAATGATGTGTTTTACATGTCTCGACAGTGCAATACTACCAAATTCTGATTTCTCCATTGCATGGCCCATCTCTCCAATAGGTTAACATAGGGGCTGCCTTTAAATATCTTTTAAGTGTAGTTTCCCATTGGGAGCAGATAGATATCTGGAGTTTGGGATCTCTGAACTCACAATTTAAAAATACATCTTTTGGTAGAGTTAGTTTTTAGATTGTCTGTTTGAAAAGTTTGCCTACTTCAAAGGTAGATATGAGTATAAGTGTTAGCCTGCTGACCCCACAACTTTAAATTACTTCTGGATCAAGAGGAACCTCTGCCAAGGAGAAAAGCTTGATGCTGGAGGAGGACCTGCCACTCGGCCTGTTGCTTTGCTGTGCTGGCCTGCTGCTGCTGCTGCTGCTGCTGCTTCTGCTTAAGAGGGAAAGTACTGGACTTTGCTTTCTGAAATCCTACTTGTAAAGTTTCTCCAAGTGCTTGGACCTCCCGTTCAAAAGTCTCAGGGACATCAACGACTTCACCTACCATGATCTGGGTACTCCTGCTGAGGTCCCTGACTTTCCAAGTTGTACCTATTCCAGGTTCTGGGCCCTTGGGAGTGACAGCTGGCCTAAAAACTAGAAGAACCATGTACACTGACTCCAGAAGACTCCAGGAACAACGGCACTGCCCGACTCCACGACACCACGTGCACCTGAAGCCTTGGTCCCTACTGGAGTGCCATGATTGCAACTGATGCCGCAGGCCCGACGCCGCCACAACCCCACTGAAGTCCTATGACATTGTGAGTCCAGACTGCTGTGTCACCAACATCTGTGACACCTGACTCCGCCTTGGCATCTGTAGCTCAGAGGTGTGACTGCAATCCCAAGAAGTCACCCCAAAGTATCTTGATTTGCCAGATATATCATTACTGCCAGATCAACAGGGACTATGCCTCGCACTGTTGCTGCATCACCTCCCCTGCTGTGTAGTATTGAATCGACGCCACACCTCCCCGACTCCATGCACCGGCTTATTTTGTTAATTACCAAAGGTACTGTACCAGGGGGACTGTGCAACTACGGTACCAGCGCCGCCCTCCCCGGGAGTGGCGTTGGACACGACTCCATCAATGACCTTGTGATTGCCCCAGTTGGAGTTATTGTGGTTCTAGCTATTTTTATTGGGATTTAATATTCTAAAATTCATATCTTAGCTTTTGTATGTTAGATTTTTTTTGTTTTGGTCTTGATGATTTATATAAATATTGGTAATTTTCTAAACTGGTGTGACGTACTTTTGTGGTGTTTTCACTGTTGCTGTTTGTGTTTGTACAATTACTTTACACATTGCCTCTGAGATAAGCCTGACTGCTTGTGCCAAACCACCCAGGGGGTGAGTAGGGGTTATCTGAGCTGTGTATCTCCCTTACCATGACTACCCTTGGATAGGGTGTACACTGACTGCCAACTAGAGACCCCATTTCTAACAATAACATTTAGGATATACTGTATGGAGTCTCTCTGTGGAAAAAGGACCATTTGCAATTCATTTAACTGAACTGTGTCTCATGTATCCCTTCATTTCCTTCCACAACAGATTGATGATGGTGTGCTGCTCAGCAATGAATATTGTTTTGGTTTCTTTTGTGTAGTGTTTGTCTTTGTCACACCTTTCCTCAAACCCCCTTTCCCATCCATTCATTGAGGCTTTAACCCTCTTTCCCCGGGCTGTGTGATTTATTGAGATGTGACTTTATTTTACACCATAAATTAATCACACACTTGCTGGGTTGGATGTGGTGAAAGCAACACTAACTCACTGCATGACCATCTAACCTTCTATTACCTGAGCAATATTCCACACCAGCCCCACCAATATCATCATTCATGCTTTGTGTGTGTTCTGTAAATGCTTAACCTGGTCTAACCACTCTAGTTTGAGCCCACATCTCCTGACTCCATGATTTCATTTCCTAAGTTTAGTTTTATAGCTCCGCACCATTGCGCACCATTTCTCAGACAAAAATGATATTGCTAGATTTTATCATATCAGGTCTTCTTTGCTGTGTGTCAACTCAAATACTGTCATTGTGATAGTCTGGTCCCAGTGTTCTTAAAAATATGGTACTATAATGACCCAATTGAGTTGACAGTGATGACTAAGCCTTTATTTATTCCTTTAATGGCATTCACGTAGGTGGGAGTGGCACCTTATGTCTTCCATGTTAGCATGCTAGCCTGCTATTACTACTACCTACCACCCCCTTAAGATGCCATCTTGGGAAAAACCCTGCAGTAAGAAGACTGAGACTTACTCGCTTCATCTATTCAGGTAAGAGAAGAACTATGGATTGAAGTTAGCTTGTTTAGTTAATAATTAATTCCTACTAAAGAAGATGTTGTCTAACTTGTCTATATGTATCTAGATTTTGTAGCCAAAATATTCAAGGGCAACCATCCCTAGTGGGCAATATATAGTTGCAGAGGACAATAGAGCAAGGGTATAAGTAAATGACATACACTTTTTTGCAGATTAAAAAACAGACTACATTAAAAGACAGAGTGTAAACTAAAACACCAAAATAAAGATGTGAGGCAAAAAAGTTAAAATATATATATATATATATATATACCCATCATTTATTTACAAATAGAAAACCCTTCCTCTCCATCCACAAGAGTTCCACCCCTCTCCCTGGGCAAATAATAGCCCCATCCCCAGAAAATCCAACGAAAAGTCTGAAGTCCATCCCAAATCCATAATCCACCCTCTCCACCCACAAAGCAAAATAAAATGAAAAAAGGGCTTGAAAGAGGACACTATCAATATGGGTCCAGAGGTGGTCCAGGCTCTGCTCAGTGCTGGCGAGCCAGGTGTCCATGCGATCCAGCCACTGCAGGATCCGGTTGAGTAATGCACCGGTGATGTACTGACCAGGAGTCTGGCATGCTGCTCTGCTGAGTCCTTGGTCTGAGGCAGCTGTTTAGGCCTCTTCCTCCTCCAGGATCACCAGCCGCTGCTATTCAGCCTGTATGTTCCCCAGCTTTTGCTGCCACATATAAGCCGCTATCTGTTGCCTGGCTGGTGGTGGTCGTCGAGCAGGAATAGCTATATCGAGATAAAGAAGATTAACAAAGACAAATAATAAACAATGCTCTGAACAAACACTTCTTCAGAAGATAGGTAGTGGGTGGCACAGTAGCACTGCATTGCTGGTCCCCTAGTGGCATTGCAATTTCATGTTATTATGATTAGGAGAGCCAGAGGGCTAATTTTATTTGTTTACCTTCACATGCCTTACATACAAAGCACTGACAGATTGGTAGAAAAGGATTAAGCAGAATAAGACCAGATTAAAATAAACAGTGATTTCAATTTTTTTTCTTTTAAAGGCTTTTCTTGTAACTAAACAGACACATTTAGTGGAAAAATAAAAATGAATTACCTCTCATTTATGATGAGTAAGGCATTATGCACTATGGGGTACAAGTTGTTGTGCCAAATAGTTGGAGTCATGCTGGCCAGCGCTTCAAGTACTTTGCAACTGTCGGCAGCTGGGATAGCTGTAGCTGACTATTATCTATCTTTAATTCCACTGGCCCTGCTCTTCCCCAAATACCTTTCACTTAGTAGCTAACGTAACTCCAAAGAGGCAGATGAATAAATAAGATACCTCGCGTCATGTATAATATGTGGATATATTTATCCTGTCTGCCAATCAGTGAATGGTGGAGAAAATGATGCACTTCACTACAGGGAAAGGGCACTAAAGGAATGGGCTATATAGATTGTATTTGGCATGTTTGTCATAGAGTATCCCTTATGTCAAACTTGAAATCTTATTGGGCATTTACTTGTCCCTTTTTACTCACTGGCCTCGCCCACCATAACAGATTTTTTCCAACATATTAATTCACTGGGCAGTAAGAAAGGAAAATAAACTTGACTAACTGCACTAGAGAGTAAGGCAGAGGGATTAGGCAGGTAGTTAGAGCTTTTGCTACAGAACAATAGAGGGGCATCGCTGATCATCAATTCATTATGTGCCTAAGCTTTGGCTTATTCAGTCACTGTATAGCAAAAGTGTAAAGAAAAGTTTCTGAACAGGCATAAAATAAATATGTTGTGGGAATAATGTACTGCACATCTTCGGTCATGGGTGGTAAAATGCCATGGGCAGGGAGGGGTTTCATGAATGATAAATGGATACATAGCTGACTCATTTAACAAATGCAGTGGGTCAAGGGATTAGAACCCAAATTAAAATACTCCCCAGCTTTAACCATAGCTTTGATAACCATAAACAATAAAAGAGAAAAAGTAAAAGAAGTAGGTTAGAATTAAGCATGCCCCTCTAAAGAAGAGCTCCCTTCTTTATGCATCGAAGCATTTATTCAATCATCCTTTCATTCTTCCTACTATATTCACCCATAGTCACTGTGTTTTAAGCTTTACTTTCTTTCATCCAGTCTTTCACTCAAATTCACAATCCTTTATCCATCCATTCAATACCCACTATCCACCCTTTCTTTCAATCATCCTTTCACCCATCCATCCATTTACCCAATACCACGCATCCTTTTTTATCCACCCACACATCGTTTCCTTTCACTTTTTTCTTCATCCTTTCTTCTACCCTTCCATTTTTCACATTTCCATCAAGCCATCAGTTTTACCATACATTATGTGTGCTTTTGCTGAGTTGCAAATAGAAGAGGCAATAAGTAACCCAACCACCACTGAAGCTGTAATACAGGAGGTTCAGGAATCCAATCATGACAAAACCCTTGTAGCTAGTGAGCAATAGTAATTGTCAAAAACCTGCTCCATCTGCACCTGCAGTGGTGGAACCTGAGTCGGCTCCACTGGTTGCATGGGTCAGTGTGGCTAGAAAAAACAGTACACAGTTTTAGATGCCAGGTTCATCTCTCCTTTTTAATTTTTTTAAACAAACAAATGCAACTGCAATACATTGTTACAGTTCCATTAGCACTACAGTATATTGTATCAAAAATATCACTCTGGGTATTTTGTTGGAATGTTACAAAAGCCACGTAGTCAAGCCAACCAAATGTTTTTCATAATGGAGGAGCAGAGCTATAGCCTATGAATGATGATGACTCAGAATCATTGAAGCGCAGTGCAGAGATGGAATAGAAAGTGGCCAATGAAAGACAGAAAAAAAAGATGCAGGGATAACAGGAATTGAACAAAACTTGGATAGGATAGTTGGAAAAAATGAAATGCAGTATAAAAGTGGGGAGAAATAAAAGTTAGGGAAATTATAATAATACTATTAAATAATAGGACTTACTGGGATGAGCAGAGCCATTAGCATCAGTGCTGGTGGCTGGCGCCTACCCAGCTCCTGACAGATCCAATGGTTTGGTAATTCTCTTCTTGCCCTTGGGTGCTGAAGTAAGAAATAAAGACGATTTAAAAAAATACATTAGTGGTACCGTTAATCTCCACAAAGTTATTATATAACAGGCAAATGCAATAACATTGTACTTATATCAGATCGCCTATCGTATTAGTATGATCAACTATTGTTGAGTTGCCTATACTCCTAAAATCCCTCTTCCGAATTTCCTTAACAAAAAACACATTTGGAACTAATGCATTGCAATGAATGATCTTTCATTCTATTCTAATTTCTCAACACCCTTGATAGACCAACTCAGTCTCCTATTTTTTGCAATGAATAGATGCATACTTGTATCACTTTGAAATTACTTGGGACTATACAAGCTGCATAAAGTCACAGAGAATGTTAACTCACTGATATCACTAATTCACTTTGGATACAGGAGGACAGAGGAGTCTGCATTGCAATGGCTTCTTTGAGTGCCTACTAGTATGATGATGCAGCGCCGAACACCTACCTAGCTCTAACTGGATCACATAATAAATATTATTCTTAACGTAAACTAAACATAACTTACCTCTGTGTTCAAGCTGCATTCTATTAAAAAGAAAAGTTAGCATTGTAGGATACAAACACAATAAAATATAATACTCACCAAGTCCCAGAATCTTGACGCAGAGCAGGTCGAGCAGGTCCTGGTTGCGGTCGATTATATCTGTCCTGCTGGGGTGTTGCGCTGAAACTAGGTGGTGTCCCTAATACACCGGTGCACCCTAGCCCAGTGCAGCCGACACTCCCACGGGGTAACTGCTCACAGGCCTGCCAGTATGGAGTGGAGGTGCACTGCACAGAAAACAACAGTGGTGCCACCTCCTCCTCACTAAACATTGGCCGATGCTGCACTCCATGATGGTGCCACTACCCACAAGGCAGGCAGCAGGTGTTCTCCTGCTCTGCCATGGTGCTGGATGGGGTAGGATGAAGAAGAGAAGAAAAGAAACATGAAAAAATGTAAAAAAAATGAAAATAATTGTACATAAAAGCACACAATCAATCAATAAAAAAATAGGGGTAGATTAAGTATAAGGGTAGAGGACTGAAACGATTGCTATCGGATGAAAAAAACAGGCCCAGCACCATAAACACAATGAAAAACAAGGTAACCACGCCCATACGAAATGTGAAGTGCTGCTTACGCTCAATTTTGAATGAAAATACGTACTTCATGTTGCTTTTGACATCAAATGCAACATGAACGGGGGAGACAGAGAACTCCACGTAGTGCACTGGAGTTGTTTAACAACTTCATAGAGTTCTGTGTAGCTCGTCTCTGCGCACTCTGCCCAGGCCTAGAGATGAGGCGTTGGTTCCATAATGCTAGGCAGGAGAGGTGAGGCGTAAGTTCCTTATGGTTGCAGGGGAGGTGATGAGGCGTCGGTGGGTAGGCTTTGGTTCCTTTTCACAAGGCAGGATTGATGAATCCAGCATGTCAAGATGCAAGGCGTTGACTTTGTGATGCCGTGATAGCACCACAGGGCCCCGGTTGGGTATCACGGACATCCGTGACATGGCACTCAGGACTCACGCTGTGGTAAGACTCTGGAAGTACTGCAGTGATGTTTGGCCTGTGTTGCAGGTTGCGGTTGTTGCACCCAGTGGGGACCATAGTTCCGGTTGCATGCAGCGGCATGGAGTCAGAGAGCGGTGCCAGTTCTGAAGTCACTGTGGAATCAATGTGCTTAGTTTCTTCTTGGTTGCACCAGAGCTCACTTCAAAGGGCCCAAGAGCCAGACTTGGCACCACTTGGCAAGTCAGGACGCCCAGCAGGAGAGCCCAGGCACTGGCGGGTGAAGTCTTTGATGGCCCTGAGACTTCTTAACAGGAGGCAAGCTCAGTTCAAGGCCTTGGAGAACCTATGAAAGCAGGATATAGAAAGCTAAGTCCAGTCCTTTCACTGCAAGGACAGAAGCAGCAAGTAGCAGACCAGCACAGCAAAGCAACAGGTAGAGTGCCAATCCCTCATACAGCACTCATCTCTTCATCCTGGCAGAGAGTCATAAGTCCCAAAAAGTTTTAACTATGTGGTGTCAGAGGTCCAGTTTTTATACCCATATCTGTCTTTGAAGTAGGCAAACTTCAAAGAGAAGTTTTTGTAGTAACCGAGCTGTTCCCTGCCCTGGCCCCAGACACGCTCTAGGGAGCTGGAGACTGCTTTGTGGAAGGATAGGCACAGCCATAATCAGGTGCAGGCATCAGCTTCTCCCACCACTCTAGCTCGGGAAGACCCTTCACCCCAGTGATGGGCCATCAGGATATGTAGGGCACACCACATCTCCCATTGAGTAATAGCCTAGAGTGAGTGCACAAACAGTCCAACTGTCATCCTAATCCAGACGTGTATTCCACAGACAGGCAGTGGCACAGAATGGTTAAGCAACAAAATACCCACTTTCTAAAAGTGGCATTTTCAAACCTAGAATTTACAAAAAAACAACTTCACCAAAAGATGTATTTTTAAATTGTGAGCTCAGAGACACCAAACACTTGGGGCCAGATGTAGGTAGGTAAAAAATAGCGACTCGCAATTTGCGAGTCGCTAACAGTGATGCAGGTAGAAAGTGCGAGGACAATTTGCGACTCGCACACGGAGTCGCACCGCAGATAGCGAGTCCGCTGTTTGCGACAGAACAAAAAACTGACTCGCAATTTGCGAGTGGGTGTCACAAATAGCGACTGTACTGAAAATTGAATGCAGGTGCTGCAGAACACTCTGGAAAACACTTCAGAACACTCTGGAAAACACTTCCTGGCACATGATGATGACATCACAGCCAGGAAGTTTACAAATACACCTGGAAGGAGGGAGGACCACACCCTTTTTAACTGCTGCACAGCTAACAAACAGAGCTCCAGCAACCATGGCTGACAATCCTAGGAAAAGGAAGCTAAAGTTTGCTGAGAAGGAGTTGGAGGTGCTAACAGATGATTGCTGTCAGCACCATGACGAGCTGTTTGGCAGGGCAGCCCTCACTGTGCCAGACACAGAAAAAAAAAGAATATGGCAGGAGATCCAGGACAAGGTCAACTCCCTGGGAGTCAGCCACCGGAGTGTGGAAGAGCTTAAGAAAAGGTGGTATGACCTGTGCTCCCGGACCAAGGAGAGGGTGGCAGAGCGGCTCCGGGAGATGAGAGGCACAGGAGGGGGACCATTGACGGTACCACCACCCACACCCCTGGAGGAAAGGGTAGAGGAGACCCTTGAGCCTGAGGCTGTCAGTGGAATGGGAGATCTGGACACCTCTGAGCCAGGACCATCAACCGGTGAGTACCATGTGATATGCATGTACCCCCATCAATGTCATACCCCCACCCTCCTTGTACACAGGGGCATGCACAACCAAGATAGCTCCATTTCAGAGTAGCAAACACCAGAATGATACATTATGGGCAATGTAGTCAAGTAGGCAGTTCATAGGCAACAGTTTATTAGAATGTTGATAACAGATAGTTGACACTGACAGTGTGTTCCCTATGTCCCACAGGTCTCCCACAAGACACCCCCACCAGCGCAAGCAGCCAGGGGCCCATGGTCAGCCAGCACACACAGGAGACAACAGGACCAGCCACCACTGCTACCTGCACCACCAACACCATGCCCTCTCTGGATACACCTGTTGCAACAGTGGTGTGCGAGCCTGCACCAGGTACAAGCCAGAGTGTCACGGCAGACAATACAGGGCCTCCGCCGCTGCGCAGGCGACGTAGGATGACAACAGCAGACCAGCAGGCAGAGTCAGGGCATGCCTCCACAACACCAACAGATTCCCAACTGCTGCGGGGTCAGTGCCTGCAAAACCAACAATTAAGGAGGATTAGTGGGGTATTGTAGCGCTTAGAAAGAAATCATGCCATCAGTATGCAGCAGGTGCAGTCGGAATTGCAGGTGATCGGCAACAACACGGGTGACCTTGCACTGTCTATGCGCGAACTAGTGGCAGGACTGCTAACGCAGAGTGACAGTGCACGGCGCAGGGGCGCCTGCTGCTGCAACGCCTGGACAGGATGGCCTCCTCTATAGTTAGGCAGGCTGTCAACACAACTGGGCTGTCTAGGCGCACAGTCGGCCTCCAGGTGGACATGGGCCACTTTGCGGGTGCTGTGGCACGGGGACTGGGCCGGATCAACCATGCAATAGACCTCATGGAGGCACGGCAGGTGGCCAGGGGCACAGGCGACATGCCACAGGACAGTGAGGAGGGCTCCACTGTCAGCAGTGTCTCTGCCAGTGACACCAGGGTGCTACGTAGTGGAAGCACAAGGCAGAGCACTGCTGACCCACCTAGTACCAGCCAGGCTGGCCGAGCCCGCCGTAGGGTGTGAGCTCCACACTGTCCCTGGGGTTGGGGCACATGGTGTCAATGTGTCCCATGCCAGGTGGACTATTGAAGCCCCTGAACTGTTTCTCATGTACATAGTTTGGTTTTTTGCACTTATTAAATCATTTGTTCTTTCCACTTAACACATGCACTCTTTGTTATATTGGTGAGTATGGTCGAAGTTGGCACGTACCTTCCAAAGTATTGGTTTGCAATGTGTTCCCGTCTCAGTCTGCCTTGATTTGCGATGCTCCTATCCCCATGATGGCGATGTGGTTGCTCTTGCTCTTTATCCTCAGAATCTTGGTCTTCAGGGGTGAGAGGTAGCCCACGTCGGGTGGCAATGTTGTGCAGGATAGCGCATGCAACAACTGTTTTGAATGCCGTTATTGGGGTGTACTGGAGGGCACCTCCACTTCGGTGGAGGCATCTGAACCTTGCTTTCAGCAGTCCGAAGGTACGTTCGATGATGTTCCTGGTCCTCTTATGTGCACTGTTGTATCGCCTCTCGCAATCATTGCTGGGTGTTAAGTATGGAGTCAGTATCCATGGACGTAGTGCATATGCACTGTCACCTGTTGGGCACAAAACGTACACTGTTAGCAATGCATGGGTGATTTGCACATTGACCTGTGTGCATGTCTTCAAGGTGTATTCAGCTCTACCTAGGAGGTATCCGTCTACAAACTCCCCACGTTCCAGGCGTTGGTGTATCCCACTGTGCCTAAAAATGTAGGAGTCATGGGTACTGCCTGGAAACTTGGCAACCATGTCAGTGATGATATAATGAGCATCACATACCACCTGAATATTGAGTGAGTGGGTACACTTCCTATTGCGGAACAGATATTCCAGGTTTGCAGGAGGGCATATTTGAATATGTGTCCCGTCTACACACCCTATGACATGGGGGAAGTTGGCAATCCGGTAAAATTCCAACTTGGTACTGTTGATTTCTGCCTCATTCCTGGGTAGGTATATGTATCAGGACATGTGTGTAAGTAAGGCATCTAGGAATGCCCTAAAGAACCGTGATAGTGCACTTTGGGATACCCCACCTGCCACAGCAATGACCCCCTGATAGCTACCCGAGGCCAAGAGGTGGAGTGAGCATAGCACTTGCACATGCGTAGGGATGGCGCAGCCACGCACAGTCTGGCATTCTAGCTGTGGTTTAAGTAATTATATTAAATCTAGTATAGCTGCGCTGCTAAGTCTATATTTGTCATATATTTCCTCCTCAGTTTGCTGGAAGAGTGTCTGCCTTGTTCTGTAAATCTTCTCCTGTCTCTGGCTCCTCCTCCTCCTCTGCTGTGCGGCGTGGGCTCTCCTCCTCACTGCTATCAGGTATATCTCCGCCATCTTGAGTTAACCAGATGCCTTCTGGGTCTCCTTTTATACTTTGTAATGGTTACCACCTGCTCTGAGTTAGTGGTAAATTGGAAGTGCAAAATGGGCTTTTTGCGACTAGTCGCAATTTGCGAGTGGCTATTGCATATGGTTTGCGACTCCCAAATTGCGACTTCCTATTTGCGGGTCGAAAAATGGGGTCGCTAATTTTGCGAGTCGGTAACGGCTCGCATCGCATTTTGCGAGTCAGAAATTTGATTTTTGCATCCCATTTCCGATTTTGCGGGGTCGCAAATAGCGAATTGGGCCATTTGCGACTCGCAAAAGTTTGCTACATCTGGCCCTAGATCTCTATCTGCTCCCAATGTGAAATTACATTCAAAAGGAATTTCAAGGCAATCCCCATGCCCCCTATGGGAGAGGCAAGTCTTGCAATAGTGAAAACAAATTTAGCAGTATTTCACTATCAGGACAAGTAAAACACACCAGTACATGCCCTATTATTGGAATACACTGCACCCTGCCCAGGGTGCTGCCTTGGGCCTACTTTAGGGGTGATGTGCATATAGTAAAAGGGAAGGTTTTGGCCTGGAAAGTGGGTGCTTTTGCCAGGTCAAAATGGCAGTTTGAAACTGCCCACACAACACTGCAGTGACAGGTCTGAGACATGTTTACAGGGCTAGTCATGTGGGTGAGAAAATGAGTGCTGCAGGCCCACTAGTAGCATTTGATTAACAGGCCCTGAGCACATTGGTGCACTAAACTAGGGACATACTAGTAAGTCATATATGCCAATCATGGATAAACCAATCACCAATACAACTTATACAGAGAACACTTGCACTCTAGAAATGTTCAGCAGTGGTAGTGAGTCCTAAAACCAACAAAAATGAAATTCAGCACAGGATCAAAAACAGGAGGTCAGAAGTAAAAAGACGGGGGAACCTATACCAAGAGGTAACAGGTCCAACACAGAGTATCTTAAACTAGCACTCCTAACAAATTTCAGGTGAAAATGCCACTTACACTATTATTTTGATACTGGAGAACATTAGAGCCATACTTTTTAAATTTGCTCCTATTTTCGGTGCTTAAGATGTGTCACGATTTTATTTACTTATTCTTGTCTTCTATATTCTCCAATATTCCTAAATTCCTAGTAGCTACAAGGTGATTCCCAATAATACACAATATTTTCCAAAGTGCCTAAAGAAAGAAGAAAAATGTTAGCAAGAGTATTTGTGCTGACTTTTTTCACACCAAAACCCATATGTTTATATTTTCATGTGCCAAAAGGAATTTACAAAATGTTTTAATAATTACACCTAGAAAGTTTAGATTGGTGAAGGTTTCCAGTAGAAACCCAGAAACATTTTGTGAATTCCAGTCAGATAGCACCAATCTTTCTAGGTTCGACCATCTCCAGCTGCAGTTTTCCAACTGTATTTTATAATCAAGCCCTCTAATTTTTTCACTCCCTCCGCTTAACCTAACCTTAAGTCCTTCCCTCTCTTCATCACACTTTCATCACTGTTTGCTCTTTCAATCAATCAATCAATCAGTGGCGTTATATAGCACAAGTAATCACCCGGGAGGGTATCCAGGTCCTTGAGGGTTATGAGAGCTCAGGTGACTGAGTTGAACAGCTAGGTCTTGAGTGCTAACCAGAATTCCAGTGGAGAGGTGGAGATTCATAGCAGGAGAGGAAGCTAGTTCCAGGTTTTTGCCACGTGTTAAGAGAAGGTGCATCCTCCACAATAGCTTCAGTGGATGCGGATGTGTGGACAAGTGAGAGGGAGGCAGAGCATAGTTGTCTGGTAGGTTGGTGGAAGTCCAGGTGGTGGTTGATGTAGACTGGTCCTTGGTTGTGCAGCGTTTTTTCAGGTGTGGATCATCAGCTTGAATTAGTGCTGCTTTCTTTGGTTGCAGGGTTGGCAAACTCACTGATGTTGTTGAAGAGCTCTTTCCTGTGGTTGGAGCTGGGCTTGATGCAGTAGGCTAGGGCATTCCTCTTTGTCTCTCTCAGTGGCCGGTGGTAGACGTTGAGGGAGGTCTTGAAGGTGGTCGTGTCTGAGGTGTCCTTGTTTGTGTGCCATCTTCTTTTCAGGTGCTTGCAGTGGCATTTTGCTGTTCTCAGTTCTTTGCTTTACCCTCTTTCCTGCTTGTTGGATCACATGTGTATGCTGATCTTGATAGGGGTGATGTTGTGGTGCAGTTGGTGATCTAGGAGTTTATGTTTTTGACCGTCTGGTTCAAATGTGATGCAGTGTGGTAGGATGTGATTGAGGGCATCACCCATTTGCTCTCTGACACTTTGCTCCAGCTCAGGTGGGGAGTGCTGGGCAGTTCTGTGGTGGAGGTGCAGGGGATGGAGATGTTGAAGTGGATGATGGAGTTGTTGGCCTAGGTGAATTCACTGAGGTGACTGTACTTGACCCTGTTGCTGGAAGTGAAGATGGGGTCCAGTTGAGGTGTTCCATGGTCTGGATGGTGTCTTCTGAGACAGGTCTCGGTGAGAAAGATGATGTTGGGTTGAAGATGTATACTTATGACGCTAACATCGCTAAAGATTTGGCACTAAAGTTGAATGTTAAAGGGTGCAGCCGGCTAGTATCCAGGCAGTCCGAACCGAGTGCGGTCAGTGCCGTGGACAACCATCAAGCATATTCCAAACACACAGTTGCTGTGGCGGTCCCCTCGCCGAGAGTTGATGTTATTTGAGAGCGATAAGGTACCCCTTTTGTTCACCATCCCTTAAACTCCTTCACACACCTTTCTCCATCTACGCCCCACATCACTTTTCTTTTGTAGGTAACTCCATGTCACCCACTTTAATTTCCCACCAAGTCCAGCCCCAAAAATTCCTGTTTTTCGGAAGATGAGTTGAGAGTCATGGTGGATGAAATCATAAAAGTAGAGCAATAATTGTTTGGAGCCCAAGTCCAGCACACTCCTCTCAGTAGGAAAATGGAAATGTGGTAAAGGATCATTAACAGAGTGAATGCTGAGGGCACCACCCTGTGCACAAAGGAGGACATTAGGAAGAGGTGGAATGACCTTAGGGCAAAGGTCTGTTCTGTTCTGTGGCCTCCATGCAGCAGCTGGAGGCCAACAAGACTGGTGGTGGTCCTCCCAGTGTCCATTATAACTCTTTCCCTGGGAGAAGAATGTCTTTGCCATCTTGCATCCCGAGGGCTTGACAGTAATACCTGAAGAAGTGGAGTCTGGTAAGTCACAACAAAAAAACTGTCACAAAAATGCAATGTCCTGCATGCTCACAGCTCAGCCTTTGCCACTGTCTTGTTTATGTACCTCATCAACAGTCAGTGTCCAGTATATCTAAGTGTCAACACAGTCAATCTGTATTGTTGGACCCAGGCTCACTGCTACCAAGCCCCATCACTTGCCATATGTACAAATGGTGCCTGTAAGGCTTTCAATATCAAAATATCATCCCAGGACTCATGGTATGTCTCAACAAGTAAATGTGTGGCCACACCTAAATGCAGTCTGCAAACAGATATGGATCACCCAATATTTGTCTGGTGTGTGTAGTAGAGAGAGTGACCTGACTACAACTCCCAGAGGCCTTGTCTCTATAACTCCAAACACCAGCCCAGTGGTCACTAGCCCATATTCTGCTGTTTCTCAGCTCTCTAATGCTATTCGCTCACCAGGGAGTATGTCATTTGCCAAGTGTTGGGAAGTAGAGGGAGTGACCTTTCTGAAACTCCCAGGAGGCCTTGTGCATGCAACTTCAAACACTAGCCCAGTCGCCACTTGTCCAAATACTCCTGTTTCTCAACTCTACATTGAAGTGTACTCACATGGGAGGATACCATTTGTATAGAGTGTGTAGTAGAGAGAGCAAGCTGACTGCAACTCCCAGGAGTACTTGTGTCTCTAAATCCAAACACCATCTCAGTGGTCACTTGTCCAAATACTCCTGTTTCTCAACTCTCAATTGAATTATACTCACCTGGGAGAATACCATTTGTATAGAGTGAGTAGTAGAGACAGTGACCTGACTGCACCTCCCAGGATGCCTTGTGTCTGTAACTCCAAACACCAGCCCAGTGGTTACTTGCCCATATAACCCTGTTTGTAATCTCTCAAATGGTCTTCACTCCCCTGGGAGTACGTTATTTGCCAAATGTTGGGAAGTAGAGGGAGTGACCTGAATGCAACTCCCAGGAGGACTTGTGTCTGTAACTCCAAATACCAGCCCAGTGGTTACTTGTCCAAATACTCTTGTGGTGCTGTGCTACACCTCACTATGCTTCGTTATACGCTGCACGAGTGACCAGAGACGCTGCAATGCTTGTGCTCACCCGTCTCATCTGAAGAACTTGATTGGGAGCTGATTCTGTGCTAGGGAATTTTGCAGAAGGTAAAATCCCACAGAGAGTTGCTGGGCCAGAGTGAGGCATCCATGCCGGCCCCCCACAGGGAGTCCTGAGGTGCTCGTGTACGACGGTGTGATCACTGTGCTCGAGGAAACTTGGGAGGCCAAGGTTGTAGAGGATGAGGTATGGTTTGGGCCTCTGGTCCTCAGGCAAAAAGGAGTGGGAAGAGTCACTGTTGGAGTCATTTGGAGGACCTACAGGACCTTGTGCTAAAGCAGTCAGTGTATGGAAGTTGGGTGGAGGTGGCAGTGGCAGACCGGTGGCTTATAGGTGGGACACCAGCCGGTTAAGCAGAGGTAAGAACTCTGGAGTGATTTTTGACCAAAGAAGCTATTATTGGAAACAACAGTATAGGGCACAGAGGCATCAGAGTAGGCAACCAAGTTAGGTATCACAGGGAGAAGGCACCTAGGAACGGGAAGCAGTGGAAAAGGCCTATTAACCAACAGCGAGAGGACTCCTTATTGATAGCAGAAGATATGCCAGTGGATGACTTGGAAGAACAAGAAAGTATTGATAAAGAAGGCGAAGACAAGCCTATGGCCAGGAACAGAAGGAGGCAAATCCAACATGACAGGAATAATGGGAGAAGAACTAACAAAGGACTCTGGCAGCCGATCTTTAGACCTAAGACTACCGATACCAAGTATGACAGAATTATCGAGCCAAAACAAATTGAATATCAAACCTAGACTGTCCTCGTCACCAAGATTCTTTTCACTCTTTGAGAGTGGAGCTAGGCAATATGAAAAATGAAATGGGGATGCAGGGGCAGGGTCTGGTCGGGAGGATTTGACTGGCAAGGAGCAGGAGGAGATAGAGGAACAAAACTCAAGTACTGTAAAAGAGGTTTTTAAAGAGATTTCAGAAGATTAGGGTAAAATTGTACTCTAAATGTACATTTTACAGCATCAATGTTAGATAATATGTTGATGATATAAAAGACTTTGCAAGGACTACTAGAGGTCTCTTCAATGTGTCAAGCTGTTTTGAAAGCACAGAAAGAACAGTTCCAGGCTATGATAGGGGAATTGAAGCAGATAAAGGCTATTATACTGTCTATGGTTATATTGGTGGAAAAGGATAAGCAAGAAGCAGAAGCACCTCACAAAGAGGAGGCGGGAGCACACAGTATGTATGTGTCAAGGCATCCTATGCTAGTGAAGGGGCTTGGGTAATCTACTTGCTCTAGGAGGTGCATACCAAAGCCTAGAAGAGTAACAACAGTGAAGGGTGTAAGGATAAACACTAGGAATATTATGCTTCCTGTCCAAAGAGCCAGGAGCACCTCTCTAATACAAGATCATGAAAGTAAATCTTTCAAAAAGGTCACTGGTGAAGTGGGAAGGATGAGTGGTCAAAAAAGGGGGGAGGAGAATTATAGAGCATCGTGAAGGAAGGAACCCCCATGCCCTGAGTAGAGAGAACATGAAGCATGATAAGCAAGTAAAGGCTGAGAAGAATATGCAAAACCAGGGAAAAGGGTGGCAATGGAAAGGGAGGAGAGGAAAGGCAGTGTGAGTAGGGGTGGTTTGGCATCTACTTCAATAGGGAACCGAGCAGGTAGTGATCTATGGCTGTATTTTGAACCTGCCCAAAAGGAGAAAAAAGGGAAACAAAGAAAGTTACTCCCCCTCAATCGATCAAAGGTATTGTTGCCTTCTCCAAATGCCTAGGTCTGAAAGATAAAGAAACTAAGGACCTTAAACAGGTAGGCTTTATGCAAAATAGTCATGGGAATGAAGTGACTAAAGTCCTGTTGTAATCATGGTTAGTGAAGTTGTTACTTATAAAGGCTGAAAGTGAAGTATTGAAGGAAAGGATGCAGTTTGTTCAGTAAATTAAAATGTTGGAAGTTGATGGTATAAAGAAATCAGACCCCTTGTGTGGCCATGGCCTGGGAGGATATGTGCAACGAGAATAGGTATGTGGCCTAGGCATTCCCAGGTAAAGAGGCTGAAGGGTGGTTGAGTGAGATCGATTAGGATTTTGGGTCGTTACACAGTCTAGAAGTATTGTAATGAAATATGAACGGTCTAGTGAGCATGTTAAAATTGGAGAGATTTGAACATGTGGTTAATATGTAAGAGATTTTAAGTATGCAAGAAACCTGGCTGTGTGACGTAATCCAATTGTTTGATGGATTTGTTCAGTGAAATAGGATTGCTAAGAGAACCCCCCCGGGGGCAACCCTCTGGGGGCCTAATAATTTTGGTAAGAAGGTAGTCCTAATAGAATTAAATTGTAAATGACTGATGGCATGTAGAGTGAATTTGCAGAATTGGGTTGCGGGATATGACTCTATGATAATAGTTGACGGATATCTGTGGGGTAGAATATAGTTCTGAACTGGGAAGAATCAAGGATAAGGTAGATCTATTGTGTGGAAAGTTGAATAGAGATGTATTCATTATCTCAGGGCACTTTAACCATAATTGTAACCCCGTCAGAATAGATCCATGCCATAAAGAAATATAATATTAATTCTGCTACCTGTCCAGGCATGTGAGGAAGAACTTAGCAAATTTTTGGCATCAAAAGTCCTATTCTGCATTAATGGGAGGATGGGGTCAGATCGGCCTGTAAATCGTACATTTAACAGTGATCAGTAACCTGTAAAATTGTAACTAAGTAGGGGGGTTAGAACATTTAGAGAAAGGGTTCTTCCAATAACAATTGATTATCCAAAGGGCCTCACTACTCATATCTCAGAGGGGTCATTGGCAGCATTAGCCTCCTTCCAACAAGAAATTACGTTAAGTATGGCCCTGGCTAACAATATAAGGTGGTTTGATAACATTCTTAACCAAGTAGTTACCTGTTTAAAGGTGGTTCTGAAAGGTAGCAAAGGGGAAAGAGGATAGGGTTATGAGCTCCCGGGGGAAAACAAGTGCCTGGTTTAAATAGGAATATAGGAAATTAAAGGCCATAGTAAGAAAATATGAGAAAGCCTTATATTGAGGTTTGATTATGAGAGTTATATTAGCTTTCAGAAAGTAAAGAAAGTTTATAAACAGATGGTCCGTAATCAGAAGAGGTTGTATAAGGAGAAGTGTTAGGAGAATTTACTTGAGGCAATATATAGCAAAAACTTAAAAATGGTTTGGAAACTTTTGCAGGATGGCTCTAGGAAATTTCCAGTAGGTATGAAGTGTGCAGTGGTAGAAGAGGCCTGGATATAGTGCCGGGATGGAGCAGGTGGCAGAGCCAACCATTCTGGGGATGTAGATAGATGAGGTAACTAGATCCCTATTTTTGGTAGGAAATATTAAACGCACTATATGAGAATTACTACTGACGCAAGCAGCTGGCATAGATAATCTTCTGGCCGCTATAATAAAGATCCAATCTGATAGTTGGGCGGATTTCTTTTGTAGAATGTTTAACTAAATATTGGATTTAGGCCAGTTACCTGTAGGTTTGGTGAGGTGCAACTATTAGACCCATACATAAACAAGGGGATGTAAAGGACCCAAAAGATTACAGGTTGACCTGTTGGATGTTGGGGAAAAATTGTTTTTGAAAATTATATTGGATACCCTTAACGACTAGGTTGCTATAAATCAAATCATTCCTCCCTAGCAAAGCAGGTTCAACGAGGGCCACTCAAATATTGATCATTGTTTTGCCTTATGCTCCATTGCACGGAAGTCAATAGAGCAATGGAGTAGGTTTTTTTGTTGCTTTTTGGACTTCCCTATGCCCTTTGATTTGGTGGATCGTAAGTGCCTTTGGGAAACTTGATTAAGCAGGATATACTAAAGAGCCTGTTGTTGTTATTCCAGGAATTGCATACAGTTAATTGGGCCCAAGGTATCATAGATGAGGAGGGGAGCGTATCCCAGAAAATCCCAATTACCAAAGGACTACATCAGGGATATGTGTTGGCCCCACTTTTGTTCTCCCAATTTATAGGAAAGTCCTCCTTTTTGCCCTGGTCACCCCCAAACCTTTTGACAGACACTGGTGGTTACTGACTCTTGGCTGTGCCCTGGATAATGTTTACCAGTCCCAGGGTCAATGCTCTGTTTAAAGTGGATATGCAAATTAAGCTAATTATAATTGGCAGTATTAACCTACTTATAGGTCTCTAGTATATGGTAGGGCATGTAGGTTTAGGGACCCCAGCATAGGTAGTGCACCCATAGGTGCACTGCTGAGGTTCCTGGAGCCATTTTAAAGGCAGACCCGCCATGCTGACTGCTTCTAAACTAAAGTTATGAGAAAATTCGACATTAGAATTAAAAGTACTTCCAAAGTCTTGAACTTACTCATTTTTACAAATAAGTCACCCCTAAGGTGTGCCCTAAGTGCCCCTGGGGTTGGGTGTCATGTAACAACTATAAGCAAGGACCTTATAAAAATTGTTTTATAAGCCCTGGTGAGGTAAAGTAGCCAAATGTGTTTTTCCCTCACTGTTGTGAATGGCGTCCATAGGCTAAAATATAATTAATAAAGTCCTCATAAGAGCCAGATATTTTGAGTTTGGTATCAAATTAATTGTTATAATAAATCCGACAACTTTTCATTGTTAGGTTTAACATAACTAGTTCAGGTGAAACGTTTTAAAACTCTACCTGGAAGTTTCCAATTTGACCTCTGTAGTGCCCTTCTCTGATTGCCCATCCTCTGGCAGCCTGGCCAGGCTGCCTTGATGAGGTGTGAAGTGGCCTGGGCTGAACAGAAAGGATGTGACTGGGGGAGGAGGTCTGCCTCAGCCGATGGTGAAACAGGATGGGGGAAAGCAGACAAACTGGCCTTCAAAGGAGGGAAGGACATTTGAAGCAGCTCCGGACCTCCGCCAGTTCCTGCAACCCCAGACAATTAGGTGCCCTCTTGATTAGATTAGGAGAGGGGTGTATTTAGGATTTTTAGCCACAACAATGATTGGACTCAGCCAGACCTAACCTCCAAAAATCAGTTTCAGCCATGTTGGATTTTTGAAGAATGTTGCGTGCCTGGGATTGGTTTTTGCCACACTTCCCAGAAAGTGGTACCCCAAGGGGAAAGTGACCTCCGTGTGAATGGACTGTCACCCACATGCTTTTGACCCCAGGAGCAAGGATAAATACGGAAGAGCTGCACCCAAACCTCGGATCCCTACAAGGAAGAACATCAGAAGAAGAAGGACTGCCCTGCTGGCCCCCTGACCTGCATCTGGACACTGCACTCTGAAGGACTGCACCAGCTGTGAACTTGGACTTCACCAGAAAAATACATTTGCCTGGCTTCATCTGGTTCAAGAAGGAACTCGCTGCTTGCTATAGGTAAAATAAATAGCTAACCAGAGCCCCCTGCATCAAAGTGTCAGCTTGCTGTGGAGGGTTGTCTGACGTCAGAGAGAAAACGCTCCAAAAAAGTGACGAAGTCCGAAGGTAAAAAGTGGACCAGGACTTCCTGCACAGCGTATCCCAGGAAGGCTCCAGGGACATTGGATCAAGATTCAGATTTGGCCTAGACAAAGATTTTCATCATAAGAAATTGCCTAAGTCCGAACGTAGAATTCTTTACTGAGGTCTCCTACGACACGTATCCCAAGAGGGCTTCAGGGATATCAGATCGGATTGGTGACTTTGTCCCACTGAAGAAAATCTTCAAGAAAAAGACTAAGGCCCTCATTATGAGTTTGGCGAGCAGCGGAGGCTGCCCACCAAACTCGTACCACCACCAGTGTGGCCAGAACACCGCCGGCCCTATTACAACTTCATCGCAGGGCGTGAGGGCAGAAAAAGCACTTCTGCCCGCCGGCCCTGTGGTGAACAGGGCCTTAACATTGACGCCGGCTCATAATTAAGACAGCGGAAATGTGTTTCTCGCTTTCCAATGCCCGTAATTCGGCCCAACACCTTCATTCTGCCATCCTCATGGAAAGGCTGGCCAATTGGGGAGTCATAATCCCCCGGGGGGTGCTGCATGCAGCGCCACCCTTGTGGATTACAACCGCCAAGACTGCCAGGCTGTCGACTGGTGGCAACCTGGCTGGGTTGTCGGTCGGACAGTGGCGGCGCCGCCACGGTCGAAATGTGGTGGGTGGACCGCTACCACCACAATGATCCGATCGCCACTGTGAGCCTGCTGTCTTAGGACCGCCAGACTCATAATAAGGGCCCAAGTCGGAAGGTAAACTTTTGACCATCGCCTCCCACTTGCTGTAGCCGATAAAATATTTCCTAATTTTCTAAATTGGTTTTGGATTTTTCAACAGTTTCCTGTGTTTTATTTTATTACTGTTTTGTGAGACTTGAATGCTTTACCCACTTTGGCCCTATTACAAGTCTGGTAGTCTTAAGACTGTCAGACTCGCTGTGGCGGATGGACTGCCACAGTTGTTTCAGTCCAACCGCCACATTATGACTGTGGCAGAGCCACCATGGTCCGACCGCTGATACCTCCAGGTAGCCGCAAGCCGACTGCATGGCGGGTTCGGCAGTTGTAATCCACCAGGGTGGCGCTGCATGCAGCACCGCCCTGGGGCTTATGACTCCGCAATCTGCAAGCCTTTTCATGCACTTGGTATGGGCAGTGGAGGGGTCCCCATGGACTGCCCGTCGCACTTCCACTGCCCAAATTATGTGCCCGAATTATGGGCAGTGAAGAGCACAACGAGACCTGAACCTAAGGCCCTATTTCTCTAACTCCAACCACCAGCCCATTGTTCACTTGCCCCAAAGAATATGTTAGTGAACTCTCAAATGAAGTTTACTCACCTGGGATGATACCAATTGTCAACTGTTGGGTGATAGAGGGAGTGACATGACTGTAAAGCCCAGGAGGCCCCGTTACTCTAACTCCAAACACAAGTCCAGTGTTCACTTGCCCCAGTGCATCTATTAGTGAACACTCAAATAAACTTTACTTACCTTGGAAGATACCAATTGTCAAAGTTTGGGTGGTAGAGGAAGTAAAATGACTGCTACTCCTGGAGGAGGCCTTGTATCTGTAGCTCCAAACACCAGCCCAGTGTCCACTTGCCCAAATACTCCTGTTTATTAACTTCCAATTGAAGTGTACTCACCTGTGAGTGAGCAATATACAGATCATGCTCAACACAGAGACATGTCTGTCTACCTTGCTTCATCTTGACTGGCTAACCAAAGATAACATTATTGAGGACATGGATGACACCTTACCATGTCTGCACAACAAGTATTTCTAAGGCCTCAAACTGCATCATCAGATTGGTAGAAGAAGCAGACACATAGAGACGGCAATGCGCATATGATAACTCTAGTCACTTATACCACAAAGTCTTGTGTTTGCCTGTATTCCACTCAACTAGGCCTCTAAATGGTCAAAGGCATATGTTGCCTCTCCACTGAGTTGGCTTCACTGGTGGCAAGATGTCATTTTCAGTCTATCTTCAAAAATGATCTGCACATCTTGAGCCAAATAGTGTAGGCAAGCTTCACACATGTAATGCCAAATACCTCAGTACCATGGTAACATAGAACAATAGGCTAACCTACAACGTAAGAATGTCAAATGCCTCTGTTTATTGTAACACAGAAACATTGGAGATAGAGGTTGCATGTATGTTTTTGATCAACAGGTTGATCTACCACTGAGGAGACAGAGGCCACAGAACAGACTACCACTACCACCCTAGATGAAGCACTCATTGACAACAACACTACTGGACTTGGGGATATGGAGAAAGCTCCTGGCCCATCTGGGCAACCTGGACAGATGGCAACAATGAGTATCTATGTGGCCACAACTTGACCTCTCAGCTCTGTTGCTTCTACATAACAGGCAATTATGTGCCCCCTAACCTGTGTACCTACCACAGTTTCCACCATCCTGTGCCCCCCAGTTCTGGATCCTGAGGTACAATTCAACACCAACAACACTGAGAGTCCAGGAACTAGTTGGAGAGGGCACCTTGTGTCAAGGGCACAGGCTCATCATGGTAGGGTGCATGGGAGGGATGCTGTGGACCATCAGAGTGAGGCCACTGGGGCTGCTGTCGGCTAGGACACCATCAGCCACATCTTGAGGGTCTATCAGGAGTTCCAAGGCAAGATGAACCAGGTGCTGACTGAACTCCGGGAAAACATTAGCTACAGAGGGACATGCATAGGGACATGTGCGACAAATGGAGGCCCACAATGCAAACATGGCCTCTCTTACGGGGTGCTAAGGGATATTCACTTTTCAAAACCAGTCTTCCCCCTTTGGGTCAACAGCATCAAGTCTTTGTACATCAGCACCAGCCCCAGAAGGAGAGGCACTGCCAAAGAAGCAATCAGCCGCAGACACCCCTGCCTCTGTAGCAGCTGATTGTCCCCCCCTCGCAAGCACGTCTAGCAAAGAATCCAGGAGGTGTGGATGGTAAGACACCCATCACTGCAAGCAATAATCCTCTTCCTTAAGATCCTTCTTTGTGTGTCACACATTCACTCTGTGGACTGATCCTGATCCACCTTCCAGTTCCCATGAGAGGGGCACTCTGGACTTTGGACTACTCCAGTGATTTAATTCACCATGATGAACCCCTTAACTTTTATTCACATTTCTGTCCTAAATGTATTTTACGTTTGTGCACTGAATAAATATACCTGTCACAAACTCATTGTCTGCTGTCTCTAATTTCACATTTTGCCTTGTAGGTATGTCAGACCATATGAGTCATATGATTATGATCTAAGGTACTTGTTCAAGATGGGATCTGTTGCATGTAAACAGTGTCAAGCTCAGGATTACAACCATTCCACACAAACACATACATGTGTCTGGTCAAGCCATATATTTTATTACATTATCCAGCACATAAGCTGTCAAGATGTCTTAAACATTGCAAATCATAAATGTTTGAGTCAATCTGAGTACATGAACGTTTTGACATATACAGACCTCCAGACCATGGAAGGAAGAGATTTCTCAGACATTGTCCGGTAGAAAAGTCAAACACTGAGGTGGTTGATGTCATCAGCTGGAGCCATATCACCTACGAAAGTAATGGAACATCATACAATGCAGGACTCTGACATATGGCAGTACAACAGTTTCTGATCACAGGGCAATTGCAATCCAATGCTCATGCATCTGGTGTTATGACACAAACATATGTCAGTGATTTGGCACAGGTAGTTTGTGCTGCAATGCTGAAACACATCAACAGATACATTCAGGTTAGACAGAAAGAGTGTTTAGCCAATGTTAAGGGTAATTGACATGATTGTGGTCTACAATTACATATTTTATGACCATATGATTACAAACATAATGCATCAGGGCCAACACAGAACAAGTAACAGGTCCAATGGAGTCTTATGAACTTATGAACTTCTATCTGATCACTGTGCAAGCTGTCTTGGCACAGGTCTCCTGCAACCAAAGTCTGTGACCTACATTACCTTTAACAATCCATGTCTGTAGGAAAGTACCCTATTTTTGCAATGGTTACCTCCAGCACCATTTTGCTGGACTTCGTGAGTGTGGGGACGCCATTTTACGCGTGTACTGGACATAGGTCACTACCTATGTCCAGCTACATAATCCTAACTCTGAATATAGGGATGTTTGGTATCAAACATGTTGGAATCATACCCCAAGGCTATTGCGAGTATTGGTTGTATGATTCCATGAACTCTGGGGGCTCCTTAAAGGGCTCTCAGTATTGCCATTCCAGCCTTCTGAGGTTTTCCAGGCAGCCCCAGTTGCTGCAACCTCTTAGACAGGTTTCTGCCCTCCCGTTGCTTAACAGTTCAGGCCCAGGAAGGCAGAACAAAGGATTTCCTTTGGGAGAGAGGTGTTAAACCCTCCCCCTTTGGAAATAGGCATTACAGGCTTGGGAGGGGTAGCCTCCCAGAGCTCTAGAAATGCTTTGAAGGTCACAGTTTGTGCCCTCCTTGTGTAATCTAGTCTACACCAGTTTAGGGACCCCCAGTCCCTGCTCTGGAGTGAAACAGGACAAAGGAAAGGGGAGTGATCACTCCCCTGTCCATCACCACCCTCCATCACCACCCCAGGGGTGGTCCTCAGAGCTCCTCCAGAAGGTCCATGGGTTTTGCCATCTTGGATTCCAAGTTGGCTGGGCACTCTGGGAGCTTCTGAGTGGCCAGTGCCAGCAGGTGACATCAGAGCCCTCCCCTGATAAGTGCTTACCTGTTAGCTGACCAACCCCCATTGAGGGCTATTTAGGGTCTCTCTCTTGGGTGGTTCTTCAGATTTGGATTGCAGGAATCCTTTAATTCACCTTCTTACTGAAGAAACTACATCTGGACCCTCCAGGAACTCCACAACTGCAACAAAGAAGCAAAGACAACTTCTGCAACATTGTATCTTCAGCTGCTGGCAGCAACTGCAACTGTTTCCTGGTCATGCATCCTCAGAGGTCAGTCTGTCATCAGCCTGCACCAGAAGAACGAAGGAATCTCCCTTGAAGTGAAGGAGTTACTCCCCTGCTTCAGCAGGCATCTCTCTGCAACGACGACTGGTTGTGTGGGGCCTCTCTACTGACAAGTTGCATGGATCCTGCATCATGGGTGGTGGACTGAAGTGGTCCAGACGGTCCTGACATCCAAATGTCCAACTTTGATGGAGGTAAGTGCTTGCCTCCCCACGCAAGACAGTACCCCTGTGCACTGTGTGTTTTGCAGTTGTCAAAGTTTGTTGGCATCCTTCCACAAAGTTCTTCATGCACCATGCAGCTCCAGTCCCCAGCACTCCTTCCTGCAACGCACAGCGGTGGTGGACAGTGTACCGCGGTCATATGCCATCGTTGCTGCCCAGCAACACACTACACTGGGGATTGTGTGGTAGGACCTACACAACAAGACTGATTTGAGGCAACACAGCCATAGGCTAACGTTGTTGCCTGTGGCAGTCCTGCCCCAGTGGCTGTGGCTGTCGACCTTGATGACCATGTACGTGGCATATCTGTATGCTGCGGTTTGCAAAATCAGTCACTTGACTCCTGACTCTGCTGCCAGCAACACCTCCACCACTACAGCTGCTGTGCGCCGCCTCTGGGAGCAATAATGCCACAGCCAGCAGGTGAAAAGGCCCCCACCTTCTCTCCAGAAGAGCTGGAGAGGTTTGTGGACAAGGTCCTTCCCCTGTATGGTTAGCTCCATAGCTTACCAGAGGAGCAGGTAAGTACCTCATAGACTCAAATGACTCTGTTCAACACCATCCTTTCCATCCTCACAGGCTACAATGTGCCCCTGTGTGACAGTTAGACTTTTTGTGTGCCTGTTGTTGCAGTTTGTGTGGCATCAATGGGATTTACATGGTGCAGGTATAGGAGACCAGTACCATATGTTAAGGGCATTCACATTGTGTTTCATGATGTTTTCTGAGGCCCTAAATCCTCTTTGTGTTGGATGCACATAACACATGACATGTCTTTGTTTATGATGGCTGTAAACGTCTGACAACATATATGTGCATGACAGCATGGGCTGTGTATGCATCTTGTCTGAGTAATTTGAGGATCTTATAAGCAATGTGTGTTGTGCCACACATTTTCCCCTCCACATTTGCCTTGCCAAACCATTGTCTAGAAGGTATGGCATGACTCACTGTGCCCTTCAGGTTGCCACACAAGCAACACGCCACAAGCCACATTGATGATGGCCAAATGATGTACTATCATGCATGGAAGTGAGGGAAATATGAGCGTCATGTAGGTTCTGTATACTCAGCCTGCAGAGACCAGGGCCCATCAAATGTATGTCACAGTATGGGACATTCTCCAGGCTGTGGGAGAGTCACTGTGGCACTGTGCCCAATCCCAGTAGGCCTGCAGATCCTATCATGTGGCCAATGTGAGGCTCTAGTGAAAACATCTGCCCTGAATGCCTGAGTCCATTGAATAGATTAGGAATGCGCATTGAGTTAAATTCCGGAACTAGTCCATATGTGCCTTTTGCATTATTGGCAATGTGGTGTTTGTGACTCATTACAGATCCTTTACTCCCACAACTGTATTGTCACCTTCAAATTAGTCATAATTGTCAAGTACAGGCATATTGCACAATGGACAAACCCATAGTGCAGATAGTGCATAGATTACAGGCAGACCATGACATGTGACTCAGTAGCTTGGTTACATAGCAGAAATTATGTTCGATGTCATCTCTGTAAGTTTGCCACATATGTTCAAAAGTATGTTATGTGGCAGAGTTACATATCACAGAAACCCACCCTGAAGCGGCATGAGTCTACATTTGGTTGCCCACATATCCACACATGCACAGGGTAGAGACTTACCGTGTCCACCATGCCAGCGCTTTCATTATCACTCAAGTCTTAGGATGAAGTCTGTACTATGGTAGTTGCCTGGAGGGACTGTATGCATTGAGTTATAGTTCTGAATGTAAATGTGTTTGTCCGATCAGGCCTAAGGAGTTTACCCTTTAAAAGTCATATTGGTGTGTAATGTTTCATTATGGCTCCCATCATAGTACATGTTGCTGGAGTCAGGGCTACCTGAAGTCAGTAGGCTTGATTAGTCATTGTAGGCCATGAGAAGGGTAGTAGGTCAGTCTGCAGATAACTCCAAAAGTGTGTAGTCATGTCACTGCACTTGTCAGCATGTGTGCTTTACACTTGTGGTGTGTTAATACATTTGAAATGTTGTGCTTGGTGTTTCTGACATGTGTGTCACACAACCATAAGGGCAAAAACTTGTGTATCTGACCTTTTGATTTGTCTTTTGCATTCATACCGCCCATGAGAAGAAGGGTATTGAAGTGCCATCACCCAGAAGATGCGGATCCTGGGGGTCGATAGCCAGCAGAGAACCCACTGTCAGAAGAGTTAGGAGGACCTGAGACACTGAGCCTGGAAGATCTCAGAGGTTCAGCCGGGGCTGTCTTCCCAAAGTGGGCAAGGTGCACATCGTAACCTGACCCCCCTAATGGCCTGCATTTTGGCAGTGCCCTACCTGGAGTTTGATGACCATTTGAGGGGAGCACAGCAGCCAGAAAGGGGTAACTCTAGGGCATATTCCTTCCTGTCACTTTGCCAAGTTGTTGTGTTAGGTTCAGACATCTTACTGTGACGACTGGGAATGGGCCATGTGTGACACACAAGCTGAGCAACTTTTTGTTAGGTATGGAAGTTGGTGCATACTGATGTGCCTTGCCTAGTAGCCCAGGGACCATGGTCACAACTAAGCACAATCCACAAATTATTTGCTCTTCAAGTCCAACACATCGCTGTGTAAAGTGATCAATCAAGCAATGTTGGATGTTGTTATGGATGTAGTTTGTATGCAACAGTCGACTACTCTTTAGTGTGACAGCCCAAACAAAATGAAGTGGTGGATCACTGTCCTCATCCATGTGTCTGCTCAAGTGAGTAAAATGGCATCTGCACCCCAGAAGACACTTGTCTCCAGTGTGTCACTGGTGCTGGCGCCTCATTATTGTCTGTCATGTGAAGATGCCATCATACACGTGACAGAGCATACATTGTTTTTTGGGTGCAGCTACAGATCAATACTGTCCCTTGGTAAATGGGGAATGACCATTGACATGATTTGTGTGACATCACTGTTGCCAACAGTCCTTGTGCCGACATTTCGGCATGTGTTCCTTTCACTTTTGACAAATAATGCTCAGTGCTGTTTCATGCATGGTGTACCTGTGTTCATGGGATGATTTCTATATTCCCTCACATAGGTATGCATGCCAAAATGTGTTTGGAATTGGACATCTGTCATGGGGCTACATTTCATGTGGTGTCACAGTCAGGAGTGTGTCACCATTGATCAGTGACTCACACATGTCCTCACCTATAACTGCATGTCATTTGGCATGTGCAACTGCAATAGCAATGTTAGACATGACAGGTGGGAATACAGTGTTTGCCCACAATGTACATTTCCATGCCATTGATGTGGCATCATGTAGCAAAGTGCTCTGCATATGTGAAATGTGGAAGATCTGCTATCTGACTGTTGGCAGATATTATGGAGTGACTTGCAGTTATGTGGGAATCATATGTGGTTGTGTACAACTACCAATCTGGGTTTTCAGGACCAAAATGGAGACAGTGATTTTGTCTCTCGTTGGGCAACATGTTGAGATGCTTCTATGAGCACTTGAGAATTCATGGACCTCTCCAATTTTCAAAGGAATATTGGCTACTACTGATGCAATCAGAAATTATCATTGGAAGTGATGCCTTACAAGAGAGGTGATTTCTCTGGGGCTAGCTGATTCATTGTGTTGTGGATTTTGGAGGCATATCTCCCTGACATTTTGCATTGTTAGAAATAGGATCTCTGGTTGGCAGACAGTTTGTACTCTGTCCAAGCAGGGATCCTCACTCTAGTCAGTGTGAGGGAGTTACACTCCTAAGACAGCCTCTGCTCACCCCGGGTAGCTTGACACAAGCAGACAGGCTTATTTCAAAGGTAATGTGTAAAGTATTTGTACCAACACAGACAGTAATAAAGTGAAAACACTGCAAACGAGACACAACACCATTTTAGAAAAGTAGCCAATATTTATCTATTTCAAACAAGACCAAAACAACAAAAATTCAACCTACAAAAGCAATGTTATGATTTTTAAAGTAAAAGAGTTAATCTATAGAAATTCCTTTGTACATTGTTTTTACACAAAATACCTGGTTTGCATCAAAAATAAAGCTACACGGGCGAAAATTCAGCGATGCGTCGATTCCTTACTTGCAAGTGAGGTTGTGCATTGTTTCTTCTCTGGCTGGGTAGGCGATGCATAGTTTTTCTCTTCTGCAGAAGAGTGATGCTTCGATTTCTGGACAGGCAACCTCAGGTCTGTGCAGGTTCACGATGATTTTGATGCCCAGGGACGATGCGTGAGAAATTCTGGTGCACAGTGGTGAAGAGTCGCCCTGCATGGGTGATGCGTCAATTCTGGCAGCCGCACATGGGTGCTTGCCTCGATTTCCCAGCTGGGATGCAGGTAGTACTTAAATCTTTCTGCTGCAACGCAGGTGCTGCGTCAATTTTTCTCCTGTACAGCTCCTGTGTGTGAATTTCAGTCTTGGTTCCACCAGCTTCTCCTTTCAAGGGTCCAGGGGCTGGATTAGGCCCCAGTTGACAGGTTAGGAGTGTCAGCAAGAGAGTCCAGGTGCTGGCAGATAAAGTCTTTGAATGCCCTGAGACTTCAGAACAGGGGGCAACTTCAGTCCAAGCCCTTAGAGACGCTTCACAAGCAGGAAAATACAGCAAAGTCTAGTCTTTATCCTCTTACAGGCAGAAGCAGCAACTGCAGGCTAACCCAGCAAAACATAATCACAGGCAAAGGGGCAGTACTCCTCCTCCAGCTCATCTCCTTGGCAGAGGTTCCTCTTCATCCAGAAGGAAATCTAAAAATCTGGGGGTTTGGGTCTACTACTTATACCCATTTCTGCCTTTGAAGTAGGGAAAATGCATAGGAAACTCTCTGTTGTTCATAAGATCCTGCCTTTCCCAGGCCTGGCTCCAGACACTCACCAGGGGGTTGGAGACTACATTGTGAGAGGACAGTTGCAGCCCTTTCAGCTGTAAGTGTCAGCTCCCCTCTCCCCACTCTAGACCAGGAGACTCATTGGTATATGCAGGCTACATCCCAGCTCTCCTTTGTGTCACTGTCTAAAGGGAATTCACAAACAGCCAAACTATCAGTCTGTCCCAGATGTGGATTCCACAAGCAGGCAAAGGCACACAATGAGTAAGCAAGAAACTACCCACTTACTAAACATGGCATTTTCAAACTAACAATCTAAAAACCAACTTTACCAGAAGATGTATTTTTAAATGGTGCGTTCAGAGACACCAAACTTCACAACGCCATGTGCTCCCAATGGGAAACTCACAAAACAGATATTGAAAGGTAGTCCCCATGTTAACCTATGAGAGAGATGGGTCTTGCAGCATTTAAAACTGAATTTGGCAGTATTTCACTGTTAGGACATGTAAAACACATCTGTACATGTCCTACCTTTATTATACACTGCACCCTGTCCATGGGGCTAACTAGGGCCTACCTTAGGAGTGCCTTACATGTACAAAAAGCGAAGGCTTTGGTCTGGCAAGTGGGTACACTTGCCAGGTCAAATTGGCAGTTTAAAATGCACACAGACACTGCAGTGGCAGGTCTGAGCCATGTTTACAGGGCTTTTCACTTGGGTGGCACAATCAGTGCTACAGGCCCACTAGTAGCATTTGATGTATGATGCCTGGGCACCTCTAGTGCACATACTAGGGGCTTATTAGTAAATCAAATATGCCAACCATGGAAAAGCCAATTACACATACAGTTTACACAGACAGCACTTGCACTTTAGCTCTGGTCAGCAGTGAAAATGTGTCCAGAACACCAAGACCAAAAAGACAGCGGAAACCACGCGAAGGATGCGAGGTCTAACATGCATAATTTGGCTACAGTGTATGTTTCCATGCTAGATGTGTAGTGTATCTGAGCAATATTAGTACAACCTCCATGACTTCATTATGACAGTTTACACATGGTGAAGTGAGCATTGTTGATTTGTTTTCAGTGTGACGTGGGTATTTCCATGCCCCCTTCTTCGGGCTATTGTACTTTTGTCAGCAACATGCCAGGATTTTGGACCATCATTTCTTATTACTGAGGTATTGTGTATGTGACAAATACATGTATGCATGATCTTGTGTAAGATCTGTAGGAATAAACTTGGAATTGGCCTGTGGTTGTATGACAACAGGTACCTGAGGTATGTTACATGATGCAAACCATTAAAGGTGATAAGGTCTCTTACTTGTTCACTGCTTACTGTGTTGTCCAACTTCACCCATACAACTTTAGTTGTCTGAGATCCTGATTTACCTGTGGGCAACTGTTGACAGTTCATATGGCATGAATGCAAATGGGCCATCATTACAACCCTTGCGGTCGGTGTTAAAGCGGCGGTAATACCGCCAACAGCCCGGCGGAAATAAAATGGGATTACGACCGTGGCGGAAACCGCCAACATAGACAGCCACTTTAACAATCCGACCGCCAGGGTGGTACAAACAAACAGCGCGGCGGACACCGCCAACAGACAGGTGGGAGACAATGTACCGCCCACCCAATCACAACAGGCCTATCTGCCACCTTTACCGGGGCGGAACCAACGCAAATAAAAACATGGTGGAAACAGTACACAGAAGGGAAAACACTCACCTCTCCACACCCCACTGGGAACCAGGACGCCATGGAGCCCGAATTGCAGATACTGCCAGCGATGGTCTTCCTGCACCTCTATCGGGAGCACCAACGACAGCGGCGACGACCACGGTGAGTACTGCACCCACAACACAGGGGAGAGAGTGACACACACACACAACACGCAACACCCCCACCCTCACCCACAACACCATACACAGAAATACATGCTGCAACATTACATATACAACCCGCAACCCCCTGGAAAAATGCAAGGACAAAAGGAAATAATTTGAACAAATGTAATCATGTGAAATATCATTATCAAAATACAAAATCCAGTATATACAATTATGTACACCAACTACACAAGTCCGGATAGTGCACCAATCATTGTCCGTGGACCACTGGGCCCAAAATGCATGGGCGATGTCCACACTAGAATACCTGACTCCAAACGGAGAGAACACTGGAGGGGCATCACATAGAAAATATACAGGCACCTCAGGGGGAGGGGGGACACCTCAGCCTGATGAACGCACGACGCCACTGCTCCACGAGGGGGCTCCATGCCCACAGTTTGGTCCTGGGGAGTGCAAAGCCACAGTCTCTCAAGTCTTTCCAGTGGGTGGTTTGCCCACTGCTGCATCCTGGGGAGTGCAAAGCCACAGTCTCTCAAGTCTTTCCAGTGGGTGGTTTGCCCACTGCTGCATCCTGGGGAGTGCAAAGCCACAGTCTCTCAAGTCTCTACAGTGGGTGGGTTGCCCACTGCTGCATCCTGGGGACTGCAAAGCCACAGTCTCTCAAGTCTCTCCAGTGGGTGGGTTGCCCACTGCTGCATCCTGGGGAGTGTAAAGCCACAGTCTCTCTAGTGGATAACAGTCTCCACTGGTTCTGGAGGGGGCATGGTGCCTTGAGTGCTTCATCCTGCCAAGGACTGTGGTAGTGAATGCCTTTCTCCACTGGTTCTGGAGGGGGCATGGTGCCCAGAGTGCTTCATCCTGCCAAGGACTGAGGTAGTGCATGCCTTTCTCCACTGGTTCTGGAGGGGGCATGGTGCCCAGAGTGCTTCATCCTGCCAAGGACTGAGGTAGTGGATGTGATACTCCAATGGTTCTGGAGGGGCATGGTGCCCAGAGTGCTTCATCCTGCCAAAGAATGAGGTAGTGGATGCCTTTCTCCACTGGTTCTGGAGGGGGCATGGTACCCAGATTGCTTCATCCTGCCAAGGACTGAGGTAGTGGATGCCGTTCTCCACTGGTTCTGGAGGGGGCATGGTGCCCAGAGTGCTTCATCCTGCACAGGACTGAGGTAGTCAATGCCTTTCTCCACTGGTTCTGGAGGGGGCATGGTGCCCAGAGTGCTTCATCCTGCCAAAGACTGAGGTAGTGGATGCCTTTCTCCACTGGTTCTGGAGAGGGCATGGTGCCCAGAGTGCTTCATCCTGCCAAGGACTGAGGTAGTGGATGTGATAGTCCACTGGGTCTGGAGGGAGCATGGTGCCCAGAGTGCTTCATCCTGCCAAGGACTGTGGTATTGGATGCCTTTCTCCACTGGTTCTGGAGGGGGCATGGTGCCCAGAGTGCTTCATCCTGCGAAGGACTGAGGTAGTGGATGCCTTTCTCCACTGGTTCTGGAGGGGGCATAGTGTCCAGAGTGCTTCATCCTGCCAAGGACTGAGGTAGTGGATGCCTTTCTCCATTGGTTCTGGAGGGGGCTTGGTGCCCAGAGTGCTCCACGTGCAGTGTAGCCGGAACAATACACTCGCATGGGTGTGTGTGCCACGAGATTGCCGACGTACAGGTAGCATGATACGCCACGGAGGGAGAGACATACCCCACACTGCTGCGGCTTCGCATTCCATATGCAGGTGACAACTGTGATGACAGTGATGATTCATGGAAGCTGCCCAGGGTCCTGGAACTCACCACCAGCCTCGGACGACTGACCACTGGGGATGGGAACCATGTCTGCGGTGGTGCCACTGTCTGAGGACGTTGCAGGGCTGTTGGCGGTACTTTCGGCGGTGTCAGTCGCGGCGGTGCTTGCAGCGGGGTCTGTGGTGGCGGTGCTGGCTGCGGGGTATGTGGCAGCGTTGCTGGCTGTGGAGTCTGTGGCGGCGGTGCTGGCTGCGGGGTCTGAGGTGGGAGTGCTGGCTGCGGGGTCTGTGGCGGTGGTGCTGGCGGTGGGGTCTGTGGTGGTGCAGGTGGTGATGCAGGTGGCGGTGCAGGTGGCGGTGTTCTCCGCCATACAGGTTGGCGTTGATGTGGACAGATGGTGCAACACTAGTCCCTCAGTTGGTGCCACCATGCCCTCTCCTGACATGCCCTTCAGTTTTTGGCCCTTCTCCACCTTTGATGGTGGCGCAGCTGTCTTGCCATTATCCCCTTTCGTTTTCCCTGACCCCTCGGTGGCAGGTGTTTTCAGCTTCTCCCTCTGGGATATGGGCACCTTTTTCACCTTGGCAGGTGGCGGAATGTCCTTGCCCTCGCTCCGTGGTACACTGGAAGCCCTGATGGTTGGCGCACTCCATGACCCCTCAGTTGCTGACACCACTGTGCCTGGGGATGTGGTGGCTGAGGTGCTGGGCTGGGACCTGGAAGTCCTGGCCCTAGGGGAAGGACGGGGAGGGAGTAGGGAAGAGGTCAATGTTAGCCAGGAAAAGTTTTTTAGACACACTGGGATGGGTAGATGGAGGGGGTTTAGGAGTGGAGGTAGACGTAGTGGTTGTAGGAGGTGTACGTCTGCTGAATTTGCATCAGGGATGTCCCAGCCAATGTTCTCTAACGTGTTGTCTGCCCTGCTGAAACACATGCGCAGATACATCGTGTTCCCTCAGGTGGAGGATTTGCCCACAGTGAAAGGTGACTTCTATGCCCTGGGACTTATCCCCAACATCCTTGGTGCCATTGATGGGACACATGTGGCCTTGGTACCCCCCGTAGGAGTGAACAGGTGTACAGAAACCGGAAGAGCTACCATTCTAGGAATGTACAGATGGTGTGTTTGGCAGACCAGTACATCTCCCATGTGAATGCCAAATTTCCTGGCTCAGTGCATGACGCTTACATTTTGAGGAATAGCAGCATCCCTCATGTGATGGTGCAACTCCAGAGGCACCGTGTGTGGCTAATAGGTGAGGACAAGGACCCTATACAGTGTGAATAGGTGTCTGGGAATGGGGTTGTACCTACGGGTGTGTGTCTAACAGTTGTCCCTCCATATTTGCAGGTGACTCTGGTTACCCCAACCTGTCATGGCTACTGACCCCAGTGAGAAATCCCAGGAGGAGGGCAGAGGAACGCTACAATGAGGCACATGGGCGAACTAGGAGGGTGATTGAACGCACCTTCGGCCTCCTGAAGGCCAGATTCTGGTGCCTCCATATGACAGGTGGTTCTCTCTACTACTCTCCAAAGATGGTGTGCCAGATCATTGTGGCCTGCTGTATACTGCACAACTAGGCTTTGAGACGCCAGGTGCCTTTTCTGCAGGAGGATGGGCCAGCTGGTGGTCTTGTGGCAGCTGTGGAGCCTGTGGACAGTGAAGAAGAGGAGGCAGAAGAAGAGGACATCGACAACAGAAATAACATAATCATGCAATACTTCCAGTGAGACACAGTTAAGAAGATGTCACTGCCTCCCATATCTCATACTATTATTGGAGCTAACACAAGTCTGTCATTTTCACTCAGTGTATGGACCCTGACTTGTCACTTTGCCTTTCCATTTCACAGATGTGGGTACCACTTTGTGCCCTCTGCTATATTTCCTCCAACCCTACAGCTGTGTTACATCGGTATGTGCACAAGTAAATTGACATTGCTATAGTCCATGGTTGTTGCAATTACATGTTTGTGAAAGGACAGACTGACTCCAGATTGTGTTGTGATAGAAGTGTGTTTATTTCTGTGCAAATAAGTGGAGGGGGTTGTAAAATGGAAAGGGGGGATGGTGGAGGAATGTCCATGGCAGAGTCCAGTCTATTTGTTTCACAGGCGCATTGTCCAAAGGGGCATAGGAAGTGGAGCAATGGCAGTTGAAGGATGGACAGAGTGACAAAGTGGGACAGAAGGGTGACATTCAGGGGGGTCTCATTTCCTGGCTGGGGTCTTGGCAATGTTCTCTGTCTTGTTCCTGGATCTCAGGGACCGTTTGTGGGGTGGTTCTCCATCTGCAGTGGGTGGGGTGCTGGTGATGTGTTCCTGTGGCGGTGCATCCTGTCCACTAGCGCTGGCGGAGGTGGAGGGCTGTTCATCCTCCAGGCTAGTGTCAGGGGCCCCTTGTTGTGCCACTGTGTCCCTCCTGGTGTTGACAAGGTCTTGCAGCACTCCTGCAATGGTGACCAGGGTGTTGTTTATGGACTTCAGGTCCTCCCTGATCCCCAGATAGTGTTCCTCCTGCAGCTGCTGGGTCTCCTGAAACTTGGCCAGTACCGTGCCATCCTCTCCTGGGAATGATGGAAAGCTCCCATGATGTTGGGGAGTGCCTCATGGAGAGTGGGTTCCCTGGGCCTGTCCTCCCCTGTCGCACAGCAGTCCTCCCAGCTTCCCTGCTTTCCGGAGCCTCTGTCCCCGGAACCGTGTGCCCACTGCCACTGCCCCCAGGTCCCTGATTTTCTTGGGTTGGTGGGTTTGCCTGGGTTCCCTGTAGTGGTGGACACACTGCTGATTGACGTGTCCTGGGGACAGAGGGATGGGCCCGCTGGGTGGGTGCTGTGCTGGTGTTTCCTGAGGGGAGAGGCTCTGTGGTGGCTTGTGCCAGTGTCAGGGGAACCGACTGTCCCAAGGTCCCTAATGGGTCGGGCTGGTCATCTTGATCCAACTGTGCAGAGCTGCTGTCATCACTGTGGGTCTCTTCTGTGGGGGGACTGGATATGTCTGGTACCTCCTGTCCAGTGACGTTGGGTTGGGGTCCTGCAGGGGTGTAAAGGCATGATTATTGCATCTGTGTGTGCCATCGTGTGCAATGGGTGAGTGACCCTGTACCCCAGGTTTCATCCATCCAGTGCTTGCATGCTTGTCTTGGTCCTTGTGTGATATTTGGTTTGGGGTCTGTGTGGGTATCTGTAGTGGACATGCTTTGTTAATGGTTGTCCATGCTTTGGTGTTGCATGCAGGGATTGTTATTGGGATGAGTTGGTTGTGATAGTGGGGCATATGTGAGGTCTTGGAATGATGGGGGTGAGGGTGAGGGTGGGAGTATGTGATGGCGTGCAGGTAGGGTGGGGGATGAGGTAGTAAAGAGTTGACTTACCAGAGTCCAGTCCTCCTGCTACTCCTGCGAGGCCCTCAGGATGCAGTTTTGCCAAGACTTGCTCCTCCCATGTTGTTAGTTATGGGGGAGGAAGTGGGGGTCCACCGCCAGTCCTCTGTACAGCAATCTGGTGTCTGGAGACCACAGAACACACCCTCCCCCGTAGGTCATGCCACCTCTTCCTGATGTCATCCCTAGTACTTGGATGCTGTCCCACTGCGTTGACCCTGTCGACAATTCTGTGCCATTGCTCCATCTTCCTTGCAATGGAAGTGTGCTGCACCTGTGATCCGAATAGCTGTGGCTCTACCCGGACGATTTCCTCCACCGTGACCCTGAGCTCCTCCTCAGAGAACCTGGGGTGTCGTTGAGGTGCCATGATGTGGTGTGGGTGATGTGTGAGGTGGTGTGTTGTGATGTGTGAGGGGATGTGTTGTTGTGTATTATTTTAGGTGCGTGGATGTTGTGTAAGTGATGGTGTTGTATGTCTGTGGATGCTGGTGTTGTTTATGGTAATGTCTCTCTCTGGCGTGGTTTCAGAATTCTGGTAGTAAGGGTTTGTGGGTGTGTGCTTTATATTGGATTGGGTGTGTGGGTGTGGTGTGTGTATGTGTGTCAGGTGTGTGTATTTTGAATTGTCCAATGTGGTTGTGTTTTGCAAATATGTGTTTGTTTTGAGTACCGCAGTGTGTACCGCCAATGGAATACCGCAGGTGAAAGACCACCGTGTGGATTCGTGGGTCGTGATAGTGTGGGAGTATTCCTGTTGGGGTGACAGTGGAGGTTTTATTATCGCCAGTTTATCGCTGACCTTTGGTGCAGCGGACTTGTGTGGGTGTCTAGATTATGGCGGATTCCGAACTGTGGGTCGAAATAGCTGTACAGGAATTCTGCGGCCGCAGCGTTATGTTGGCGGTCTTCTGCACGGCGGTAAGCAGCATTTACCGCCAGGGTTGTAATGAGGGCCATGGTGTGGTAAAAGCAGGAGCTACTTTGATGTAGTTTGTTGCTGCCACCAAATTTTCATCAGGATAATGGGGGTCATTATGACCCTGGCGGAAGGCGGAGAAGCGGCGGTAAGACCGCCAACAGGCTGGCGGTCTTTTTTTTTTTATTATGACCATGGCGGTTACCACCATGGTCATCCGCCGGTTCTCCGTTCTGCCCGCCGGGCTGGAGACCTGGGTCTCCAGCCCGGCGGCCGTCACTATACTGCCGGCGATAATTGGACCCGGCTGACCGCCATGGATTTCATGCGGTTTGAAACCGCAATGAAATCCACGGCGGTAAGCACTATCAGTGCCGGGAATTCCTTCCCTGACACTGATAGGGGTCTCCACCACCCTGACTCCCTCCCCTACACCCCCCACCACCCCTGCCACCCCCCAAAGGTGGCAGGACACCCCTCCCCGACCCCCAACATCACAGCACTCACTCACACACGACACGCACGCAGGCACCACCAACACACACACGCACACACACCGACATACATGCCAACATCCACACACACAGTCAGACACGCACACCCACAGTCAAACATACACGCACACATCCATACAGACATACCCACAGACATACACGCACTCATTCCCAATCACACAACACCCTCGCAAGCATACACGCACTCACACACCCCTTCTACATACACAGACGCACACCCCCATGCACGCACACAACACCCCCCCACCCCCCTCCTCTAACGGACGATTGACTTACCATGTCCGTCGATCCTCCGGGAGGGGACGGGATCCATGGTGGCTGCTCCGCCGACACCACACCTCCAACAGAACACCGCCACGTCGAATCACAGGACGTGATTCGGTGGGCGGTGTTCTGTTGGCGTGGCGGTGGAGGTGGAGCAACCTCCACTTCCCCGCCTCCCGCCAGAATGGCTGTTGGCGGCTCTCCGTCCAAAAAAGGACGGAGAGCTGCCAACAGTCATAATACGCCGAGCGTAAAACCGCCACCACTGGCGGTCTTCAGCACGGCGGTCCCTCGGCGGTCTTTCAGAAAGACCGCCGAGGTCATAATGACCCCCATTGTTTGCTAATCACATCTGTTTTTTAAGTGTGATAAGGGACATGGAATTACCCTATTTTGCTTTGTATTTGCTGTATCATCCTAGATAGGCAAAGGAGACAGGGCTGAACCAAGTAGGGAATGATCTGGCCACTGTACCTCCAGTCATCACACCACTGAAACCGAGGGACCCAGTGCCCTGGAGTGTGTGGAGAGTGCCACGGAGGACACAGGATCGAACTTGCCATCTTCGGATTCTACCTCCAGTGGCCACTCCCTAGTGGTGGTGGACCCATCAAGACCAGCTCCTGGGCCGTCCTTATCTGCCACCCTCAGTTCTATCACCACCCTGCCTCTTACTACCCTCCCAGTTGGCTGAGCCCCCTCACTCAAGAGAGTGGCCATCTCCTTTGCCCCTGACACCTCACCACCAGCACCTGCTGCCCTGAGTGAGGGGGCTACTGACCTTCTGAGGAGTCTCTCTGTGGGACAAACTGCCATTGTGAATGCCATCCAGGGCTTGGCCAGCCAATTCAGCAGACAAATGCGTACCTGGAAGGCATTCATAGTAATATGTCTGGCCTACAAAAATCCTTTTATGCTCTGGCCTCCTCACTCACCGTAGCCATTTACCGCCACAATCCTTCTCCCTACCACCTCCCTCCTCCCAATCCAAATTCCCTAACCCCCTATTTGTCCTAAGCAGACAGACACATCTGCACACACTCACGTCAACACACACAAGCAGCACATGTAGACACAAGCACCACCAGACACACAGGAAAGCAAACATTCAACAGTCCCCACCAGATAGCACAACAACCACCATCTCCACAGACACCCTCTCTACCCACACTGACCCACACACCACAACCACCATACCCACAGACACTACCACAACATCACATCCAGTGACACATCCACCATACCCACCAGGTACCCAGACCACACCTAAAAAGCCCACAGACCCACACACCTCAGACACCACAACCCAGACACCAGCCCACCCACACACACCCACCACATCAACCATATCCCCAGATACCACCCCAACATACACAGACACATCCACAACATCTCCAAGCCTACAGACACCACCCCAACACACACATACACATCCACATCTACCATACCCCAAAACACCACCCAACAGACACACACATCCATCACTCCCACATCACCCAGAACCTCCAACTCCCAATCCCCAAAGACATGCAAATTCCCACACTCACACATACAACAGACACCACCCAAACACAAGCACACCTCACACATGCACACACCTGCAGAATCCACACCTCTACCTCCAAATCCCCAGTCCTTTCTGATGACCCTATTTGTTTTACCAAGAAAAGTTTCCTTTTTGACCTTGCCCTTTCCCCTGTTACCTCACCCCGCTCCCAAACCTGAGGGCCCCCCATCCACATCCCAACCCATCCCTTCCACATCCAAGTCCTCCCCGGTCACACCTGCCCTCCCTGCAGGCCCCAAACTCCTCCTCCAGAAGAATCCCACCCCTCCAAAGACACAGCACTCTCCTCCTAAACCAAACCGATCCATCCCCAATCTGACCCCATCCCACCCAAGCATGATCCATGAGGTGCCTGCATGCTCCCTTGATGCCCCTTCCTGTGGAGGTTCCCTGGTAGTGATTGGAGTCAGGCTTGGGCAAAGTACTGTGCATGGACTAATATGGACTGGCAAATGGCATTTGATCTTCATCACTTGGTGCTAATAAACTCAAGTTGTTGTTTTGTTGGGTACACACTTGTCCTGCCATTACTTTTCTATTTTGTTGTTGTTTGTTGTATGCCTACAGTTGAGTGTGTTTCACCCTGATTGCTGATCCATTTGCTGTTGTTTGGCAAATTCTGGCTTTGTGAGCAGTGCTGGTGTCACCCAAGACAAAGGTAGATGTTCTCTGTATGGATATGTGGGTGGTAATCCAATTGGAGTGTCATTGCATTGTGTTATAGTTGATATGGTAAGCATTTTATCTTGGGTTGGCCAATGTCAGCATGTTTGGTGTTAGTATTGTCCCTCTGATATTGATTGTATGTTTGTCTCATGTGTGGAATATAGAGTTTTGTTTGTCCACACATGGAGGGTCTTCGATTGTGCTACCTTCCCTTCCATCTTACTGACCACGTGTCCATTTTGATGTGGGTACCTTGCAGCTATTTCATCTACATGTATGGCCCGTGCTGTTGATGGTGTATTTGTTTCCTTGACTTGCACTTACGCATTATGCAGATTGGAATGCCACTTTGCTCTACTATTGTTTGTCCCTGATATACTTGCAGGGCCAGTTCCTGTCTGTCCAAATGGTGTTTTAGGGCATGTACAAAGTGGCATGTGTCACAGGGAAGCATCATTTCATGAGTGCTCCTGATGCCCCCAGCTCTATTGAGCAGGTATTGTTTGCATTGTGAGCTTGGGATTTTTTTTGCAATGAGGTCCATTACAGGGATGTTTAATGAGAAGGGTGTTTGTGCATTCATACATGTGTTGCTTCAATCTGATGACAGTCCATGGCATGTGATCACTGTGTGGGTGCCAGTTGAATTATGTGTGATGTTGCTGTGGTGCGGCCGTTGTGTGACACAATGTTCTGTACACTTCACTGTCCCTGTGACTGAGATGAGCAGACGTATGTTATTGTGGAGTGTGGCAGTGAAGTGTCAGTGACCTGCCCAAAGGAGGTTTTATGGCTGTGAATGAGTTTATTCATTGTGAATGATTCTGATCCAGAACACAATGACAAGTGTACTTGGCCCACATAGCGTGACTCTCATATCATGTGGAAGATGGAGCAACAATCTGTTGTTGAGCTTAGTTCTCCATCTATGGGCAGCAGCAAGACATGTATGATCAGCTCCATGGTAGCACAGGACATGTGAAGTTGCTGCAGGTGAGTTCCTTCCTTTATACGCTCCGTTTCCAACTCCTGGGATGTGGTGGTTGGGCTGCCATGGTCACGCTGGCGTAAGGCAACATCATAATGTGTCCAGCAGAAACACTGTCTTGGACGGCCTCATTGGCCTATCTCACCACCGTGGCTGTCTGCGCTGCCTGGTAGTTCTGGCTAGACCGTGGCCGTCTTTCCTCTATGGGACAAAATGCAACATATTAAGGTGGTCTGGCCGTCAAGACGATGGCAGTTGGACTGCCACCGCCATGATGGCAGTCCACAGACTGCCAAACTTGTATTGATGCCATAAGTTCCGGGAGAAACCTTAACATGAGAGCATGGGAACAATTTAAACAACCAGTTTGAACAAACAAGATGTGAGTGGTTGTTGTTTGACCACCAGCACTGATAAAAAACAAGATAATTAATTTCAGATATAAATGTCACCTGAGCTGACCAGGCAGGCCACTATTTTAGTGTGAAATTTATCTTTTTTAATTTATTTAATTATTTACCTACTTATTTATTTAAAGTTGAGGTGGCATAAAGAATAAGGTTTCATCCATACAGTATCAACTTTCTCTTCCAGTCTTGGAGATTCCTTCCTATTCATTGATGAGCCATTGGCCATTTTGGAATAGAACTCAGGAATGTAAACATCCTTTTTGGCTGCAATCTGTGCTGCATCATCCATTGTATTTGTTCTGAGAAATGAACTAAGGTCAGTGGAATACTTTTCAAAATATTTGTTCGTGGACAAAATGGCACCACTGTTTTTTTTTTGTGCTTGTTTGGATTTTTTTCAATTTGTTTATTTTTTGATGATCCTGGATTTGGATGTGGGGTGCAGGGCAGGTCACTGTGGGATTAAGAGACAAGAGTTTTAGGACAATGGAGATTTAGAGATCTTGGGACCCTGGGTGAATATTTTTCTTCTTCATTGTTTTACTGTTTGGTGTACTGTGATGTGATTATAGTGTGGTGTTTAACTCTTTGGTGCTTGTCTCCTTTTGATGTTGTTTTATTGTTCTGTTTTCAAATTTTCACTAAGGCAGTGCTACAGAAATTCTAAGTGTATGTAGATGGTCTTCATTTTATACCAAATTTAGCCTTATTTTACTATGCATGTGCCTGTTTGTGGCTAAGTTGGTAGTGTCTCCAGGAGAGCAGGCCCATGCAACCATTTATTTTCCTTAATTCTCAGTCACCTTCTTCCCAATGTGCATTCTCACCATTGTGTGTGTGTTGGTATGTGTGAGAGAGGTGGAGCTGCATGTGTTTTTGTGTGTGTGTGTGTGGGTGTGGATGTGTGTCCATATGTGTTTGTGTGTCTGGGAAAAAGAGAGAATGTTTCTGCTACTTTTAAAAGTGTTGGCCTAGGATAAATTCAGTCTGGGGCTGTATGTGTTTGGGGCACTTTCAATGTTTATTTTTATTTTTTTGTAAGTTACTATTTAGCTGTTTGTTATTATTTTTTTATACTGGTTGATTTTTTTACATTCCTTTTACTTATTTACTGGTGGTGAAAAAGCCCCTGGATAGGTTTAGGCATATTTTGGGAATATATTAATGCATACATTCCCTGCAATGCTGCTTGGATTTGTTGGGGAAATTGGAGTGAAGGGGGTCCAGGGCAGGCAGCCATGTACTAGTTGTCCTCCATGCCTCCTCCTTCATTGCCATGTGCTCATCCACTATTTTGTGAAACCAGTATGTGCCTTATAGGCAGCGATCTTGTCTTTATTCTCTAGGTCTCCAGCCTTGCCAAGCCATGTGCTCATCCATCACTTCGTGAAGCCAGTATGTATATGTGTTTGATTATTGTTTAGTAGCAATTTTATGCCACTTTCTGAAGCCTTCTGCCAGCATTGTTTTGTGGCCTTTGGGAGTGGCACCCACATATATGTTAGCTGCATTTTTCCTTTTTCCATATACATTTCCCATCATTATACTATGCTTGTGGGCTGTATATAGTAGTGTGTAGACCATGGTTAGTATTATTTGAACCTCTGCCCCATAGTATGTGCCCCTGGGCCACAGTCATCACTATAGTGATTATGATGTTTAATTAATGTAATTGCCAGCCTTTTCCTGGCATCTACCGGAGCACCATGGCTCTGGGGGGAACAGCAGGTATTTATTATGTAGCTTTTCAATGATTTCGGTCTACGCAGAGTCCAGTAAAACAAAACAAAACAATTAGTTTACACATGGTTATATCATTGTTATGATGATGGCTAATATTACATTGACTAGATTGGTAAAGTCTGAATGTTTCCCTTCTTAATTTGCATTGCCTGTAGGTGGACAAGACTTAGATGGAAAGACATCTGTGAATTAGTTGCCACCAGGAACCCTCTATGCTAAGTGTTACTCAGCCACAAAAAAGAAACGAAGATGGCACCTAAGAAAGAGATTGCTTGCAAGAAAGTGGGCAGTAAGGAAAAGTTTGCTGGCACCACTTGCATCAATCCATCATCCATGCCTCATCCATGTTTTGCCATGGTGTGAAACCCAGTACTATGGAAAAAAAGAAGGACAGGGACAGATTATTTAAACTGGTCCATTGCACGGTCTCTTAAAATAAAGTAACCAAAAGTAGGGTGCACAGGAGAACAGCAGGTCAAATGGGCCCGATTTCTGGGTTCTGCAGCCGCTGGGTAGGTCCTGGGCCCTGGACACCATTGGCAGATGGCCATAGTAGTTCCATTGGCTCTCAGCATCCCAAGGGGCACTTTCCTCAATGTAGGAGGGTCATTAATTAGTATGTTTATAGTTCACTATGTGAGTTTCTTTCTCTTATCTTTGACTTAAATCTGAATCCATTAGTGAAGTTTAGGAGTCTCGTTATTTTTGGTCCTGAAGAAACGCCACTAGATCCGTTATGGAAGACATAGGTGTGAAACATGTCGGCCATTATTTAGGTTTGTAGGATTAAGTTTCCTTCTCCCTATTTTTTGCAGTAGAGTGTAGGAACATTATTCCCCTGATCACTCACTGTGATTTTAACCTTGACCTAGACCCTTTCTAAGGAACTAATAAATTGTTGTGGGGGTCTAGAGTCAATTTTAACCCTTTCCCTTCAGCTTCTTACTTTGTCTTGTGGGTCTGAAATCCACACCTACACACAACAACGGCATAAAAGATCTCTGGCAAAGAACTCTGTTGAGTGGTCCATCGGACATTGCAGCGCCAGCCAGCCGAGGAGCAGACCCTATGGTGAAGCATGACACCCATCAGGTGTGTGAGGGCTCTGTCTTCTATTAATAGTGCCCATTTGACCTGCGGTTTTCCTGTGGAACAGTGTACCCTACTTTTGATTGTGCAACGCAGTACACCTTTTGTACCCCCAACAAAAATACAGAATTTGCAGGTTTCTGCAGTGACTGCAGTCATGGCTGAAACCAGTGAGTTTCAAATAACAGCTACCACCCGAGGGTTGGCACCTCAGGAGGTATCAGGAGCTGGCCCTGGGTGGGGGGTGCGGTTTCCTAGGCCATCTATGGCACTATGAGGTGAGCTGAGCAGCCTTCTCCATCTTTGAATTTAGCCCTGAAAGGTGGAGATCCTGGGGCCTGGGTTTCACAATGGACCCCCTACATTAAGATATTGGAGCCCTGGGTAAGTGGTGGTCTCTAGAGCACAGGGGGCGTGCACCCCCCCAATATATTTTATTGATTGCCTTGGGGAGGTGGCAGTCCCCAGGGCTGCGCAGTGGCCATGCAGGACACCTGCTTTTATTGATGTACATTTGCTCCCAGGAAGTGACAGGGATTTGATAAGCCTTTGTACCCCATCTTATATTTTGGGAATGCCTCTGGGACCTGGCCCACCTGGGGGCAAAATGAAAAGCAAACACAGGAGACTGTGCTTGTTTTGTATTTAAATCACATTGAAATTCATGGATCTGGCGGTACCCAGTGGTCCCCTGATCCAAGGCTAGATAGGTAGTGTAAGAGTACCCTGCCCTCTTTTCTTTTTGTTTGTTTTGTTTTTTAAGACTAAAACCATAGAAATTCAGTAGTTATAGTTAGAGTATTTTAAAGCAACTATAACTCTTGCCCTAAGGTAACTATAGTTTGCGTCCTGGCCAGGCCCTGCTAATTACCCCCTATATTACAGCACCCATGACAACTGCTATAACACCAATAAAAATATAAATGAAACATTACCACTCAAATTATTGAAGAACCTACTGTGCATGGTGAGGGTTCAGGGAGGTGGAGGTCCTCAGGGCTGCAGAGCCTCACACACATAATGGCCCTCATTACAACCCTGGCGGTCGGTGTTAAAGCGGCGGTAATACCGCAAACAGGCTGGCGGAAAAAAAATGGGATTACAACCGTGGCAGAAACTGCCAACATAGACAGCCACTTTAACACTCTGACCGCCACGGCGGTAGAAACAAACAGCGCGGCGGTCACTGCCAACAGACAGGCGGGAGACAAAGTACCACCCACCCTATTCAAAGAGGCCTATCCGCTAGCGTTTCCGGGGTGGAACCAAAGCTATCAAAAGCACGGCAGAAACAGCACACAGAAGGGAAAATACTCACCTCTTGACACCCAGTGAGGAACCAGAACACCATGGAGCCCGAACTCCACGTGCTGGTTTACCTCTTCTTCTATGAGGAGTCTGAATGGTGGTGGCGGCGACCACGGTGAGTACTGCGCCTACAACACAGGGGGAGGAGGAAACAGAGTGACACACACGCAACACCCCCACCCTCACCACCACATACAACAACAGACACACAAATACATGCAGCAACATTACATATACACCCCCCACTCCCTGGAAGAACCCAAGGACAAAAGGAAATTATTATAACCATTGTAATCACGAAAAATCCAGTATTCAAAAGTCAAAGGCCCATATTTATACTTTTTGACGCACAACTGCGCCAACGCAGTTGTGCGTCAAAAATTTTACCGCCGGCTAACGCCATTCCAAAGCGCCATGCGGGCACCTTATTTATTGAATGACGTTAGCCGACACTGCGGACTGGTGTGCGCCAAAAAAAATGACTCACACCAGGCAGCGCCGGCGTAGGGGAAAATGGAGGTTGGGTGTCAAAAAATGGGGCAAGTCAGGTCTGAGGCAAAATTCAGGCCTCAACCCGATTTGCGCCATTTTTTTTGACGCCCAACCCCCATTGAAATGACTCCTGTCTTAGCAAAGACAGGAGTCATGCCCCCTTGCCCAATGACCTTGCCCAGGGGAATTATGTCCCCTGGGCTAGGTCATTGGGCATAGTGGCATGTAGGGGGGCACAAATCAGGCCCCCCTATGCCACAAAAAAAATACGAAAAAAAATACTTACCCCAACTTACCTCTACTTCCCTGGGATGGGTCCCTCCATCCTTGGGTGTCCTCCTGGGATGGGCAAGGGTGGCAGGGGGTGTCCCTGGGGGCATGGGAGGGCCCCTCTGGGCTCCTTCTGAGCCCACAGGTCCCTTAACACCTGCCCTGACCCAGGCGTTAAAAAACAGCGCCCATCAGGCTGGGTGCCGTTTTTTAAGGCCTGCCCCCTCCTGTGCGTCAAAATGACGTCACAGTATAAATATGGGGCACAGGCCTTAACGTCATTTTTTGGAAGGGAACGCCTACCTTGCATATAATTAACGCAAGGCTCGTTCCCCCTTCCAAAAAATGACGCACATGGTGGAACTTTGACGCCCGCGGGGTCGGACGTCAAAGTATAAATATGGGGCAGGGTTTGCATTCGGAGCAAACAGAGTATAAATATGCCCCAAAATTCAGTATATACAAACATGTATACCAACTACACAGGTCCGGATAGTGTAATAATCATTGTCCGTGGACAACTGAGCCCAAAATTCATGGGCGAGGCCCACACATGATACCTGACTCGAAACGGAGAGAACTTTGCAGGGGCATCAGATCGAAAATATACAGGCACTTCAGGGGGGGGAGGGGTGGCACCTCAGCCTGATGAACGTATGACGCCACTGCTGCATGAGGGGGCTCCATGCCCTTTGATGTATCCTGGGGAGTGCAAAGCCACAGTCTCACAAGTCTCTCCAGTGGGTGGTTTGCCCACTGTTTTAACCTGGGGAGTGCAGAGCCACAGTCTCACAAGTCTCTCCAGTGGGTGGTTTGCCCACTGCTTCATCCTGAGGAGTGCAAAGCCACAGTCTCTCAAGTCTCTCCAGTGGGTGATTTGCCAACTACTGCATCCTGGGGAATGCAAAGCCACAGTCTCTCAAGTTCTCCACTGGTTCTGGAGGGGGCCTGGTGCCCAGAGTGCTTCATCCTGCCAAGGACAGAGGTAGTGGATGTCAATCTCCACTGGTTCTGGAGGGGGCCTGGTGCCCAGAGTGCTTCATCCTGCCAAGGACAGAGGTAGTGGATGTATATCTCCACTGGTTCTGGAGGGGGCCTGGTACCCAGAGTGCTTCATCCTGCCAAGGACAGAGGTAGTGGATGTCAAACTCCACTGGTTCTGGAGGGGGCTTTGTGCCCAGAGTGCTCCATGTACAGTGTGGCCGGTACAATCCCCTCACCTGTGGGGTGTGCGTGGCCCCAGATTTGTGAGGTTCAGGTAGCATCATATGCCACGGAGGCAGCGACATACCCCACACTGCTGCGGCTGCGCCTTCCACCTGCAGGTGCAAACAGTGATGGAAGAAATGCCTCATGGAAGCTGCCCAGCGTCCAAGAACTCTCCTCCAGCCTCAGACAACTGACCACTGGGGATGGTAGCCTTGTCAGCGGTGGTGCCTGTGTGCGGCGGTGTCTTTCGTGGCGGTGTTTGCAGCGGTGCTGGCGGCGGTGCTTGCAGTGGTGCATGGGTCAGCACCTGCAGAGGGTCACAGCAGGATGTTTCCTGCAACCTCGGACGGCTGCACACTGGGGAAGATGCTGGGGACTGTCGCTGAGGCTGTAGACGCGCCGGGGGCGCTGCCGGTGGCGGTGCTTGCGGAGGTGTCTGTCGCAGCGGTGCTTGCGCGGTGTCTGTTGTGGTGGTGCTGGCGGCGGTGCGTGGATCAGCACCTGCAGAGGGACACAGCAGCACGTTTCCTGCAGCCTCGGAAAGCTGCCCACTGGGAAGGATGCTGGGGACTGTCGCTGAGGCTGTAGACGTGCCAGGGGCGGTGCAGGTGATGGTGCAGGTGGAAGTTGTGGTGGCGGGGCAGCTAGCGGTGTTCGCCGCCGTACAGGTTGGCGTGGTCATGGACAGAAAGTGTGACACTGGTCCCTCAGTCAGTGCCACCATGCCCTCTCCTGACCTGTTCTTCAGCTTTTGTCCCTTCCCCAGCTTTGATGGTGCCGCAGTTGTCTTGCCACTATCCCCTTTGGTTTTTGCTGAGCCCTTGGTGGCTGGTACTTTAGCCTTCTCACTCCGGGATGTGGGCACCTTTTTCACCTTGGCAGGTGGCGGAAGGTCCTTGCCCTCGCTACATTGCACACTGGCAGCCCTGATGGGTGGTGAACTCTATGACCCCGCAGTTGCTGGCACCACTGTGCCTGGGGATTTGGTGGCTGAGGTGCTGGGCTGGGACCTGGAAAGCCTGGCCTTACGGGAAGGACGGTGGTGGGGAGGTGTAGGGAAGAGGTCAATGTTAGCCAGGAAGAGTTTTTTACACACACTGGGATGGGAAGATGGAGGGGGTTTGGGAGTGGAGGTAGAGGTAGTGGTTGTAGGAGGTGTACATCTGCTGAATTTGGGTGAAGGTGCTTGGGCCAGAGGCTGTTGTGAGGTGGATGGCTGTTGGGTGGGTGTGTGCCTGCATTTGTGTACTTTGGGAGGAGGGCTCACAGACACACTGGGAGAGGGCACTGGGGATGTATGCATGGTAGTGGGGGGGGTGAGTGCACGTGAGCGATGTGTGGTGATGGGCGTGCTGGTGATGGAGGCAGTGGCTGAGGATGTAGTGCATGCAGGTGTGAGTGGAGATGAGATTGGGAGGGAGGAGGAGGACGTTGAGGAGGGGGACACAGTGGAGGCTGTGGATGTTGCTGTGTCTGCATGGGGATGGTGCTTGTGTGAGTGCCTGTGGGATGTGTGGTGCTTATGTTTGCCATGTCCACTCTTGTGTGTTGATAAGTGTGCATGCTGGTCTGATGGTGTGCTTGGGATAGGCTGAGGTACAGGGGATTGGGTCTGGGTGGAGGAAGTTGGAGGGGGGAGGCTGGACACAGGGACAATGGCTGCCATCAGTGCTGAGGCCAGAGCCTGAAATGCTCTCTGTTGGCCTCTCAACACCCTGGATGGCATTCACAATGGTAGATTACCAAACAGTGAGGGATCTCAGGAGGTCAATAGCCTCCTCACTGAGGGCAGCAGGTCTGACTGGGGCAGGGCCTGAGGTGCCTGGTGCAAAGGAGATGCCCACCCTCCTGGGTGAGCGGGCACGGGACACACACTGAGGGGCTGCTGGGAGGGCAGTGCTGGTAGGGGGGGCGGCTGTACCTGTTGATGCGGTGGGCACAGAGTTGCCCGCCACCGCAAGGAAGCTCCCATCAGAGGAGGAGTCACTGTCACTGCTGTCTGGTCCTGTCCCCGCCGTGGAGCTCCCCTCGCCCTCTGTCCCACTGGTGGCTTCAGACTCCATTGTTTCACCCTCCATGGCCAAGTGGGTTGCAGCTCCGTCCTGCTCTGGTGCCACTGCTCCTATGCCTGATGATGCTATTGCACACAAGAACAAGGAGACCACAAAAAGGGGGGGAGGAAGACAGAAGAAAGACATGTTCAGTGCATCATGCAACACCACTACCGTTGGCGGACACAACACACATGGAGCAGCCGTTGCACTACGCCATGCACTAACAGTTCCTAGAAATTTCACCTGACTGTGTGGTACATGGCCTAACACCAATTGCTGCACTCCTGGAAGTCACAGGAGCCTGACTAGATGTAGATGGCTCTTACCACTGTTGGGGTTGGGGTGCCACATAGCCTGCCTCACAAGGGACCTTGCCTACAAACTTCGCTCTGGCCTACGGGAACCCACTGCCCACCTCCCCCACCCAGACACCTCGTAATGCGCAGAGAGTCCGCTGAATGAGAGTGTACTCACCCCCTTATGGCTGCTGTGATGCCCTCAAGTGCCCATCCAACTCCGGATACGACACTGCCAAGATCCAGAACATCAGGGGGGTCATGGTGCGACGAGCACCCCCTCCCATGTTGGGAGGCCATCCCCAGCTGGGCCTCCGCCGTCTTCTTGCTCCACCGGCGCAGGTCCTCCCATCTTTTACGGCAGTGGGTGCTCCGTCTGTGATAGACCACCAGGGTCGGACGTCCTTGGCGATGAACGCCAAATACCCTTCTTCTGGTGGGCGCTGACCTAGAGGAATAGTACAGGGGGAAATGGAAATTACTTACCCGTCCGGACCATCATACTCATTGCCCCCCAGTTCCCACCCTTGCCCTGATGCACATACACTCCCCATCGGCAAATGTAGGCCTCAAACCCCCATGTATCTTCCATCCACACCACTCAAAACAGGCATTGCCCATGCAGCATGCTCACAGTGTACTCACCTGTTTGTCTGGAGGACCGTATAGTTGTGTGTACTGGGGAGGACCCCATCCACTAGTTTCTTCAGCTCCTCCGAAGTGAAGGCAGGGGCCCTTTCCCGAGACACATGAGCCATCGTCACTTCCAGACTGAGGTCATAGCAGCACTTGCAGTGTAGGTCCTCTCCTGTTGAAGGTCAGGTATCAAGTGAGAGAACAGACAGAAAATGGCGGTCACGTCCACGGCGGTGTGTACCGTCACCGCCGGCGTACTTCGTCATTGGCTCCTGGGACCCATAGGGCCCAATGTTAACCAATGCTGAATTGCGCCGCAGTCTTTGACCGCCCACCGCGATGGTGTAGAACGCCAGCGCAGTTACCTCATATCCCCTTGTCCCATCTTACAGGTCAGGCAGCCGCCATTTCAGGAGGCCACCTGGGATGGATGTTAACTGCGTCAAACCTATCTAGGCCGGGAATATAGACAGCTACCGGCACAATGAAGATTAATTACGTTTCTGAAAATAAAACATTGTGATACCTCAGTGTTGGATGACTCTCTTCCTGCTATTCTCCTCCATAGGGCACATCTGCTGGGGCAGGTGATGAGATGGCGGCATCCTCCGATGTACAGACCCCTGGTGGACCTGTCGACAATGGAAGAAAGACACATCCTGGCCACATTCAGACTTGATTGTGCAACAATCCAGGAACTGTGTGCCCAGTTGGAGCCAGACCTGATGTCAGCTATCCGCCATCCCACAGGAATCCCCCTCTAGTGCAGGTCCTGTCAGTACTCCATTTCCGGGCCAGTGGGTCTTTTCAAACATCAGTGGCCATGGCATCAGGGATATCCCAGCCACTGTTCTCTAATGTGTTGTCCAGAGTGTTATCTGCCCTGCTGAAACACATGCACAGCTACATCGTTTTCCCTCAGGTGGAGGATTTTCTCACAGTAAAAGGTCACTTCTATGCCCTGGGACATATCCCCAACATCATTGGTGCCATTGATGGGACACATGTGGCGGGTCTTCCCACCGCAGAAATGAGCCGGTGTACAGAAACCGGGAGAGCTACCATTCGATGAATGTGCAGATTGTGTGTTTGGCAGACAAGTACATCTCCCATGTCAATGCCAAGTATCCTGTCTCTGTGCATGACGCTTACATTTAGAGGAATGGCAGCATCCCTTATGTGATGGGCCAACTCCAGAGGCACCGTGTGTGGCTAATAGGTGAGGTCAAGGTCCTAATACAGTTGACATAGGTGTCTGGGCATGGGGTTGTCCCTAAGGGTTAGTGTGTGTCTAACAGTTGTCCCTCACCTGGTTGCAGGTGACTCTGGTTACCCCAACCTGTCATGGCTACTGACCCCACTGAGGAATCCCAGGACAAGGGCAGAGGAATGCTACAATGATGCACATGGGTGAACTAGGAGGGTGATCGATGCACATTCGGCATCCTGAAGCCCAGATTCCGGTGCCTCCATCTGACAGGTGGATCCCTCTACTACTCACCGAAGAAGGTGTGCCAGATAATTGTAGCCTGCTGTATGCTGCACAACCTGGCTTTGCGACGCCAGGTGCCTTTTCTGCAGGAGGATGGGCCAGATGGTGGTCTTGTGGCAGTGGTGGAGCCTGTGGGCAGTGAAGAAGAGGAGGGAGAAGAAGAGGATATCGACAACCGAAACAACATCATCAGGCAATACTTCCAGTGAGACACATGTAAGAAGATGCCACTGCTTCCCACATCTCATTCTATTGTTGGAACTAGCATAAGTGTGTCATTTTCATTTAGTGTATGGACCCTGACTTGTCACTTTGACTTTCCATTTCACAGATTTGGGTCTCACTTTGTGCCCTCTGCTATGTTTATTGCTGGCCTACAGCTGTGTTACATTGGTATGTGAACAAGTAAATTTACATTAATTTACATTAGTACATTCCATAGTTTTTGCAATTACACATTTGTGAAAGCACAGACTGATTCCAGATTGTTTTGTGATTGAAGTGTGTTTATTCCTGTGCAAATAAGTGGAGGGGGTTGGAAAACGGGCTGGGGGGATGGTGGAGGAATGTCCATGGCAGAGTCCAGTCTATTTGTTTCACAGGTGCATTGTCCAAAGGGGCATAGGAAGTGGAGCAATGGTAGTTTAAGGATGGACAGGTGACATGGTGGGACAGAAGGGTGACATTCAGGGGGGTCTCATTTCCTGGCGGGGGTCTTGGCATTGTTCTCTGTCTTGTTCCTGGATCTCAGGGAACGTTTGTGGGGTGGTTCTCCAACTGCATGGGGTCGGGTGCTGGTGTCCTGTTGTTCCTGTGGCGGTGCCTCCTGTCCACTAGCGCCAGCGGAGGTGGAACGCTGTTTATCGTCCAAGCTAGTGTCAGGGGCTCCTTGTTGTGCCACTGTGTCCCTTCTGGTGTTGGCGAGGTCTGCCAGCACCCCTGCAATGGTGACCAGGGTGGTGTTAATGGACTTCAAGTCCTCCCTGATCCCAAGGTAGTGTTCCTCTTGCAGCCGCTGGTGCTCCTGAAACTTGGCCAGTACCGTTGCCATCGTCTCCTGGGAATGATGGTAAGCTCCCATGATGTTGGAGAGTGCCTCGTGGAGAGTGGGTTCACGGTGCCTGTCCTCCCCCTGTCACACAGCAGTCCTCCCAGTTTCCCTGTTATCCTGTGCCTCTCTCCCCTGAACCGTGTGCCCATTGCCACTGCCCTCAGGTCCCTGATTTTCTTGGGATGGTGGGTTTCCCGTGTATTCCCTGTAGTGGTGGACACACTGCTGATTGACGTGTCCTGGGGACAGAGGGATGGGCCTGCTGGGTGGGCGCTGTGGTGGTGTTTCCTGAGGTTGCAGGCTCTGTGGTGGCTTGTGACAGTGTCAGGGGAACTGACTGTCCCTAGGTCCCAGATGGGCCGGGCTGGTCATCTTGATCCAGTTGTGCAGAGCTGCTGTCATCATCGTAGGCCTTTTCTGTGGGGGGACTGGACACGTCTGGCACCTCCTGTCCGGTGACTTTGGGTAGAGGTCCTGTTGGGGTGTAAATGCATAATTATTGTATGTGTGCCATTGTGTGCAATGGGTGAGTGACTCTCTACTCCTGTGCTTGCATTATTGGCTTGGTCCTTGTGTGATTGGTGATTTTGGGGCATGAGTGAGTCTCTGTAGTGGACATGCTTGGATGATGGGTGTCCATGCATTGGTGTTACATGCAGGGCTTGGTTTTGGGATGTGTGGGTTGTGTTGGTGGGGTATCTGTGGGTTGTTGGGGTGATAGGTGTGAGGGTAAGCTTGGGAGTATGTGATGGCATGCAGGTAGAGTGGGGGGGATATAGTAGTAACTATTTGCCTTACCAGAGTCCAGGCCCCCTGCTGTGCAGTGGGAATGCTTTAGTGATGGGTGTCCATGCTTTGTTGTGTCATGCAGGGCTTGGTGTTGGGATGGGTGGTTTGTGTTATTAGTACATTAGTGAGGAGTTGGAGTGATGGGGGATTGGTCGAGGGTGGGTGTGTGTGATAGCATGCAGGTAGGGTGGGGGATATGATAGTTAAGATTGGACTTACCAGTGTCCATTCCTCCAACGACTCCTCCGAGGCCCTCAGGATGCATGATGGTCAAGACTTGCTCTTCCCATGTTGTTAGTTGTGGGGGAGGAGGTGGGGGCCCACTGCCAGTCCTCTGTACAGCAATCTGGTGTCTGGAGACCACTGAACACACCTTCCCCCATAGGTCGTTTCACCTCTTTCTGATGTCATCCCTAGTTCTTTGAAGCTGTACCTCCGCGTTGACCCTGTCGACGATTCTGCGCCATAGCTCCTTCTTCCTTGCAATGGATGTCTGCTGCACCTGTGATCCGAATAGCAGTGGCTCTGCCCGGACGATTTCCTCCACTATGACCCTGAGCTCCTCCTCAGAGAACATGGGGTGTCGTTGAGGTGCCATGATGTGGTGTGGGTGATGTGGTGTGTGTTGTGATGTGTGAGGGGGTGTGTTGGTGTGTATTGTTTGAGGTGCGTGGATGTTGTGTAAGTGATGGTGTTATGTGTCTGTGGATGCTGGTGTTGTTTTTGGTAGTGTATCTCTCTGGCGTTGTTTCAAAATTCTGGTAGTAAGAGTTTATGGGTGATGTGGGTGTGTGCTTTATATTGGATTGGGTGTGTGGGTTTGGTGTGTGTATATGTATCAGGTGTGTGTATTTCGAATTGTCCAATGTGCTTGTGTTTTGTAAATGTGTGTGTATTTTGCGGACGGCGGTGTGCACAGTGGATCGTGATAGTGTGGGCGTATTCATGTTGGCGTGACGGTGTCAGTTTTGTTATTGCCAGTTTATCACTGACCTTTGGTGTGGCGGACTTGTGTGGGTGTCTGTATTGTCGGGGATTCCGAGCTGTGGGTCGTGATACCTGTAGCGGAATTCCACGGCCGCAGCGGTATGTTGGCAGTCCTCTCCACGGCGGTAAGTGGGATTTACCGCCAGGGTTGTAATGAGGGCCAATGTTTTTAACCCCAGGGAGGTGCCAATCCCCGAGGCTGTAGGGGTGCCACCACCCCCTGCATTAAATTTAATAACCTCCCTGGGACTTGGCCAACAAGAGGGTTTTAGAATAACAAAGCGTAGGAGCCCACGTTTTTTTTAAAAATTATTTTTTCCTGATCTGCCACAAATTGCGGCACAACATCGTTAAAGAAATATTTTTTTGCTTTGGGGGGTCACTTTGGGACCCCAGCACCAGGGCTAAGGGGCGAGGGTGACTCTACCCTGGCCCCTTTTGTTATTTTTCCCACTTTTTTGGCATCGAAGACGAGTCCCAACATGGCTGCCAACACTTGCTTGTTGAAGTGTTGGCAGCCAATCTGATCTCAGCAGTAGAACGGAAGGGGTCACAAATCCTTTGTGTCCCTATATATGCCAATTTGGATTTTCATTAATTTTTCTAAAACTACTGAATGGATTTACACAAAATAACAAAAAAGCCTCTTTCTGGACCAAGAGCTACCTTTCTACCAAATTTGGTGTAATTCCGTAGTTTTGGTGCTATCACTCTTCAAAATCCCCATGGAAAAATTAATAGTGAAAACTTATTTTGGGACCCACCTTTTTCTCGGCCCCCGCTTATCAGATCGACTTAAAACTTTCCAAACAGCAGCTGAAGTGAGCGTAAAAGTGTTTTGGAAAATTTAGTGAAGATTCATCAACCGGTGCAAAAGATATAGGCAAATCAAAAAACACTTTTTCTATAGAAACTAGGTCCTAACTATAATATCACTTAGTTGCGACCACCACTAGGTAATTTTTATATACATATATATATATATATATATATATATATATATATATAGTACTTGGAGATAGTTAAGATCTTTAGTGGTATGTTAGTTGATAGGAAGGAGCAAGGTCTCCTCGAACAGGACACATAAAGACACAGCAAATGCCCCTGGAAGACCCATAGTATCCTCTGTGGGTAGCTTTCTGGAGAATTGCTCTAAATACGATCACTGTATAAAATCTTTTCAGTCAAATTTGCCCTCTTATGTCAAAGATACCAAAGATTTTTTTTAAAAGATTCATGGTGTCTGCTGGGAAGAGAACTACTGTTTGGTTACTCTTGATGTGTCTTCACTGTACACAAGTATTCACCACAGAGATGGTTTACAGCTATGAAACACTTTTTGATAATCAGACCTATACTTCTGTTAGCGCACACCAATATGCCTCTCCTTATGGCGCAATTCTGCTTGGAACACAATGTTTTCATGTTCAACAATGTATTATTATATAAATAAATACAATGAACTGTGATGGGCACTTATTTTGCCCCCAGCTTTGCTGGTTTGCTAATGGGCTGGTGGGAGGAACAGGTGCCCATCGCAGATGAGACCCAAAAGGATTTGGGCATGTGGTGTTGTGATTGCGTTATATTGACAACCTCTTTGTGATCTGGGACACCTCCAGAGAGGAAGCTGAATCATTTGTTAATTGCCTTAACTATAGTGTGTGCAAATGAGTTTTTTCTGCAGCTGTTTGGTGAAGGTTAGTAGTAAGAAATTACAGACTAAACTTTTTCGTAAATCAAAAGCAGGCAATGCAATCTTACATGTCCAGAGTGGATGTATGATGGAACAACGCATGTGTATATCCTCCATGCCTTTACAATGCGGTCTCTACAACGACTGCGTCTTTACCATGCATGCATTTACAACACAATTTGTTGTAAAAGCATGTGGGTAAAGAAACATGCGTGGTAAATTCTCTCCCGCCCGCACCCTACACCTGACACTATACTCCACCTGCCCAAGCACTTAAAACGGCCCCTTCCGCCCACTGCCCTGAGCCCTAACTCCCCACCCTTCCCTGCCCTGTCCTAAAACCTAAAAACTACCCAACCCCCACCCCGCTCAAAACTCTAAAACTTAACCTGCACTGTTCTAAAACCTACCCCAACACCTACTCCCACACTAAAAGCTACACTGTCCTAAAACTTACCTTGTCCTGTCCTAAAAACGACCCCAACCCCAACCCTAAACTATAAAACCTACCTGTCCTGAAAACTACACCTCCCTGTCATACAAAACTACCCCAACCCCACCCTGAAACTTAAAACCTACCCTGCCCTGTCCTAAAAATGACCCCAACCCCCACCCTAAAACCTACATGTGCTGTCCTAAAAACTACTCCACCCTGTCCTAAAAACTACCAGATACCTGACCCCCGGCTCCTGGACCCCACCCTAAACCTTAAAACATACCCTGCCCTGTCCTAAAAACTACCCCAATCTCCCCCCTGAATCCTAAAACTTACCCTGTCCTAAAGATTACCCCACTCTGTCCTAAAAACTACCCTGACCCCCACCTTCGCCATAAACCCTGAAAGCTACCCTGTCCTAAAACCTACCCCACCCTGTCCTAAAAACTACCCCAAATGCCCGCCCTAAACCCTAAAACCTACCCTGTCCTAAAACGTACCCGTCCTGTCTTAAAAACGACCCTGTCTTTCCGTCCTAAACCCTTAAACCTACTCTGACCTGCACTAAAAACTACCCTGCTCTGAACCCTAAAAGCTACCCTGCCCTGTCCTAAAACCTACCCCACCCTGTCTTAAAAAGTACCCTGACCCCCAACCCCGCCCTAAACTCTAAAACCTACTGTGTCCTAAAAACTAACCCACCATGCCCTAAAAACCATCCTGAGCGCCTGCCCCCACCCTGAACCCTAAAACCTATCCCACCCTGTCCTAAAAACTACCCAGACCGCCTTCGCCCTAAACCCTAAAAGCTACCCGGCAGTCTCAAAACCTACCCTGCCCAGTCCTTAAAACCACCCCGACCCCCACCCTAAATCCTAAAACCTACCTTGTCCTAAAACGTATCCCTCCCTGTCCTAAAAACTACCCCAACTCCAAGCTCTAAACCCTGAAACCTACCCTGCCTCATCCTAAAACTACCCTTCCCCTACCCTAAACCCTAAAAGCTACCCCACCCTGTCCTAAGATGACCCGACCCCACCGTAAATCCTAACACCTTCCATGTCCTAAAAACTAACCCACCCCGTCATAAAAACTACCCTGACCCCCACCCTAAACCCTACCCTGCCCTGTCCTAAAAACTACCTGACCTCCAAACTACCCGAAAAGCTACCCTGCCCAGTCCTAAAACGTACCCGCTGTGTCCTAAAAACTATGCCGACCCCTCGCCCTAAACCCTAAAACTTACCCTGTCCTAAAAATGAATGCACTCTGTCCTAAAAACTTCCCTACCCCGCCCCCTAAAATCTACCCCACCCTGTCCTAAAAACTACCCTGATCCCCGCCTTCACCCTAGCCCTATTCTAAAACCTACCCCCCTGTCTTAAAAACTATCCCACTCCAGCCCGAAACCCTAAAACCTATACTGCCTTAAAAACTACCCCATCCTAAACCCTTAAAGCTACCCTGCCCTGTCCTAAAACCTACCCCATCCTGTCCTAAACACAATCCCCACCCCCACCCGCCCTATACCATAAAAGCTAACTCTGTCCTAAAAACTATCCCGACCTTGAACTCTAAAACCTTCCCCACCCTGTCGTAAAAACTATGCTGATCCTCTGACCCTGTCCTAAAAAGTACCTCAACCTCCCCAAACCCGGCCCCAATTATCTCTCTCTCCTCTGGTCGCTACTCCTTCCTGTTTCACCCGGACTGCTCTACCTGTCGTTACCACGCATATGTGTGGTAAAGGCATGCATGCTAAATGCATGCATGTACGTGTAATGGAAGGGTTGTCAATGCATAGCGCGTGGCATTGACCGTGATGCTATTGATGTTTCCCGTCCAGAGTGATCACCCTGAACACTTGAAGTGGTGCATTCCCTATGGAGAACTCCTCCATGCTCGCAGGGATTGCAGCATGGAGGAGTCCTTCCACATTGAACAAAAACACATTATTACAAGATTCTGAAAGAGAGGATACCCTGAACATGTGTAGCAAAGAGCTGACACAGGAGTAATGGAGAAGACCAGGGAATCTTTATTGTTTGAGAATAAAGTACTAACCCCTGACAGAGGTAGAGATCAGATTAGATTTATTAACACATTCAATGAAGCTGCTAAAGACATAAAAATATCATTAATAAGAATTGGCAACTGTTCAAGTGTGATCCTTTCATACAGACTGAGATCAGTAGTATTCCAAGCATAACTTACAAGAAAGGGAGGTCACTGTGAGATTCTTCTGTGCATAGTTAATTCATTGATGCACGAGGCAATAAAGCTTGAGATTTGAAGAGTTTTTACCCTTGTAAATCTGTAAGGCAAGAAAGAATACCAATGTTACAAAAGAGTTTGTGTTGCCCCATGGGAAAGGGACCAAGAGTATCAACAAATTTCTAAGCTGTGGTTCTGACTGCGGGGGTCATTACAACCCTGGCGGATGGTGTTAAAGCGGCGGTAATAGTGCAAACAGGCCGGTGGTGAAAAAAAGGGAATTATGACCGTGGCGGAAACCCCCAACAAAGACAGCCACTTTAACACTCCGACAGCCATGGCAGTACAGACAAACAGCGCAGCAGTCACCGCCAACAGACAGGCGGAAGACAAAGTATCGCCCACAGTATTACAACAGGCCAATCCGCCACCTTTTCCGGGGCGAGTTCACCGTGGATAAAAACACGGTGGAAACAGCCATTCCAAAGGGAAAATGCTCACCTGACCAAACTCCACCAGGAAGGAGGGCACCATGGAGCCGGAACTCCAAATACTCCCTGCGATTGTGTTCCTGCTCCTCTACGAACATCAGCAACGGCGGCACCGAAGATAACGGTGAGTACTGCACATATGACATGGGGTGGGGAGGCAAAAGTCACGGACACACACACACAACAACCCCACCCCCACCCGACCGTCACCCACTACAACACACACACACCAATGCATTTCAAAACATCACAGTAACAACACCCAACCCCCCCGGAAGAATGCAAAGACAAAAGGAAATGAGTACAACCATTGTAATGTAGCACAATACAGTATGCCAATATATACAGAAATATATACAAATGCCAAAAATAAACATCACGATCAGTAGTGCAGGTATGCACCATCCAATGTCCGTGGACCACTGGGCCCAAAATGCATGGGCGAGGCCCGCACTCTATACCTGTCCTTAAACGGAGAGAACACTGCAGGGGCATCAGATAGAAATACAACAGGCACCTCAGGGGGGGAGGGAAGGGGGGGCACCTCAGCCGGATGACAGCACCACGCCAGATCCATGACGGCTCCATGCCCATTGATGTATCCTGGGGAGTGCAAGGCCACAGTCTCTCAAGTCTCAACAGTGGGTGGTTTGCCCACTGTACCATCCTGAGGAGTGCAAAGCCACAGTCTCACAAGTCTTTGCAGTGGGTGGTTTGCCCACTGTACCATCCTGGGGAGTGCAAGCCACAGTCTCACAAGTCTCTACAGTGGGTGATTTGCCCACTGTACCATCCTGGGAGTGCAAAGCCACAGTCTCTCAAGTCTCACAAGTGGGTGGTTTGCCCACTGTACCATCCTGGGGAGTGCAAAGCCACAGTCTCACAAGTCTCACAAGTTGGTGGTTTGCCCATTGTACCATCCTGGGGAGTGCAAAGCCACACTCTCACAAGTCTTTGCAGTGGGTGGTTTGCCCACTGTACCATCCTGGGGAGTGCAAAGCCACAGTCTCTCAAGTGGATAACAGTCTCCACTGGTTCTGGAGGGGGACTGGTGCCCAGAGTGCTTCATCCTGTGAAGGACAGACGGAGTGGATGCATGTCTCCACTGGTTCTGGAGGGCGACTGGTGCCCAGAGTGCTTCATCCTGTTAAGGACTGATGTAGTGGATGCCTTTCTCCACTGGTTCTGGAGGGGGATCGGTGCCCAGAGTGCATCACTCTCCCCTTGACGGTCCCAGTTCCGTCACTGCCCCTGCCGCACATGGGCTAGCGATGCCTGAGTTGGCGGTGCATGCCCTGTTCAGCGGTGCTTGCCATGGCGGTCTTTGCCCAGTTCAGCGGTGCTTGCCCTGTTCAGCGGTGCTTGACCTGTTCAGCTGTGCTTGCCATGGCGGTCTTTGCCCAATTCAGCAGTGCTTGCCCTGTTCAGCGGTGCTTGACCTGTTCAGCGGTGCTTGCCATGACGGTCTTTGCCCAGTTCAGCGGTGCTTGCCCTGTTCAGCGGCGCTTGACCTGTTCAGCGGTGCTTGCCATGGCGGTCTTTGCCCAGTTCAGCGGTCTTTGCCCTGTTCAGCAGTGCTTGACCTGTTTAGCGGTACCTGCCATGGCGGTCTTTGGCCAGTTCAGCGGTCTTTGCCCTGTTGAGCGGTGCTTGCCCTGTTCAGCGGTGCTTGACCTGTTCAGCGGTGCTTGCCATGGCGGTCTTTGCCCAGTTCAGCGGTGCTTGCCCTTTTCAGCGGTGCTTGCCATGCCGGTCTTTGCCCAGTTCAGCGGTCTTTGCCCTGTTCAGCGGTGCTTGACCTGTTCAGCGGTGCTTGCCATGGCGGTATTTGCCCAGTTCAGCGGTCTTTGCTCTGTTCAGCGGTGCTTGCCATGGCAGTCTTTGCCCAGTTCAGCGGTCTTTGCCCTGTTCAGCGGTGCTTGACCTGTTCAGCGGTGCTTGCCATGGCGGTCTTTGCCCAGTTCAGCGGTCTTTGCCCTGTTCAGCGGTGCTTGACCTGTTCAGCGGTGCTTGCCATGGCGGTCTTTGCCCAGTTCAGCGGTCTTTGCCCTGTTCAGCGGTGCTTGACCTGTTCAGCGGTGCTTGCCATGGCGGTCTTTGCCCAGTTCAGCGGTCTTTGCCCTGTTCAGCGGTGCTTGACCTGTTCAGCGGTGCTTGCCATGGCGGTCTTTGCCCAGTTCAGCGGTCTTTGCCATGTTCAGCGGTGCTTGACCTGTTCAGCGGTGCTTGCCACGGCGGTCTTTGCCCAGTTCATCGGTGCTTGCCATGTTCAGCGGTGCTTGACCTGTTCAGCGGTGCTTGCCACGGCGGTCTTTGCCCAGTTCATCGGTGCTTGCCCTGTTCAGCGGTGCTTGACCTGTTCAGCGGTGCTTGCCACGGCGGTCTTTGCCCAGTTCAGCGGTGCTTGCCCTGTTCAGCGGTGCTTGACTTTGCTGTCTCTGACCTGTGCAGCGGTGTGTGCCAAGGCGTTCCCTCATTGCCCAGCGGGGCTGTGGCTGCCGGGGCCCTCCTGGGCACTGACTCCGGTGGTGGTCTCCTGAACAGTGACAATTGTGCTGCCCTCCTGGGCACTGACTCCGGCGGTGGTCTCCTGACCAGTCACGATGGGGCTGGTGGTGGCGTCCTGGGCAGCGGGGATGATGGTGGCCTTCTCCGTCGTGCTGCTCTTCCCACACTTTGGCGCTTTCTTCTGCCCCTTCCCCACCTTGGGAGGAGTGACAGCTGACTCGACACTCCCCCCGGGACCCTTGTGAGCGACTTTGCCGGCAGGAGTCTTCACCCTCTCCCGTCGGGAGCCTTGCTGTGCTTTGGCTCCGTGTCACACTGGCTGCCCTGGTGCCCGGTGCACCCCACATACCTCTAACAAGCACCACTGGTACCGGACTTTTTTGGGCTGAGGTGCTACTACGGGACCTATGAATTGGAGGGGGGTGGTGGGAAAGAGGTCAATGTTGCTCAGGAAAAGTTTCTGACGAACACTGGGACGGGTAGCTGGAGGGGTCTGGGAGTGGAGGAAGAGGAGGTGGTTGTAGGACGTGTAACTTTTGGTGATTTGGGTGCAGGTGCATGTTCTGGAGGCTGTCGTGAGGTGGATGCATGTTGGGTGTGTATGTGGCCGCGTTTGTGTACTTTGGGAGGGGGCATCACAGACACACTTGGAGAGGACACAGGGGACCTGTAAATGGTAGTGGGGGTGGTGAGTGCAGGTGAGCAGGGTGTGGTGGTGGGTGTTCTGGTGTGAGTCCTAGTGGCTGTGGTGGTAGTGCATGCAGGTGAGAGTGTAGACGAGACTGGGAGGGAGGAGGGAGACGACGAGGAGGGGGACACAGTGGAGGCAGTGGATGTTGCTGTGTCTGTATGTGGGTGATGCTTGTGTGAGTGCCTGTGGGATGTGTGGTGCCTATGTTTGCCTGAGCTGCCTTGTGTGTTGAGGTGTGTGCAGGCTGGTCTGATGGTGTGCTTGGGATAGGTTGAGGTACAGGGGATTGGGTCTGGGTGGAGGAAGTTGGAGGGAGGAGGCTAGACACAGGGACAATGGCTGCCATCAGTGCTGAGGCCAGAGATTGCAGGGTTAGATGATGGGCAGCCTGACCAGAATGAATGCCCTCCAGTGATGCATTAGTGTGTTGCAACTCCCTCTCTACACCCTGTATGGCATTCACAATGGCAGACAGCCCAACAGTGAGTGACCTGAGAAGGTCAATGGCCTCCTCACTGAGGGCAGCAGGGGTGACTGGGACAGGGGCTGAGGTGCCTGAGGCGAAGGTGATGCCCACCCTCTTGGGTGAGCGGGCACGGGGCGAAGGCTGAGGGGCTGCTGGGAGGGCGGTGCTGGTCGGGGGGTGGCGGCTGTACCTGTTGAATTGGGGGGCACAGATGGTGCCACCACCGCAAGGGAGCTCCCATCGGAGGACGAGTCCGTGTCGCTGGTTGCTGATGCGGTGACCGCCGTGAAGCTCCCCTCGCCCTCCGTCCCACTGGTGTACTCAGAGCTTGTGGTGTGGCCATCCATGACCATGTGGGATGCAGCCCCCTCGTGCTCCGGTGCCACTGTACCTCCGCCTGATGATGCTGATGCACAAAAGAACAGGGAGACCACAAAAAAGGGGGTGGGAAACAAAAGAAAGACAGCTTGAGTGCATGTCTTACCGCTACCGTTGGCGGACAATACAGACACAGCAGCCCCCTGCACTACGCCGCTCTCTTGGCCTCTATAGATGCAGTTCCTGGGATATGGCTTACATGGCTATGGTGGACATCTGCACACATAGATGACACAGGGGCATGTATACCTGTACTTGGCACTCTACAGAGGTGGGGTGGAGTGCCACATGGCCTGCATTACGGAGAGGCCTAGACTACGGAACTCGCCTTGGCCTAGGGAAACCCACAGCCCTCTTCCCCCACCCAGACCCCTCCACTGCACGCAAAGTCAGCAGAATGAGAGTGTACTCACCCCCTTGTGTCTGCTGTGATGCCCTCATGCGCCCATCCAACTCAGGGTAGGCCACTGCCAGGATCCGGAACATCAGGGGGGTCATGGTGCGACGGGCACCCCTCCCACGTTGGGAGGCCATCCCCAGCTGAGCCTCCGCCGTCTCCTTGCTCCAGCGGCAAATGTCCTCCCATCTTTTATGCAAGTGGGTGCTCCGTCTCTGGTGGACCCCCAGGGTCCGGACGTCCTTGGCGATGGCACGCCACATATCCTTCTTCTGGTGGGCGCTGACCTACATGACATGTACAGGGGAAGAAGAGAAGTCATTACCAACTGCACCGTCGAAGTGAGTGGCCCACATCCCTGCCCTTGCCATGTGGCACATGCATTCACACTCATTCATGGTCGCAGAACTCTGCCCCCTTCCTTCTTACATCCAGCCCTCTCCACCCAGGCATAGCCCATACAACTTGTACCTTATGTACTCACCTGTTGGTCTGGAGGACCGTAGAGTGGCGTGTACTGGGGGAGGACCCCGTCCACGAGCTTCTCAAACTCCTGTGCAGTGAAGGCAGGGGCCCTTTCCCCAGTCGCACGTGTATTTGTCTCTTCCAGACCGAGGTCACAGCAGCACTTGCAGTGTAGGTCCTCTCCTGTCAAAGATCAGGTATCGAGTGATTGCACAGATAGAAAATGGCGGTGACGTCCGCTGCGGTGCGTATCATCACCACCGGCGCACTTCCTCATTGGCTCCTGGGACCTATAGGGTCCAATGTTAACCAATGCAGCATTGTGCCGCGGTCTTCGACCGCCTACCGCGACGGTGTACAACGCCAGCGCAGTTACCTCACATCCCATTGTCCCAGTTTAGAGGTCAGGCAGCCGCCATTTCAGGGGCCCACATGGCTTCATTTTCAACTGCGTCACACATACCGAGGCCTAGACTCAACACACATACATACAACTTTTTGGAATTTGTTTAGTGTTCTGGGTTGCTGTGGGTACTTACCTCTGAATTGCTTGACTCTATGGTCGCTTTTGTCCTTCCTAGGCACCGTCCGCTGGGACATGTGAGGAGATGGCGGAATCCTCTGGCGTACCGACTGCTGGTGGACCTGTTAACAATGGAGGAGCGACATTTAATCATCACCTACAGGTTTGACCGTGCCACAATCCAGGAACTGTGTACTCAGTTGGAGCCAGACCTGATGTCAGCAATCCGCCATCCCACAGGAATCCCCCCTCGAGTGCAGGTGATATCAGTGCTCCATTTCCTGGCAAGTGGGTTATTTCAAACAACAGTGGCCATGGCATCAGGAACGTCCCAGCCTATGTTTTCCAACGTGTTGTCCAGAGTGTTGTCTGCCCTGCTGAAACACATGAGGAGCTACATCGTTTTCCCTCAGGTGGAGGATTTGGCTACAGTTAAAGGTGACTTCTATGCCCTGGAACATATCCCTAACATCATAGGTGCCATTGATGGGACACATGTAGCTCTGGTCCCCCCCCACAGGAGTGAACAGGTGTACAGGAACCGGAAGAGTTATCATTCGATGAATGTACAGATGGTATGTTTGGCAGACCAGTACATCTCGCAGGTAAATGCTATGTTCCCTGGCTCTGTGCATGACGCCTACATCCTGCGGAATAGCAGCATCCCTTAGGTGATGGGTCAACTCCAGAGGCACCGTGTGTGGCTATTAGGGGACTCTGGTTACCCCAACCTGTCATGGCTACTGACCCCAGTGAGGAATCCCAGGACCAGGGCAGAGGAACGCTACAATGAGGCCCATGGGCGGCCTAGGAGGGTGATCGAATGCACCTTCGGCCTCCTGAAGGCCAGGTTCAGGTGCCTCCATATGACAGGTGGCTCCCTATTCTACTCACCAATGAAGGTGTGCCAGATCATCATCGCCTGCTCTATGCTTCACAATCTTGCTTTGCGATGACAGGTGCCTTTTCTGCAAGAGGATGGTACAGATGACGGTGTTGTGGCAGCTGTGGAGCCTGTGGACAGTGATGAGGAGGAAGCAGAGTTGGAAGACATTGACAACAGGGACTCAGTCATACAGCAATATTTTCAGTGACACACAGGTGAGAACACTTTCTTTACTACTACTTTTACTTTCACACTTCTACCTCTATCCTGTACGTCAGTTTCAACCAGTATTTGGTAACTGAGTTGTACATTTCCATTACGGTTTCACAGGTGTGGTGACCAACGTGTGTCATCTGCTTGCATCCTTCATGGACTTGTGATGTGTGACATAGGTATGTTGACATTACTATTGGGAACGGATTTTGTCATTGTTATAGCTAATACACATTTTCGAAAACACAGACTGACTCCAGATTGTTTTGTGGTTCAAGGGTGTTTATTGAAGTGCTAAATATGGGAGGGGTGGTAAAATGGTGAGGGGTGATGGTGAGGGAATGTCCATGGCAGAGTCCAGTCTATTAGTCTCACAGGTGCACTGCCCATATGGGCATAGGAAGTGGAGCTGGGACAGTTCCAATCTGGACAGGGTTACAAAGTGGGACGGTGGGATGACAATCAGGGTGGTCTCATTTCTTGGCGGGGGTCTTGCCATCGTGCTCTGTCCTGTTCCTGGATCTCAGGGACCGCTTGCGGGGTGGTTGTCCGTCTGCAGGGGGTGGGGTGCTGGTGTGGTGGTCCTGTGGCGGGGCGTCCTGTCCACTAGCGCCGGCGGAGGTGGTGGGCAGTTCATCGTCCAGGCTAGTGTCAGGGGCCCCTTGGAGTGCCACGGTGTCCCTCATGGTGTTCTGTATGTCCTTCAGCACCCCTACGATGGTGCCCAGGGCGGAGCTGATGGTTCTGAGTTCCTCCCTGAAGCCCAAATACTGTTCCTCCTGCAGGCGCTGGGTCTCCTGAAACTTGGCCAGGACCGTAGCCATCGTCTCCTGGGAGTGGTGGTATGCTCCCATGATGGAGGAGAGGGCCTCGTGGAGAGTGGGTTCCCTTGGCCTGTCCACCCCCTGTCGCACAGCAGCCCTCCCAGTTCCCCTGTGTTCCTGTGCCTCCGTCCCCTGGACCGTGTGCCCACTACCACTGCCCCCAGGTCCCTGTTGTTGTTGGGGTGGTGGGTTATCCTGGGTTCCCTGTAGTGGTGGACACACAGCTGATTGACGTGTCCTGGGTACGGAGGTATGGGCCAGCTGGATGGGTGCTGTACTGGTGTTTCCAGAGGGTGGAAGGTCAGTGTTGGGCTGTGCCTGTGCAAGGGGAACCGACTGTCCCGAGGCCCACGATGGTCTGGGCTGGTCATCTGGATCCAGTTGGCCAGAGCTGCTGTCATCACTGTGGGCCTCTTCTGTGGGTGGGGTGGAGATGTCTGGACCCTCCTGTCTGGTGACGTTAGGTAGTGGTCCTGCAGGGGTATAAAAGCATGATTATTGCATCTGTGTGTGTCATGGTGTGCAATGGGTGTGTGAGCGTGTACCCCAGTGCTAGCATTCCTGTGTGGGGGCTTGTGTGATGAAGGTTAGGGGTTGTTATGGATATGTGCAGTGGGAATGCTTTAGTGATGGGTGTCCATGCTTTGTTGTGTCATGCAGGGCTTGGTGTTGGGATGGGTGGTTTGTGTTATTAGTACATTAGTGAGGAGTTGGAGTGATGGGGGATTGGTCGAGGGTGGGTGTGTGTGATAGCATGCAGGTAGGGTGGGGGATATGATAGTTAAGATTGGACTTACCAGTGTCCATTCCTCCAACGACTCCTCCGAGGCCCTCAGGATGCATGATGGTCAAGACTTGCTCCTCCCATGTTGTTAGTTGTGGGGGAGGAGGTGGGGGTCCGCCGCCAGTCCGCTGAACCGCGATGTTGTGCCTGGAGACCACGGAACGCACCTTCCCCCGTAGGTCGTTCCACCTCTTCCTGATATCCTCCCGATTTCTTGGGTGCTGTCCCACTGCGTTGACCCTGTCGACTATTCACCGCCATAGCTCCATCTTCCTAGCTATGGAGGTGTGCTGCACCTGTGATCCAAATAGCTGTGGCTCTACCCGTACGATTTCCTCCACCATGACCTTGAGCTCCTCCTCCGAGAACCTGGGGTGTCTTTGGCGTGCCATTGGGTGGTGTAGGTGATGTGTGGGGTGGTGTATGTGGTGATGATTGTGGTGATGTGTAGTGGTGTGTGGTGTTTTGTGCGTGGATGTTGTGTGGGTGATGGTGTTGTGTGCCTCTGTGTGGTGGGGTTGTCTATTGCTGTGCTCGCTCCCTCTGGTCTTCTTTCTGAATTTTTGGGTCGTATGGGTTTGTGGGTGATGTGGGTGTGTGTTTTATATTGTAATGGGTGTGTGGGAGTGGTGTTTGTATGTGTATCAGGTGTGTGTATTTGGAATTGACCAATGTGGCGGTGTTTTGGAGATGTGTGTGTATTTTGAGCGCAGCGGTGTGTACCGCCAATAGAATACCGCAGTTGAAAGACCGCCGCGTGGATTCGTGGGTCGTAATAGCATGGGTGTGTTTCTGTTGGCGTGATGGTGGAGGATTTGTTTTCACCAGTTTATCACTGACCTTTGGTGTGGGTGTCTGAATTTCGGCGTATTCAGAGATGTGGGTCATAATAGCTGTGGCGGAATTCCGCGGCCGCGGCGGTATGTTGGCGGTCTTCTGCACAGCAGTAAGCGGCTTTTACCGGCAATGTTGTAATGACCCCCTATGTGATTTAGGTGTTAATGTGTCCCTGTGAAATGAAATACTTTGGCAGTACTATTCACCAAGTTAAAAAGTGAATTTATGAACACATGAGAGCAAGTGACAACAATGATAGTCATTACCATGTGGCTCGCCATTTTGCAGAGTTCCTTCATAGCAATACAGATCTGTTACAGTTTTTTGATGTTGATCAGATAAAATAGGATCCTCAAGCAGGTTATAGGGAACTCAAACTCCAGAGAAGTGAATCCAGTTACATTTTGGATTTGGAAACCAAGTACCCAATGGGTTTGAACATGGAAGAAGAACTGAAGGCACATTTGGGTGATTAGTATCTCTTCTGTGATGATTTTTATCTTGCCCGTCTGTGTCTCTTCATCGCTTTCTTTGTACAAGTGTTTAATGGATACAAAATGTAAATATTATGTTGTTGCATATTTGTTTATCCTTTTAACCTTTATATTTTTTCTCTTTTTTACAGGTAGGGTTCAGAAAGAGACATTGTGGCCGTTTGGCGCATGTCATTGCCTTTATGCACATGTATTTTTTCATTTATTTTTTCAGTAATTTTATATTGCATGACCAGTTGGTTAAGCCTGTGTGCTTTTTCACCTTTAAATTTCTAAATGAAGGAACCAGTATATATCTATATACTTCATTATGATTTTTCTATATTCAGTGGGTGTTATGTGGACCTATTTTAGTGTGGTTTGTTGCCACTATGTATATTGGTGTTATTGTGAGCACAATGGCATATAACGTTTTTTTTGGTCGTTGTTCTTAAGTTATATTCATGTTTTGTGATGTAAGTTTTCATTTTGGGACATCAAGCAGCATTTATTTTGACATTTCTGTCACAGAATAGGATCACATACTACAGTCCGATATGGGGCTGCTGCTCCCTCTTTTTCCCTTCGCTTTTGTGGTTTAGTCCTTTTTTGTTGTTTATTACTGTTATAATATTGCAATCTGAGTATGACTGGTTTTGCTTTTATGAACAAGACTGCTTAGTCGAAACATGTCTTTTTTTGCACTAAACCGTTTTTATGCACACAGTACACCTGAGTGTGCGTCTTTCGGTTCCTTTTGTGACTGTTGGTATTGTCTAATTACAGTTTTCTACACTGTAAGATGTGCCACTCCTGTTTGGACGACTGTTTGGGGGTATTGCTATTTATTTATATATATATATATATATATATATATATATATATATATATATATATATATATATACATAGTTGCGGTGAACGTAATTCACTGAAGCGACTGATAAACAATGAGAAATTAGAAATCAAACCAGCAGATAAGGGAGGGAATATTGTGGTTATGGAGAAGAACGATTATTCAGAAGAGGCTCTTCGACAACTGAATGTAATTACGAATTATCATAAGTTATTAGAAAATCCTCTTAATGATTTAACCTTGGATCCACACAAGAGACTTCAGAAATGGCACTCACAAGGTCTATTGAATGAGGATGAACAAGCATTTTTGATGAATGAGAGCCCAGTGATTCCTACAATTTATTTCCTCCCAAAAATACACAAAACACTGACTAAGCCCATCATATCCAGCTGTGAATCCCTTTATGAGAATCTATCACTATATGTGGACCACTTCTTGGCACCAATGGTAAGAAATTTAAGCTCATATATACGCGATACAGGGGACTTTCTAAGATTACTGGATGAAGTTGCCTGGCAGGAGGGATACCTATTAGTCACCATAGATGTGTTGTCCCTCTACACATCAATCTCACATACAGTTGGACTGAGAGCAGTAAAATATTTCCTGCAACAAAGGAGCATTCATGAGCTGAAACACTCAGAGATGCTGTTGGAGTTGGTTGAGTTATGCCTGAGGAATAACATCTTCATCTTTAATCATCAAATGTATTCTCAAATCTGTGGAACTGCCATGGGAGTTTCCTTTTCTCCAAGCTATGTGAACCTCACTATGGTCTGGTGGGAGAAGCGTGCGGCTTGGAGAGAGGAGAATGATGTATACATGGAAAAAGCGTCATGCGGCTCCAGTACTTAGATGACCTTTTCTTGATTTGGAATGGCCCAGAAGACCAATGCAAGGTGTTTATAGACATATTGAATGTGAACAATGTGGGCCTACAGTTTACATATAAAATGAGCAGGACATTGATAGAATTTCGGGATGTGACAGTGCATGTTGAGGAGAACACAATACAGACAACTTTACACCATAAGTCCACTGCAACTAACAGTGTGTTACACGGTTCTAGCTTTCATCCCACATCATTAAAGTAAAGTATCCGATATGGGGAGTTCATTAGGATGAGGAGAAACTGTTCTTATGAGATTTAAATGGAAAGCAAATTCAGAGAAACAAAACAGAGATTCCTCAAAAGAGGATACAAATATCAGGATGTGAAACAAGGAGAGGATAGAGCATGATCCTTCACACGTACACAGCTACTTATGAACAAACCAAATTCATCCACAGAGGTGGATGATGCTACTATCAGGTTAATTTGCGCTTATATTAAAGAGAATCATCAAGTGCTCAATATATTAAATAAATATTGGACTGTGAGAAAGAAGGATCCAGACATTTGCCCATTTTTAGGGTTTGCGACCAGATGTGACCTATAGGAGAGCACCCTCTTTGAAAGACTATCTGGAAAAAAGCCACTTTGAGATGACAACACCAGTGAATTCATTACAACAAAAGAATAAAGGATTTGTGCTGTGCAATAAGTGCAAGGCGTGCCAGATTGGCATCAACAAAAAGGAGTATATAGACTATAAAGGAAGAAATATACCCATAGAGGACAAGAGAACATATGACACCTAATTTGTTGCATATGCCTTAGAGTGCCTATGTGGGCTAAGATATGTGGGAAGCACGATCTGCCCCCTGAAAAACGGTTACTGGAACATATAAGGGCAGCACAAAATGGAGGTATGAAGTATGCCTTAACCAAGCATCTACAATGGCATGATGGAGCAGATAGGCTACACATGCTCTACTATGGCATAGCACAGGTAAAGAACATGAAAGGGAAGGTGACAGGACACTTAAGCTAAGACGATTGGAGACAAAAATGATTATTAGACTCAAGACTAAGATACCGTATGGACTGAATGGAGATGAAGAAATGCACAGTCATCTATAGAAAATGTACAAATAGGCACTGCCACTAGTGTTATGACTAGAGATAGGGTGTAACTGTGCAATATCCAAGCCCAGAAACACTTATGTTAAGATCAGCAGATAGAACTATGATGGTGATTCATAGACTTGACATGGAGAGATGTAACAAAATGCATTGGAATTTGGATAGTAGGTACAAATGTCATCAAAATAGGAAAGGTGCATGATTCCCTAAGGTGTACAATTTCCATAGATCTTGGCAAAGGGACTCTAAAGTGGATAGGTAGTAAGATTGGGACACTGGAGATATTCCCACGGGAGATCAGAATAATGGACAGTTGTCCAGATTACTTACGACCAGACTATACTGTAATGATGCCTTCAAAGGGGAGGCCAGGGTTACTATATCCCTTGTTATAATAGATCCGAGCAATATCTCATATAGAAAAACTGATATCACCAGTGGTCACATTAAACTACAACGTTAATATTCATCAAATTTCGATACTTCGATTTATCCATAGGGCTGTGATCTCGGGCTCTTGTACTGGTCCCCCAGGGATCACCTAGGATAGGAGAAAGTATGTTCCGAAACCATGTAAATATATGAGAGAGGACAAGTAGATATGCAGTAAGCCCAGTGAAATAGACTTATTGGGACAAAGGAAAGGGACAGGCGGGTAGCCTTGGTAGAGTATACTTAGGCCAGTGGGAGGGATCCACCTACCCACCTTGGCACTAGTATTAGCTGAACACATGGACTTCAATATACCCAAGATGGATAGATCATGTATAGGAGTTTGAAAGAATAGCCACACTCATGAGGAGAGATGGCGTAGACATGTCTCTGAAATACACAGCTTTGCAAATGTAAAAATAATGTATAAGTAGTAGAAATAGAGAAAGGGATCAGTAGTGTCTATGAAAATGTATTAGACATTTTGTTGATAGTTCATTATATGTATTTTTTATTTACACTGTGACTATGGTTGTTTTGCACTACATCTCCTAGAATGCTGGATAATGGCAGAGGGTGGGAGCATAAATATAGGCAAAGCGAAAGATGCACTTGCTTACCGTGATCAAGACTGCGATTGTCGAAATGCATTGGTGGTAATGATGGGTTGTTTTGTAACACATTAAATAATTAGACAAAGGGGGTGATTCTAACTTTGGCGGGCGGCGGAGGCCGCCCGCCAAAGTTCCCCCAACAGACCGCCGCGGTTATTCTGTGTTTCCCGCTGGGCTGGCGGGCGACCGCCAGAAGGCCGCCCGCCAGCCCAGCGGGAAACCCCTTCCCACGAGGAAGCCGGCTCCGAATGGAGCCGGCGGAGTGGGAAAGGTGCGACGGGTGCAGTAGCACCCGTCGCGATTTTCAGTGTCTGCAATGCAGACACTGAAAATCTTTTAGGGGCCCTCTTACGGGGGCCCCTGCAGTGCCCATGCCATTGGCCCCAGGACACCCCTCACCGCCATCCTGTTCCTGGCGGTCACGACCGCCAGGAACAGGATGGCGGTGAGGGGGTCGGAATCCCCATGGCGGGAGACCGCCGGTTTTCCGTTTCTGACCGCGGCTGTACCGCCGCGGTCAGAATGCCCTTGGGAGCAAAGTCTTTTGGAGTGCCTCACTTTGTTTTTGGAAGAAAAAAAATAAATATATATATATATATGCACATATATGTTCATTCCTTTTTAGGAGAAAAGATTGTGCTTCAGGTAGTTCAATCTGATTGTGGCAAAATACAGTTTTATTTCTTTCATCAAGCATGCTGAAAAACACAGAGGTTTGAGTTATTCTGCATGCTGGATCATAAACAATAAAATAACCTGAATCTTCAGTATAATTAAATGAGGTACAGCTGGTTCATAATCATGAACGGGTTCAGAAAATCTTTCATGCATTTTAACAAGTCTGAGTGCCTTACTCTGGAATACACATACATTGACACTGAGGACCAGATAAACAAACACACTGAGTACTTTTTGCTATCAAGCCTTTGTGGCTCACACTTATTCATGTAGGATAATGTTTCTTTTGTTCTCCGACATAGGCATTAGTGTCTGCTACCTAACTGGCTTTGTACACCTAGTGGCATTTTAAACCTAATCTGCGATGTTAGCACAGCAAATTGTGTGGCACCAACAACTCTGTGTCAGCAGATATAAATCTATTTCCCCAAAGTCCCATTGAAGACTTGATAATAAATGAGAGGCACCTACAATTCCTAACAGGAAAGTATGTGGCTTGTAGCAGGGATGGGGGGCAGGTCTATGTGCAAGTCGTTCATCTTGTGTGGTAGTAATGTCATCACACTAACTGCTCTAAGCTTAGTACTTGCATCTGTATCACATAATTCTCACAGTGCTTCACCTACGTATTGCCTACACAAGGAACTGGAAAGTCAGGGAGGAACAACTTTTCCTCATCTTCTCCATTTTTTCTGCAGCTCATAAGGATGGGTTGATGACATGGAGAACCTCAGGTAATCTGACCACCAGTGTTTGGACAGTCCTACTATCAAAGCTATTCAAGCCTCGAATTCTCAAAACACCTGGCCCTTTTTCCAGAAGGTGGCATCCCAAGAGGGTGATAATAGGCCACTGTCACTCATACTGGGTTTGGCAAGGTGAGTGTCCTGTTGAGCTATTCAGGGGACACTGCTCGAAGCACCTGCTTTCAGGTCTCCACCTGAGCAACAATTAACCTTGAACTGAAAAAGTCATGACTCTTCAAGAACTCCAAAGCCAGTAAGTAAAAAGAGTCAGAATGCAGCAGTCACGGATAATCATCCTCACATATTACCACTTCATCCTCCCATCTTGATGAAGGTACAATGCTTGGCTTCCTCCAGTTTCTCCAATTTTGTGATTCATCCTAGGCTATTGATTACACACTATGGATTGAATCGTACAAACAAACTGTAGGCAAAGTCAGAAGCTATTAATTTTCATGAAGTGATATGAAATCCAGCCCTGGATAGCACCAAAACAGTCATATAGGTGGCATATATCACCAAGTGAGGACACCACACAATAGAGCTAATGGTTGTCCATATATTGGTGGATGGATAAGTCTAAGCTTTCTAGGAAGTGTCTCAGTGAATTTATTCCAAGGCCTTCACCTGATGCATACTAATAGTCTTCAGTTATTGTGATCACTATGCTAGGTTCCTATTCATTGCAGGATAAATTTAGAAGAAATGGCTATTGTTCATAAAGCAGTTTTTGCCCACACCCCAATAATTTGATCGGACAAGTTCATGGGCTAAATGCCAGGGGTGAGCCTTCAACCACCATATCAGCTTACAATGTACATGCCTAAGAGCAGAACGGTGTGTGACATGAATAGCACCTTCTCAGTAGCAGCAGACAAATGTTAGAACAGTCTTCTTACTCTGTCTGGTCTGAGACTAGCCTGAACAGTAACTTATTGTTCCTTGTTGTCAGGGAGCGTCTGTTTGTCAGTTTTTATACAGATCCATGGTAATTTGTTCTATTCTGTCTATAGCAACATGAAGCTTTGCTTACTTACACTAAACAAATGAATCTTACAGAACAAAAGGCAAGGGTCTCCAGGCAGGGTATAGACTCTCCACTGGGACATGCTGAATATAACCAGAATTAAAGGTTGAGAAGCTATGGAGGACATTCACTGAAATCTGATGTGAGATTCCAAACTTGTTTTTCTCATGGTCATCCCCATTAAAGGCCACTTACAAATCTAGGGGACCATCAAATAGGCATCCCATCATCCATCATGGAAAGGACACCATTCACCACTTGAATCCTAACTTTTTTGGTGATCAGCTAAATATTGAAGTAAGAGTAATAGGAACGAATCAGATTGCGAGAAAAAAGGTAAGACTGAGATCTGAGACCTGCATATCCTCAAGGAGCTTGTCTGACAAAGGAAAGACCTTGCAATAATTTGTTAGATAGTTACATGTTTTTAAACAAGCACAACACTTGCACATTTATGGTCTACCGGGGTAGCTAAGGGCCATATGTACGAACACGAACTGAAGACATAGGGGAAAGCAGGCCAAAAGAGTTGTGTAAGGAGGAGAGCTAGATACCTTGCCAGTGAAGGAGACCATAGGAGACACACGGGGCGGAGAGGAGTCATGTGCAAGCTGGAAGTTAGGCACAGAGGAAAAAAGGGGGTGGTGTCACAAGACAAATGAGGCAGGGTAGTCACAGGGCTTTAGGAGGGACATTGGAGGCATGAAGGAGTGGCCGGGCAAGACGGGCAGAGGAGGTTCAGAGACATGGGGGGAGAAATAGACAAGGAGGACCAGAGGGACCAGAGGAGAAATCGGGCTAGGGAGTGAGGGGGTCAGAGGTGATACAGGGTAGCATGGGAGAGGACCAACTGGTGCAACATGGTCCACAGGAGGTAGGCTGCCACCAAACTATTGAGGCACACTATAATTGGCGATCCCAAGGAGGCCAGATCAAACAAATACCTATTGATAATAGTCATTGGAAATCACTTTCTTTTTGTCTTGAAACCTGGAGGTCACAGATTGTTTGTACAAGAATTATGCCCTTTGAGGCCTTTGATGTGGCGTTATCAGGCAGTGGAAATAGAGAGTAAGCACTTGTACTGCCTGCTGTCTTGCTGCTCCCCTCCTTCCACCAATCAATCAATCAGTCAAGTATTTTTGAAGTGCAGCTTCTCACTTGGGGGTCTCAATGCGCTGATGGGGATGCGGGACAGTCGAAGAGCCAGGTCTTGAAGTATTTCCTGAACTGAGTCAGTGAGGGGGACTGCCTGAGGTGAAGCGGCAGCGTGTTCCAGGCCTGCGTGGTGAGGTAGGAGAAGGATCTTCCTCCAGATGTGTTTTGGATTCTAGGGATGGTGGCGAGGGCTAGTTGAGCAGAGGAGAATAGCCTGGAAGGTGAGTAGAAGGAGAGGCAGTGGTTGGCGTAGGCAAGTCCAATGTAGTTAAGGGCCTTGTAAATGTGTGTCAGGAGTTTGAAAGTGATGTGTTTGTTGACAGGGAGCCAGTGTAAGCCTCTCAGGTGGGCAGAGTTGTGGCAGTGGCTGGTAAAGTCCAGGAAGAGTTTGGCAACAGTGTTCTGTATTCTCTGGAGTCTTGATTGGGGTTCTTGTTGATGCCGGCATAGAGTGCGATGCCATAGATGAGTTTGCTGCTGACTAGTGCATGGATAACTGTTCTTCTCACATCAATGGGGATCCACTTGAAAATCTTCCAGAGCAGGTGGAGTGTGTGGAAGCACGAGGATGAGACATCATTGACTTGGCGACCTATAGACAGCAAGGAGTCGAAAATGATGTAGAGGTTGTGTGTGTGATGGTAGGAGATGAGGCAGTTCCGGGGGCATTGGGCCACAAGGAGTTATCCGCAGTGGTGGGGCCATGGATGGAGATCTCTGTCCTATCTGAGTTGAGCTTCAACCAGCTGTCTTTCATCCAGTCAGTGATTGACTTAATTTCATTGTGAAAGTTGTTTTTGGTGCTCAATGGTTAGTCAGTGAGAGCAAATTAGTTGTGTGTTGTTGGCATAGGAGACGATGTTGAGCACATGATGCCTGATGATCTTGGCGAGCGGGGTCGTCTAGACATGGAAGAGGGTGGGACTCAGAAGGGAGCCCTCGGGTACTCCGCAGCTGGTTTCTGTCAAGTTTGAGGTGAAAGGTGGAATCCTTACTCTCTGGGTTAGGCAGATGAGGAAGGAGCGGATCCACTCCAGGGCTCTGCCGCAGATGCTGGAGTTGTGTATTCTGGTGCACAAGGTGGTGTGGGAGACAGTGTCGAAAGTGGGAAAGAGGTCAAGGAGGAGGAGGGCAGCTGTTCGCCGTGGTTCAAGAGGGCGCAAATGTTGTCCATGACTGCTAGGAGTGAGTTTCACTGCTGTTGTTGCTCCTGAATCCGGATTGGGAGGGATCTAGGATGTAGTTTGTCTCCCTGAACTCAGTGCGCTGTGTGCTGATTACTTTTTCTATTACCTTGGCTAGAAAAGGGAGCAGTGAAATCGGTCAATACTTCTTCAGCTCCGTTGGGTCTGCGGAGGGCTTCTTTGGAAGGGGGTTTATCGGCAAGTGTTTCCAGTCATCCAGGAAGATGGTGGTCTTGATGGAGTGGTTGATGGTACAGCATGGTTCGGGTGCGATGGTGGAACCGGTTCGGTTGACGATGTGATAGGGGCATGGATCTGAGGGTGCCCCAGAGTGCATGGTACACATGAACTTCAGGGTGTCTTCCGGGGTGAGGAGGGTCCAGTTGTGCAGGGTTGGCGGGTGGTTGGAGTCCATGGTGGTACTGGTGGGTGGGTGGGGGAATCCTTTGTTTGCGAATCCTTCGTACAAGTTCTCGATTTTTCAGTGGAAGAAGGTGGTGAGGTTGTCGCAGAGGTCTTGGAAGGAGGGGTAGGTGCTGAGTTTTGAGAATTCTTTGATTATGGTGAAGAGTTGCTTGCTGTGTTATTAGCCCAGCTGCAGCACATAGCTAATAAAACAATCATTAGTCTTGTTTTTATCAGACAAATGCAATTGTGTGCTGTATTTTATGAAAATCACAGCAAATTGATAAGTGCAGATTTTGCAAACATTTGTGAAGAATGCAAAATCCTGAAATCCTGATGGGTTTGTTTTCATTTCCACAGATGCGAATCGAACCAGCACAGGCATACTTCAAACTGACAATGGCTAGTAAACACCTTTGTGAAGCTAACCAGAAGGTAGTACTCGCCTTTCCCTCACACTGTGTAGCACACCATTGTCGTAACAGGATTGACCAATGCTTTTGTAGTTTGTGCCAAGAATAATTGGACATGACATAAATGTACCTTTGATGCTTCAGTTCTCCTTAGCACCATCTTCAATCATTAGTCTTCTTTAGGGCAACAAAACCAATTTTCACTGAAAACTAAGTTTAATTTGGAAAACTCTACCAGCTCAGTGAAGAGCAGAAGCAATTAAAGGAAAACAGACACCAAACAAATGTTCACCAAATAGGACAGACGTTCTTTGGATGAGAAATGTGTGTTGCAAATGCTCATCATATCACCTATAACATGTTTGCTGACAATCTTGCTAATATTTTCCTTATTTTTTTCTCACTTTATTAATATGCATATAAATACACTGTAAATTAAATGCACTGCAAATAACAGGAATAAATGGGGGAAAGCAAACACATAGTTGCCACATTAGTTCAAATCATGGAAAATTCAAATGAAGCTGTCTCTGTTGGATTATTTGTGTTATATGTTTCCAGGGTAGCTCCTTTGGAATGGTGAAGGTGTGTCACCCCCCCCCGGCCTAAGCTAGGATCTGAAAAATTAAACTATATATCATTATTGTTTTATTTTTCAGCTTCTGGCTGAGCCAGGAGCATGTGAAGGGAGGGGTGGGGCTGGGCCATGGGGGTGGGGAAGAGAGGAGAGGGAGAATGGAGTCTGTGCACTTCTAAGTGTGCATGTATGTTTGGCCAACCATCTCCATGCACATGTGCACTTAGGTTTCTCAAATCCAGCTGTGCTACACAGCCGGGTTGGAAAAACTGCACACACTCTAGTGCACTGTCTGAGCGGCAGAACAAGCCACTCAGACCAATCCTGGTGCTACCTTCATGCTAGGTATAGCATGAGGGAAGCACCAGGATTGCCTGAGAGCCTGTGTTGATGTCCCAGTGAATGTAGGAACATCAGAAGAAGATTTAAATTATTTTTTTATTTGCCCCATATCCCCGTCCCTCCTCCTGCCTGCCCCTCCCCTTTAGATTTGCGGCAGCCACCAGTGTACGTTTCATAAGGACTAGAAGGAGGTTTATTTATGTTTTGCCCAAAAACAGAGACACTAGTAAGCTTTACACATTTCAGTCGAAAAGACTGCCTGGTATTCTTGTACATTTTTATGGCCGAAGTAGCTAAATGACAGCTGGTGAGCTCTGCTCCTCTTCTGCTGGATCATTCCCAAAATGTAGACAAATATTTACAAATCAACTACATCTGTGCATAAAGGTTACATTGCGACTTTTTTATATAGTAACATTTGCCATGTTCTGTCAAGAAAACATCAACTTGCATTTGAAGTAGGTATGTAGAAAAGCAAAAAATATGCAAGCGGATTGTGCACATGTTCTACATGGATGCAAAGGCTTGCCTCCAGTGGCAGTGCACATTTGTAACAAGCAGAGATGCCTGGTTCAAAGGGATATCAGGGAACAGGACCCCCATCCCTAAAATTTTATCCAAAGCAAATGATGACTAAAAATACAATTTAATAAATTGTCAGATCTTGTTTTCAGCACTTTAAATATCAGCCCTATAGCTCCGAATGACAGGAGGGAATTCTCATTCAGCCATTCTCATCTGGGGTACTTCTATGTCCATCCATCTGCAGGCTGAAGAGCCCTGTACATAACAGCCTGCAGTGGATATCAAGACTGCACCTGTGTGTGAGGCATAATTCAATGTTGTCCTCCTCGCACAGATACAATCCATTGTTGATATGCAAAAATAACCTGGAAACACAGCAAGCTTCCTAAAATAACAGTCACAAAAGTAGGGTCCCAGAAATGCCTGTGTTGATCCGGAGTCTCTAGGATAGGTCCTCACCAACTAGAATTCGCTAGGGGCAGGCTTCATCATCAGGTTGGCATCCAGACACATAAGTTTGCACCACTGTTGCACTCTTTTTGGTACAATGGTGGTGCTAACTCAGTGACACTAGGTGTGTGTCATTTTTAGGAGCGCTGCTGCACTTATGCCATCTACTGACAATGCTCTGCAGGGTAGGCTTCCCTCCTAAAAAAATGACGCTAGCGGCATATTTACAAGCCTCACGCAAATAGACACGCATTAAGAAAAAATCATGCTAGCTCTGACTAGCGTCAAAATTTTAATGCCTGGTCAGACCAGGCATTAAAATGATGCACACGCACAGTTTTATACGGAAAACTCACACAAAACACTCTGGCAACCCACAGACAACATGGGCCTGCTACTGCTCTAGCTAGGCACATGGAGACGATGACAACGACAACGTCATGCACCACCAGCACCACCATATCACTCACCATCACCACAACAGCAACCACAAAGGCAGCACAGGAGAAGAGAACGAATCCATAGCCAACAGACGTTCATTCTTGGCCTCAGTGATTAAGGCATCATCAAATATTACTGTTTGAAGTAGTCCATTGCCCAGCTGTTCCACCATATTGCATTCACACTCATGGCAAGAGTCAGAGGCCAACAAATATGCCACTCCTGACAAAGCTCCTGGCTGTGCTGCACATGCTAGCTTCCGTCTCCTTTCAGACGACTGCAGCACGAGTGGGCAGACTATCACAGTCATCCTGCTCTGCCTTCCTGCCATCTGTACTGCATGCCATCACCTGCCTCGGTCCCCGACCAAAGGAAGCAATTTATGCAATTGCTGGGTTCCCACATGTGATGGGTACCTTTGATTGCAGTCATGGGCAACACGTACCTCCAACTGTAACAGAACATCCTTATCAGAACAGGAAGCACACACACTCCATGTGCAGGCCTTTGTGGACCATGGGAGGCTCTTTAGCAATTTGCTGGCAAAATATCCTTGCAGTGTACATGATGCTTATATCTTCCACTACTCCATTATCAACCAATGCTTCCAGGATGGACAATATGGTAATGGCCTACTTGGAAGATGCAGACACTACAAAACACCTTCAGAAAATAGGACATATGGGGAAAACAACAGACTCTGCACACCTGGAGAGTGACTCATGGAAGACTGCTGATGAACACATATGCAACATGCATCACTCCAAACAACCAATGCACATCACCCTCACATTGGACCTAATGTACAAGACCCTAGCACCACTGGAGCATCACTTTTACTGATGCTCTGGTGGAGCAATGCCCGTTCTGTATTAACAAGGTTGTGTTGAGCCACTTTTTGTGTCTAAACGCTGCCTTGTAAATGTGGCCCATTCATATGCACCACTTACTGTGGAAGGGGCATGTAAAGGATGTTGCTGTGGGTGTGCAACGGCAACACACATTGCATTTTGGCACAGCTCCACAATTCTGGAAAAATTTAAACCTGAGGTAGCACCAAAAAAATAATGCCACCCTAGGGTGACATTACCATTGTGCATTGCTGAGAAATACTTGCATTTCTCATAGTTTTTGTTTTTCCTATGTGCGATGTAGTCTGTAGCACACATAGAAAGAGTAAATTGCCATCATTGATTGGTTATTGGTCAATCACCACCACAACACAGGCATCTGTGATCCATGGTGCCAGGGTGCTTACTTTGAAACTTGTCAGCTGACTCAGTGCCAGTACAGGGGTTGAAGATAGAAGTGCACGGTGTCTAGTATTTATGGCACATTGCTGGCCTTTCCCAGTTTTGCAGGGTGATGCATCAAGACAATTTCTGCCTTGTTCTGTGTGACAGGGGCTTGTAACTTAGCCACATACATGACAATACGTCTTAAGCTACTATGCCACACTTCTCGTGATGTCTCTACATACAAATGCATACCAGCCAGGAAATATGGATAACAGCTTTGTGTGCAAGGGAGGTGTACCATGTCCATGGGGGGTTCGCATGCAAAACACAGGGCACAACACCCGTCTCATGAGACACACAACACAAACTAGGTGAAACTCACACAACATGGCTCATCGCCAGGTCACATGTTGTTGGACACATGAACAATAATCTGCAACATCACACACATCCTGCATGGGTGAACTGTCATGCTACACAAATCACACACTCACTATGCCCCTGAGGCTATATACTTGACTGGAAGGTGCACCACCACACACACTTATATTCATGCATGCAAACAGGAAACCACACAATGCCGGATGCAAGTCTGTATCTCTACTTCCTGGACAAATACTGTGCAAGGCCAGTTGGAAAGAAACCCAAGGGCAAGTCTGGCACTGTCTCTCCTCTTCCATTGCAGCTGACCAAGGATATGGTATCCAGCCATGGGTGATGACCAACATATGTAAATCTACAGAGCAACGCAGAGAAGGCATACAGTCAAGCACATATCCAAATCCGGAACGTTGTTTGGAGGTCATTCGGCATTGCAAAATCCCGATTCAGATGCCTTCATTTATCAAGTGGGAGACTCATATATTCACCACCCCTTGTTTGCAAAATTATCATATTGTGTGCCATATTGTACAACTTTTCTGTGCGGACTAATGTCCCTTGGGACGAACAGATGGAGGACTACAGAGAGGAGGATGATGACAAAGATGCCTCACCTCAGGATGGGGAAATACAAAATAATGCTTCTGGGGCATGCAGACGTGCACATATTGTGCAGAACATATTTACAATCTACAGGCATGGCAGGACTCACAGCTACTTTCAGAGTACCAGAGACCCCCCCCTCACTCAAAGGCAACAAGAGCTACCGGTAAGTGGCTCTCACGATTGTCAGAGACTATGACCTGGTGGAATGTATTGGGGATGACCTGCTCTGCTGACACCAGCTGACCCGTGACAACAGTCATACTGGCTCATGTGTCACACAGAGCCTCCACCCTTTGCCCATTAATGGTGACCCACTGCCTATACAAGAACGTATTAGCAGACATGTGGGCTTTTGGCACCATTTCTTCATCTCCCAGTGACACTAGGGTCACCTCTGTCTGTTCCCCAAAGCTAACTGGGACTACCTCCTCCTCAAGAACTACACTAGCCAACCCAGGTGTCTGCCCTTCAGTAGGGGGGTGTGCCCTCCGGGGACACTTGGAGTCACCCTTTAAGTGGCCATACTTAGTGCATTCTGTACATTGGGGTACAAACCTCCCTTTCTTTAAGTCAAAGAATCCTGGTTTGCCTTTCAGGCTAGGTCTGAGCACCACTACCTCCCTGGGAATTATTTTAGGGGACTTTTGAGAACTCCTTATTTTGACGTTTTTTTCGCCCCTCTTTCGTCTGGTGGGAACCCTGACCACCTTTGTGGGTGTCCCCCCAGAAACGTTTTTGAACACTCTGTAGCTAACCCAGAGTTCTGCCTCCTCAGCAAGCTTCCGATGGTCAGACAGATTACTGTTAGCTTACTGTCAATAAGGTGCTGGTGCAACTCTGTAAAGCAAATACTGAGCATATGCTCTCTCAGGGTCAAATCATATAACCCCTAATAATCATCTACTACTGCCCTCACCCATTCATTCAGTTCCTTGCTAGAGGCATCATAAAAGTCTACCCAAGTTTTTGTGGAGAGTTTGGTACTGTCCCTGCATTTCTGTCAATACTTTTATGGGGTCAGTCCAAACTTGGCAATTAAAATGGCTTTCATGAGCAGGTATGTGTTCTGGTCCTTCTTTTCTAATGTGTGAAGTGTGTCCCTCCCAATTATTGGTACATGTGTCCACAAACCTGCGCCCCATTGCTCTTTAGAAACCCCATTGGCCCTTAGTGCAACTTCATAGGGACACAGCACTTGTCAATGTCATCTCTCACCACATTACTTGGCACCACATTTTTGGTCACACAAACCTTTTTGTCTCCAGCAGGTCCTGTAAGTATCCTGTCACCATCACTGCTGGACTCAGACTGCCTGGACTTGAGGTCCAGCTCCTTTAGACTCAGCTCATGAGCCAGAAGTAGTTTCTTTTCAGCCAAGGCCCTTTCAGCCTCAGCTTGCTTGACTTCGCTCTCTTCTCTTCTCGCCTCTGCCTCCCTTTCTGCTCTTTTCTCCTCCAGAGATAATCTTGCCAGTTGAAATTCTCTCTCCTCCCTTCTTTCCTCTGTGGTCAGGCAGTGGCTTGAGACACTGCTTCCTGGCTGGTGTCACCCACCACTGCTATTGGCAAATCCTCTGGGGAGCTATCCTCTAGCCCCTCCACCTCCTCTTGTGAACAGGCTTCTGCCCAGGCCCTCAGTGCCTTTTGGTATTCCTCCTTCCAGAAGGCACCCTGGGTAGGTACTTAAGGCCTGGGCAGAAGCCCATTCTGAAGAGGATGTTGAGGAGGAGGAGCAAGAGGATGACCCCTCAGAGGATTTCTTGCCAGTAGTGGGGGATGTTACCCCTGCAATTGTGCCCCCTAGTAGAACAGGGAGCAGTGTCTCTAGCCATGGCCTTACCGCAGAGGAAAAGAGGGAGGAGAGAGAGTTTCAACTACAAATGGCAAAGTTATAAATTGAAGCTGACAGAGTAGAGGCAGCAGCTGAGAGTGCCTTAGCTGAAAAGAAACTTTTGTTGACTGATGAACTGAGTCTCAAGGAGATTAATCTTAAGGCAAAGCAGTGATGGTGGCAGCATACATGCAGGACATGCTGGGGAACGGAAGTTTTATATACCCAAAAATGTAGTGCCAAGTTATGTGTTGGGAGATGACATTGACAAGTGGTTGGCTGTTTATGAAGTTGCACTAAGGGCTCATGGGGTCTCTGAAGAGTAATGGGGGCGGCCCTGTGGTGGTATGTACCAGTAGTGGGGAGTGAGACACTTCTTACACTAGATCCAAGGGATCAAAACACATACGCTCCCATGAGAACTGCTTTGGTTGCCAAGTTTGGGCTGACACCTGAGAAGTACCACCAGAGGTTCAGGGACTGCACCAAACAGTCCACACAGAACTGGGCAGACGTTTTTGATTTCTCTGGTAAGGCACCGGATGGATGGTTGCGGGCAGTAAAGTAAAAGATTACCCAGGGTTATTTAATTTAATTCTGTTCTACAGAGTTGCGACAGCACCTAGTTGACAGTAAGCTGACTGATCCTAGAAAGCTTGCTGAGGAGGCAGACCTCTGGTTTAGCACCAGAGTGTCCAAAAAGGTACCTGGGAGTGACCCCAGGAAGGGTGGTTCCAGTTCCCCCCAACAGAGTGAGGGGGAAGTTACAGATGACCCAGACAAGTCCCAGAGCAAAGGGGGAGGAAAGGGTTCCCATGCCCCATCTGAGAAACAGGGTGGTGGTTCTGGTGGGCAGTGGCCCAAAGTATCCCATTCCCAACCCTGCTGCTTTGAGTTTTCCCAGCTGGGACACAGGAAGGGGGACTCTGTCTGCCCAAATAAATCACCCACTGGTGATATCTCTACTGGGGTGGCCAATGTGGCCTTAGGGGAAAGTAGTCCCTGGGGCAGATCGTAGACCATGCCTTCATCTCCTTCAGTTTGGAGATAGACTTAGAGGGTAATCTGGTGATCCCTCAAAGTGGGAGTCGTCATTTCCACCAGGTGGGAGTGAACGGGGACCCAGTCTCTGCTCTGAGGGACACATGGGCTAGTCTACCCCAGATTCTGCGATGCCTCAGGAGCCCCTTGGGAGCTCCCTGCCAGCCCCCAGCTGGAGGAGAAGCTCATCCAAAGGCCCCACTCAGGGCCTCCACTTAGCTGTGAATGGTCTGGGGCCTGGCTCTTGACACTGACAGCTCTCAGTGGCCTCTTTTGGCTACTGTCCTGGTGGACAGAGTTTTCCCTGGGTTGGGGATGAAAGTCAGACCCAAGGGGTGGCCCTTTCCACATGACTTTATTGGCCATGGTGTTACTGTCTGCATACTGGAATTCATCTGTGAGCAAATTAAAGATCGGAGTGTCACATATGGGGTCCTCAGATGAGGAGAAGGGTTCCCCATGGGTCAGTTCCTTGGCCCAAGAGAGTTAAGACAGAGGAGCCTCACTGAGAGTAGAACGGCATAGAACTGGCAAGTGCCCCTGCAGTAGTGGGCCATTGTACATGTTCTATCGCCTTAAGCAGTGTTGATTAGCCTACCCTGGCTTTAGGCTGGAAGGGCGAAATGTTGGAAATGGCCTTTCTGCAGGGTCACCCCCAAACATTTTGCCTGCCTCCTTCTCTTTTTCTGACCTCATTTTTGCTGGCTTTAGGACTCTGCACACTTTGCCACTGCTAATCAGTGCTCTCTCCTTAAAACATGGTGACATTGACTGATACCCAATTGGCTTATTTAATTTACTTGTAAGTATGTGTCCAGGTCCTGTAAATTAAATGCTACTAGTGGGCCGCAGCACTGTTTGTGCCACCCACATAAGTCGCCCCTTAACCATGTCTCAGGCCTGCCATTGCAGGGCCTGTGTGTGCAGTTTCACTGCCACTTCGACTTGGCATCTAAAAGTACTTGCCAAGCCTTAAACTCCCCTTTTTCTACATATAAGTCACCCCTAAGGTAGGCCCTAGGTAACCCATAGGCAGTGTGCTATGTAGGTAAAAGGGAGGACATGAACATGTGTGTTCTATATGTCCTAGTAGTGTAAAACTCCTAAATTCATTTTACACTGCTGTGAGGCCTGCTCCTTTCATAGGCTAACATTGGAGATACCCTCATATACTGTATTAGTGGTAGGCTCTGATCTGAAAGGTCATATTTATTATGGCCAGAATGGTTATACAAAATCCTGCTGACTAGTGAAGTTAGATTTAATATTACTATTTTAGAAATGACACTTTCAGAAAGTGAGCGTTTCTCTGCACTTAAATCCTTCTGTGCCTTACAATCCACGTCTGGCTAGGTTTAGTTGAAAGCTCCCTTGTGCATTCACTCAGACAACCCCAAACACAGAATGCTCAGTCACACTTGCATACATCTGCATATTGAAAGGGTCTTCCTGGGCGAGGAGGGTGGAGGGCCTGACACTTACATGTCAAAGGACAGTAGCCTTCCCTCACACAAAGGACTGCCACGCCCCCTACTCGGACACTGGCAGACAGGATGGAACTGAAAGGGGACCTTGTGCACTTCTAAGCCACTCTTTGAAGTCTCCCCCACTTCCAAGGCACATTCGGGTATTTAAGCAGGGTCTCTGACCCTACCAACTCAGACACTTCCTGGAGAAGAGAACCTGAACCAGAACCTGCAACCTGCCAAGAAGAACTGTCTGGCTGCCCAAAGGTCTCACCTGACTGCAAGAAATGATGCACAGCCTGTATTGTGGTGAGAAAATAACTGCACGCTGAACCGGAGCGACGCAGCCTGACTTCACAAGGAGAAGATTGACGCAGTGCCAGCATAGCGACCGGAAATTCGATGCATGGCCCACTGGATCTATGCAAAGCCGAGCCGGGACAACGCGGGCTGACTTCCTGAGAGGAATCAACGCAGTGCCGGCTGTGCGGTAGAAATTTCCACACAACACCCACCGGATCGACGCAGCCCCTTTGACTTCGTCCTGCAAGCACCGGATTTCAACGCATCATCCCTGGGGCGTCCAAAAACCTCACAACCCAAAGGGGATACCAGTCTACGTGCTGGAAAACAACATAAACCCTGCCCTGTGTGAAAACTCAACAACGCATGGGTGTGCCGGAAAAATCGACACACACCTCCCCGTTTTCCACAAATCTCCTCCTCTGCAGTCTTTTCTTTTATGAAACTGAACATTAGTTCTGGTGAAGTTATGGCAGATGGGAATAGACTCTTGAGTAGGCAAATTTCAAAGCATGTTTCCCCTTTTTTGTTAGAACTCCTACCCTAATTTATTTCAGTATCTCTCCATATTCCCTATCAGACGCTTGACACATGTTTTTTTACTAAGTTTAACCAAATGTTTACGTTACCAATACTTACTAGGGAATGTCTTGTTTCATTATGTAGCAGAGTTTGGAAGATAGTTGTCTTTATACAGGGGTAAGTTGGAGTAGGTCACCAAAGACAATTAAATGTTTTCCTCCAAATAGTACATCATAGTTTGTCCCTAAAACTTGTTGCATCCTTAAACATATGAAAGCAAGCATTATGTTTGATACCATGCTCACTTCATCAATGATGAGAAGAGTCATTTTTATCAAAACTCTTGAAACTTCATGACAAGCATCACAAGATAGATTCTGATATTCCTGTTTATTGTCATGTTCAAAAGGTAGCATTAGTAGTCGATGCAGAGTAATCCCTTTAATGTTATGAACAGGTAATCCTGTTGGTTCTGATACCACACATGACAAATTTGAATCAGCAGTTTTTTGTAGATCGGTAGTGAGAACTTTAATTAAGAAGCTTTTACCAGTACTGGATTGTCCACTGATATACATTAATATTAGTTTATAAGTAGAATATTTACATAGCTTTTTGTCATGGGGAAATCTGTTTTCTATTTTAGTTTTGTTTTAAATTTCTCTCTGTTCATTTGATCCACCAACGGTTCCAAATCCGCAGTTGATTCTCTTGTCAGGCGCAAGGCAATCTCTACTTCTTTCATTGCTACAGATGCTTCATTTTGAACTACTGGTTCTCCAAGAGCATCTTAACTTGCAGGTGCAGAATTTTGGCTGCTTTGTGAACTCTCCCTGGCTATGTCAACTGCATTAGTTTAGTCTTGTTGAACCTCATCTTTCAACATCTGTAAGTATGTTGGAAAGACAGAACTCTGAATAATGTCTTTTGAATGAATCTTCGTAACAGTCATAGGCCCTCATTATGACTTTGGCCATCAACTGACCATCACACCAGTGATAGCAGTAGTACCGCCGCCAGCCTGGCGGTGAAGACCACCATATCATGAGCACGGCAGTGATCTCTCCCATATACAGCCAATGCACCGCTTGAACTGCCACTGCAGTCTGGCCACCGACCACGGCGGTTGTCACCTTCAGCCCGACGGAACACCATTCATCACCCACCATATAACAACATAGCAGATCTCCAGGATTTCTGGGGCGGGACTACTGCCATGAAAAACCTGGCGGAAACGACCCATATAAAAGGAGACACTCCAGGGACACAGAGGCGTCTGTGGAAGCCACGGAGCCCAAACTGGAAGTCCTGTCGATCCTCCACCAAGTGATGGGAGTCGAGGAGCAGCAATGTCGACAAAGACGACAACCGTGAGTACAGTCGCCTAGCACACAAGGGAGGGAGGGGAGAGTGACACGCCCACAGGCACACCACACACCAGACACATGGAGAACAATCTGCTGAAAAATACAAGTACATAAGCCAGAAGAAAAGAAACCCAGGACACATACCTGTGATGCAACCAAGGTATTGTGGTAGAGATATCACCCACAACAAAACAAGAACTATATACAAAGGGCCATGGCAACCCACAGGTTACGAAATAGGCCCAACTTGACTCCTGACAGCCAAGGTTACTCCACTCGGCAGGAACATCAATGTGGGAGGCAGGCTGCTCAGGGGGTGGGGGATTGGGTCTGGAGCGGCGGTTGGGAGTGACTGCCTTGTGTCCTGGAATGGAAGCCTTCTTAGTGGGGGAGGGACATTGGAAAAACTAGGGGGGCCATGGGAGGACTGCGAGCTGGAGTGACCGGGCTGGGGGAGCGGGACCTTACGTTTAGGGACATCACAGGATGGGTCAGAATGAGGGAAAAGGTCAAGACAGGAAAGGAAAGTTTCGTAGGTACAGTGGGGTAGACTGTTGGAGGAGGTTTGGGAGAGGAGGTAGAGGAGGTAGAGGGAGTGGCCGTAGGACGTGTAGGTGTGCTGGACTGGGTTGCAGGTGCATGCAAAGTGTGCATGTGTGAGGTGGAAGACTGTTGAGTGTTTTTAGTGGGAGTGTATATGTGTTTTTGGAGGAGGGGTGAAGAGATGGAGGGAGAGGACAAACAGGTTGTGTGCATATATGTTGGGTGGGTGGTGTCTGAAAGTGAAGTGGTGACATGATCATGTCCACTCACCTGAAATCCACATTCCGCAGGAGTGAACAGATAAAACCCTCACTCCTAAACACTTTTCTTTTGTATCTGAAATGAACAGGGAATGAGCAAATAGCCTCCGGGGGGGTAGTCAAGAAAATGTGAATCATAGTTACTTATGGGACACACCAAGGTAATTCCTGCACGTCTACATTATACATTTGCTGAGAGAATCTGGCTCTTCAATGAGAGCTCATACAAGTGCATTGCTTGCAGAAGAGTAGTTGACATAACGTGTTAAATGTGATGATACTAATTATGTCTTAACTTCGACTACATCTGCGAAACAGTATGATAAATTAGTGAGAAGGTATGGTATCAGAAGTCTGTTTGCATGCAGAGTTCACCAGAGCAGACCCTAATAATCGGTTGCCTGAAATGTATGAAACAGCTCTATTTATTGTGATGTTGTTGTTTCTAACCTTCCTGCTACCAGACATTTGTGATGTTTTGTCTGTTCAGATACCAATCACTGTGAAGGAGGAGGTGTGCACCCATGTACAGACCCCTGGTTGACTTGGCTACACTGGAGGAACGCCATATAATTCTAACCTATTGTCTGGACAGGGCTACATTCACTGAAATGTGTTAACAATTGGAGCCAGATCTCACTCCTGCTCTTCGTAGTTCTACTGCAATTCCTCCTTCAGTACAGGTGCTGTGAGTGATCCTCTTCCTGGCCAGTGGATCATATCAGGTGACAGTGTGCTTGGCTGCAGGTATGTCACAGCCAATGTTTTCTATAGTGCTGAGTAGAGTTTTGACTGCCTTGCTGAAACACATGAGCAGCTATATCACAATCCCCCCAAAGTGATGATTTGCCCACTGTTAAGGCTGCTTTCTGTATAATGGGACACATTCCACATGTGATTGGGGCCATTGACGGGACCCATATTGCTTTAGTCCCTCCCAGGGTAAATGAGCAGGTGTTCTGACATAGGAATAATTACCATTCTATAAATGTGCAGATGCTTCACTCATTACTGCCAAGTCTCCAAGATCTGTACATGATGCCTACATATTGAGGAACAGCAGTGTCCCACAGATGATGGCTCAACTACAGGGAGAGAGAGTCTGGCTTATTGGTGAGCATGATGTTTCACACAATGTATGTGACAGTATGTTAACTGGAGTAGTCCTATTGTACACATTTAATGTGAGTTTCCCACTATTTCAAGGTGACTCCGGCTACCTAAACCTATCCTGGCTGTTGACATCAGTGAGCAATCCGAGGACGGGGCAGATAATCGATACAATGAGGCACATGGACAGACCAGACGAATCATTGAAAGAACATTTGGGCTACTGAAAGCCAGGTTCAGGTGCCTTCATATTTCTGGTGGTCCCTACTCTACTCCACTGGAAAGGTCTGCCAGATAGTAGTGGCCTGCTGCATGCTTCACAATTTGGCCCTCAGATAGCATGTGCCATTCCTGCAGGAGGAGGGGGGAGACAATGCACTTGTGGCAGCAGAGGAAACTGAACTCAGTGATGGAGATGGGGAAGAGGAGGATGTGAACAACAGGACACATCTTATACACCAGTACTTCCAATGACAGTCAGGTAAGACTGTAGTTCTGCTCATACCACCATGTCAATGAAGAGCTGTGTGGCAGCTATAATGTCCAAGCTCAAATATGTGCATTTTGAAACCTGACACTTTTCCATCTGTGGTCAGTCATGCCAGTGGTATGATGATTGGGACAAAGCTTATTCTGCCTATGTAATGTATCAGCTGTTTTGCAGTTTCAAATACATGCCCACATCAAACTGTGTCCTCACTCCATACAGTACTTAGCATTTGTTTCTGGGTAGTGTGAGTTTCAATGTGCTTACACAACCTCTCTGTACTTCATTGTTCCTGACAGTTTGGCCTGGACTAGGTGTCCCAGAGGAGGGATTGGCATACTGACAACATGGCATAGCTAAAACCATGGTATCTTGTCTGAGGCCCTTACATAAGTTGTTTCTTATCACTACTAGTGTTTGGAGTTAATTGAAGTACCAAATTTTACGTTGATGTGACAAGATGAATGTAGGCTGTTGTGTAACAATGGCTCATGTTGCTTTCCTTCCCTTCACTTCTCATTTGAATGTCACTAATGGTTTCCCTTTTTTCAGATGTTGATGTGTTACAACTGTGAACTCTTGGAATGCCCACAGACTGCTTTCAAACAGTTTGGTGAATGGTGACTTATGGCAAACACTTACACTGGTAATGTGTATCCAAGGCTGACTATACATTGGATGGATTCACACTTTACATTACATTTGCGCAGGAAAGGTCAAGACACTGCATATTGATAAAATAAAAGCACAAATCCTTCAGTTGTGTTTAAGTGTGTTTATTGAAATTACTAAAAGGAAGGGATAGTACAATAGAGTGAGGTGGCGGAGGATGAAATCTTCAGTGTAGTTGCCCAGTTAGTTTGTAGCACAGGTCCAGTATTCAAGGGGCAAAGTAGCAGGGGCAGTCCAAAGTGTACAAGGGGTCTCATTGGCACACAAGGGAGACATGTTGAAAAGGCTCACTTCCTGGCAGTGGTTTTGGTCTTGGCTACAGTCTCTGGAGGATGTCTGTCTCACAGGGAGCGTTTGCAGGGTGGTTCTTCTGCTACAGAGGGAGGGTTGCTGGTGGTCTATGAGTCCTGTGGCAGGTGCTCCAGTCTACCCGCCTGCAGCAGATGTGGATGACTGGTCAGTACACTGGCTAGTGGAAGGGTCCCACTGGTGTGGTGTAGACTCACACATTATAGTGGCAATTTCACTCAGCACCCCTGCAATGGAAGCCATGGTGGCAGTGGGGATCTGCAACTGCTGCATGACCTACTGGTGGTGTTCCCTCTGCAGCCTCTGGTTCTCCTGTAAGATAGTAAGTACCTGGCTCATCCTGTCCTGGGATTTTGGGCATGCTCACAGGACATGTGACAGTGCCTCCTGGTCAGTCGGTTCCCTGGGTTGGCCTACCCCTTGGTGCACAAATATGCTCCCACTAGCCCTCGCCCCCTGTGCCTGTGTCCCCTGTGCCCACTCCCACTGACACCAGGACCTTCTTCATCTTGCCTGTGAGGTGTTGACTCCTGTCCCTGTATAGGTGAGCACACTGTTGACTGACGTGTCCTGTGGACAGAGGTTTAGGGATGCTGGGTGGCTGCTGTTGTCATGGAGTCCAATGTGGGGTGCTCTGGGTGGACTGGGTGTTGCTTGTGGTGTCTGACTGACCAGTGGTACCAGATGGGCCAGTGAGATCTTCTAGATCCAGACATACAGAGTAGCTGTCATTACTGGGGCCTTCTTCTGGGTTGATGTGGCACATGTTGCTGGCTGACATTGGCTGGGGTACCTATGGACATGTATGATAGTTGTTACTTTCATTCTCAGATACATATTCAGCATCAATGGGTTTCCCTATGGGTTGGGTGTAGGTTTTCCACCTTTGGTTTGTGGCTGGTGTAGGAGGCTGGACTGGCTTGTAGTGGGTACCAAGGGGTACTTACACCTTGCACCAGGCCCAGGTATCCCTTATTAGTGTAGAGGGGTGTCTAGCAGCTTAGGCTGATAGAAAAGGTAGCTTAGCAGAGCAGCTTAGGCTGAACTAGGAGACGAGTGAAGCTCCTACAGTACCACAAGTATCATATGCACAATATCATAAGAAAACACAATACACAGATATACTAAAAATAAAGGTACTTTATTTTTATGACAATATGCCAAAAGTATCTCAGTGAGTACCCTCAGTATAAGGATAGCACATATACACAAGATATATGTACACAATACCAAAATATGCAGTAATAGCAATAGAAAACAGTGCAAACAATGTATAGTCACAATAGAATGCAATGGGGGCACATAGGGATAGGGGCAACACAAACCATATACTCTAGAAGTGGAATGCGAACCACGAATGGACCCCAAACCTATGTGACCTTGTAGAGGGTCGCTGGGACTGTAAGGAAACAGTGAGGGTTAGAAATATAGCCCACCCCAAGACCCTGAAAAGTGAGTGCAAAGTGCACCTAAGTTCCCCAAAGAGCACAGAAGTCATGATAGGAGAATTCTGCAAGGAAGGCCAACACCAGCAATGCAACAACAATGGATTTCCTGACGAGAGTACCTGTGGAATAAGGGGACCAAGTCCAAAAGTCACAATCAAGTCGGGAGTGGGCAGATGCCCAGGAAATGCCAGCTGTGGGTGCAAAGAAGCTGCCACGGACGGTAGAAGCTGTGGATTCTGCCAGAACGACAAGGGCTAGAAACTTCCCCTTTGGAGGATGGATGTCCCACGTCATGAAGAGTCGTGCAAAGGTGTTTCCGTGCAGAAAGACTGCAAACAAGCCTTGCTAGTTGCAAGGGTCGCGGTTAGGGTTTTTGGATGCTGCTGTGGCCCAGGAGGGACCAGGATGTCACCAATTGCGTGAGGATACAGAGGGGGTGTCCAGCAAGACAAAGAGCCCACTCAGAAGCAAGCAGCACCTGCCGAAGTGCCGGAACAGGCACTACAAAGTGGAGTGAACCGGAGCTCACCCGAAGTCACAAATGAGAGTCCCACGATGCCGGAGGACAACTCAGGAGGTCGTGCACTGCAGGTTAGAGTGCCCGTGACCCAGGCTTGGCTGTGCACAAAGGAAATCCTGGAAGAGTGCACAGGAGCCGGAGTAGCTGCAAAACACGCGGTTCCCAGCAATGCAGTCTAGCGTGGGGGGGCAAGGACTTACCTCCACCAAACTTGGACTGAAGAGTCACTGGACTGTGGGAGTCACTTGGACAGAGTTGCTGAGTTCAAGGGACCTTGCTCGTCGTGCTGAGAGGCGACCCAGAGGACCGGTGATGCAGTTCTTTGGTGCCTGTGGTTGCAGGGGGAAGATTCCGTCGACCCACGGGAGATTTCTTCGGAGCTTCTAGTGCAGAGAGGAGGCAGACTACCCCCACAGCATGCACCACCAGGAAAACAGTTGAGAAGGCGGCAGGATCAGCGTTACAAGGTCGCAGTAGTCGTCTTTGCTACTTTGTTGCAGTTTTGCAGGCTTCCAGCGCGGTCAGCAGTCGATTCCTTGGCAGAAGGTGAAGAGAGAGATGCAGAGGAACTCTGATGAGCTCTTGCATTCGTTATCTAAAGAATTCCCCAAAGCAGAGACCATAAATAGCCAGAAAAGGAGGTTTGGCTACCTAGGCGAGAGGATAGGCTAGCAACACCTGAAGGAGCCTATCAGAAGGAGTCTCTGAGGTCACCTGCTGGCACTGGCCACTCAGAGCAGTCCAGTGTGCCAGCAGCATCTCTGTTTCCAAGATGGCAGAGGTCTGGAGCACACTGGAGGAGCTCTGGGCACCTCCCAGGGGAGGTGCAGGTCAGGGGAGTGGTCACTCCCCTTTCCTTTGTCCAGTTTCGCACCAGAGCAGGGCTGGGGGATCCCTGAACTGGTGCAGACTGGCTTATGCATAGATGGGCACCATCTGTGCCCATCAAAGCATTTCCAGAGGCTGGGGGAGGCTACTCCTCCCCAGCCCTGACACCTTTTTCCAAAGGGAGAGGGTGTAACACCCTCTCTCTGAGGAAGTCCTTTGTTCTGCCTTCCTGGGCCAAGCCTGGCTGGACCCCAGGAGGGCAGAAACCTGTCTGAGGGGTTGGCAGCATCTGCAGTGAAACCCCGGGAAAGGTAGTTTGGCATTACCCGGGTCTGAGCTAGAGACTCGGGGGATCATGGAATTGTCTCCCCAATGCCAGAATGGCATTGGGGTGACAATTCCATGATACTAGACATGTTACATGGCCATGTTCGAAGTTACGATTGTGACGCTATACATATGTCGTGACATATGTATAGTGCACACGTGTAATGGTGTCCCCGCACTCACAAAGTCCCGGGAATTTGCCCTGAACAATGTGGGAGCACCTTGGCTAGTGCCAGGGTGCCCACACACTAAGTAACTTAGCACCCAACCTTTACCAGGTAAAGGTTAGACATATAGGTGACTTATAAGTTACTTAAGTGCAGTGGTAAATGGCTGTGAAATAACGTGGACGTTATTTCACGCAGGCTGCACTGGCAGGCCTGTGTAAGAATTGTCAGAGCTCCCTATGGGTGGCAAAAGAAATGCTGCAGCCCATAGGGATCTCCTGGAACCCCAATACCCTGGATACCTCAGTACCATATACTAGGGAATTATATGGGTGTACCAGTATGCCAATGTGAATTGGTAAATGTAGTCACTAGCCTGTTAGTGACAAATTTGGAAAGCAGAGAGAGCATAACCACTGAGGTTCTGGTTAGCAGAGCCTCAGTGAGACAGTTAGTCATAACACAGGTAACACATACAGGGCACACTTATAAGCACTGGGGCCCTGGCTGGCAGGGTCCCAGTGACACATACAACTAAAACAACATATATGCAGTGAAATATGGGGGTAACATGCCAGGCAAGATGGTACTTTCCTACAGCTGGTGATGCATTGTGGGATTGGTAGTGCTTCATGCTTACCATGCATTACTCATATGTGTGGATGATGACATTGGAGAGATGTGCTTTAAGTGGTTTGGGCATGCAGGGGAAAATTGTTGAGGGTGGTTATGGGGTGGTGCTAGGTTTCGGATGGAGTGGGGTGAAGGAAGATAGGGTGACGGGGAGACATGCCATGCAGGTGTACGTGGTGGTAAAGAAGTAATGGTGACTTACCAGTGTCCTGCCACCAGTAATACCGATAAGGCCCTTGGGATGCAGGATAGCCAAGACCTTCTTCTCCCATGGTGTCATCTGTTGGGGAGGAGGTGGGGGTCCACTGCCAGTCTTCATGATGGCAATGTGGTGCCTGGATGCCATTGCACACTCCTTCCCCCGTAGGTCATTCCACCTCTTTTTTATGTCATTCCTTGTGCATGGATACATTCCCACAGAGCTCACCTTGTCCACTGTTCTCTGCTATATCTCCATCTTCCATGCAATGGATATCTGCTGGACCTGTGCACTTAACAGCTGTGGCTCTACCCTAATGATTTTGTCTACCATGATCTGCAACACCTAATCAGTGAAACGGGGGTTCTTTTGTGGGGATATGTTGATTGTGTAGTGGGTGTTGTTGTGTGTGTTGTGCAGAGGGTGGAATGATTTGTGGGGGTGCAGGCTGTGTGAGTATGTGGGATGCTGTGAAGTAGAGACTGAGTGCAATGTTGTTGTTGTGGGTTTAGTGTAGAGATATGATGTGTGGTGTGTGATGCGTGAATGGTCTATAGGTGGCTGTGGTTTGTGTGTGTAGTTCTGGGGATATGTTGGCTGGCAACCTGTAGCATATTTTTGGATTATGCAAAGAATTATGGGTTGTGTTGGGGGGTGTTTTATAGTGCTGTTGGTGGGTGTGTACAGTGTGTGCATGTGTAGCAGGTGTGCTTTTTTCAATTTGGCCAATGTTGGCTTCTATTGTTGTGGAGTGGCAAAAGCAACCACGGCAGTCCGCGATGCCAATGGGTTGCTGCCGTTGATGGACCGGAATGGTGATTTGTGGGTGTTAAATTTGAGGGTGGTTTATTGTAGTGGTGTGGGTGGTGGGACCAACTCTCTCCTGCCTTTGTTGGTTCTGGCGGTGTTAAACGTATGGCTGCTTTCTGCCAGTCTTGTTTTTGTGGCTTTTGATAAGGCGGGCAGATTGCAGCCTCCGCGGCGGTCTTTTGGCAGCCATCACTATGGCGGTCTTTGGTAAAGACTGCTAAAGTCATAATGAGGGCCATAGTGGCCCAGTAGATCTGATTCAGCTTGCCATAGTTTGAACAGCTGCAAAAGTACCAAGTAGAAAAACTATTTTCTGTCTGGAGTTTGGCAACCAAGCTTTCTGTGATTAATTAGATTTCCTTTGTTGTGTCTTACTAAACAACAATCACATCCAGTAATTTTAAATCTTCCAGTGTTTTTGGTGACATTACTTCTATATGTGTAACTCTGTAACATCTCTTTCATCTCTGACTTTTCCGCCTTTGTTATGTAAGAAGTGACGTAGCGGGCTACAGCCATTTAATTATCCGCAACAACTGTATATCCAAATTTGCATTCCACATCTTTAGAATAACAGGTTTATAGTTGTTCATACATTTGGAAGCTTCTGTTCTTCTGATGCTGTAAGCATTTTTTGATGATTTCCATGTCAAGGTGTGTCTCACGGCAGACAAAAAGATATTTATTATTTCTTCTGTGATAACAGGATGTGGAAATCCTTAGATTTATATTTTCAGTGACAGTATTTCCCACACCTGTGAGTTTGAAATCTAAGGACTTGTTGTCTCAATCCCTTGTCAGAAGTTTCGCTTGGAATGGAACATGTCAAATACTGTTCTATAAAAGACAAGACAGCCTCATCATTGTCTGTTCCAAACTTTGGGGCATCTTTCACCCATAACAGCATGTGAATATGTTGATCACCTCTAGATTGTTACTCTTTGCGCCAAATAAATCACTCACTTTGCCAAGAGATTGACTTGTTTTACTGCAGATGAAAGCCATCATTGCTTGAAATCTGTGATTAAAATATCTGCAAACATTTGCATGGTCTAACGAACAGAGTTCTCCCTGTGTGTTCAGATTGATGTATTTTATATTTAAGTTTGCTTCTCGTAAAAATTCAAGCAGGTCATCCCATGCATACTCAGCACAACTGAGTGTGAGAAACCATGTAGGTGAGCTTAGGTTTCTCAACATGCATTTCAACTCACCATGACGAGGATACCAATACTCATTGGTTCCACATTGACTGGCCATCAAATTAATCAAGTTGTATTCCAGATTTTTCTCTTTTCCATGAACTTTGTCAGCAAATTCTATTCTGCAGATTTACTCTTTTGATAATATGATTTGCTGCATAAGATAAGCCAGAAAAGCTGTTCAAAAATGGCAGATGAAACATACAATTAATACAATGGCGAAATATATGGTCCCCTGAATATAGTAAATTAGATCTATGTTAGGCTGCTGGTATCTGTAGAGGCTGGTCATCCTACCTACCACCTAGTTCTATAGGAAACAGTTGTGGAAAACTACAAACTTCTAAGCTGTTCTCCCAGACACCTAATGGAGCTCCTGTTGCTTCTTTAATTTGAAATAGATCAATAGCATCTCCAATAATCATTTTAGAATGTAAAAGAGGAATACTGTAGTGTTTGTAAATTTCTTCTGCTCTTGATCAGTCCACTTTTTCAATCTGGCCTCTTGATGGTACTGAGTCATCCTCCATATGGGTAATATACTGAAGGAAATCTGCATTTCTATAGTAAATAATATTTTGTACCATATATAATATTGCTCTTTTTACTTTACTACTGTCTCCTAACTGTTGCCATATCTTTGTACTCTTGGCAGGCACACCATTGGCTAGAATTACAAGTCCTTCTTCCAAATCTCTTTGCACAACTACAGTGACAACATTCTGCTTAAAATCTAATTGCAAATGCTTAATTCTCCCTTTTAGACCTTTCTGGAGCTCAGTTGGAGCTAACTTTTCTGTTGTTGGCTCCATACAGACTATAGCTTGAAATAGATGTATAGTGTGTATCACTATACTTTCATAAACATTCACATTTTACAGTTCTTGTGGAATAATGTACTTTCACTCCTTTCTTAGTTCATGTCAACCATTCTCTTTTCTGCACTTTATTTTGCTGTCTTTCAAGTTGAACACATACTGTTTTAACACATCCTTGTTCTCTTACCAGAAGCGCTTTTCTCTTTCACTACTTTTTCAGCATTTTGCCCCTTTTGTTTCTCAGTTTTAAGGAGGCAAAATGTTTGTTTGTCTTCCTTTTTTCGCTCACTTTTATATGGCATTGCTACCCTGTGTAGCTAACCAAAATCTTTTACCTGAAAAATTATGAAAAAGGTAGATTCATTTTCGAATTATTTACTTGTATATTAAGGGCCTGATTTATGGAAAGTTAATGCCACCTTTGCGTAATTTTTGTATGCAAAAGTGGCGTTAACTTACAAAATATATTTATATTTTGTAAGTTTGCGCCCCTTTTGCGTCACTTTTGATAAATCAGTCCCTAAATATTTTAAATAGTTAAGTCCCATATATAGAATTGCCTTTCTATGATTCACAGCACATATGTAGCATATCACACAGCTAACTTATTTCCAGTAAAACATAGCTTTAAGACGTCAGAAAGTGGTTTTGTATACTTGTTTGAGGTGCCAGCAACATAACACACACAGGTTCTAGAATAGTAGGCCTCACTCATAACGTGAGATTAGGAATTGACAAAGGGCTTTCAGATGCCAATTTGAATGGGCAGTAACAGTTAACACTCAGGCTCTGCACCAGTAGGCGTCATTCATGATTAAAGCAGTATTTGTCTAAATACATAACAAGATTGTGTTGCTAGTATGCTATATGTATGAGTGAATGTAGAGATCCACCTGTAATAGTGCCATGAGATGTTTTAGTACATATGCCAGTATGAGCCTACCTGTTTTACTACCTGTATAACTCTGTAAATGTATATGTAAATGGCTTAACAAATACCTCAGTGCCTATCATATGGAATATAGGAGTATGTGAGTGTGTCTAAAATTCAATTTGATAGTGCTACATATATAAATACTTTCTAATTATCTAAGTGAATGTAGAAGTCTCTGTGTTGCTATCACTAGCTGAGACAGAGGTTCCATCCGTTCTACAAATGAAGGTAATTTCCTTTATGAGTGGTATGCTATCTGTAGTGCTTGAGTGACAGGTCTAAAAGTGCATGAGTAAGATTCAAAAACTGAAAAGTATATTTCCTAATCACTCAAGCACAATATACTGTGCTTTATACCATATCTACAGTATATCGGCAAGGTCACTTATTTTCAATAAAACATGTCGTTAAGATTTAAAAAAGAGGTCTCACAATGTGAGTGGTCACTGACAGAGCACAAATAAACTCTACATTACTAGGCCTCACTGTTGGTTAAAGCACTATTTGTCTGCATAAATGACACTATTCTGTTCCTTCTAGCCTATATTTGTCAGTGCCCGTGTTACTGAAGACAGAGACGTGGAGCGAGTATAGAATTTCCTCAGTTAGTGCTGCATATGTAAGTGCTTTCTGAGTATGTAATTGAATCTAGAAGTATCTCTATTTTCTGTCACTGTTTGAGGCACTACAACCCTCCTTTAGAAAATGAATGTCAGTTCCTTGGTGAGTGGCATACTTGATGTATTAGTTAGCTTAGGAGTCTAAAAGTGTATTACGAAGTTTCTAAAATTGAAAAATATCCTTCTAATCACGTAAGAACATTGCACCATGCTTGATCACATATCTTCAGCATATTACAAAGATGAGATATTTGCACTAAGATGTGAGATGGAGACTTTACAAATGGGCTTTACAGATCAATTTCAGTGTTCAGTGACACAGCACAGGCAGGCTCCACACTACTTAGCCTCACCATTAACTAAAGCAGTATTTGTGTAGACACACGGAAAGATTGTATCACTACTTGCCTATATATATCTGAGTGAATGTTGGTGTGTCCCTGTGGTAGAGCCCTGAATTATTTTACTACATCTGGCAGTATGCAACTGCCTGTTTAAGTTTAAGTACCTGTATGAATCTCTACATTTATAGATATGTGCTTCAATAAATAGCTCAGTATTCCTCTGTCCGGGAATACGGGGTATGTGAATGTGTCTACAATTGCCTTTGATAACACTACATTTTTTTAGTACTTTCTGAGTATGTGAATGTATATAGCACTCTCTCTGTTGCTCTGTGACTGAGTGAGACACAGTATCTATGCTTTGGAAACATGAATGTCAATTCCTTGGTGAGTGGTATATTGTATGTATGCTCATCTTATGGATCTGCAAGTGCATGGATAAGTTTGTAAAACTGAAAAGTACATTACTCGATCAACTAATTACAATGCCACCATGCTTGATGGCATACCTACAGCATATCAGTGGCATCTCTTATTTGTAATAAAAAGTGGCTTTGAAACTTGAGAAAGGGCATTCTACAGGCCATTTCAGGACATCACTGACAAAACACACAGAGGCTCTCAACTACTAGGCCTCATCCATGATTAAGGCAGCATATGTCTAAATATATGTTAAGACTGTGTCAGTACTTGCCTATATGTCTCAGTGAATGTAGGTATCCATCTGTAGTAAAGCCATAAGATGTTTACGTACATCTGCCGGTATGTGATTGTCTGTTTCAGTTCTTGTATGGCTCTGTAAATGTGTACATAAGTGGCTGAACAAATACTTTAGTGCCTGTGTTACAGAATGTAGGGCTATGTGAATGTATCTTCAGAGGCCTTTGATAGTGCTGCATATTTATGTAGCTTCTGCATTGGTGAGTGAATGTAGAAGTCTCTCTGTCACTCTGCTACTGGCTGACATACAACATCCATTCTTTATTTGAAATAAAATGTGGCTTTAAAATTTGAGAAAGGGGTTCCACAGGCCAATTCAAGAGATCACTGACAGAACACACACAGGCTGTGCACTACTAGGTCTCACCCTTGATCAAAGCAGTATTTGACTGTGTATATGAGAAAATCTGATCAATACAAGTCTATATGTGTCACTGTCTGTGCCAGTGAATACAGGAGTATGTGCATTTTTTTGCAATTACCTTTGATAGTGCTGCATATATAAGTGTTTTCTTAAGTATGTGACTGAATGTAGAATTGTCTCTGTCACTTCATCACTCACTGAGACACCGGATGGAAGCTTTTGAAACATGAATGTCAGTACTTTGGTAAGTACTATACTATATGTAGTGCTTGGATTAGGGTTCTGGTATTGCAAAAGAAGATTCTAAAACAAAAAAAAAAGGATGTTCCTTATTCATGTAGCCATATTAAACCATGATTGATAGTATACACCGAGATCAGGAAGTGACAGTAAAGCATAATTTAAAACAAGGTTTTACAGACCAATTTAGTGTCCAGTGACAGAGCACAGACAATATCCACTACTAGATCTCACTCATGATGAAAGAAGTATTTTTCTGGGTAAATGAGTACATTAGGCCACTCCTTTCCTACACATTTGAGTGAATGTAGCTGTTCACCTCTATTAGCACTAGGACACTTTTTAGAAAATCTCCCACTATATGAGATACACATATTTTACCATCCAAGCACACATAAACCTACTCTATAATTTACCAACACTACCCTAACAGATTTCTCATACATTCATGCGAACTTTCACATATAAATGCTTCACATACACCTATTGTAATTTATTTTTTGCTTTCCATACTGGGTTTTGTAGTCCTCTTTTAAAACACAATAAATAGGACTACAAGTCCCAGAATTCTAAGCAATACATTCTTTGTAAGCAGCACATCATGTATAGACATGTAAAACTTTCATATCTTGTAACACATTGTAAAGTTTGACTTTTACACTTAGTATACACTTTTTCCAGAAATTAGAGCATGCAATAAAATAGCACATTTAGAATACGCAGATGCATGGCAACACATTGTAAATGAACTTCTTGCACAGCTAATCTGTACATCAGACAAAGTGTGTGTTAATCACCTATTAATAAACATGTAAAGGTATTCACATTATCACTGATAGATCATACTCTGTTTCAACAACTGACATGCAAATATATGTTTTACTTTTTTTCTCTCACAATTAAATGTAATTCACATACCTGAAAATTGAGTGCGCTGGTGGAAATGCATTATTTATTTGTTATTGTGCTCTTATCAGATAAATTAAGGCCCATATATATACTTTTTTAGCACCGCATTTGCTCCACTTTTTGAGGCAAAAACAGCGCTAACTTACAAAATACAATTGTATTTTGAAAGTTTGCGCTACTTTTGCGTCAAAAAATGACGCAAATGCGGCGCTAAAAAAGTATAAATATGAGCCAAAATACTCTCAAGAATTGTCAAAACTAAGTATAAAAATGGGTCAGCAATCATGCAAAAAGCAACCGTAAATGTAATTTGCACTGTGTAATACTGGAGAGGTAAACAAACAAAAACATATCTTGCATGTTTTACATTTGTAAGCCCAATTCTGAATGGTTAGTATGTGTTAACCCTAACTTTTCAGAAGAAGCCCAGTATGGGAGGCTCATTATCCATAATTGCAAGTTAATTGCAATGATAGTGGCAAAATTGCAAAAATAACGGGTGTCCAAAAACATATTTAGCTTGTAGTTTTATTAGTTCAAGAGTATACCACACATCGTTAGCAATGCCTCTGTCGGAAAGTAAACCCTTATCACACAATAATGAGTACAACCCCTTTTAATTTTTACCAAGTAAGAACTTTCTCTTTAAGACCCTTCCATTAATACACTCTTAGCACCGTGCCCATAGCAAGTCACTATAAGCAATAGGTCACAAGTTTGCAGCACATTCTATAAGGGGCACACTAGATACAAAATGAGCTGCAGCTCTCTTTAAGACCCGTCTTCTAATACACTCTTAGCACAGTGTACATAGCAAGCCACTATAAGCAGTAAGTCACAAGTTTGCAGCACATTCTATAAGGGGCATACTAGTTACAAAATTAGCTGCAGCAGGTGTGGTTTAGTGTCCAGAATAAACATCATAACTAAGTCTGCAGTACAAATTTGATTTACTAGAGCCAATCAAAGAACTACTTACTTATCATTTCAAGATACCATCTAATTTTACTCACCTGCATATTCACAGTACCCAATCAAAAATATGTTTTTTTAACCAGGAGCATACCTCTATTTTAAATGCATCCCATTCCCAACACTGCCACATTCAGATCCAGCTTTCTTCTGAATGCTACTTCCACCTCACTTGAAAATGGTTAGAGTGTGGCTTGTTGCCACAGCTATGTGGTTTAGGCTAGAGAGGCTGCTAGAAAGAGTTGTATTGACAGGGACTTGGGTTTGGCTAATTAATTGGATTGGGCAGAGAGGGTTAAAGTGGAATCAATTGCTCCCTCTGGTTGAAAGCATTGTGGATTCTCAAACCCCTGACCTCATGATTTTGCACTGTGGTGGTAATGACCTAAGCGCACTGACTGGGGTAGGACTAGAAATCCTAATGAAGGATACCTTTGCACAATTGTTGATACTTTTCCCTCGTACTGTCTTGGCGTACTCCAACATCTGACAAAGATAGAAATGGAAGTGGTCTGCTCAATTCTGTGCACAGATTGAGAAAGCCAGGAAACATGTTAATAACATGGTTTCTGCATTCCTCACAGACCATAACATGGGTTGTATATACATCAACAACCTGCACTTTGATATGGATGATATATATGGAAGTGATGGGGTGCACTTCCTTTCAAGGCTGAAACTATGCACCCAGTCTTACATGTAACTATCCCATACTAACAATGAACACAAAGGTTCTTGTCAGGGCCACCCTATTACTGAAATGTTTGTTCATTTTCTGTATAAATTTTCTTTCTATTTGCAACATACTCATGAATACACAAAACAAAAGCAGCCTTTTAATACACACTAACCCATTCAAAATTCATAAGTATATTTGTAAGCAATTTTCAATATCAGACACCAAAGATTACTTTCGAAACAAGTTGACAAACAAATGTATGAATACGTCTGCGACTCCATGTATAACATTTTCAATCACTCTTTCAGTGATACAAAACTACCTCTCAAACTCTTTCAGTGGATTCATAAGAGTCTTAGTTGGTCTGTGGGTGAGGGCCTCAGAGTCTGTGTGTGTCTGTGACTAAGTGCATGAGAGTGTGAGTCAGTCTGTAAATTGGTTCATAAAACGGTGACTGGATCTGTGAATGGGTGCATGAGGGTGTGACTGGGTCTCCAAATGGGGTGTGAGGGTGTAAATGGGTCACAAATGGGTGTGTCAGGGTGTAAGTGGATATGCAAATGGGTGTATGAGGGTGTTACTGGATCTGCAAATGGGTCCATGAGGATGAGACTGGGTGTGCGAACGGGTCATGAGGGTGTGATTGGGTCTGCATATGAGTGCATGAGGGTGTGATTAGGTCTGTGAAAGGGTGCATGAGAGAGTTACTGGATCTGTGAATGAGAGTGTGAGGGAGTGACTGGGCCTGTGAATGGGTACATGAGGGTGTGAGTAGGTCTGCACACAGGTGCATCAGACTGTGAGCAAATCTGCGAATGGGTGCATGACATTGTGAATGAGTCTGTGAATGGGTGTGTGAGGGTGTGCCTGGGTCTGCAAAAGGGTGCGTCAGGGTGTGGGGGGGATCTGTGAATGGGTGCATGAATGTTTTACTGGGTCTGCGAATGGGTGCATCGGATTGTGATTGGATCTATGAATGGGTCCATGAGGATGTGCCATGGTCTGCGATTGGGTGCATCAGGGTGTGACTGGGCCTGCAAATGGGTGTGTGATGGTGTGAATGGGTCTTTGAATGGCTGCATCAGGATATGAGTAGATCTGTGAATGGATGCATGAGGCCATCATTGAGTCTGTAAATGGGTGCATCAGGGTCTGTGAATGTGTGTGAGACAGGAAGTGAGTCTGAAAATGGCTGCATGAGGGTATAACTGTGTCTGCAAATGGCTGTGTCAGGGTGTAAGTGGATCTGTGAATGGGTGTATGAGAGTGTAACTGGATATCCAAATGGGTGCATGAGACTATGACTGGGTCTGTGATTGGGTACATGAGAAAGTGACTGGGTCGATGAAAAGTTGCGTAAGGGTGTGACTGGGCCTGTGAATGGGTTAATGGCACTGTGAGTGGGTCTGTGAATGGTTGTCTCATAGTGAGCCTACGTCTGTTAATGGATGCATAAGAGTGTGACTGGATCTTTGAACTGGTGTGACTAGGTCTGAGAAAGGGTGCATCAGGGTATGATTGGATGTGTGAATGGGTGCTTGAGAGTGTAAGTAGGTCTGTGAATGTGTGCATGAGGGTGTAATTGGGTCTGCAAATGGGTGCCTCAGGGTGTTAGTGGATCTGCGAATGGGTGCATCAGTGAGTGAGTTAATCTGTGAATGGCTGCATGACTCTGTGAGTGACTCTGCAAATGGGTGCATGAGTGTGTAACTGCATCTGTGAATAGGTTAACCAAGGTGTGAATACATCTGTGAATGGGTGTATGGGTCTGGAAGAAGTTCTGCAAATGGGTGAATTAGAGTTGAAATAGGTCAGTGATTGGGTGCATGAGAATGTGACTGGCTCTACGAATGGTGGTATAAGGGTGTAACTAGGTATGTAAATGGGCATATGAGGATATGAGTGGGTCTGTGAGTGGGAGCATCAGAGTGAGCCTACGTCTGTGAAACAGTGCATCAGAGTGTGAATGGATCTATGAATGGGTGCATGAGTGTGTTGGACCTGACCCTTTTCCAGGGTCATTCCCGAAACTTTTTGCCTTTTTCCTCCTTATTTTTCTGACCCTTGTTGGCTGACGTTATGACTCTGAGCACTTTTTCCCTACTAATCAGTGCTAAAGTGCATGTGCTCTCCCTTGTAAACTTGGTATGATTGGTTTATACCTAATTGGCATATTTAATTTACCTATAAGTCCCTTGTAAAGTGGTATCCCCATACCAAGGGCCTGTAAATTAAATTCTACTAGTGGGCCTGCAGCACTGCTTGCATCACCGACTAAAGTAGCCTTTCAAACCTGTCTCAGCCTATTTGGTTTCTCACGGCTGTGAGGGCTGCCGTCTCATAGGATTGCATTGGAAATGCCCTGCCTTATGTGAAAGGGGTATTGTCAGATTTATGAGGGGTAGCATAGGCATGTTTGGTATGGTTGTAATGGTAGTGAGAAATGCTACTTACTGGTGTAGGTGGATTTTTTATTCTCATTACAGAAATTCCACTTTTAGAAAGTGAGCATTTCTGTGTGCTTATGACTCTGGTGTTTTGCAGCTTGACTCCAATCCATGTCTGGGCAGAGTAACAGTTGGGCTTTGTGCATACTTTTCAGACAGCCTGTACACAGGGAGGGTGGAGGTGTCACAGAGGTGCATCTACATACTGAATAGTCTTCTTGGACTGAGAGAAGGGAGAGGCGGGCACACTTGCATTTGTAAAGGCTGTGCCCTGGCCTCACACAATAGGGTTGTTTACCCCCCACTGATGTTTGGAGCCTATGCTGTAGGAGAGAGGGGTCACTCCCAGGAACAGTTGTGACTGGCTGGAACCACCTCTCCCCTTTCTTTTGTAAAACACACTGTAAAGTGCATATAAGTACAGGGGAATTTTCCCGACAAGGTAGAGATGAAGACTTAAAGAGACTTACCTGAAAATGGACACATGATGCTGCCGAATGGACTCACCAGAACCCACCTTGGACTGCTGCTGCTGTGCTGACCTGTGACCTGCCTGGTACTAGGAGGAACTGCCACCATCTGCACCCCTTGTGCTGGCCTGTTGTTGGGGCCTGTGTGCTACCATCTTCTGTCTTCAGGGACAGGGTGCTGTGGCCTCTGACCCCTGTAACTAACAACAGCAGGAGGAGTGCTATATCTCCTCATAAAGCGCTTGGACAGTGCTTTTCCTTTGTGCCCTCGGCCGTACCAAGCGCATTGCTGTGCAGGAAGATTCACCGCCGCAACCCGGGGTTCACTTGCAGGTCCCCTCGCTTCGAAGAGCGCGTCGCTGTGCCAAAATCACCACCACAACCTGGGCATCGAGAAGATTGCCGAGCGCGTCCGAAACACGCTGTCCCTTTTACCCCCAAGGCACCATTGATTAACAGAAAGGAGCGAGCACACTCCGATCGTGCCCCGAGGGTGAAGCACACTCGTAGAGGCGCCCCCGGGGCACAAGCAGGCACCTACTTCGGTGCCTGCACACTGCCGCGGACGGGCGGGCGGGTCCAGCTAAAGGAAACGTTGGGCGAGGATGGAAGACTTGTCCGAGGCTCCCCGCCCCAACCGGAGCCCCTTTTTGTCTCTGAATGGGCAGGAGGGAAAAGGAAGCCTCATCAGAGGCTCCCTCTGCCCCAACAAAGCCTAATTTGGCCCCTAGAGATCGCAGGCAGGGCAGAAGCCTTAAAGGTGGCCCCCCGCACTGCAGATCTCCTTTTTCAGCCCCCACTGTGGCCATTGGTGCTCTCATGGGCATTTATTCGCCCCACCCTCTTGTTGGAGGGGCCAGTAAAAACCCGGGGAGACCTCCTGAGATCACAGGCCCCAGGAAGGGCCCATTATAGATATCAGAGAGGGTGCAGACCGCCCCTCTTCCCCAGGAACAACACGTGGCCCCTGTTTTGCATATAGGAGCGCTGGGGGCCCACGTTCGTCTTCTTGGCACTAGGAATGCCCTCTCATAAAACAGGTACTCTATAAAGGACGTACATATTTCTGATGGTCTTGGGATGAACATTAGATGTTACCTGCCTACTTTTATGATGTTACATATGTGTGCTGATGTTCCTTTCATGGGCATGACATGCTGATATGTGTTTTATGACTTGCCATTTGCTCTCTAAAGTTCCTTTTATGGATATTTATGATGTGGTTATGACACGCACATTTATTTCTCTACTGTGATTCCTGACTACTGCTTATGTTGCAAAATCCTGAGTACTTACGTGTTCTAATGTGACTACTGCTTATTCTTGCAGAGTATAAGTAACCTGTGTAACGTTCTGACAACTGCTAAGGTAGCAGGATATTACTGACATGTAGTGTTTGGTCTAATTATGTTTTGTGCAATACAGTTTATTTTTACATAGCTCGGTGTTGTGTTTACTTTGTGGTGTACATATTGCATCACGTGTGTTGTGTGTTGTGCAAACGCTTTACACATTGCCTCCGGGTTAGGCCGGACTGCTCCTGCCAAGCTACCAAGGGGTGAGCAGGGGTTATCTGGGACGTGTAACACCCTTGTCCTAACTAGAGTGGGTGGATTCTGCCTGGCTTAGGTGCATACCCTAGCCAACCAGAAACCCCATTTCTAACAACGGTGTGACTAGGTCTGCAAATGTGTGTGTCAGGATGTGATTGGATGTGTGAATGGGTCTGTGAATGGGTGCATCATGGTGTGAGTAGATCTATGAATGAGTGCATAAGGGTGTGACTGGCTCTGCGAATGGGTGCGTGACTGTGTCACTGGGTCTCTGAATTGGTGCATAAAGGTGTGAGTGGGTCTGTGAATGGGTGCATCAGCATGTTAGTGGATCTGTGAAAGAGTGCATGAGGGTATGAGTGAGTCTGCAAATTGGTGCATCAGGTGTATGAGTGTATCTGTGAATGGGTACCTGACAGTGTGAGTGAATCTGCAAATGGGGGCATGAGGATGTAACGGTGTCTGCAAAAGTATGCGCCAGGGTATGAGTGAATCTGTGAATGGGTGTATGATAGAGTGACTAGGGTTTGCAAATGGGTTTGTGAGAGCCTGAATGAGTGCATGAGGTGTAACTGAGACTATGGATGGTTGCATTAGATTGCTACTGAGTATTTCACAGTAGTTCTTTGAAGGGGTGCATTACTCTGAGTACCACTGTAACTGAATGAATTAGTGTATGTGTGACTGAATTTTTTGTAGTTGTCGATATTCGCAATTTCATTACAACCTTACACGGGGGCAGCGCTGAGCATTGTGATGTATTCATTAATATTGTGAGTCTCAACAAAAAATCATTTTAAGTTCAGTATTGGACTAGCACAGTCCCCTATATAGCAGCCCTGGGGTCAGGGTAACTCCACTCTGACCCCTTATGACACTTTTCATGTCAAATTTCACCCCGGGGTTCCGCAACCCCTTTCCTAAGATGGCAGCTGCAACTTTCAAGTCAGGTTGCTACCAGCCAATCACAGCATCTCTGTTGTCATGTGCATTTGTGAATACTTTACAAGCATTGCGAAACATTGCAGCCTCAGATATACAACTTTGTTTTCCCTTTAATATCTCCAAAACTACTGGACAGATTTACACCCAATAAGCAAAAGTTTAATCTGTGTACTGAAAGCTATTTTCATGCCAACTTTGGTTTTATTTGTCCCAGCGGTTTGAGCTGTAGTTGTGTCTAAATGTCCTAAGGGAATTAACATGGGAAATACAACTTTTTTCTCAGTCCCCACTTGATGGATCACCCCCCGACTTTCGTGCACAACAAGAATCACTGTCACACTTTTTTTTTTTTATGTTGTGAAGATTCGTCAAACGGTTCTAAATATATAGGCAGGTCAAAAAATGCCTTTTTTGTGGAAACATGGTCCTAACTATAACTACCTTGTGGCAACCGCCCTCGGTAATAAATACACATATCTTCAAGGCACGTTGATGTGGAGTTAAGAATAGTTAATCTATACTTACCTCATTGCACTTACATTCTCAATATTTTAGTCCTTGATATTTTTGACACGATATTCTGTCCACACAATATTTGTTTCCTTGATATTCTATAAGACACCTCAATGGTGCAATGTGGTGTAGTTTGAAATGCATCCATCAGTAAAGTAACAGCCTAATGAAATAATTCTCATGGGTGCGTGCCATTCATGATTTTCATAAATTGCGCACCTTCGCCATTAGCTTAAAGCCAGTTAGGGATAATTATGTGATAACTCTCATTTTCAGGGTGGAAGGCCCTTACCTACCTCTTCAGACCTCTTCTGAAATGTTCACCACAAAACTTTCAATCTGACATCCTAAATGTCCATCCAGTGGAGCCACAATGTACTGTCCATCTGGGAAATCACAGACATCCATGCTGGCATCCTTCCATGACTTGTTTAGGCTTGGTATTGTGATTAGTGCTCGCAGTAGTCCCTGCAGAGTGATTTATCTCCTAATGCAGGTTACCACAACTTCTTTGACCATTGTGTCACCAGAGTAGTGCCTTTGTTCTGGTCATTGTCTAAAGGATGTCCATTGGCAGCCGTACCGGGGACCTCCGTAGTGAATATGGTGCGTTGATTCTGTTGCCTTTGAGAAAAGTGGAATTTGGTGTTCCAGATAATTCGTGCACTGTCTGTAGTAATGTCTGTAGTACGGTTTTTGTTTATGGACTACTGTCACGCAATGATTTATATGAGATTTCAGAAATATTACTTTGATATGATAGAATTGCTTATTGCAAGTGTCTTTGCATCTTCAGTTATTCATTTAAGATTGATTGTGTTGTGTATTATTCTGAGCTGTTTGACTTGTTCTTATTGGTCTTGTGCACTTGCTGGTTCCGGGTGTATTGAAGTGTTGTCTGTACACAAAGTGATATTTGAGGCGCCGTTGTTACAGGAGCCAACGTTTTGTTCTCGTTTGCATCATTATTTGTGTTGAATACGAACACGAGTGGCTTTTTTATCAGTTATGGCTACCAACGTTTGCCGCCCTAGACGATTATCTTCATTGAATCTGCAGTTTATGAGTAGATTTGCAGTTTATGGCAACACGATCTTTGTTGTTGAGATGTTCCCTTGTTGTTTTGTGACTGTTGCTCAAACTTTCTTGAATCTACAAAAGCCATGACCTAGTCTAAGGAAGCTTCTTTTTCATTCTGCGAATATTTATTGGCCCTGATTTCTTTGTAGCAACTAAATTTAATTGATAAAATGATTATATAAAAATAAAAACACACACGCACTCACTCTCTTTCACACATTGTATATATTTGTATGCATATTATATAAATATGTTTTTTACATGTGTAACTTGCATTTTTCTCTGTTCAGCATTAGTTCTGCTTTGCGATGTGAGGAGATGGGCTAGAGGAAAATGGGCAGGAGCTAGCATTCTTTCCTGTTAATCTTGTATATAATCTTCATTGCCCCCAATTTCCTCGCTTATGTTCAAAACTCTTGGCAAACACCTCAGTATACCTTGTATTGCATTTTGAAATATTTAATGCTTGGATATTTATACTATCTTAAATCAATGTGAGTGCATTCCATTCTTATTGGCCTGGAGGCAATTCTAGTTCAAGCTCGCGGTATACTGCTGTGAGCTCGAGTTTTGAAATGATGGTAGCATCACTGAGCTGAACTAATATATCATCAATTTTAAGCATGCGAATTTCATCGGGGCTCTTTGGTCTTGTTGCAGCTACAATCAAACAGACCCAAGATGCAGGTCCTCTATATTTTTCATTTATGATCAGTTTTTCTAATCGTTTTAGTTTCCCCTCTACCTTGCTTCCGTTGTTCCATCTATGTGTACAGTGATTTTTTTCTGTTTTACCTTTCCATTTAATTAAAAAACGCCAAAGCTGCTATATCAGTTTCTCTAGTGTATCCTCCTCAATGGAGTTCAGAAATGTCCCTAGGCATAATTCTTTGGTAATAGCATTGCTTACCTGCATTTCAGTGTAATATTCAGCTACATAGTGTGTTGTTTCCATTGATGTTTGCTTGTGGATGTCATGGTTTTGGAACTGACCAACAGAGGCAGAGGCATCAGACTGGTTCATATTTAGGCTTACAATGCTCACAACATTGTTGTTTGAATCGGGGTTTCTGATTGTTAAAGTACGCACCCTGTACAAGCAGAAACCACTGCTTCCAGTCAGGGTAAGCTAGATACACGCTTAGAGAAAACCTGTGCTCACCCTCTTGTAGCTTGGCACAGAGCAGTAAGGCTTATCTAAAGAAGCAATGTTGAAAGTATTTGTGCAAAACACACAAGGAGTAACACACTGAAAACACCACTACAAGTGCTCCACACAGTTAGAAAAAAAGATTAAATTTTATGAGTAAAAGAAGATCAAACAACAAAAATCCAATCAGTAGAAGTCGAGATATGAATTTTTAAACATAAACCAAAAATAGTGCTTAGAAGTAAATAGCACTAAAAGGTTACTTGAGATCACACAAGATAGGGGTAGATCCAAAGTTCAGGCCAACCATGATGGAGGGCAGGCTAGCTATATAACTCATACAGGGTCAACTGAAAAAGTACCTTCGAAGGAAGAAAGGTCAACGTTGAGGGTTTGATACCTGGAGCAAAGGAGAAGCGGCGGCGCTGTCGATTGAGGAGATGTAGGTGATGTGTATGATCTGAGCTGCACTGCGCAGCGCAGCGTCAAGGCCTCATTGAAGAGCAGGCAGTGTTTGGCATTGAGGTGATGTGTCATCATTGACCCACAGGGTTGGAGTGAAGCATCGGCACCAAGCCATGCAAAGTCAAGGATGCGTCCAAACCTGGGGACGTTCCGTTGCATAGTTGGTAAAGCAGTGTCCGCAGCGTGGGCAGCAGAGGCAATGCATTGGCATTGAGTGGGAATGCACTGATTCTGATGGCACACCGTCATCGATGCATGGATTTTCTTGAGTTGCAGTACAGATACTCACTTCCAAGGGCCCAGGACTGGATCGGCACCACTTGGCTGAGCAGGACTCACAGCAGACAGAGTTTAGGTGCTGGCTACATATGGCAGGCAGTCCTTGAGGTCCCTGAGACTGCAGGAGAACAGGAGGCAAGGCAACAAGTCCTTGGAGTAAGTAGGGATTCAGATGAGAGGTGTCCAGTCCTTCCTCAGCAGGGCAGAGATCAGCTGGCAGCAGGGTAACTCATCAAAGCAGAGAGCAGTCCTTCTTGGAAAGAAGTTGAACAGAGTGGCACTTCTTGTAGCACAGCAGTCCTTACTCCTGGCAGAGTTATTCACAGGTCCAGTAGTGTAGTAAATTGGAAGAGTCAGAGATACGGTTCTTATGCCTAAATATGTCTCTGAAGTGTGGGTGAATACAAAAAAGGGTCTTTAAAGTGCACAGAGGTCCTTTTCCCTTAGCCCTGGCTCTGGACTATCAGTAGAGGGTGATCATCTCTTTGATCCTTGATAGGACCAGCACTGTAAGTGTCAGCTCCCTTCCACTCTTCCTGCCCAGCCATCAGAATACAGATGAACGCAGATGACTGCTCAGACACACCTAACCTTCCTTTGTTTGTGGCTGTCTAGAGGGAACAAAGTGTGGCTGTCACATATCCCAGACGTGTATTGGAGACAGGCTGCAGGCACACAGAGCTGTAATAGCAGAGAAATGTGCACTTTATAAAAGTGGCATTTCTAAAATAGTGATGTTAATTCGTACTTTACCACTAAAGAGGATTTATCATTATCATTCCATTGATATGAAACATAATGCAGCTACTCGTTTCTGAGCAGGAGTTATCTGCTAAAAAGTGTATTAAGGAATTCCCAGTGCTGACCTATGAGGGGAGTAGGCCTCACAGTAGTGAAAAATGACTTTAGGAGATGTAAAACTTAAAAGTACAAGCCCTGCCTTTTAGTTACATTCACCCTGCCCTATCGGCTACCTAGGGCCTACCTTAGGGGTGACGTATATGTAATAAAAAGGGGGTTTAAGGCTTGGCAAGGGGTTTTAAATGTCAAGTCTAGTTGGCAGTGAAACTGCACACACGGACTCTGCAGTGGCAGGCCTGAGACATGTTTAAAGACCTGGGTGGCACAATCAGTACTACAAACTCACTAGTAGCATTGAATTTACAGGCCCTGGGTATGTGGTGTACCACTTCACGAGGTACTCACTTGTAAATAAATATGCCAGTTGTGGATATACCAATGTTACCATGTTTTAGGGGAGAAGCACATGCACTTTAGCACTGGTCAGTAGTCGTAAAGTGCTCTGAGTCCTAAAACCAACAAAAACAAGGTCAGAAAAAGAGGAAGAAGGCAAAAAGTTTGGGGTGATCCTCTAGAGAGGGCCATTTTCCAGCAATTGTGCTGATTGGTTCCCCTTTGTCAGTTAACTTAACACACTGTGCATAAGTTGCAATGCGGTAAATGGTGTCCATTTGGTGTTGCACTTACAGGTATACAGGTATTCTCAACTCACCAATATAAGAATCATTTCTGGTTGGGAAGGTCACCAGTTCTGCAGTTGCTAGATCCTAATCTCTCTAGGTTTTAAGGGGGTTTGGCAGTTGCTCAATTTCTTCTTATATGCATATATTCTTCTTTGTATCGGTCTGCATATTGAAGTTCCTGTTTTCATCATTGATAGACATATGGATGCAAAGTGATTTTTCTTCCCTCATCAGCACCACACTGTGTCCATTGCGGTGCATTCTTGACAGAATTGATGAAAGCCCCCACAGTCTGTGCAGGTTGTAGTGTTACATTACCAGAGTAGGATTCTTTATCACTATTTTTAGTGTTCCACTGTTGTCCCTGCTGTCCTTGTCATTGTTGTGTCAATGTTTGTGTTCTTGCTTGGGTATCATTTAACATGATTGTTCTTTGCCTTAGCTTTGTTTCCTTGTTAATCTCAGCCAGATTTAGTGCTCATGCATTAGCAATGATACCTTTCAAGCTAATATTGGTCTGCTTAGGGTGTAGTCACAAAACTGTGATAAGTGATAGTCACATATAATTTGGAAATTAATTTCCAGTGGTGGTTCATAGAAAGCACATAATGAAGAATGATGTCATTGGTGAGCTTTACAGTGATCCATTATCCCAGTTGTTCTCAGGCAGCATTGGTAAACCTGAATCTTTCTTAGCCTGAATTTATTTGAGGGCTACAAAACTCATTTGGACTAAAGCCAGTTCTGTAGAAACTATTTCCAGAGTAACTTCAGGCAGATCCTTTAACAACGAGAAGCACTGTGGCCTTCATACTAGAACATTATTTTCTTTACTTCCTGATAGCATCACTTTAGCTGCTTCTAAATAATTTTCCACTTGTCCAAGAGCAGCTGTCCATCATCTGTAGCTCAGTCATTAATTACATAAAGTGTGCTATCACAATAGCATTAAATGCTGTTTGTAGTTCATTGCGATGCTTAGTATGTGTTGTCTGTTTCAACAGTGTTTTTATTTACTGTATCTGGTTTTGTGCTAGATAGTTCTGTGTTTTTCTTCTCGATTTGACCTCTTGTTATTTTATTGATTTTCTTTTGTAATATAGCTTCAAGGATTCTCTCTGTGGGTGTCCACTTGGTATCTTTCTGACTAGTCTAGCTTTTGCTGCCTCATCTGTAATCATTATTTGCCGGTGTTCAGTGAACTACTACTATTTTTATATCATTTATTTATATTGTAGTGGTTAAGCTGATAGGGAATTTTTTCACATAGGGAAATGGTCATCAAAAATACAAAGAGAAATATTGGACTATACTGCTTGGGTGTTAGCGTATAAGGAAAGGGAAAAACAGTACTAAATTATGTGGTTAAAATGTAGAAGGTCGGAAAGAAAACTCTTTAAAATACTAAAAGTACACTGTGTCTGTAGAAGAGGCAGACTGGTCAACCCTGCAACTAACCAAATTTAGGAAATACATGTGTGGGTAGGAACACATGTGGAGAAAATACAAAAAGGACAAAAACTATTAGGAAAAGGAATAACTCGGGCTTCAGGATACTAACTAAAGAGGAAAAGAAAATAAGCTTCAGCATAATGGAGTTTATAGTCTAAAAAGGACATTTCAAAGGGCAGTGGCAAATGGCAGAGAGGATGATACCTCTCCAAAGGATACAGCATTCAGGGAATCTTCATCAAAAAAGCATCTGGTCAGCAAGGCATCTACAAGCTTCAGGAAAGTGTGTGTGGGTCCGACTAGGACAATACTGGGACTACTTTAGCTCTGAATCCGGATGGCTCTGAGGAAAGCTTGAATGTCCAAAAGTATAGTAAATCATAAAAAGCATTCCGGTTTGTCAAAGGTGTCAGTTCATATTACATTGAATGGACATCATCCAATTAAAATTGATCACCAAACCAGGTTGCAATAGTTTGACAATTTCCCAAGTCTGTCATGGAAACATCCCTTTCCTTTGTGATTCCAAACAGGTTGAAACATTTGTATAGGATCTTAGTCCATGTTCCAGTACTACAAAATTTTCAAGGGCAAATGGGTCTGACTTTCCACTGTTAAATAATAGACTTATTAGAAATGGGACTTTGCTTCTCATGGGAACAAAATCTGAAAAAAAGGATTCACAAAAAAATAACACAACACTTTTACATTAATGCCTAATGCAAGCTCTGTAGGCATCAGTTATGCTAACACAAGAAAAGTATAAAATATGTTTAATTTGATCCTTTTAATAAAACACACTTCAACATTAATATTTCATCACTATGAGTAAAACATTTCATAAAAATGAAAAAGGTATAACAGAAAAGTGTGTTTTTCTCACTTGAACATAGTTTCAAAGTCATTAATCTATCACTAAACACAATAAATCAAAAATCATTTCTACATGGGCTATTAGTTTAGAGTCTACATCAATTTTAACCTTCAAGCATGTGATTTAATCATAAAGGCAACTATGTTGAACTTTGAAATACAAGCAAATAGCACATTTAAAATGCACCAGTGCAGCTTTCTATGTTAGATTTTTCTCTCATTTATGTTCATAAAATAAACTTGCCACAGCCTAATGACTTTAGTGACACGAGGGACAGAGCTATTATTTATGCTCTATCACACTGCAGACCCATAAAATTGTAGGGGCATATTTAAGAGCCCCTAGCACCACATTAGTACCATCATTGCATCACTTCTTTACGCTAAGGTGGCAATAAAGTGGCTTTTTCCCTGCGCCATATTTATAAAGTTGCGCAATGCATGCATTGTGCCGCTTTCTAAACCCTTGCTCCACATTATGCCTACGCCAGGCATAATGTATGCAAGGGGTGGCATTTCGGTGCTAGGAGGCCTGCCACAATGGCACAGTGAAATGCAACAGATTTCACGGCATCACTTATGGCATCATTTTTAACACCTGCTCAGAGCAGGCTTTAAAATGATGCTCCCACGGAAACCTATGGGCCTCATTGCACTTTGCTACACTAGCGTCAAAATGTTTGATGTTAGCGTAGCAGACCACCACAATAGCATCAAAAATGTTGATGCTATTGTGCCAATGACTGCCACCGTGCACCATATTATACATACAGTGCAACCATGGGGTTGTTAGGTGCCGGTGGGGGGCAGAAAAAGTGGAGCATCAGTTCTGATGCGTGAATTTTTTCTGAAATATGGGCCGTAGTCTCTTTTATCGAATCCCAAAAAACATACATTTCTCAGTACTATAAGGTGTGGGCTAGGTTGAACGGAAAGTGACAGTACTTTATAGTAATCACGTTTTCCATACTAGTCCTAGCCATATATATTGGGCGTGGTAGGGAACGGAAATAAATTAAATTATAAAGCTTCTATTGTCCTTGATATTTAACCAGTGCCTTTGTTATAGCTATTCTATGCATGTCCATTTAATGAGACCACTTTACCTTCTCCTTAACTATCCATTTATATCTTTAAAGCCAATTAAATAGTGTTTTACTCTTGACACTTGAATATATTCACATTTGCAGATCATTAAGGGTATACTTCATGTTAAACCTGCATAGATAAAATAAAGGAACATGCTTATTCACATTGTAATGAGTGTCTCCTTCAAAGGCATGTGACATGGTTAACTATCTGTACAAACTGGTCTCACAAAATCCCATAAAAATATGTCAGACTCCACAAAAAAGTACAATACAAATTAAGCATAAGAGTGAAATGTATCTTTTGAATGCAGCTCATCATGTTGGAATCGATGCATAATAAATGTACTTATTTAAAATTGGCACACAGGGTATTTTTGCTTGCATAGTCTGCAAAGCATCTTGGTATTTAACAAGTGCAGCAGACAAGAACTTTATTAGTTTATTCTTACTACACTATGTTCAACTGTATAGGCAGACATTTTTTTACATGGAACCACACAGAACACCCCAATAGAGAAGTGTTTTTTGGTGGCACTCCCTCTGAAAAAAAAACACCCTGACGTAGATGATTTGCTCCATGTTACGTCTTGGTCTGTTTTGGAATTGTGCATTGTTTTGCTCTCTGTAATTTTGTAAGTAATTTTTAACACAAAACACTGTTTGGTAATTGATTTAGTGAATGCTATCTGCACGTTCTTTTGAGTGTCCTTCCTAGCCCAGAGAACTTCCCTGTGTCATCCATTGCCTGCGCTGCCTCATTAGTCTCGACCAAGTTGCAATAGAGGGTCATGATTTCCAGTTTGAGAGTACACATGCCCTAGGACACCACAGGTAAATTGCTCTTATTAATAGAATTGGGTATCAGTAATTTCTGAATGCCCTGGGTCCCTCTTCCTCAGGGCCGGACTAGGTATCAGGCATTTGGTGGGCTGGTAGTGTGGGCTCAGGTTTCACTGTTGTGGGGTCGGTTTTGTTGTTGGGGATCTGCTAGTCACGTTACTACTAACAACGCTTCTAATAAGTAATGAAAAACAAATGATTTTCACGAGTGTTTATATCATGCATTTGTGTTTGCATTATGTGTTTTGAAGCACTGCAGGTAGTAACGTGGCCATCAGGTCCCTAGCATCAAAGACTCCACCAGCAGTGAAATCGACTCCCAGCCTGCCAGCCCATCAAAACCCCCAGATCCCAGTAGGCTGTGGCACTGACCCCCGCCATCCTCCCGAATTGGCTTTCTCACAATGAATGGCAACATGAATATTGGAGAAAGTTATTTCCAGCTTTGGATTTCAACCTGTAGAACAATAGCATTTCCCCAACTCTTGCTGATCCCCAAGGACATAAAGATCCAGGTCAGTAGCCGACGCTGGTAATGGAGGAGACGTGATTGTGTGTGAGAAAATAGTAGGTCATTTGTAATTGGACAATTCTTCAAACTGTCAATGTGAAATTTCTGGAAGTGAGGAAGGAACCGTGGATGCAAGGAGCTGGAGAAGAAGAATTACCGGAATTCTATTCATTCACTGGATATTTTGCTGTGGAGCTGACTCGATTTTTATGGAGCGTGCCTGCAACCCTAACTCATAGTCTGATTTCCAAGAAAATGTTATTGAAAGTTTGGAGACTTTTCTAGCATCAGGAAAAAAGATGTAGAGTGTCATATTTGGAACCTTGATATTCACGAGCGCCCGTCTCGTGTTCAAGTGCGCTCGTGTTCCAAAAATGTATTGAGAATGTTGACACTTTGAATTTGTAAAGCTGTTGGAGCGTTCCTGGAAATGAAAAGATCGCTGCAGTAGGTTGATTAAAAGGAACCTTTAACTCAAGTGTTTGGCAGTGTATTATCTTTTCTACAACATTATTTGTCGACGAGCGTGTTGGACATGGACCTACTGAGTGAACAACAGTGCAGCAGCAAGCAGATAGTGTGACGGTTTGTGTAAACAGAATCATGAAAGGAGTTTGTGTAAGTGATAATATCTCGCTTTACATACCTGATCAGGATGCAGTTGTTTCAGGTACTGTGAATGCTTCATTGTATGCAGGTGTCAGAAGGTTACAGGCTGCGGTATCGGAGTGAGGAACAGCATGTCTAGAAACGGTTGGACTTCCTGGTGGGGTGGAGCTACGGGAATTAATGCTTTTCACTGGCATGTACAGCCTGGAAACTGTTCCTGAAGCGGCAAAGCTGAATTTTCTTGAAGGTGCAGTTCTTCCTAGAAACCATTCTCGAGGGGCCTGTGCCAAACTTTCTTAAAGGTGAAGGGTGCATTTGAGGATGGTTAGATTTGAACACCACATATTTACTTAAAAAGATAGCGCTGGGAAGATTCTCTCTTTCAAATTTAAACACGGTGGCACGCACACCCTTCATTTTTGAATCACAACTGTGTTCATCTTTCACTACGCTGTTCATCCTTTATAATATGAACACGGTCGCACACACACCCTTTATTCGTGAATCAGAACTGTGTGCACCATTCACTAAGTGATTTCACTCTTTATAATCAAGCACGGTGACACGCACACCCTTAATTTTGGGATCAGAACTGCTTGCACCATTCACTACGTGGTGATGCGCACACCTTCACTTCATTATAGTTAAGGAAATGAACTTGTATGTTTGTGCAATTGGTTTATGACATTACATCTTTGTGTTTTATTGTGCATTTGTGTATTTGCCTGTCATGGATCATGTCTCAATTGCTGCACCACCATGTTTCTTACCGCATCAGGGAGTACCAGCCATACAGTGGCAAGATTGGCGAGATATCTTTGACAATTATTTGCTGGCGTTAGATAGTGAGGATTTTAGTTCTGTGTGCAAAAAAAGCAATTTTGTTGAATTGCTTAGGGTCAGAGGCGCAAAGATTGTTCAAATTCATGCCTATGGCTACAGATAATGGGGCTCACATTTCTGATGAATACAGGGAAGCTAGATTGAGGTTACACAATAGGTTTGCGAAGGAAACTAATGTGGTACTGGCAATGTACAAGTTTTACACTCAGCCACAGAGGATGTCACCCATTGATGAGTTTGTATCCAGATTGAGAGAGTTATCTGTGAAATGCCAATTTGGTGGCATGTGTGATGTAATGATTAGAGATCAGTTAATGGTTCAGTGTAAGTGTAGGAAGAGTCAAGAGAGATTGTGGGCTGCAAAGAATCCTAGTTTGAAAGATGCTATTGACATGGCCAAGGTGGTAGAAAAATCAGAATTATGCATGAAGGAGATGGGGAAGCAGGGCAGAGTAGGTGGAGAACATCAAGCGACACAGGATATTGTAGGTGGAGTTGAAACCATTAGTGGTAGTGTGGGTGTTGTAGGAAAAAATACACAAAGTTCACAGAAGGCACATACGTTTGCACCTAGTAAGAAGAAGTATAAAAGGAGTGGTAGTAATTTACACAACAGTGAATTCAAAGGGTGTTATGCCATAGGGAAAGAATGGAGGAGATGTGGGAGGCAAAGACCAATTTGCACGCATGCGTCTTGAATGGCCTAAGTCGAAGGGTGTGGCGGCGTGTGAAGACGGATGTGAGGCACTGATTGCATCCTTAGTTTAGGTGAGGATGACAAAAGTAATAGTGATAGAAGAGAAAATAGGCCTAAAGCCTTGTTCAACATTGAAAATGTAAATGTAGATTTAATGGTGGATACTGGATCGAAATATACTATTATTCCCAAAGACGTTTTTCTTGAGAAGTGGCCACAACTCGAGTTGACTGCAAAAGACATTTGCCAGGTGGATATCAAGGGGAAGAAATTGAGATTTTGGGGTTCTTTACAGCAGTGATATGCTTCAAAACTAGGGAAACTATTGGCAAAGTGTATGTGGCGGAGAGCGGACCGCCAATATTAGGTTGGATGCACCAATATGACCTTAATATAATTGTGAACCCAAGAGGTTCAGAACAAATTTAATTGTTAAAGATGGTGATGTGAATGCTGTACTTGAAGAAGTAAAAGAAGTGTTTCGAGAAGAGTTTGGAGAGTTAAAGGGCTACGTACATCAAATTTGCATGAAGCCAGGAGCAGTGACAGTAAAACGTAAACTTAGGAAAGTGCCCATAGTAGTCAGAGAGGAGGTCAGTAAAATGCTGAAAGATATGTTAAAGGAAGGAGTGATTGAACCAGTGGAGGCTTCAGATTGGATTTCGCCTGTAGTTATCACAAAATAATCTAATGGAAAATTGAGATTTTGTGTGGACCTTCGCAGTGTTAACCAGAACATTGTTACAGATAATTTTCCACTACCTAATATTAACAAACTAGTTATGTTACTCAATGGTGGTAAGTTCTTTTCTAAATTGGATCTTAACAGTGCTTACCATCAGATTCATTTACACCACAGTTCACGTAATGCTACAGCATTCATCAATATGGATGGCACCTTTCGTTTTGTCAGAGTGCCCTTTGGTTTATCATCTGCTGCAAGTGTTTTCCAGCAGATGATGTCACAAGTGTTTGAAGGCTTTAAAAATGTTATATTTTTCCAGGATGACATTTTGACATTTGCACCAATTGTTATAGAACACAATCACATTTTGAGAAGGGTGCTTAAAAAACATTTAGTGGTGGGTCTTACTTTACCTAAGGAGAAATGTGTTTTATTTTGTAAGGAGATTGAGTATTTGGGCCATACAATTTCTGGTGAGGGAGTAAAACCAAAAAAGGATCTGTTGGAGGCTTTAAAGGTGTCTCCATGTCTGAAAAACAAAGATGAACTGAGAGCCTTCATGGGACTTATAGAGTACTATTCAAAGTATTTCGAAAACTTTGCAGATAAAAGAGAGGGGTTGAGAGTGTTTTTGCATAAAGGTTGCAGTTTCATATGGTCTGAGGTACAACAAGTGTGTTTTGAAAATATAAAACGCAAAGTATGTTCTGCCAAAATGTTGATAACTTTCAATAGATCATTACTTACCATTGTTACTGTGGACGCAAGTGCATCTGGTGTGGGTGCAGTGTTATCTCAATTCCACCAGGGCATTGAAAGGACAGTAGCTTTTGCCTCGCGCTCACTTACTGAGAGTGAAAGGAATTACTTGGTGATTGAGAGAGAGGCCTTAGCAGCTTCCTGGTCGGTAGAATATTTTACGACCTTTTGTATGGGGCATCAGTTTCAAACTGAGAACTGATCACAAGCCTCTAATGAAGGTATTGTCGGCAGGAGGGGCGGGCAATGGTTCTGCTAGATTGGCCAGGTTGGTGGGTCATTTACAAGAGTATTTGTATAATTTTGAGTACATTCAAGGATGACGTAATGTTCAGGCTGACGCTCTTTCACAGCTCGCAATTGATTGGAAGTTGGTTGATAGTGAGGCAGTTTTGTTAAAGGGAGAAGAAGGATCAGTGGCATGGATGGAGGATATAGTGCAACATGGATTGGGTGTTTTTTCTAAAATTGAATGGCTACAAGGGATGTTGAATGATTCTATTTTATAGAGTGTCAGTAAGATGATTGTTGAAAGTGCAAAGAGAGAGAGTGCAGTTGCACTATTGGTGTGACCCTATATTAACATTTTGGATGAACTGTTATTAAATTATGGTGGAGTGGTGATGAGAGGTGACAAGTTTTTACCTCTGGAGAATGTAAGAAGAAGAAGCATACAGTTGGCACATGAAGGACATTTAGGGCAGACGTTGACTCTAAGGTGAGTTAAAGATAATTTTTGTTTGCCTGGTATCGATGTGCAAACTGCACAATGGGTTCAAGAGTGCCTATATTGTAGGGAGAGTGAAAAAAGGTTAAAACTTGGGACGAAGTCTCTTATGGGTCATATCGCAGATCCTTGTGAAGCATGGCACACAATATGTTTTTTTAATATTATTTATCTTACAGTCAGAGATTTGTTTTAGTCTTGGTGGACGTGTTTTCTAAATGGACAGAGAGAGTGTTTATGAAGGAGGTATCAACAAAGAGTACCATTGCAATTTAAAACAATATTTTTGGGAGGGAAGGTTGTCCTCATACTATGATTACTGACAATGGTACACAACTAACATGTATGGAAATGATAGAATTTTTGTTGACCTATGGCATCACACACAATCGCACTGCACTTTATAATCCTCAAGCAAATGGCATTGTTGAGCGCATGAATCGTATGATTAAAGGCACAATTCAATTAGCCGTTCAGAGTATTCAGAATATTGACGTAGCATGAGGCATGAGGCAGTTTGGGCTCATCACACCACACAACTTAAAGATAAGGAGAAGACACAGTTTGAACTTATGAGGTGACATAAGGCCAGAACGAAGATGGTTCTGGGTGGGCTGGAGGATGGATTGGTAAGGGTGGCTAACTTTTTGGAAGATTCACAGTTCAGTAGATGTTCAGGTATACAAGCTGGTGATTGGGTAAAAGTCAAGGATGGATGCAAGGGATTAGGTTGGTTTAAGTTCGGGGGGCCTTTTGAGGTTAGGAGAGTGAATTATTATTATGTGGTATTTCACAATCGCACCAATTGGAACAAACGCAGAGTGGCTTTGTATCAGAAGGGAAGAATAAGTGAGGATTCAAAAACAAATGTCGCTGATGTTGAAGAGGGTTGCAGTGGCTTTATGTTAGCTAAGATAGAAGTTGATAAAACACTCACTGATGACTCACAACATTTGTCTTTGTGTAGCAATGAAAGAAGGGGGGTGAGTGAGCAATTAGGTATGAAAGCGTATGAAAGCAGAAAGGAAAGCAGAGCAGTGAGAGAGAGAAGACCACCTGCATATCTGAATGATTATATAAGGGAATCGGATGTCAAATCAAAACTTTCATACAGAAGAAAAAAATAATTTTAATTTGAAATTATTGCATGTATTTGTTGAATTTCAAATACTGTAGTTTGTTTTATAGAATCTTTAGTTTTAAAGGTTGCGGTTTATATTGTATCTAATTTCTATGATGTGCCGCTTTGTTTGTATTTTTATTTGTATTTTTTCTTTTTGGTTTTGTTTTACTTTGTGTCTCTTTTCCTTGGTTATGTTATCCACAACTAGGTAACTTTATGTATCACACATTGTTTATCATTTGTAGTGTAAATTAATGATGGAGAAGGATGTGTCATATTTGGAACCTTGATATTCACGAGCACCTTCCTCGTGTTCAAGAGCGTTCGTGTTCCAAAGATGTATTGAGAATGTTGACACTTTGAATTTGTAAAGCTGTTGGAGCGTTCCTGGAAATAAAACGATCGCTGCAGTATGTCGATTAAAAGGAACCTTTACTCAAGTGTTTGGCAGTGTATTATCTTTTCAACAACATAAAACTGTTTTTATAATTTGATACTTATACATTTTTCTTATTTGAAGGCCTGGCAAAGGTAGCAAGCCTCAATGAAAAACATGGAACACCAGTGCTAGGTTGCAATGGTTTGTTCTACTCTGAGCTTTTGCCCATGAGATTTTAGATTATGCCAGGACCTCCAAAAATATTTATCCTTGTGGACTACTTTTCAACTAAAGCGTTCAGGCTGTCTTCAGTGAAGATTTTTGACCTCCAGAAATGTCTAATTAATAATGTAGACTTTTTGACTAGGGTGAACCACTAACGTGAATCTAACTGTGCATCGTTCCAGGACATTTCTTTCATGAGCATAATGTTGATCTAGTGTTGCTTAGAATGTACCACATGCATTTGTCTCTGATGAAGGCCGCAGTGTTTGTTTCAAACCACTAAGGCTTAAGAAAAAACACCTTACAGAAATTAATTTGGCAACTCTCTCCCGATACTTTCACAATCCTACTGTTGGAAAATGGCCCGCTCTGAAGGGTCACCCCAAACCTTTTGCCTTCCTCCTCCTCTTGTTCTGACCCCATTTCTGTTGACTTTTGGACTCTGGACACTTTACCTCTGCTAACCAGTGCTAAATCGCACATGCTTTCTCTCTAAAAAATTGTAACATTGGCTCATACCCAATTGGCATATTTAATTTACTTGTAAGTCCCTGGTAAAGTGCAATACATGAGCTCAGGGCCTGTAAATTAGATGATACTAATAGGCCTGCAGCACTGATTATGCTACCCACATAAGTGGCCCATTAACCATGTCTCAGGCCTGCCATTGCAAGGCCTGTGTGTGCACTTTCACTGCCACTTCAACTTGGCATTTAAACTACTGGCCAAGCCTTAAAATCCTCTATTTCTACACATAAGGCACCCCTAAGGTAGGCCCTATGTAACCCATAGGGCAGGGTGCTCTGTAATAAAAAGGCAGGACATGTACCTATGTGTTTTACATGTCCGGTAGTGAAAAACTCATAAGTTCATTTTCCACTACTTTAAGGCCTGCTCCTCTCATAGACTAGCATTAGAACTGCCCTCATATACTTTTAAGTGGTAGATTCTTATCTGGAAGGAGTAGCCCTGTGGTATTGCCAGAATGGTGATAGAAAATACTACTTGCTGGTGAAGATGGATTTAATATCACTATTTTAGAAATACCACTTTTAGAAAGTGGGTATTTCTCTGCACTTACTGCCATCTGTGCCTCACAGCCCTGTTTCCAATCCCCGTCTGGTCTGTGCTGGTTGACAGCTCCCCTTGTGCATTCCACACGGACAACCATAAACACAGGACACTCAGTCACATCTGCATTCATCTGTATACTGAATGGGTCTCCCTGGTGAGGAGGGGTGGAGGGACTCTCTCTTGCACTTTAAAAGCCAGTGGTCTGCCCTCACACAAAGGACTGATAACCCCCTACAGGGAGACCGGGTTAAAAGGGGAACTTGTACATTTCAAAACCACTCTTTGAAGTTTCCCCACTTCAAAGTCATTTTTGGATATATAAACTGGAGGGCATATTTATAAGCCCCTAGCACCACCTTGCTCCATAGTAGCATAATTTGTTTTACGCTAATGTCGTGCAACAAGGCCAAAATCCTCACACCATATTTACAAAGTGGCGCAATGCATGCATCGTACCACTTTGTAACCCTTTGCACTACATTATGCCTGCGCCAGGCATAATTTATGCAAAGAGGGTGTTTCCTTGTTAGGGGGCCGAAAAAATGGCGCAAGGAAATGTATCAGATTTCCTTGCATCATTTTCACAACACTTTTAATGTCTGCTCAGATCAGGTGTTAAAAGGGGGCTTCCATGATTTATAATGGGCCCCAATGTACTCTGCAGGATTAGCATCAATATGTTGGCGCTACTCCTGCAGACTACATCAATAGCGTCAATAAAAATGAAGCTATTGCCCTCTACCCTGAGCCATGGTGTGACATATCTTAGACATCTGCATTCATCTGCATAATGAATGGGACTCCCTGGATAGGAAGGGTGGAGGGGCTCTCTCTTACACTTCAAAGGCCAGTGGCCTACCATCACACAAAGGAATGATAACCCCCAACAAGGATCCTGAAAGACAGGACTGGGCTAAAAGGGGAACTTGTGCACTTCAAACCACTCTTTGAGGTTCCCCCACTTCAAAGGAATATTTGGGCACATAAACTGGGTCTCTGACCCCACCTAATCAGAGATGTCTGAATCTACACCTGAACACTGTCAGAGGAGTTGCCAAGTTGCCCAAAAGGACTCATCTGGACTGCTTTGCTGAGCACTGCTACCCTGTTGCCAGCTGGCTTCTGACTGTGCTGGAAGGACTCTGCCTTCTCTAAAAGTGCTCTCCAATAGCTTGGATTGAGCTTGCCTTCTCTTCTTAAGTCTCAGGGACAGCAAAGACTTCATCTACCGGCTTTTAGCCAGTTTTCTGACTTCAGCGACACCTCGAATGACTTCACCAACACCAGCACTGAGGCCGCAGTCTGCCCCAGCCCTGTGGACCTCCCTGCATGCAACAACTGTGGCCAGCAATGCAAGTCCAAGGTTGCCGCAACGCCGCTGAAGTCCTGCAGTGTTATCGCAACACTGTAAAGTTGACACATCACACCTTGACCAACTGGATCCATCGACCCTGCCTAGTCACAAGGAACCAACACCTGGTCACTGATGCTGCACCAGCCCTCCCGCTACCAAACGGACCTGATGCCTCATCTCCCCAGAGGCCGTAAGGGACTGACGCTGCACCAGCCCCAGCGACACCTCACCTCCACGCCTCTGTGCAACATCTTTGTTTTTTCGCTTTCAAAGTTAGTGTACCTGGAGGTCCATGCAACTCTGTGACCAGTGCCTGTGGGGTCGGTCCATTGGGAACAGCTTCATCAACTATGCCGTGATAGCCCCATTTGGAGCTATTGTGTTTCTAAGCACTTTAGTAGGATTTAATCTTTAAAAATTCATAACTATGTTTGTATACATTGTATTTTCATTGTTCCAACCTCATTCTACTCAGTTAAACATTCTCCATTGTTCTAAGCATGTGTGGTGTATTTTTGTAGTGTTTTCACAGTGTTATTGTATGAGTGATTGCACAGATACTTTACACATTGCCTTCTAAGTTAATCCTGACTGCTCAGTGCCAAGCCACCAGAGAGTGAGCACAGGATAATTTGAACTGTGTTGGGAATTATGCTGACTAGGATTGTGTTCCCTGCATGGACAATGGTATATACCTCTGCCAACTAGAGACCCAATTTCTAACATTGGTAGCAGCGATGTAATTGGAGTTGTAATGGTGCAGGGCCATACAATAGCTACGTGTACACTACCAACCCACATTCAAAGTTCAATTTGATATGTTTCCTTTTTCTGCAATGTTACCTGCTCTACATTTTTAACCAGTCCTATACATCTTGTCTCTGGCTGGGTCAACAAGTGGACCTGGAGAGTTTGACCTGGCTAAGCTGGAGGATTACATAGTAGGGATTTTGCCCTGAATTACACTGAAGGGCTTTTACAAAGCTATGAGGATACCCGCCCATGGAGCTATCGGGGTACCTGCCTGTGAAGCTTCCAACAAGGGAGAATTTCAAAAGGTGCTGAGGGCCAAGGCAGACTCCTGCAACCAAGAGCATGAGGAATTGGGGGAGCCTTAAAAGCGCTCTTCCAAGGAGCTGCCAAAAGCAGTGGAGATGACACCTCTGGATTTGTTCCTCCTGTGTGACCAGGAAGCAGGGCCTCCAGTCATGGCCTGACCACAGAGGGAAGGAGGGAGAATTCCAGCTGCAGTTGGCAAGATTAAAGATAGAGGCAGAGGAGAGCTGAAAGACAGGCTGAGGCTGAAAGATCCTTAGCTGGGAAGAAACTTATATTGGCCCATGAGCCGAGTCTGAAAGAGCTGGAGCTCAAGGTTAGACAGTCTGAATTCAGAAGTTATGGTGGCAGCATACATGCAGGACATGCGGGAGACAAGAAGGTTTCTATACCTAAGAGTTTGGTGCCCAGTTATGTGGTGGGAGATAACATTGACAAGTGGTATTCTGCTTATGAAGTTGCATTGAGGACACATGGGGTTCCTGAAGAGCTCTGTGGGGCTGGGTCTTATGGAAAAGCATGCCTATACTTGGGAAAGACACACTTCTGACATTAGAGGTTGGGTACCAGAACATATACACTCCCATGAAAACCATTTTGATTGCCAAATTTGGACTGAACCCTGAGAAGTATCACCAAAGATTCAGGGACAGTCACAAGCTACCCAACCAATCCTGGGTAGACTTCATTAATTAATCCAGTAAGGCACTGAATGGCTGGGTGCTGGGCAGCAAAGTTAATGATTATGTTGGGTTATACAATTTAATCATGAAAGAGGACCTGCTCAGTATCTGTTTTACAGCGTTGTGACAGCACTTTGTTGACAGTAAGCTGACTGATCTCATGAAGCTTTCTGAAGAGGCAGACCTCTGGGCTAGCACCTGGATGTCCAAGAAGGGACCTCGTGTGAGCCCAAGAAGGATGGTTTGGGTCACCCCAGCAGTGTAAGGGGGAGGTTAGAGATGACCCAGAAAAGGCCCCGACTAAGGGGGAGGAAAGGATTCCCATGCTCCTCTGAAAACAGGGTGGTGGTTCTGGGGTGCAGTGGGGCAAGGTGAGGGAGGACTCACCCCTGTCCTCTGTTCAGCCTCATAGTATAGAACCGGGGTTAATGGGCCAGTGTCAGGTACCACCCCTGATCTGGTGGGAGGTACAGTGGAGAAACTGTGCCAGTCTCTGGTGCCACTGAACTGAGTTCAAAAGGGCATGCAACTCACAAGTGCCCCTGAAGAAGTGGGCCACTGTCCATGTTCTATCATCCTAAACAGGGACGTCCATCACAGTATTGATTAGTCTACCCTGGCTTTAGGCTGAAAGGTAGATTTGCTGGAAAATGACCCTCTCTGAAGGGTCACCCCAAATGTTTTGCCTTCCTTCTCCTCTTCATCTAACCTAATCTTTGCTGGCTTTAGGACTCTGGACCCTTTACCTCTGCTAACCAGTGCTAAAGCACATGTGCTCTCTCCCTAAAACAAGGTAACATTGGCTCATACCAAAATGGCATATTTGTAAGTCCCAAGTAAAGTGCACTACATGTGCCCAAGGCCTGTAAATTAGTTGCTACTAGTGCGCCTGCAGCACTGATTGTGCCAACCACCTAACTACCCTTTAATCATGTCTCAGGCCTACAATTGCAAGTCCTGTGCTTGCAGTTTCACTGCCACTTTGACTTGGCATTTAAAACTACTGGCCAAGCCTTAAACTCCCCTTTTTCTACATATAAGTCACCCCTAAGAAAGGACCTATGTAACCCATAGGGCTGGGTGCTATGTAGGTAAAAGGCAGGAAATGTACGTATGTGTTTTACATGTTCTGGTTGTGAAAAACACATAAATTCATGTTCCACTACTGTGAGGCCTGCTCCCCTCATAGACTAGCATTAGAACTGCCATCATATACTTTTAAGTGGTAGGATCAGGAAGGAGTAGCCGTGTCATGTTTGGTTTTGCCAGAAAGGTAATAGAAAATCCAACTTACTGGTGAAGTTGGACTTAACATTACTATTTTAGAAATACCACTGTTAGAAAGTGGGCATTTCTCTGCACTCACTGCCATCTGTGCCTTACTGCCCTGTCTCCAATCCATGTCTGGTCTGTGCTGGAGGTAATTACCGCCAAATTATGAACATGGTGGTTCTTAGAAATGGGTTCTTTGGTTAGCAGTGAGGTTACCCCCTGTCCAAGCAAGGACCCTCACTCTAGTTAGGGTGAAGGGGAATCACCCTCAGCTAACCCGCACTCAGTCCCTTGGTAGCTTGGCACTAGCAGGCAGGCTTAACTTCAAAGTGCTAGGTGTAAAGTATTTGTACCAACACACACAGTAATTTAATGAAAACACACACAAATGACACAACACAGGTTTAGGAAAATAGAAAATATTTATCTGAACAAAACAAGACCAAAATGACAAAAATCCAACATATACAAGTCAAGTTATTGATTAAAATGCAAAAGAGTCTTAAATCCTTGAGAAAACAGGCAAAACACTGTTAGCGTTGAAAAGTACCTGGGTAGCATCAAAATAACACGCACGGGTGAGTGTGGGGGAAAAAAAGGAAGCAGTGTGTCAATTTCTCACCCTCACGTGAGGTCGTGTGTCATTTCTCCTTTTCCGGTCAGGTCGACGTGTGTCATTTTTCCTCCCTGTACGGCAGAGATGCGTTGATCCGGGCACCACTCGAGTCTGAGCAAGCGTTGCGGCATTTTTCTGCGCCCAGCAAGGTTTGCACCAAAAATCCTGCCACACGGGCTCAGCAGAACCGCACAATGTGGGTTGCGATGTTAACAGTCTCCGTCAGCATGTGTGAGCGTCGTTCTTCCAGCTCCGTGTGGCGATTTTCGAGCGGCTGTGCCGGTGGAGCGTCGATTTCCGCCATGAAGCCGGCAGCGTGTCGTTTTTCAGCTGTGTCTCGGAGGGTGCGTCGAATTGTTCCCCGCACGGCGGTCTGTGCATCGATTTTCAGCCTTGGTCTGCCAGCTTCACCTTCCAAGGCCGCAGGAACTGGATAGAGCACTACTTGACAGGGCAGGAGTCTCAGCAGAGAGTCCAGGTGCTGGCAGGAGAATTCTTTGATGACCCTAAGACTTCAACAACAGGAGGCAACTTCAGGACAAGCCCTTGGAGATTTCTTCACAAGCAAGAAGGCACACAAAGTCCAGTCCTTGTCCTCTTGCACAGGCAGAAGAACCAACTGCAGGATAGTTCCACAAAGCACAGTCTCAGGCAGGGCAGCACTTCTCCTCAGCTCTTCAGCTCTTCTCCAGGCAGAGGTTCCTCCTGATGTCCAGAAGTGATCTGAAGTCTGTGGTTTTGGGTGCCCTTCTTACACCCCTTTTGCCCTTTGAAATAGGCTTACTTCAAAAGAAAGTCTCTTTTGTTTGTGAAATCCTGCCTTGCTCAGGCCACACCCCAGACACACACCAGGGGTTTGGAGACTGCATTGTGTGAGGGCAGGCACAGCTGATTCAGGTGTGAGTGACAACTCCTCCCCTCCCTCCTAGCACAGATGGCTCATCAGGAAATGCAGACTACACCCCAGCTCCTTCTGTGTCACTCTCTAGAGAGAGGTACAAACAGCCCAACTGTCAAACTGACCCAGACAGGAAATCCACAATCAGGCAGAGTCACAGAAAATGTTGAAGCAAGAAAATGACCACTTTCTAAAAGTGGCATTTTCAAACACACAATCTTAAAATCAACTTTACTAAAAGATGTATTTTTAAATTGTGAGCTCAGAGACCCCAATCTCCACATGTCTATCCGCTCCCATAAGGAATCCATACTTTAATCATATTTAAAGGTAGCCCCCATGTTAACCTATGAGAGGGACAGGCCTTGCAACAGTGAAAAATGAATTTACCAGTGTTCACTGTTAGGACATATAAAACACATTAGTAGATGTCTTACCTTAAACAAACATTGCACCCTGCCCATGGGGCTACCTAGGGCCTACCTCAGGGGTGTCTTAGATGTGGAAAAAGGGAAGGTTTAAGCCTGGCAAATGGGTACACTTGCCAAGTTAAATTGGCAGTTTAAAACTGCACACACAGACATTGCAGTGGCAGGTCTGAGCCATGTTTACAGAGCTACTATTGTGGGTGGCACAATCAGTGCTGCAGGCCCACTAGTAGCATTTGATTTACAGGCCCTGGGCACCTCTAGTGCACTTTACTAGGGACTTACTAGTAAATCAAATATGCCAATCATGGATAAACCAATCATCAATGCAATTTACACAGAGAGCATATGCACTTTAGCACTGGTCAGCAGTGGTAAAGTGCTCAGAGTTCACAAGCCAACAGCAACAGGTCAGAAAAAATAGGAAGCAGGAGGCAAAAAGATTGTGGATGACCCTGCATAAGGGAAAAAGTCCAACAACAGTGATAACTACCATAGACAGCCAATGTACCACACCAACCTCAAGGGCAGAAACAATACTCACAATGGCGGTAACCATCAACAGCCAGATGGAAGACAAAGTACCGCCCACCATATTTTGACCAATCAATCCATCATGTTTTCCGTGGTGGTACCAACCCCATCAAAAGCCTGGGGGAAACGCATCACAGAAGAGCAAAGACTCGACATCGGAGACACAGGGAAGAACAACGCCGCCATGGAATCGGAACTGCAAGTCTTCCTGATGCTCATCTACATCATGCTCCACCTGGAACACCAACGCCGATGAAGACGACGGTGAGTACAGCCGCCTAGCAAACAAGGGAGGGAGGGAGGAAAACGAGAGTGACACACACATGCAAGATACACCTCATTCACAAACACACCATACACACAACCAGCGGCAAACGAAAAACAATGCACACGATACACAGCAGAATAATGCAAGGACAAGAAGAATGCACTAATGAGAATGTATTGACATAAACAGCTACTAAATAAACCAATTGTATGTGTAACAGATATGTAAAAATTTACACAAAGGGCCACTGTCCAGTCCAATGTACTAAGGGCCCACATGGCTACAGGGCAGAGTCCAAGGCCCAACTCCCATCTTGACGTCATCTGGATAGAACTCTGCAGGGGCATCAGTTTGCAAGTGGGCAGGCACCTCATGGGGGATGAGAAGTGGGGCACACCTCAGCCGAAGTCGGAAAGAAGCCCACTGGTTGTGGAGGGGGCTCCATGCCCATTTCTCAGTGCTGAGGAGTGCAAGGCCACAGTCTCTGAAGTGGGTGACTTTCCCACTGGTTCTGGATTGGGCTCCATGCCCATTTCTCAGTGCTGGGGAGTGCAAGGCCACAGTCTCTCAGGTGGGGAACATGACCACTGGTTGTAGAGGGGGCTTCATGCCCATTTCTCAGTGCTGGGGAGTGCAAGGCCACAGTCTCTCAGCTAGGTGACTTGCCCATAGGTTCTGAAGAGGAGTCCATGCCCATTTTTCTGGGCTGGGAAGTGCATGGCCACAGTCTCTCAGGTGGGTGACTTTCCCACTGGTTCTGGAGGGGGCTTCATGCCCATTTCTCAGTGCTGGGGAGTGCAAGGCCACAGTCTCTCAGGTGGGAAACATGCCCACTGTTCCTGGATGGGCCCCTCCTACAGCAGCCCCTGGAGGGTGGCCTACATGGCTTCCACTGGTGGTGATGGCAGCACTGTGTAATCCGGAGGTGAGGGCTGAACTGTGGTGGCAGGTGAAGGTGCCTCCTGGGCAGCCTCTGCTGGTGGTGAGTGCTGAATTGTGGTGGCAGGTGAAGGTGCCTCCTGGGCAGCCTCTTCTGGTGGTGAGGGCTGAACTGTGGTGACAGGTAGAAGTGCCTCCTGGGCAGCCTCTGCTGGTGGTGAGGGCTGAACTGTGGTGGCAGGTGGAGGTGCCTCTTGGGCAGCCTCTGCTGGTGGTGAGGGATGCACTTAGCTGGCGGTGGTGGCCCTGTGACTACTGCTGGTGGTGGAGGTGTCACCCTGACAGCCTCTGCTGGAGTCAAAGGCTTCTTCCCCTTCATGGCATGAGACATGGTCTCCTTACCCTTCCTGGCAGGGGTCGAGGGCTTCATCCCCTTCATGGCAGGTTGTGCATGTTCCTTAGCCTTCCAGGCAGGAGTCGAGGATTTCTTCTCCTTAATGGCAGGAGGTTCAGGCTCCTTCCCCTTCTTGGCTGGTGGAGTGGGATCCTTCACTGACTTGTCACCACTACTAGGTGCCACCACTGTCCACATGGACTGTTTGGCTGAGGTGCTGGGCTGGGTCGTTGGGGCACTGCTCTTACAGGCAGGATGGGGGGGAGGGAAGAGGTCAAGTTGGGCAAGGGGATGGTGGGTCGTGAGGAGGGAGGAGGTATGGGAGTGGAGGTTGAGTGAGTGGTTGTAGGAGGTGTATGTCTGCTGGATTTGGGTGCAGGTATATGGGCAGTGTGCTGATGTGAAGTGGATGTCTGTTGGGTGTGTGAGTGCTTGCATTTGTGTCCTTTAAGAGGGGGACAGACAGGGTGGGAGAGGACAAATGGATGCATGCATGGATGTTGTGGAAGTGTCTGCTAGTGAGGTGGGTGTGTGCTGCTTGGTGTGGTGATGATGGTGGTGGATGTTGATGCAGTGCATGCAGGTGTGAGTGTGGACGAGATTATGAGGGAGGTAGAAAAGGAGGAGGAGGAGGGGAGACAGTGGAGGCAGTGGATGTGATTGTGTCAGCAAATGTCTGGCGTTTGTGTGAGTGCTTGTGGGATGAAGTATGATGCCTGTGTTTAAATGTGCCACTCTTGGGTGTTGCCTTGAGTGCATGCTCGTCTGTATGTGTGCATGGGATGGGTTGGTGTTGAGGAGACTGGGACTGGGAAGTGGTAGTTGGAGGGGGGACGGTAGAAATAGGGACATCAGCTGCAATCAGAGAGGAGGCTAGAGCCTGAATCGATCTCTGTTGGGCTGTCAATCCACTGTGGATTACCTCCAGTCCAGGAATGCATTGCATTGCTGCATCTGGGATGCCATCCCCTGGATGGCATTCACAATGATTGACTGCCCTACAGAGATGGATCTCAGGAGGTCAATAGCCTCCTCACTCAGGGCAGCAGGGTTGGGAGGTGCAGGGCCTGAGGTGCCTGGGGCGAAGGGGATGCCCACCTTCCTGTGTGAGCGGGCACAAGCAACTCACTGAGGGGCTATTGGGAGGGCATGCTGGTACGGGGGTGGCAGCTGTACCTGCAGCTGGGGTGGTCACAGAGGTGTCCGCCACTACCAGGGAGCTTCCATCAGAGGAGGTATCTGAGTCTGGGTTGTCACCTCCTCTCTCCGCTGTGATGCTCCCCTCGCCCTCCGTCCACTGCTTCCCTCATCATCGGTGGACTCTGCCTTCTGGGTCCGGTGGGCTGCAGCTCCCTCTGTTGCTGGTGGCCCTGCTCCTCCGCCAGATGATGCTAATGCACACATGGACAGGGTGACAGAAGAAAAAAGAGGGGAGGGAGAAAAAAGAAACACTGGGTCAATTACTGCACCAACACCACAGTTGGCATACACTGCACCGTCACACACAGGGATCAGGCTGTGATTTGGCTAGATGCCACGGCAAGATGAGGGCTATACACCGCCAACTGAACTCCTCCTGGGACTTACAAAGCCCTGACTGACATGGAATGCTAACAAGCTAGGTTACCTGCATTTGGCATAAGCCCTTTATCCTAGTGTTGACTCACTCTGCAATGTCTGGGCTGGCCTTAGGGACACCCACTAACTCACATCTACCACCGGGATCCCATTCCACCAGCCAAATATTTTAATAATGCCCACTGTACTCACCCCCTTGTGGCTGCTGTGATTCCCTCAAGCACCCATACAGCTCAGGGTAAGCCACCGCCAGCATGCAGGCCATCAGGGGGGTTCAGGTTCCAACTGGCACCCCTTCCTCATTGGGAGGCCATCTCCATCTGGGCATCCGCGGTCTTCCGTGCCCAGCGTCTCAGGTCTTCCTAATGTTTACAACAGTGGGTGCTCTGCCTGCCATAGATCTCTAGGGTCTGCATGTCCTTGGCGATGGTACACCATAATCCCTTCTTTTGATGGGCACTGACCTGCAGAGGTAATATAGACAGGAAAACACTATTAACCATAAAATCCAACCTGTCACACATATGGCCCACCAATCCCGTTTCCGTCACCATTGGCACACACATCGGCCGGCGCACACCATGTACACCACCACATGACATCCCCCCATAACACGATGCTTGCACACACACCGCAATGAATCCTTCCCTCATTCTTCGTGTCCAAAGTGTACTCCCCTGTTGGTCTGGAGGCCCATACAGCAGTCTGTACTGGGGTAGGACACCATCCACCAATCTCTCCAATTCCTCCGAAGTGAAGGCAGGGGCCGTTTCCCCAGTCGCACTGCCCATGGTAGGTTCCAGACACAGGTCACAGCAGCACACGCAGTGTTGGTCTTCTCCTGTTGAAGGTCAGGAAACGAGTGAGGAATCAGATAGAAAATGACGGTCACATCCGCTGCGGTGTACACCATCTCGGCCAGTGCAGATCCCCATTAGACACTGTACTCCTTAGAGCCCCATATTATCCGATGAGGAATTGCACGGCAGTGCAAGACTGCCTTCCGCCACGACGGCCAACGTCGGCGGAGTTACCTCACTTCCAACTGTCCCTAAATACAGGACAGGCAGTCACCATTTTGCGGTGGCGGACAACGGTCATATCAACCTTAACTGTGTCAGAGCCTAGATTAGCACATACCTCGCCATTCCCACTGTCCCATCACATAAATGCACTGAAGTTGTTGTTCCATTGTTCAATTTGTGACAGTGTACTTACTCTTGTGTCCCTAGATACCTACCACTGTGCATGAATAGGAGGAGGAGACATACCCCCGTGTACAGACCCCTTGTGGACTTGTCTACACTGGAAGACAGGCACATTATACTCACCTATAGACTGAACAGGGCCACAAAAACTGAGCTGGGTGTCCAGTTGGAACCTGACCTGATATCTGCTATCCATCATCCCACTGGGTTCCCCTCTCTTGTACAAGTGCAATCAGAGATCCATTTCCTGGCAACAGGTTCTTCCCAGGTGACAGTGGGCTTGGCAGCAGGACTGCCACAGCCAATGTTCTCAATTGTGGTGTCAAGAGTTTTGTCTGCCCTGGTGAAACACATGTGCAGCTACATAGCTTTTCCCCAGGTGGAAGATTTGGCCACAGTGAAGGCCGGATTCTATGTAATAGGACATATCCCAAATATTATTGGTGCGATTGACGGAACACATATTGCGTTAGTCCCCCTGCCAGAATGAACAGGTGTTCAGGAATCGTAAGAGTTTCCACTCACTGAATGTGCAAATGGTGTGCCTGGTGGACCATTACATCTCCCACGTCAGTGCTAAGTATCCTGGGTCGGTGCATGACGCCTCTCTTATGAGGAATAGCAGCATCCCAAATGTGATGGCCAAACTACAGAGGCATAGGGTGTGGCTAATAGGTGAGCCATGGTCCCCACCCACTGTATGTTAGTGTATGCCTTTAGGTGTCATCTCTATAGCATTGTGTGTGGCTAAATGTTGTCCCTCAATACTTGCAGGTGACTCTGGCTACCCAAATCTATCGTGGCTGCTGACCCCTGTGAGGAATGCCAGGACAGGGGCAGAGGAATGTTATAATGAGGCACATGGGTGAACTAGAAGGATCATCGAGACGATCTTCGGCCTTCTGAAGGCCAGGTTCAGGTGCCGCCATCTGACAGGTGGATCCCTGTGCTACTCACCCGCAAAGGTCTGCCAGATAGTAGTGGCATGCTGCATGTTGCACAACCTGGCCCTTAGACAGCATGTACACTTTCTGCAGGAGGAAGAGACTAGAGATGCTCCTGTGGCAGCAGTAGACCCTGACAGAGCGGATGAAGAGGCTGAGGATGAGGATGAGGACAACAGAACATCAGTTATCTGTCAATACTTCCAAAAACACACCGGTGAGACAGTGCAACTGACCATTTCTCTGACTGTTGTTGTATTCTGTGTGGCTGTAGCATGATGGCATTAACTTCCTTAGGATCTCAACTTGTTGTCACCTATGGCTTGTTGGATATATCACAACTGTGTACTGATGTGCTGACTACAGACAGCAATAGGTCCTTATTTCTGTGCTCTTACATTGTTCAGATCATTTGCACTAGATGTGACTGTTTCCATAAATGCACATTTTCAAAACATAAAATCCTAGTAGTCAAGTTGTGTTCAAGGGTGTTTATTGTAGTGCTTTGAAATTGGGGGAAAAGTGCAATGGAATAGGGTGATGATAGAGGAAGGTCCAGGGTATTGTTCCAGTCTGTTTGTAGTACAGGTGCAGTGTCCAAGGGGCCATGGGAAGGGGAGCAAAGGCAATTCAAAGTGGACAAGGTGACAGTGAGGGACACAAGGGGTACAATCAGGAGAGTCTCATTTCCTGGCAGTGGTCTTGGCAAGTGTCTCTGGCTTCTGTCTGGTTCACAGGGAACATTTGGGGGGTGGTTCACCTTCTGCAGGGGGAGGGGTGCTGGTGGCCTGTGGGTCCTGTGGCGGGGACTCCTGCCCACTAGCTGCAGCAGTGGTGGAGGGTTGGTCAATGGACTGGTTAGTGGCAGGGGCCCGATGCTGTGCTGTTGCTTCCCTCATGATGTTGGCCATGTCTGCCAGCACCCCTGCTATGGAGATCAAGGTGTTGTTACTGGCCTGCAAGTCCTCCCTGATCCCCTGATACTGTCCCTCCTGCAGCCGCCTATTCTCCTGCACGTTGTCAATGATCTGTCCCATCGTGTCCTGGGAATGTTGGTAGGCTCCCAGGATCTCGGAGAGTGCCTCCTAGGGAGTCGGTTCCCTGGTCCTGTCCTCCTCTGTCACACAGCGGTCCTCCCAGTGTACCTGTTGGCCTGTGCCTCTGTCCCCTGAATGGTGTGCCCACTGCCAATGACCCCAGGTCTCTGATTGTCTTGGGTATGAGGTGTGGACAGGGGTCCCTGTAAGGTGGGCACACTGCTGATTGACGTGTCCTGGGTACAGAGTTGTGGGTATGGTGGGTGGGTGCTGTGGCATTGGATACTGATGGGGGAGGCTCTGTGGTGGACTGTGAGTGGGCTTGGGTGACCGACTGTCCAGTGGTCACTGATGCGCCAGGTTGTTGGTCCAGATCCAGATGAACAGAGTTAATGTCATCACTGGGGGCATCTTCTGTTGGGGGATTGGATAGTCATGGCACCTCCTCTGACATTGGCTGGGGCACCTGTGGGGATGTAAGTGATGTATTATGCTTCATGTCTGTGACATATTGTACATCTCTGGCTTCCCCTCTATCATTGCTGTTGCCCTGCCAACTTTTGCCTGTGTATTGTGATGTATTGTGTGATTCTTAGTTTCCCTAAGCTGTGCTTGCTTTGTTGATGGTTGTCCATGCAGGGCTGGGAGGGGTGTCCATGCATTGGTATGGCATTCAGGGCTAAGCATTGGGGGTTAGTCATTTGTGTGGCTGCAGTGTGTGAGATGGAGTGGAGTGCTGGGAGTGAGGGTGATGGGGTGTTATGGCATGCAGGTATGGGGGATGATAAGTGTTAAATGTTGACTTACTGGTGACCAGTCCTCCAGATACTCCAGCGAGTCTCTCAGGATGCAGTAGTGCCAATATTTGCTCCTCCCATGCTGTGAGCTGTGGGGGAGGATGTGGGGGTCCATTGCCAGTCCTCTGTATGGCGAGCTGGTGCCTTGCTGCCACGGAACTTACCTTCCCCCGTAGGTCGTTCCACCTCTTCCTGATGTCTTCCCTTGTTCTTGGGTGCTGTCCCACGGCGTTCACCCTGTCAATGATTCTCTGCCATAGCACCATCTTCCTTGCAATGGATATCTGTTGTACCTGTGCTCCAAACAGATGTGGCTCTACCCTGACAACTTCCTCCACCATGACCCTTAACTCCTCATCAGTTAAACAGGGGTGCCTTTGTGGGATATAGGTGTTGTGCGGTGTATGTTGGTGAGAGTGTGTTGAGTGATGTGGTGGGGTGTGTAATGTGGGGTGCGTGAAGGATGCATGGGTGTATGTGGGGTGTGTCTAATTGTCTCTGTGCTGTTCTTGTCAATCTCCTGCCAGTAATTGTTGTTCGTAAAGGGTTGTGGGTACTGTGAGTGTGTGTTTTATAGTGCTGCGGGTGGGTGTGTGTGGTGTGTGTATGAATGTCAGGCATGTGTTTTTGGTATTGGCCAAAGTAGTGTTGTTTTATATGTGGGTGTCCATTCTGAGTGTGGTGGTATGTACCGCCAATGGTTTACCACCATTGAATGTCCGCAGTGGTGATTCTTGGGTCATAATGTGGTGAGCGTTGTTTTGTTGGCATAACGGTATGGGTGTTGGGACTGCCACTTTAGCACTGACCTTTGGGCTGGCGGATTTGTTTATGTGGCTGTATTCTGTCCGTTTGGTGTGTCTGTGCCATAATATGGTGAACAGATATTCACCACCGCGACGGTATGTTGGCGGCCAACCCAGTGGCGGTAAGTGGGATTTACCACCAATATCATACGGAGGGCCTCAGTCACATTTCCATTCTTCTGCATACTGAATGGGTCTCCCTGGGATGGAAGGGTGGAGGGGCTCTCTCTTACACTTCAAAGGCCAGGGGCCTGCCCTCACACAAAGGACCAATAATCCCCAACAGAGATCCTGGAAGACAGGACAGGGCTGAAAGGGCAACTTGTGCACTTAAAAAACACTCTGATGTTTCCCCCACTTCAAGGGCATTTTAGGGAAATAACACTGGGTCTCTGATCCCACCTAATCAGACACTTCTGGATCTACACCTGAACTCTGTCAGAGGAGCTGTCTGGCTACCCAAAGGACTCATCTGGACTGCTTTGATGAGAAGGACTGCTGCCCTGCTATTACCCTGTTGCTTGCTGGCCTCTGCCTGTGCTGAAAGGAACCTGCCTTCCCCAAAAGTGCTCTCCAAGGGCTTGGATTGAGCTTTCCTCCTCTTCTGAAGTCTCATGGACATCAAAGACTTCATCAACTAGCTTTTAACTAGTTTTTTCCAATCTTGACGATTCCTGGAATGACTTCAGCGATGCCAGTATCGATGCTACAGCGTTCCCGACCCCTGTGGACCTTGCTGCATGCAATGACTGTTGTCTGCAATGCAAATCAGATGTTGCCGCAACCCCTTTGATGTCCTGCAGTGTTATTGCGCATTGTAAAGTCGACACATCATGTCTTGCCTGACTGGGTCCATCGATCCCGCCGGGTCATAAGGAACCAATGCCTCACCGCACCAGCTCCCCCTGCAACCAGGCAGAACAGACTCCTCATCTCCCCAAATGCCGTAATAGATTGACATCACACCAACCCCAGTGACACATCAACTCCACGACTCCATGTGACGCCTTTGTTTCTTTGTTTTCAAAGGTACTATACCGTGGGGTCCGTACAAATCCGTGACCAGCGCCTGTGGAGTCAGACTATTGGGAACGGCTCTGTCAATGACGCCGTGATAGCCCCAGTTGGAGCTATTGTATTTCTAAGCACATTAGTGGGATTTAGGGCAAGATGTAGCACACAGTTTGCACGTCGCAAACAGTGAATTTTGCTGTTTGCGATGTGCAAACTGCACTTGGCTATGCACAAAACCCCTTTTGCGATTCGGCCTAATTGCGAGTCGCAGTGCAATGCCAGATTGCTTTGTGACTGCGAAAGCAGTCGCAAAGCAATCGCAGATAGCACCCATTTCAAATGGGTGCTAACCCATTCGCAAAAGGGAAGGGGTCCCCATGGGACTCCTTCCTCTTTGTGAATGGCATGAAAAACATTTTTCCAGAGCAGGCAGTGGTCCTATGGACCACTGCCTGCCCAGAAAAAAAGAAACGGAAACGTTTCATTTTTTTGTTTTGTAATGCATCTCGTTTTCCTTAAAAAAAAAACTGCTTTATTTAAAAGCAGTCACCGACATGGTGGTCTGCTGTCTCCAGCAGGCCACCATCCCTGTGAGTGCCGTGAGTCCAAGGGGGTCGCAAATTGCGACCCACCTCATTAATATGAATGAGGTGGGCCTTTGCGACCCCCTTGCGAGTCACAGATCGTGTCAGGGACACCATCCTACATTCTGAATTGCGACTCGGAAATTGCGAGTCTCTCTGACTCGCAATTTGCGGGTCGCAATTCAGAATCTACGTACATCTGGCCCTTAATCTCTAAAAATTCATAACTTTGCTCCAACCTTATTTTATTCATGTGTGGTGTATTTCTGTTGTGTTTTCATTGTGTTATTGGATGAGTTATTGCACAGATACTTTACACATTGCCTCCTAAGTTAAGCCTGACTGTTCAGTGCCCAGCTACCAGAGGGTGGGCACAGGATAATATGAACTGTGTTGTGCCTTACACTGACTGGGATTGTACTCCCTACTTGGACAAGTGTGTATACCTCTGCCATCTAGAGACCCAATTTCTAAAACCTACACATTCTTTAAGCACATGGGCTTTCGTTACCAGGGTTTAGCCCATGTGCATCCCTCTCATACAGTCAGGAAAGGCTTGGCCCTGTGGGTACCAGGTGAACCTGTGGGTACTCCTTTGATATTTATATGTATGAGTTGAGCCAGGACTGTAAATAGGGCAACAGGCAGTTTGGCAAGGAGGTACATGACTGCATTTTTAATCTGTGTAGCAGGCCCTTTTTTAGGGGAAATAGAAAAACATACCTTTGAGTAAAAAATTCTATCACTACATCTTTTTATCACTCTCCACTAACAGAATGTTGATTTTCTTTATGTTGCACGTCTTGAGGATGTTATTTAAGCTATTTAAGCTCTGAAAATCCTCAAGACGTTTCTTATCCCTGCTCTTTTGTCCTTCTATTTACGTTTTTGCTGTTGTAGTATGCCATAGGTGTGAGTGACATTTGGATTTATAATAGTGCAACCATAATTATATCTTTGCTTAGGCCCATGGAGGCAGAGTACTTTTGAACATGGATAAGTGGATATCTCTCCCACGCATCCATTTTAGAACACAGTTACCTGCATTGATGTGATGCAATATAGTGCTTGCTGTTGATTCGTGTTATTCTTTGGACTTATGAGGTTTTTTTTAAAATCATTCCCGAAGTGGTGTTTCACAGGGTCTCTACCACTTGCCATATGAACCTGCTATTGCTCAATAAATAATTTAAAAAAATAATAATCGTGGCTATGGTTCACCATTCTTGCTTATTGTAGGGACAAATCTATATAGGTGGAAGATGTCTGGACCACATCTCCCCTCCATCCTGCACAATTTATTGTGTCACATATTTACCTAAAGCAGATTACTGAGCTATTGATTCTGTATAGATTTGCCATAGTACTTAGCCTCAGATTCACGTCCCGTTGGGCTTTCCATTGTTAATTTATATGAACAACCATGAACGTATTGGCTTTTAATGTCTGCAGCCACATAAACCGTGCTGCAATCACTCAGTTCCAAAAATGAAAAGTAATTTGCTGATGGCATTTTTCTTTTCTCATTTGGACCAACTTTAGAAGAATTGTGTGAGTTTTCAGTACTTTGCATTCCGTTAGTTGCCACATGTATTTTTTAAATCTTGCAGTTCTTACGCATTGTGTTTTTCCTTTCTGGTTCTCGTCAACATTGTGTTTTCAGTTCTGTAAACTCATCACATATGTGTACATTTATTAAAGGGTTTGGAATTTAAATTACTCATTTATTTAACAGTTTAAGAAAGCATTGTGCTTCATTTGTTGGTCCCCTTTGGAGAATAAAATTGATTTAAAAAAGCAAGTGCAGGGAAGGATAAGGCAAAGGCCTGATATACTAAACCATTCACTAAATCACAGGATCTACAACGCTAAATAGCTGTATGTGCCGAATCCATTTTCGGGTTCAGTGACTAGTTAATGAATTGCAAACTTTGTTTAGAAATGCCTATCAAATGTGTGGAATAGACATGTTTGGGGAATTCTTTCTAAAGTGTGACTGGCATTTACAATGTATCAATGCGTTGCAACCTTAATTTTGGTCACAAACCATTGAAAAGTTACTGACTCATCACAAGAGGTGGTTTTTCATTGGCAAAACCAAAGGGGTTTACCTATGTCACACATCACAAGTCCTTGAAGGATGCAAGCAGATGACACACGTTGCTAACCACACCTGTGAAACCGTAATGGAAAGGTACAACTCAGTGACCAAATACTGCTATGAACTGACAGACAGGATTGAGGTAGAAGTGTGAAAGTGAATGTAATGGTAAAAAGAAAACTGTTCTCACCTGTGTGTCACTGGAAATATTGCTGTATGACTGACTCCCTGTTGTCTATATCTTCTTCCTCAGCATCCTCCTCATCACTGTCCACAGGCTCCACAGGCTCCACAGCTGCCACAACACCGCCATCTGGACCATCCTCCTGCAGAAAAGGCACCTGGCGTCGCTAAGCAAGATTGTGAAGCATCGAGCAGGCGATGATGATCTGGCACACCTTCCTTGGTGAGTAGAATAGGGAACCACCTGTCATATGCAGGCACCTGAACCTGGCCTTCAGGAGGCTGAAGGTGCGTTCGATCACCCTCCTAGTCCGCCCATGGGCCTCATTGTAGCGTTCCTCTGCCCTGGTCCTGGGATTCCTCACTAGGGTCAATAGCCAGGACAGGTTGGGGTAACCAGAGTCCCCCAATAGCCACACACGGTGCCTCTGGAGTTGACCCATCATATAAGAGATGCTGCTATTGCACAGAATGTAGGTGTCATGCACTGATCCAGGGAACATAGCATTTACCTGGGAGATGTACTGGTCTGCCAAACATACCATCTGTACATTCATGGAATGATAACTCTTCCTGTTCCTGTACACCTGTTCACTCCTGTGGGGGGGACCAGAGCTATATGGGTGCCATCAATAGCACCTATGATGTTGGGGATATGTCCAAGGGCATAGAAGTCACCTTTGACTGTTGGCAAATCCTCCGTCAGAGGGAAAACGATGTAGCTCCTTACGTGTTTCATCAGGGCAGACAACACTCTGGACAACACGTTGGAAAACATAGGCTGGGACATCCCTGATGCCATGGCCACTGTTGTCTGAAACAATCCACTTGCAAGGAAATGGAGCACTGACAGCACCTAGGATTCCTGTGGGATGGTGGATTGGTGACATCAGGTCTGGCTCCAACTGGGTACATCGTTCCTGGATAGTGGCACAGTCAAATCTGTAGGTGATGATTAAATGTCGCTCCTCCATTGTTAACAGGTCCACCAGCGGTCGGTACACCGGAGGATTCCGCCATCTTCTCAAATGTCCAAGCTGACGGTGCCTAGGAAGGACAACAGCGACCACAGAGTCAACAAAATCCCAGGTATGTATCCACAGATACACAGAACACAACACCAAAGACAAAATTTCTTCCTGTATGTGTGTCGAGTGTAGGCCCAGGTATGTGTGACGCAGTTGCAAATTAAGCCATGTGGACCCCTTAAATGGCGGCTGCCTGACCTCTAAACTGGGACAGTGGGATGTGAGGTAACTGCGCTGGCGTTGTACACCGTCGCGGTCGTAGACCGCGGCGCAATGCTGCATTGGTTAACATTGGACCCTATGCGTCCCAGGAGCCAATGATGAAGTGCGCAGGCGGTGAGGATACGCACCGCCGCGGACGTGACTGCAGCGGACGTGACCGCCATTTTCTCTCTGTTCAATCACTTGATACCTGATCTTCGACAGGAGCGGACCTACACTGCAAATGCTGCTGTGACCTCGGTCTGGAAGAGACAATAGCTGTTGCGTCTGGCTTCACTGCTCAGGAGTTGGAGAAGCTCGTGGACGGGGTCCTCCCCCAGTACACGCTACTCTACGGTCCTCCAGACCAACAGGTAAGTACACAGGGAGCACGTTGTATGGGCTATGCCTGGGTGGAGAGGGCTGGTTGTAAGAGGGAAGGGGGCAGAGTGCAGTGAACATGAAGGACTGTGAATGCATGTGCCACATGGCAAGGGCAGGGATGGGGGCCACTCACTTCGACGGTGCTCTTGCTAATGACTTCTCTTCTTCCCCTGTGCATGTCATGTAGGTCAGCGCCCACCAGAAGAAGGACATTTGGTGTGCCATCGCCAAGGGCATCCGGACCCTGGGGGTCCACCAGAGACGGGGCACCCACTGCCGGAAAAGATGGGAGAACATTCACCGCTGGAGCAAGAAGACGGTGACGGCTCAGCTGGGGATGGCCTCCCAACGTGGGAGGGGTGCCCGTCGCCCCATGACCCCCCTGATGTTCCGTATCCTGGCGGTGACCTACCCTGAGTTGGATGGGCGCTTGAGGGCATCACAGCAGACACAAGGGGATGAGTACACAATCATTCTGGGGACTTTGCGCGCAGTTGAGGGGTCTGGGTGGGGGAGGAGGGCTGTGGGTTTCCCTAGGCCAGGGCGACTTCCATAGGCTAGGCCCCTCCGTAATGCAGGCCATGTGGCACTCCACCCCACCGCAGTAGAGTGCCAAGTACAGGTATACATGCCTCTGTGGCATTCATGTGTGCAGATGTCCACAATAGCCATGTAGGCCATATCCCAGGAATTGCATCTGTAGAGGCCACGAGCACGGCATAGTGCAGGGGGCTGCTGTGTCTGTATTGTCCGCCAACGGTAGCGATATGCCATGCACTCAACCTGTCTTTCTTCTGTCGTCGTCCCCCCTTGTTCTGCTCTCCCTGTTCTTTTGTGCATCAGCATCATCAGGCGGAGGTACAGTGGCACCGGAGCACGAGGGAGCTGCATCCCACATGGCCATGGAGGGCCACACCACGGACTCAGAATGCACCAGTGGGACGGAGGGCGAGGGGAGCTTCATGTCGGGCACCGGATCACCAACCAGCGACACGGACTCGTCCGCCGATGGGAGCTCCCTTGTGGTGGTGGCACCATCTGTGCCCCACACTTCTACAGGTACAGCCGCCACCTCCCCTACCAGCACCGCCCTCCCAGCAGCCCCTCAGCGTTCACCCCGTGCCCACTCACCCAGGAGGGTGGGCATCACCTTCGCCCCAGGCACCTCAGGCCCTGCCCCTGTTACCCCTGCTGCCCTCAGTGAAGAGGCCATTGACCTCCTCAGGTCACTCACTGTTGGGCAGTCTACCATTGTGAATGCCATCCAGGGTGTAGAAAGGGAGTTGCAACACGGTAATGCATTCCTGGAGGGCATTCATTCTGGTCAGGCTGCCCTTCAATCTTTGGCCTCAGCACTGATGGCAGCCATTGTCCCTTTGTCTAGCCTCCCCCCTCCAACTTCCTCCACTCAGACCCAGTCCCCTGTACCCCAGCCTACCCCAAGCACACCAATAGACAAGCATGCACACACCTCAACACACAAAAGTAGCTCAGGCAAACATAGGCACCACACATCCCACAGGCACTCACACAAGCATCAGACACATACAGACACAGCAACATCCACTGCCTCCACTGTGTCCCCCTCCTCATCGTCTCCCTCCTCCCTCCCAGTGTCGTCTAAACTCTCACCTGCATGCACTACATCTACAGGCACTAGGACTCGCACCAGAACACCCAGCACCACACCCCGCTCACCTGCACTCACCACCCCCACTCCCATTTACACGTCCCCTGTGTCCTCTCCCAGTGTGTCTGTGACACCCCCTCCCAAAGTACACAAATGCGGCCACCCACACCCAACATCCATCCACCTCACGACAGCCTCCAGTACCTGCACCCAAAACACCTTAAGTGACACCTCCTACAACCACCTCCTCTTCCTCCACTCCCAGACCCCCTCCAGCGACCCATCCCAGTGTTTGTCATAAACTCTCCCTCAGCAACGTTGACCTCTTTGCCCCCATCCCCACCCCTCCAATTCATAAGTCTCGTAGTAGCACCTCAGCCAAAAAGACTCCAGTACCAGTGGTGCGTGTTACAGGTGTGTGGAGTGCACCGGGCACCAGGGCAGGCAGTGTGACACGGAGCCAAAGCACTGCCAGTCCACCCCCTGTAAAGCATCTCAAGTTGGAAAGTGGCCGACGGGACAGGGTGAAGACTCCGGGCGTCAAAACTGCTCACAAGGGTCCCAGGGGGATTGCAGAGTCAGCTGTGACTCCTCCAAAGGTGGTGAAGGGCCAGAGGATGTCTGCACAGTCTGGTGAGAGCAGCACGGCGGAGAAGGGCGCCATCCTCCCCGGCGGCCGGGACGCCACCGCCAGCACCGTCGTCACTGGTCAGGAGACCACCGCCAGAGTCATTGCCCAGGAGGGCACGAGTATCGTCACTGGTCAGGAGACCACCGCCAGAGTCACTGCCCAGGAGGGCACGAGTATCGTCACTGGTCAGGAGACCAGTGCCAGAGTCACTGCCCAGGAGGGCACGAGTATCGTCACTGGTCAGGAGACCACCGCCAGAGTCACTGCCCAGGAGGGCACGAGTATCGTCACTGGTCAGGAGACCACCGCCAGAGTCACTGCCCAGGAGGGCACGAGTATCGTCACTGGTCAGGAGACCACCGCCAGAGTCATTGCCCAGGAGGGCACGAGTATCGTTACTGGTCAGGAGACCACTGCCGGAGTCAGTGCCCAGGAGGGCCCTGGCTGCCACAGCCCCGCTGGAAAATGAGGGACCGTCATGCCACACACCAATGCACAGGTCAGGGAATCACCGCCATGGTGAAGACCGCTGAACAGGGCACAGCACCGCTGAAGAGGGCAGAGAACCGCTGAACAGATCAGAGCCCGCCATGGCAAAGCCCCGCTGAACAAGGGAATCACCGCCATGGTGAAGACCGCTGAACAGGGCACAGCACCGCTGAACAGGGCAGAGAACCGCTGAACAGATCAGAGACCGCCATGGCAAAGCCCCGCTGAACAAGGGAATCATCGCCATGGTGAAGACTGCTGAACAGGGCACAGCACCGCTGAACAGGGCAGAGAACCGCTGAACAGATCAGAGACCACCATGGCAAAGCACCGCTGAATAAGGAAACACCGCCACATCAAGCATCGTTATACCATGTACAGCTGGGACTGTGACGGTACAGGAACCGTCACGGGGAGCTAAATGCAGTGTGGGCACCATTCCCCCTCCAGAACAAGTGGAGACTGTTATCCACTTGAGAGACCTTGGCTTTGCACTCCCCAGGATTGTTCAGTGGGCAAACCACCCACTGGAGAGACTTGAGAGACTATGGCTTTGCACTCCCCAGGATTGTTCAGTGGGCAAACCACCCACTGTAGAGACTTGAGAGACTGTGGCTTTGCACTCCCCAGGATGGTACAGTGGGCAAACCACCCACTGTAGAGACTTGAGAGACTGTGGCTTTGCACTCCCCAGGATGGTACAGTGGGCATACCACCCACTGTAGAGACTTGAGAGACTGTGACTTTGCACCAGCAGTGTTCTCTCCGTTTGTGGACAGGTATCTCTTGTGGGCCTCGCCCATGCATTTTTGGACCAGTGGTGCACGGACATTGATATGTGCATACCTGTACTGCTTCTCGTAATGTATATACTTTTGAATGTGTATATATATATATATATCTGTATATATTTGGTAACTGTATTTTGATACATTACAATTTATCGACTGATTTCCTTGGGTCTTTGCATTCTTCCGGGGGGATTGTGGGTTGTTACTGTGATGTTTTGACATGCATAGCTGAGTGTGTTATAATGTGCGAGGCTGGGGGTGTTTCGTGTGTGTCCCCCTGACTTTTGCCTCCCCCCCTATGTCGTAGGTGCAGTACTCACCGTTGTCTTCGCCGCCGCTGTTGCTGGTGTTCATAAATGAGCAGGAAGACAAGGGCAGGTAGGATTTGTAATTCCATGGTGTCCTCCTTCCTCATGGAGTGTGTAGAAGGTGAGCATTTTCCCTTTGCAAAAGCTGTTTCTGCCATGTTTTTATCCACTGTGAATCCACCCCGGAAAAGGTGGCGGATTGGCGGGTTGTGATACTGTGGGCAGTACATTGTCTTCCGCCTGTCTGTTGGCGGTGACCGCCGCGCTGCTTGTCTGTACCGCCGTGGCGGTCAGAGTGTTAAAGTGGCTGTCTATGTTGGCGGTTTCCGCCACGGTCATGATTCCCTTTTTTTGTCCACCGGCCTGTTTGCGGTATTACCGCAGCTTTAACACCGTCCGCCAGGGTTGTAATGACCCCCAAAATTCCTACCTACAATCGCAGGATTTGTGAGTTATCTTGTCCCGGCAAAAAGGAGGGCTAGTTTTGGATGCTTGAGTGGCGGGCTCATCACATATCAGTTCAGCAATGAAGGGGCACCACCACATGCCCCCAGTTACGTGCAGAAATCTGTTGACAGTTTTTCTCTCTGCGACACAAGGCTCCTCCACCCTCCATCTAGCCCTAATGAACATCTATATCCCACCGGGGAAAACCTGCAAACTAGAAGCTGCACGTCTACTGAAAGAGAATATTGAAGATCTAGTCAATAACGTTCCATGTCCCCAATTGATTCTAAACAGTGAATTCAACATGAAACTACTAGGATCTGAGCTTTCTAACGAAGCCACCATGGTGCAGAACATCTTCTGGCAGATACCAACCCAAATTCTACCTGGAATTTGCAAAGGGCACAGACTAGTGAAACAACTCATAAAAGATCATGAAGCAATGGGCCTTCAATCTGTCAATGGCCGCTACTGTGCGAATCAACCCCTTTCATTTACATTTTTAATCAAAAGGCACGATCAATAATAGACTATATGATCTTATCCCTATCCCTATTCAGCTGAATTTTGAAATTTCAGGTAAGAGGTAGTGGGGAGAGTGACCACTTACCGCAAGAGCTGCATTTTATTCACCTAATTGAACATCATGAACCTACGGATGCGTTGCAGCGAGCCACATATATAACTAACAGGAGGCAAATTAAGTGGTCCTTCAAGACCACTCCTGCACTGGCAGAGACAGCCAAGTGAATATGGTCCTTTAAATTGAACCTCGCAGGCCCTGAGAAAACATCACAAGCAGCCTGGGATGGGTTTGTAGCAGAGCTTCTGGCATCCTACCAGCAACAGTTTCAAGGAACAAGACCCCACAACTTACAAAGCCCTTCATCCAGAAGGTACACAAAGACACTTAAACGGAACTTCAACTCCCCCCTTTGCTGTCGTCAGAAAGAACCTAGAAACAAGGCCCTGAGAGCGCTGGTCTTCACCTTCAGACTGGCCTACAGAGGCCACCTATGGGCACATCAAAGAGACAAGGCAGCCAGGCTAGCAGGAAAACTCCTGCAAGCATCAAAGACAAATCGGCATGCACAGTTTTGGAGGCTTATAAACAGCCTAAGCTCTGCAACACCCACCCACCCCACGATTAACATCTCTGAGCCCATCTGGCATCAGTACCTCTCCTGCCATTTTGGCTTTTCAACTAAGAGCCCCGTAGGTGAGGGTGCCCACCCTCAGGCAAAAGCATCAGCCTGTACCTCCACCGGCTCTCCAAAACAACAATGCATCCGCTTTTTGAAGCCTCAGAAACAGCGAGGAAGAGAATTATTAAGTGCCGGAATGAGGGAGCACCAGGACCTAATGGTATCCCTGCCGCCCTGTACAAAGAGGACCCAGATTTTTGGCCAAAACATCTCTCAACACTCTACAATTGCATTCTTGCCACCAACATCATTACGTAAGCATGGAGAGGTTCAACCATCACCCCTATCTTCAAAGGGGGCGCAACCAATGACCCAGCAAATTACTGACTAATTGCACTTCTAGATGTCAAATCAAAAATCTTTGCAGGGATTCTTTTGGAGGAGCTTGAAACCTGGGCTACTGTTAATAACCTGATTCCGTTTAACCTAACAGGATTCTCAAAAGGGGTGGGTACGACTGCCAATCTTATGGCCGTCGCACTACTATTTGATCAATGTCAACTTGCCAAGAAGTCCCTCTTTCTTATATTTATAGACTACATAGCTGCATTTGATCAAGTAGAAAAAGGAAAACTCTGGTTTAAACTTGCAAGCTGGGGCATTACCCCCAAGTTGTTGAAAGCAATAGCCCTTCTCCACACAAATACCAGGTTGAGGGTCAAATTGGGTAGCGGGATGCACATCTCTAGGAAAATTCCCACTCTTCAGGGTTTGCGTCAGGGATGTGTACTTGCACCGCTTCTTTTCAATCTGTTTTTGGCTGATTTAATGGCGGAACTGGACAAGGTTGGGGCAAACTGCTATGATAAGCTTTATGTACACCAATGATCTCATTTTCAGTCACACTAGAATAGGCCTGCAGAAGCTACTTAGCGCAACAGCTGAATTCTCTGAAAAAAATGCTCTCCTTGTCAACCTGAATAAATACAAAATCATGCCCTTTAAGACAACTGCGCGGCTGCGATATCAGTGGTACTTGGGTAACAACAAGGTTGAAACAGTGCGCAAATATAAATACATAGGGTTCTTATTGACAGCAATGGCTCCTTCAAGCCCCATCTGGAGTCCCTTAGTCAGAAATTCATCTTGCTCGCATTAACGTTCAACAGTATCAAAAAAGCAACTGATTCTTCAACCTATCTGCCGCTTTTAAAGGTCATCCAAGTCAAACTAATTACAACAATCACATATAGCAGTGAAGTTCTAAGAGGCCGTGGTGACGAGCACTTGGACAAAATGATCGGCAATCTCTTCAATAGGTTGTTCAGTTTACTGAATCATGTTTCACCGGCCCAAGTCTACCTAGAGTTTGGCATCGTTAGGCAGTCTCTAGTAAGGAAAGGGGCATTTATCAATCTAAGCCATAAACTTAAGGTAGCAAAGGAAGGCTCCTTAAGCTCTCTTATCTGGGTGGAAATGACTTTGGACCCCAATTCCCCCTTTTATCTCTACTTTGAGTCCACCCTGACAATATTGGGCCTGCTAGATCAAATACCTCAACTCAGCGCACACCAGCTTGTCAAATGTGCAATAAAGGTAAGTGTCAACCCCACACCTCTATCTGGGAGCAGCAGTTAACCCATGGATTAAAGCAAGAAAATACCAAATGGGCTATCTTCCAACATATGCCCTCCTCCATAGGTAGATACAAGTCAATATGACGGACACCTGTCAACTATGTGGGCTGGTTCCGGAATCGCTGATCCATCATATATGCCTGTGCAAAAGCACCACAACGGATTGTGATAGACTCCTACGACCAGTCTGGCTTCAAAGGGGGTTGTGTACATGCAGACCGGTGATACTGGCAGGCTTTAAAGGAGACGACATGCAGTTCAGCTGCAGACTGGCTAAATTCTTGGACAAATTAGGGCGCCTTCTTAAAGAGACTGAACAAGCAAGACAAGCGCGCACAACCAGCCAGCAAGCATCTTTGTAGTGCTCCATAATTCAACTGAATATTTTTTATCTTAAACCGATTTTATTATTGTATTTTATATTTTTTTGTTTTCCTTTTGTTTTCTTTCTTTTTTTCTTATTTTTTTCTTTTCTCTTTTTGTAATGGTTTTAATTGTCCAAATAAACTGATAAATAAATAACAAAATAACAAATAACAAAAAGTGCCCATCATCTGTGTGATGGCATCCAATGGGAGTGGTTCACAATTAGCGTCCTAACTCACATTTGTCAGATGGAACATCAGTGTCAAGCAATGTGTTAGAAATGGGGTCTCTAGTTGATAGTGGTTTGCACCCTGTTCAAATAAGGACCCTCACTCTAGCCAGGTTGAGGGACCCACACAGCAAAGATAACCCCTGCTCACCATCCTGGTAGTTTGGCACGAGTAGTCAAGCTTATCTCAGAGTAAATGTGTAAATTATTTGTACACGCACACACACACACACACACACAGTAACACAGTGAAAACATTACAAAAGGAATCCACACCAGTTTAGAAAATAAGCTAACATTTATCAGAATGAAATTAAATCAAAATGACAATAATCCAACATACACAGCGGGGTCCGTGCATGTGTATGAATGTGTGTGTGTGTAAATGAGACTGTAAGTGTTGTGTGTTCATGGTCATATGCATGTGAGTGAATGCATGTATGAATGTTGAAATGAGTGCATGTCTTCATGTCAGTGTGTATGCGTGTGAGTATGCATGTTTGGATGTTTGGTGTATGCGTGCCTGAATGAGCGTGGGTATGTGTGATTGAATGCGTGTATGGATGAGTGTGAATGGATGCGTGTATGGACCTGTAAGTGAATGGGTGTATGCGTGTTGCATGTGGGTGTATGTGTGCATGTATGCAGGAAGGGGGTGAGGGCCAGGGCATCATGTAAGTAGGGGGGTGGGGGTGCTGTGACTGTAAGGGGGTGGGGGGTACTATGTGTGCCAGGACAGAAGCAGCAAGCAGCAGACCAGCAAAGCAAAGAAGCAGGCAGAGTGGAAGTCCCTCCCACAGCATCCAGTTCTTCTTCCAGCAGAATGTCTTAAGTCCAGAAGAATTCTAAATTTGTGGGGTCAGAGGTCCAGTGCTTATACTCATTTCTGTCTTTGGACTAGGCAAACCTCAAAGAGAAGTCTCTGTAGTGCACAATACCCTGCTTCTCCTGCCCTGGCCACAGACACACTCCAGGGGGTTGAAGACTGCTTGTGTCAGGGCAGGCACAGCCCTTTTCAGGAGCAAGTGTTAGCTCCTCCCACCACTTAAGCCCAGGAAGACCCATCAGGATATCCAGGGCACACCTCAGCTTCCTTTGTGTAACTGTCTAGAGTGAATTCACAAACAGCCCAACTGTCATCTTGACCTAGACATGTATTCCACAGACAGGCAGAGGCACAGAATGGTTAAGCAGGAAAATACTCACTTTCTATAACTGGCATTTTCAAACTTACAATTTAAAAACCAACATCACCAAAATATGTATTTGTAAACTGTGAGTTCAGAGACCCCAAACTCCAAATCTCAATGTGCTCCCAATGGGACATTACACTTGAAAGATAGTTCAAGGCAATCCCCATGCTAAGTTATGGGAGAGATGGCCTAGCAATAGTGAAAAACAAATTTAGCCTTATTTCGCTATCAGGATATGTAAAATACATTAGTACTTGTTGTATCTTTAAAATACACTGCACTCTGCCATGGGCTGCCCTGAAGCTACCTAGGGGTGACTTACATGTAGAAAAAGGGAAGGTTTTGGCTTTGCACGTGGGTGCACTTGCCAGGTAGAAATGACAGTCTAAAACTGTACACACAGGCACTACAATGGCAGTCCTCAGACATGTTTACAGGAGCGACACATGTTGGTAGCACAATCAGCACTGCAGGCCCACTAGCAGCATTTGAATTACAGGCCCTGGGTACACCTGATACACTATACTAGGGACTGGTAAGTTAAAAATATCAATCATAGATAAACCAATCACCAATACCATTTTGACACAGAACATTTGCACTTTACCACTAGTCAGCAGTGGTAAAGTGCCCAGAGTCCTAAATTCAGCAAAATAAAATTCAGTAAAGGATCAAAACAGGAGGTTAGGATCAAATTGCTTGGGGCTAGCCCTGCAAAAGGGCCATTTCCAACACAATGTAATAAATAAACCAAAAATCAATACAAAATAGACTAAAGTGAGTTAAACACTCTTCCATCATAAAATGAATACAAAACAGCAAGAACGCCAATTAGAACCATTAGGCTACAGTTCACACTTATCAAAGTACAATTAGAACAAACTATTTCATTTCACTAAAACATATGCACATAAATGTGCTTACATAGAAATGGTTGCTGTTAATCAACTGGCTAGTTTAAGTCTAATAGACCATGTAGAAAAAGGGAATATAGTTACTGCAATCACTATTACACTGGTAGAATCACTTTTGCAAATTCTAAAAGTATTAGAATCATGTCCCCAATAGATGACACAGAGGGACAATCCTCCTGGCCCTTGGTCTAGAATAGTTTGGGCCAAAAGAAAACAGATGTTTCTCAGTCTCACCAGATAACATGCATGACTGGCACAAAGTGGACCCTGCCTGTAGAGAGACACGTTTTGCTAAAAAAACAGCAGTCGACAAAGTACTGTACCTAAACTGTAAGTAAAGCAAGCACTCACAGGCTGGATAATACCAACCTGTCGAACAAGACAATTCATTCAGGGCAATGACTCTCTCCCAGTATCTAGATTTAACAATGATAGCTAAAGTGAGCATTATTGAAAAGGGCTCTTCCCAAAAATTGCCTAGATTCAGGTCATAGAGTGATTTTTAACATAGGCTAGTCAGTTTATCTTATCAGAGGTACATAAGTTAAGGATGTCATCAAGGTCCTTTCTATAAGACTGTAGTTCCTCAGCAGCCCATACACTGACCCATTAAAGTAACAGCTTTAGTGAAGCCGGCACAGTTTTAAGGTGAAGGTCCAATCTAAGTAGAAGTAGAGGGGTACCTCTTCCATACCTGTAAGAGCTCTTATTAAATTATTCTCACGGACCCCAAGGAGTCCGTGAAACAATGGCCCCATAACACTTCAACATACAATGCTGCACCCCTTGGTTGGGCTTTATAAATTATCCATGTCTGGAAGAACTGGATAATGATGTCTTTTTAGCAAAACTAATATCGGTTGCAGCTCTATGGGAAAGCAAGAGTGAGCTTTTAGAGAGCTGTGGGGCCCATGATCCTGAGTCAGTTAGACTCTTTCCAGCAATTTCTGTTCCTAGCTAATGGCTCCCATCTTCCTCTTCCACTTGCCATAAGTCATTTGCTTGGTTTTTAGTGAATTAATTTCAAGGGCGTGTGACATGCAAAACACATTAATTCAGTCAATAAGGGTCTGCATACCAGCACCAGGTCAAGCAAGCAGAAGTCTGTCCTCTGTAAGGAAGAGGGCAAGGATTTTCTGACCTTCCAGCATAGGAGATTCATTAGCAGTGCTGATCAGGATGTTAGCACAGTTACTGATGTGCAAAAGGAAAATAGTGAGAGCCAGAACACAACCTTGGCAGACACCCTTTTAATGGTAATTTCCTGGGTTAAAGGAGCACAGTAATATCTAACAAATTACAAGAGATTCCCAGCCTATGAAGACCCTCCCAGAGTTTGTCCTGGAGACCAAACCAAAAGCATCTCGGGGATTAATAAACGCAACAAAAAGGGCTCCCCCACAACATCCACAGTCTTCCACTTGGTCATCAAAAAGAGAAAGACCTAGACAATGGAGCTGGTTGTAGACCGAAATCCTGCCTGGAGGTGGGCAAGGATATGTTTTTTTATCAATCCAGGCTAATAGTCTCTCCAGCACTTCTTTGCCAAAAATATTTTGTAATTTATCAAGGAGAATAAATGTGTCATAGTTAGACAAAATGTCTGGATTCATTTTTTGAAAGTAGGAACAATCTCTTCCCCTTTCCACAAGACAAGAATCACTGTAGCAGCCAGAATGGAGTAAAACATAGGCCCTCATTACAACCCTGGTGGTCTGAGATGAAGCGGCGGTAATACCGCCAACAGGCCGGAGGTGACAAAAATGGAATTATGACCACGGCGGAAATCGCCAACACACACAGCCACTTTAACACTCCACAGTCTGGTGAGAGCAGCACGGCGGAGAAGGGCGCCATCCTCCCCGGCGGCCGGGACGCCACCGCCAGCACCGTCGTCACTGGTCAGGAGACCACCGCCAGAGTCATTGCCCAGGAGGGCACGAGTATCGTCACTGGTCAGGAGACCACCGCCAGAGTCACTGCCCAGGAGGGCACGAGTATCGTCACTGGTCAGGAGACCAGTGCCAGAGTCACTGCCCAGGAGGGCACGAGTATCGTCACTGGTCAGGAGACCACCGCCAGAGTCACTGCCCAGGAGGGCACAAGTATCGTCACTGGTCAGGAGACCACCGCCAGAGTCATTGCCCAGGAGGGCACGAGTATCGTTACTGGTCAGGAGACCACTGCCGGAGTCAGTGCCCAGGAGGGCCCTGGCTGCCACAGCCCCGCTGGAAAATGAGGGACCGTCATGCCACACACCAATGCACAGGTCAGGGAATCACCGCCATGGTGAAGACCGCTGAACAGGGCACAGCACCGCTGAAGAGGGCAGAGAACCGCTGAACAGATCAGAGCCCGCCATGGCAAAGCCCCGCTGAACAAGGGAATCACCGCCATGGTGAAGACCGCTGAACAGGGCACAGCACCGCTGAACAGGGCAGAGAACCGCTGAACAGATCAGAGACCGCCATGGCAAAGCCCCGCTGAACAAGGGAATCATCGCCATGGTGAAGACTGCTGAACAGGGCACAGCACCGCTGAACAGGGCAGAGAACCGCTGAACAGATCAGAGACCACCATGGCAAAGCACCGCTGAATAAGGAAACACCGCCACATCAAGCATCGTTATACCATGTACAGCTGGGACTGTGACGGTACAGGAACCGTCACGGGGAGCTAAATGCAGTGTGGGCACCATTCCCCCTCCAGAACAAGTGGAGACTGTTATCCACTTGAGAGACCTTGGCTTTGCACTCCCCAGGATTGTTCAGTGGGCAAACCACCCACTGGAGAGACTTGAGAGACTATGGCTTTGCACTCCCTAGGATTGTTCAGTGGGCAAACCACCCACTGTAGAGACTTGAGAGACTGTGGCTTTGCACTCCCCAGGATGGTACAGTGGGCAAACCACCCACTGTAGAGACTTGAGAGACTGTGGCTTTGCACTCCCCAGGATGGTACAGTGGGCAAACCACCCACTGTAGAGACTTGAGAGACTGTGACTTTGCACCAGCAGTGTTCTCTCCGTTTGTGGACAGGTATCTCTTGTGGGCCTCGCCCATGCATTTTTGGACCAGTGGAGCACGGACATTGATATGTGCATACCTGCACTGCTTCTCGTAATGTATATACTTTTGAATGTGTATATATATATATATCTGTATATATTTGGTAACTGTATTTTGATACATTACAATTTATCGACTGATTTCCTTGGGTCTTTGCATTCTTCCGGGGGGATTGTGGGTTGTTACTGTGATGTTTTGACATGCATAGCTGAGTGTGTTATAATGTGCGAGGGTGGGGGTGTTTCGTGTGTGTCCCCCTGACTTTTGCCTCCCCCCCTATGTCGTAGGTGCAGTACTCACCGTTGTCTTCGCCGCCGCCGTTGCTGGTGTTCATAAATGAGCAGGAAGACAAGGGCAGGTAGGATTTGTAATTCCATGGTGTCCTCCTTCCTCATGGAGTGTGTAGAAGGTGAGCATTTTCCCATTGCAAAAGCTGTTTCTGCCATGTTTTTATCCACTGTGAATCCACCCCGGAAAAGGTGGCGGATTGGCGGGTTGTGATACTGTGGGCGGTACATTGTCTTCCGCCTGTCTGTTGGCGGTGACCGCCGCGCTGCTTGTCTGTACCGCCGTTGCGGTCAGAGTGTTAAAGTGGCTGTCTATGTTGGCGGTTTCCGCCACGGTCATGATTCCCTTTTTTTGTCCACCGGCCTGTTTGCGGTATTACTGCAGCTTTAACACCGTCCGCCAGGGTTGTAATGACCCCCAAAATTCCTACCTACAATCGCAGGATTTGTGAGTTATCTTGTCCCGGCAAAAAGGAGGGCTAGTTTTGGATGCTTGAGTGGCGGGCTCATCACATATCAGTTCAGCAATGAAGGGGCACCACCACATGCCCCCAGTTACGTGCAGAAATCTGTTGACAGTTTTTCTCTCTGCGACACAAGGCTCCTCCACCCTCCATCTAGCCCTAATGAACATCTATATCCCACCGGGGAAAACCTGCAAACTAGAAGCTGCACGTCTACTGAAAGAGAATATTGAAGATCTAGTCAATAACGTTCCATGTCCCCAATTGATTCTAAACAGTGAATTCAACATGAAACTACTAGGATCTGAGCTTTCTAACGAAGCCACCATGGTGCAGAACATCTTCTGGCAGATACCAACCCAAATTCTACATGGAATTTGCAAAGGGCACAGACTAGTGAAACAACTCATAAAAGATCATGAAGCAATGGGCCTTCAATCTGTCAATGGCCGCTACTGTGCGAATCAACCCCTTTCATTTACATTTTTAATCAAAAGGCACGATCAATAATAGACTATATGATCTTATCCCTATCCCTATTCAGCTGAATTTTGAAATTTCAGGTAAGAAGTAGTGGGGAGAGTGACCACTTACCGCAAGAGCTGCATTTTATTCACCTAATTGAACATCATGAACCTACGGATGCGTTGCAGCGAGCCACATATATAACTAACAGGAGGCAAATGAAGTGGTCCTTCAAGACCACTCCTGCACTGGCAGAGACAGCCAAGTGAATATGGTCCTTTAAATTGAACCTCGCAGGCCCTGAGAAAACATCACAAGCAGCCTGGGATGGGTTTGTAGCAGAGCTTCTGGCATCCTACCAGCAACAGTTTCAAGGAACAAGACCCCACAGCTTACAAAGCCCTTCATCCAGAAGGTACACAAAGACACTTAAACGGAACTTCAACTCCCCCCTTTGCTGTCGTCAGAAAGAACCTAGAAACAAGGCCCTGAGAGCGCTGGTCTTCACCTTCAGACTGGCCTACAGAGGCCACCTATGGGCACATCAAAGAGACAAGGCAGCCAGGCTAGCAGGAAAACTCCTGCAAGCATCAAAGACAAATCGGCATGCACAGTTTTGGAGGCTTATAAACAGCCTAAGCTCTGCAACACCCACCCACCCCACGATTAACATCTCTGAGCCCATCTGGCATCAGTACCTCTCCTGCCATTTTGGCTTTTCAACTAAGAGCCCCGTAGGTGAGGGTGCCCACCCTCAGGCAAAAGCATCAGCCTGTACCTCCACCGGCTCTCCAAAACAACAATGCATCCGCTTTTTGAAGCCTCAGAAACAGCGAGGAAGAGAATTATTAAGTGCCGGAATGAGGGAGCACCAGGACCTAATGGTATCCCTGCCGCCCTGTACAAAGAGGACCCAGATTTTTGGCCAAAACATCTCTCAACACTCTACAATTGCATTCTTGCCACCAACATCATTACGTAAGCATGGAGAGGTTCAACCATCACCCCTATCTTCAAAGGGGGCGCAACCAATGACCCAGCAAATTACTGACTAATTGCACTTCTAGATGTCAAATCAAAAATCTTTGCAGGGATTCTTTTGGAGGAGCTTGAAACCTGGGCTACTGTTAATAACCTGATTCCGTTTAACCTAACAGGATTCTCAAAAGGGGTGGGTACGACTGCCAATCTTATGGCCGTCGCACTACTATTTGATCAATGTCAACTTGCCAAGATGTCCCTCTTTCTTATATTTATAGACTACATAGCTGCATTTGATCAAGTAGAAAAAGGAAAACTCTGGTTTAAACTTGCAAGCTGGGGCATTACCCCCAAGTTGTTGAAAGCAATAGCCCTTCTCCACACAAATACCAGGTTGAGGGTCAAATTGGGTAGCGGGATGCACATCTCTAGGAAAATTCCCACTCTTCAGGGTTTGCGTCAGGGATGTGTACTTGCACCGCTTCTTTTCAATCTGTTTTTGGCTGATTTAATGGCGGAACTGGACAAGGTTGGGGCAAACTGCTATGATAAGCTTTATGTACACCAATGATCTCATTTTCAGTCACACTAGAATAGGCCTGCAGAAGCTACTTAGCGCAACAGCTGAATTCTCTGAAAAAAATGCTCTCCTTGTCAACCTGAATAAATACAAAATCATGCCCTTTAAGACAACTGCGCGGCTGCGATATCAGTGGTACTTGGGTAACAACAAGGTTGAAACAGTGCGCAAATATAAATACATAGGGTTCTTATTGATAGCAATGGCTCCTTCAAGCCCCATCTGGAGTCCCTTAGTCAGAAATTAATCTTGCTCGCATTAACGTTCAACAGTGTCAAAAAAGCAACTGATTCTTCAACCTATCTGCCGCTTTTAAAGGTCATCCAAGTCAAACTAATTACAACAATCACATATAGCAGTGAAGTTCTAAGAGGCCGTGGTGACGAGCACTTGGACAAAATGATCGGCAATCTCTTCAATAGGTTGTTCAGTTTACTGAATCATGTTTCACCGGCCCAAGTCTACCTAGAGTTTGGCATCGTTAGGCAGTCTCTAGTAAGGAAAGGGGCATTTATCAATCTAAGCCATAAACTTAAGGTAGCAAAGGAAGGCTCCTTAAGCTCTCTTATCTGGGTGGAAATGACTTTGGACCCCAATTCCCCCTTTTATCTCTACTTTGAGTCCACCCTGACAATATTGGGCCTGCTAGATCAAATACCTCAACTCAGCTCACACCAGCTTGTCAAATGTGCAATAAAGGTAAGTGTCAACCCCACACCTCTATCTGGGAGCAGCAGTTAACCCATGGATTAAAGCAAGAAAATACCAAATGGGCTATCTTCCAACATATGCCCTCCTCCATAGGTAGATACAAGTCAATATGACGGACACCTGTCAACTATGTGGGCTGGTTCCGGAATCGCTGATCCATCATATATGCCTGTGCAAAAGCACCACAACGGATTGTGATAGACTCCTACGACCAGTCTGGCTTCAAAGGGGGTTGTGTACATGCAGACCGGTGATACTGGCAGGCTTTAAAGGAGACGACATGCAGTTCAGCTGCAGACTGGCTAAATTCTTGGACAAATTAGGGCGCCTTCTTAAAGAGACTGAACAAGCAAGACAAGCGCGCACAACCAGCCAGCAAGCATCTTTGTAGTGCTCCATAATTCAACTGAATATTTTTTATCTTAAACCGATTTTATTATTGTATTTTATATTTTTTTGTTTTCCTTTTGTTTTCTTTCTTTTTTTCTTATTTTTTTCTTTTCTCTTTTTGTAATGGTTTTAATTGTCCAAATACACTGATAAATAAATAACAAAATAACAAATAACAAAAAGTGCCCATCATCTGTGTGATGGCATCCAATGGGAGTGGTTCACAATTAGCGTCCTAACTCACATTTGTCAGATGGAACATCAGTGTCAAGCAATGTGTTAGAAATGGGGTCTCTAGTTGATAGTGGTTTGCACCCTGTTCAAATAAGGACCCTCACTCTAGCCAGGTTGAGGGACCCACACAGCAAAGATAACCCCTGCTCACCATCCTGGTAGTTTGGCACGAGTAGTCAAGCTTATCTCAGAGTAAATGTGTAAATTATTTGTACACACACACACACACACACACAGTAACACAGTGAAAACATTACAAAAGGAATCCACACCAGTTTAGAAAATAAGCTAACATTTATCAGAATGAAATTAAATCAAAATGACAATAATCCAACATACACAGCGGGGTCCGTGCATGTGTATGAATGTGTGTGTGTGTAAATGAGACTGTAAGTGTTGTGTATTCATGGTCATATGCATGTGAGTGAATGCATGTATGAATGTTGAAATGAGTGCGTGTCTTCATGTCAGTGTGTATGCGTGTGAGTATGCATGTTTGGATGTTTGGTGTATGCGTGCCTGAATGAGCGTGGGTATGTGTGATTGAATGCGTGTATGGATGAGTGTGAATGGATGCGTGTATGGACCTGTAAGTGAATGGGTGTATGCGTGTTGCATGTGGGTGTATGTGTGCATGTATGCAGGAAGGGGGTGAGGGCCAGGGCATCATGTAAGTAGGGGGGTGGGGGTGCTGTGACTGTAAGGGGGTGGGGGGTACTATGTGTGCCAGGACAGAAGCAGCAAGCAGCAGACCAGCAAAGCAAAGAAGCAGGCAGAGTGGAAGTCCCTCCCACAGCATCCAGTACTTCTTCCAGCAGAATGTCTTAAGTCCAGAGGAATTCTAAATTTGTGGGGTCAGAGGTCCAGTGCTTATACTCATTTCTGTCTTTGGACTAGGCAAACCTCAAAGAGAAGTCTCGGTAGTGCACAATACCCTGCTTCTCCTGCCCTGGCCACAGACACACTCCAGGGGGTTGAAGACTGCTTGTGTCAGGGCAGGCACAGCCCTTTTCAGGTGCAAGTGTTAGCTCCTCCCACCACTTAAGCCCAGGAAGACCCATCAGGATATCCAGGGCACACCTCAGCTTCCTTTGTGTAACTGTCTAGAGTGAATTCACAAACAGCCCAACTGTCATCTTGACCTAGACATGTATTCCACAGACAGGCAGAGGCACAGAATGGTTAAGCAGGAAAATACTCACTTTCTATAACTGGCATTTTCAAACTTACAATTTAAAAACCAACATCACCAAAATATGTATTTGTAAATTGTGAGTTCAGAGACCCCAAACTCCAAATCTCAATGTGCTCCCAATGGGACATTACACTTGAAAGATAGTTCAAGGCAATCCCCATGCTAAGTTATGGGAGAGATGGCCTAGCAATAGTGAAAAACAAATTTAGCCTTATTTCGCTATCAGGATATGTAAAATACATTAGTACTTGTTGTATCTTTAAAATACACTGCACTCTGCCATGGGCTGCCCTGAAGCTACCTAGGGGTGACTTACATGTAGAAAAAGGGAAGGTTTTGGCTTTGCACGTGGGTGCACTTGCCAGGTAGAAATGACAGTCTAAAACTGTACACACAGGCACTACAATGGCAGTCCTCAGACATGTTTACAGGGGCGACACATGTTGGTAGCACAATCAGCACTGCAGGCCCACTAGCAGCATTTGAATTACAGGCCCTGGGTACACCTGATACACTATACTAGGGACTGGTAAGTTAAAAATATCAATCATAGATAAACCAATCACCAATACCATTTTGACACAGAACATTTGCACTTTTCCACTAGTCAGCAGTGGTAAAGTGCCCAGAGTCCTAAATTCAGCAAAATAAAATTCAGTAAAGGATCAAAACAGGAGGTTAGGATCAAATTGCTTGGGGCTAGCCCTGCAAAAGGGCCATTTCCAACACAATGTAATAAATAAACCAAAAATCAATACAAAATAGACTAAAGTGAGTTAAACACTCTTCCATCATAAAATGAATACAAAACAGCAAGAACGCCAATTAGAACCATTAGGCTACCATGACACAGTTCACACTTATCAAAGTACAATTAGAACAAACTATTTCATTTCACTAAAACATATGCACATAAATGTGCTTACATAGAAATGGTTGCTGTTAATCAACTGGCTAGTTTAAGTCTAATAGACCATGTAGAAAAAGGGAATATAGTTACTGCAATCACTATTACACTGGTAGAATCACTTTTGCAAATTCTAAAAGTATTAGAATCATGTCCCCAATAGATGACACAGAGGGACAATCCTCCTGGCCCTTGGTCTAGAATAGTTTGGGCCAAAAGAAAACAGATGTTTCTCAGTCTCACCAGATAACATGCATGACTGGCACAAAGTGGACCCTGCCTGTAGAGAGACACGTTTTGCTAAAAAAACAGCAGTCGACAAAGTACTGTACCTAAACTGTAAGTAAAGCAAGCACTCACAGGCTGGATAATACCAACCTGTCGAACAAGACAATTCATTCAGGGCAATGACTCTCTCCCAGTATCTAGATTTAACAATGATAGCTAAAGTGAGCATTATTGAAAAGGGCTCTTCCCAAAAATTGCCTAGATGCAGGTCATAGAGTGATTTTTAACATAGGCTAGTCAGTTTATCTTATCAGAGGTACATAAGTTAAGGATGTCATCAAGGTCCTTTCTATAAGACTGTAGTTCCTCAGCAGCCCATACACTGACCCATTAAAGTAACAGCTTTAGTGAAGCCGGCACAGTTTTAAGGTGAAGGTCCAATCTAAGTAGAAGTAGAGGGGTACCTCTTCCATACCTGTAAGAGCTCTTATTAAATTATTCTCACGGACCCCTAGGAGTCCGTGAAACAATGGCCCCATAACACTTCAACATACAATGCTGCACCCCTTGGTTGGGCTTTATAAATTATCCATGTCTGGAAGAACTGGATAATGATGTCTTTTTAGCAAATCTAATATCGGTTGCAGCTCTATGGGAAAGCAAGAGTGAGCTTTTAGAGAGCTGTGGGGCCCATGATCCTGAGTCAGTTAGACTCTTTCCAGCAATTTCTGTTCCTAGCTAATGGCTCCCATCTTCCTCTTCCACTTGCCATAAGTCATTTGCTTGGTTTTTAGTGAATTAATTTCAAGGGCGTGTGACATGCAAAACACATTAATTCAGTCAATAAGGGTCTGCATACCAGCACCAGGTCAAGCAAGCAGAAGTCTGTCCTCTGTAAGGAAGAGGGCAAGGATTTTCTGACCTTCCAGCATAGGAGATTCATTAGCAGTGCTGATCAGGATGTTAGCACAGTTACTGATGTGCAAAAGGAAAATAGTGAGAGCCAGAACACAACCTTGGCAGACACCCTTTTAATGGTAATTTCCTGGGTTAAAGGAGCACAGTAATATCTAACAAATTACAAGAGATTCCCAGCCTATGAAGACCCTCCCAGAGTTTGTCCTGGAGACCAAACCAAAAGCATCTCGGGGATTAATAAACGCAACAAAAAGGGCTCCCCCACAACATCCACAGTCTTCCACTTGGTCATCAAAAAGAGAAAGACCTAGACAATGGAGCTGGTTGTAGACCGAAATCCTGCCTGGAGGTGGGCAAGGATATGTTTTTTTATCAATCCAGGCTAATAGTCTCTCCAGCACTTCTTTGCCAAAAATATTTTGTAATTTATCAAGGAGAATAAATGTGTCATAGTTAGACAAAATGTCTGGATTCATTTTTTGAAAGTAGGAACAATCTCTTCCCCTTTCCACAAGACAAGAATCACTGTAGCAGCCAGAATGGAGTAAAACATAGGCCCTCATTACAACCCTGGTGGTCTGAGATGAAGCGGCGGTAATACCGCCAAAGGCCGGAGGTGACAAAAATGGAATTATGACCACGGCGGAAATCGCCAACACACACAGCCACTTTAACACTCCGACCGCCAAGGCAGTAGCAACAAACACCGTGGCGGTAACCGCCAACAGCCAGACGGAAGACAATGTTCCGGCCATGGCATTACAACAGGCCTATCTGCCAGCTTTTCCAGGTCGGTACCAACATCATCAAAAAGCACTACGGAAACAGTACTCTGAAAGGAAACAACTCACCTCTCGACACTCAAGGAAGAACCACAACGCCATAAACAACGAGCTGCATATTTTTCCAATGCTGGTGTACCTCCTCATACACCAGGAACACGAACGCCGGTGAAGACGACCACTGTGACTACTGCACCTAGCACACAAGGGAGGGGGGGGAGGAAAAGAGAGTGACACACACACGCAACACCCCCACCCTCCCCAACACCATACACACAAACAGATGGAACAACATTACATATACACCCGTAACCCTCAGGAATAACACAAGGACAAAAGGAATGGATTAAAATGAGTGTAATAGTAAGATTTTTGATAAATACGTACGTACTTAAATCAATAAACAGTATGTACAATATATACAAAGGGAGGGACAATACCCACTCCAAAATGTCTGTGGCCCACGGGGCCATAACACATAGGCCAAGGCCACACTTGACTCCTGCCTCAATACGGAGAGAACACTGCAGGGGCATTAGGTTGAAAAAACACAGGAACCTCACGGGTACAGGGAATGGGTCCTCAGCTGGAAGATGGTACAACGCCACTGGCCTGAGGGGGCTCCATGCCCACTGCTTGGTCCTGAGGAGTGCAAGGCCACATCCTCCCAAATGTGTGGTTTGCCCACTGCTTGGTCCTGGGGAGTGCAAAGCCACAGTCTCTCAAGTGGGTGGTTTGCCCACTGCTTGGTCCTGGGGAGTGCAAGGGCACAGTCTCTCAAGTGGGTGGTTTGCCCACTGCTTGGTCCTGGGGAGTGCAAAGACACAGTCTCTCAAGTGGGTGGTTTGCCCACTGCTTGGTCCTGGGGAGTGCAAAGACACAGTCTCTCAAGTGGGTGGTTTGCCCACTGCTTGGTCCTGGGGAGTGCAAGGGCACAGTCTCTCAAGTGGGTGGTTTGCCTACTGCTTGGTCCTGGGGAGTGCAAAGCCACAGTCTCTCAAGTGGGTGGTTTGCCCACTGCTTGGTCCTGGGGAGTGCAAGGGTACAGTCTCTCAAGTGGGTGGTTTACCCACTGCTTGGTCCTGGGAAGTGCAAAGCCACAGTCTCTCAAGTGGGTGGCTTCTCCACTGGTTCTGGAGGGGGCTTTGTTCCCATTGTGCTTCATCCTGCCAAGGAGGGGGTGAGTGGATGCCTTCTTCCACTGGTTCTGGAGGGGGCTTTGTGCCCAGTGTACTTCATGCTGGCAAAGAGGGGGCGAGTGGATGGCTTCTTCCACTGGTTCTGGAGGGGGCTTTGTGCCCAGTGTGCTTCATCCTTGGCAAGGAAGGGGTGAGTGGATGCCTTCTTCCACTGGTTCTGAAGGGGGCTCTGTGCCCAGTGTGCTTCATCCCGGATGGTGCAAGGTCACAGTCTCCCACCTGCGTGTCACACCTACAGGTGTTGCAGGGGCCAGGATGCACTGCAGCCCATGTAGTCACCACTACACACTGCTCACCTGGTGGCGACGGCTGCTCGGTGGATGGCAGTTGCACTGCAGGTGGCAGTGCTGGCAGTGGTGGGGGGAGGCTCCACACCCTCGCCTACAGCCTCGGACGGCTGCAGTGCCATGGCTGGTGTTGTGTGCCTCTTCCTGGCATTGGCAGATGGTGGTGCATCCTTGCTTCTGCCAGCTGGTGTTCCTTTCCTGCCGTTGCTGGCTGGTGGTGCCTCCTTCCCTTGTTGGCTGGTGGTGCCTCCTTCCCCTTGCTAGGTGGCGGTCCCTTCTTGGCCCTGGCAGGTGGTGCTGGCACACTGGCTGTGCTGACGGGTGCCTCCTTGGAGCCTCTCACACCTGCAGTAGCTGCAAAAACCACAGTGGCCGTGGACTTGGTGGCTGAGATGCAGGGTTGGGTTCTGGCCCCCCTGCTCCGGAGTGAAGGACGGGGCAGGTAGGGAATAGGTCAATGTTGGTGAGGAAAAGCTTCTTAGGGACACTTGGGTGGGAAGAGGGTAAAGATTTGGGAGTGGAGGAAGAGGAAGCAGTTGTAGGAGGTGTCTGCTGTGTTTGGGTGCCGGTGCATGGGCTGGATGCTGTTGAGAGGTGGTTGGCTGTTGGGTGTCTTAGTGTTTGCGTTTGTGTACTTTGGGAGGAGGGGTCACAGACACAGTGGGAGAGGACACATGGGATGTGTGCATGGATGTGGGGGTGGTGACTGCCAGTGAGGGGCATGTAGTGAGAGGCGTGCTGGTGATGGAGGTAGTGGATGAGGATGTAGTGCATACAGGCGTGAGTGGAGACGCAACTGGGAGGTGGGCAACGAGGAGGAGTGGGACACAGTGGAGGCAGTGGATGTTGGTGTGTCTGAATCTGGCTGGTGCTTGTGTGAGTGCCTGCGGGATGAAGTGTGGTGCTTGTGTTTGCCTGAGTCACTTCTGTGTGTGGAGTTGGGTGCATGCAGGTCTGAAGGTGTGCTTGGGATAGGCTGGGGTTGAGGGGATTGGGACTGGGTAGAAGAAGTTGGAGGGGAGAGGCTGGAGACGGGGACAATGGCTGCCATCAGGGAGTTGGCCAGAGCCTGGATTGCTCTCTGTTGGGCCACCACTCTAGAGGGAATGCCCTCCAGGTATGCATTTGTTTGTTGCAAATGCTCTGCTAGACCCTGGATGACATTCAGTATGGTTGACTGCCCAACAGAGAGGGATCTCAGGAGGTCAATAGCCTCCTCACTGAGGGCAGCAGGGCTGACTGGGACAGGGCCTGAGGTGCCTGGGGCGAAGGAGATGCCCACCCTCCTGGGTGATCGGGCACGGGAAACTCACTGAAGGGCTGCTGGGAGGGTGGTGCTGGTATGGGGGGTGGCGGCTGTACCTGTAGTTGGGGTGGGCACAGAGCTGTCCGCCACCGCCAGGGAGCTTCCATCGGAGGAGGAGTCACTGTTGGTACTGTCCCCTCCTGTCTCTGTTGTTGTGCTCTGGTTCTGGAGGGGGCTTTGTGCCCAGTGTGCTTCATGCTGGCAAGGAGGGGATAAGTGGATGGCTTCTTCCACTGGTTCTGGAGGGCGCTTTGTGCCCAGTGTGCTTCATCCTGGCAAGGAGGGGGTGAGTGGATGCCGTCTTCCACTGGTTCTGAAGGGGGCTTTGTGCCCAGTGTGCTCCATCCTGGATGGTGCAAGGTCACAGTCTCTCACCTGGGTGTCACACCTACAGGTGTTGCAGGGGCCAGGATACACTGCATCCCATGTAGTCACAACTACACACTGCTCGCTGGCGGTGACGGCTGCTGAGTGGATGGCAGTTGCGCTGCAGGTGGCAGTGCTGGCAGTGGTGGGGGGAGGCTCCACACCCTCCCCTGCAGCCTCGGACGGCTGCAGTGCCATGGCTGGTGTTGTGTGCCCCTTCCTGGCATTGGCAGATGGTGGTGCCTCCTTGCTTCTGCCAGCTGGTGTTCCTTTCCTGCCGTTGCTGGCTGCTGGTGCCTCCTTCCCCTTGATGGCTGGTGGTGCCTCCTTACCCTTGCTAGGTGGCGGTCCCTTCTTGGCCCTGGCAGGTGGTGCTAGCACACTGGCTGTGCGGACGGGTGCCTCCTTGGATCCTCTCAAACCTGCAGTGGCTGCAGAAACCACAGTGGCCGTGGCCGTGGACTTGGTGGCTGAGGTGCTGGGTTGGGTTCTGGCCACCCTGCTCCGGAGTGAAGGACGGGGGGGTAGGGAATAGGTCAATGTTGGGGAGGAAAAGCTTCTTAGGGACACTTGGGTGGGAAGAGGGTAAAGATTTGGGAGTGGAGGAAGAGGAAGCAGTTGTAGGAGGTGTCTGTCTGCTGTGTTTGGGTGCATGGGCTGGATGCTGTTGAGAGGTGGATGGCTGTTGGGTGTCTTAGTGTTTGCGTTTGTGTACTTTGGGAGGAGGGGTCACAGACACAGTGGGAGAGGACACATGAGATGTGTGCATGGATGTGGGGATGGTGACTGCCAGTGAGGGGCGTGTAGTGAGAGGCGTGCTGGTGATGGAGGTAGTGGGTGAGGATGTAGTGCATGCAGGTGTGAGTGGAGATGCAACTGGGAGGTGGGTGACGAGGAGGAGTGGGACACAGTGGAGGCAGTGGATGTTGGTGTGTCTGAATCTGGCTGGTGCTTATGTGAGTGCCTGTGGGATGAAGTGTGGTGCTTGTGTTTGCCTGAGCCACTTCTGTGTGTTGAGTTGGGTGCTTGCAGGTCTGAAGGTGTACTTGGGATAGGCTGGGGTTGAGGGGATTGGGTAGAGGAAGTTGGAGGGGAGAGGCTGGAGACAGGGACAATGGCTGCCATCAGGGAGTTGGCCAGAGCCTGGAATGCTCTCTGTTGGTCCGCCACGCCAGAGGGAATGCCCTCCAGGTATGCATTTGTTTGTTGCAAATGCCCTGCTAGACCCTGGATGGCATTCAGTATGGTTGACTGCCCAACAGAGAGGGATCTCAGGAGGTCAATAGCCTCCTCACTGAGGGCAGCAGGGCTGACTGGGGCAGGGCCTAAGGTGCCTGGGGCGAAAAAGATTCCCACCCTCCTGGGTGAGCGGGCACCGGAAAGTCACTGAAGGGCTGCTGGGAGGGTGGTGCTGTTATGTGGGGTGGCGGCTGTACCTGTAGTTGGGGTGGGCACAGAGCTGTCCGCCACCGCCAGGGAGCTTCCATCGGAGGAGGAGTCGCTGTTGGTACTGTCCCCTCCTCTCTGTTGTGGTGCTCCCCTTGCCCTCTGTCCCACTGGTGCCCTCACCGTCGGTGGATTCGGCCTCCAGGCCCATGTGGGATGCAGCTCCCTCCATCACCGGTGCCTCTGCTTCTCCGCCAGATGATGCTGATGCACACAAGGACAGGGTGACAAAACAAAAAGGGGGCGAAGAGACAGAGGATACACTTGGTCAATGCCAGCAATAACATTACAGTTGGCGTACACAACTCACAGGGAACAGCCCTATGCACCAGGCCATGCACTAACAGTTACAATGCCAGTCACCAGGCCATGGGGTACAATGCCTAATGCCATTAGCTGCACACCTGAAACCCACAGGACCCTGCCCAGTAGTAGATGCCCACTAACATAATTGGGGTTGGAGTGTATCTGAGCTTCCCCATCATGGAACCTACCCTGCCATGTTCGCCCTGGCCTAGGGGCACCGACAGCTCACATCCCCCACCCAGGTAATACATTAACGCGTGCAAAGTCATGATTCTGAATCTGTACTCACCCCTTTGTGGCTGCTGTGATGCCTTCAAGCGCCCATCCAACTCCAGATAGGCCACCGTCAGGATGCAGAACATCAGGGGGGTCAGGGTATGACGGGCACCCCTTCCTCGTCGGGAGGCCAACCCCAGCTGGGCCTCCGCCGTCTTCCTTGCCCAGTGGTGCAGGTCCTCCCACCGTTTGCGGCAGTGGGTGCTCCGCTTGTCAAAGACCCCCAGTGTCCGCACCTCCTTGGCGATGGCACACCAAATACCATTTTTCTGATGGGCGCGGACCTGCAGAAAAAATACAGCAGAAAAGGTATTAGTCATACGGTCCGGACTGTTATACTCATGGCCCGCCATATCCCTCCCATCCCCTTACACACACATACATTGACCACCATACATGCAGCACTCTGCCCAGGACCCCTCAGACCCTCCCCCTACATGAGGCTTACACACACAGCACTCCATACAATCATGCCCCACGCATCATGCTCACAGTGTACTCACCTGTTTGTCTGGAGGACCATAAAGTAAAGGGTACTGGGGTAGGACCCCATCCACCAGTTTCTCTAACTCCTCCGAAGTGAAGGCAGGGGCCCTTTCCCCAGACACTCAAGCCATGGTCGCTTCCAGACACAGGTCACAGCAGCCCTTGCAGTGTAGGTTCTCTCCTGTTGAAGGTCAGGTAGCAAGTGAGTGAACAGATAGAAAGTGGCGGTCACGTCTGCGGCGGTGCGTACCGTCACCGCCGGCGTACATCGCCATTGCTCCTGGAACCCAAAGGCCCCAATGATAACCAATGCGGTGTTGCACAGCAGTCGTCGAGCGCTGACCGTAACGGCGCACATCGCCAGCGGAATTACCTCATTTCCACTTGTCCCTCCTCACAGGTCAGGCAGCCGCCTTTTCAGGGGACACAGGCAATGGCACCTAACAGCGTCACAGCAGACATAGGCACATCAACTGACTTACAAGTTCACATACTGTTTCTGTAAAGCTAAAATTGCATATTAATCTGAGAATATGTTTGAATATGACCTTCTGCTCACAGTTTTTCACCCTAGAGTTCAACCACTGAGGATGAATAGGAGTTGGAGATATCCCCCCATGTACAGACCCCTGGTGGACCTGGTGACAATGGAGGACAGGCACATTATCCTAACCTACAGACTTGATCGGGCCACAATCCAAGAACTGTGTGCCCAATTGGAGCCAGACCTGATTTCAGCTATCCGCCACCCGACAGGTATCCCCCCTCTAGTGCAGCTCCTGTCAGTGCTCCATTTCCTGGCAAGGGGTTCCTTCCAAGCGACAGTGCCGATGGCATCCGGGATGTCACAGTCTATGTTCTCAAACGTGCTGACCAGAGTGTTGTCTGCCCTGATGAAACACATGCGCAGCTACATCGTTTTCCCCCAGGTGGAGGATTTGGCCACAGTGAAGGCTGACTTCTATGCAATGGGACATATCCCCAACATCATTGGTGCCATTGATGGTACACACTGACATTTATGGTACACATATCACCTTTGCCCCCCCCCCCGGAGAAATGAACAGGTGTTCAGAAATCGAAAAAGCTTTCACTCTCTGAATGTGCAGATGGTGTGTTTGGCAGACCAGTACATCTCCCATGTCAATGCAAAGTATCCTGGGTCTGTGCATGATGCCTTTATCTTGAGGAATATCAGCATCCCATATGTGATGTCTCAACTCCAGAGGCACCGGGTGTGGCTAATAGGTGAACCCATGGTCCCCACCCAGTTGATGTAGGTATATGGGTGTGGTGTTGGCCCTAAGGGTGAGTGTGTGTCTAACAGACATCCCTCAATATTTACGGGTGAAACTAGTTACCCCAACCTCTCATGGCTACTGACTCCAGTGAGGAATGCCAGGACAGGGGCAGAGAAACGTTACAATGAGGCACATGGGCGAACAAGGAGGATCATTGAGCGAACCTTTGGCCTCCTGAAGGCCAGATTCTGGTGCCTCCATCTGACAGGTGGATCCCTGTACTACTCACCCAAGAAGGTGTGCCGATCATCGTTGCATGTTGCACAATCTGGCCTTGAGATGCCAGGTGCCTTTTCTGCAGGAGGATTAGTCTGGGGATGGTCGTGTGGCTGCGGTGGAGCCTGTGGACAGTGACGAAGAGGAGGCAGAGGGAAAGGATGTGGACAACAGAACTACAATAATTCAACAGTATTTCCAGTGACACACAGGTAACACAGTGTAACTTCACTTTACATTGCAGTTTTTTGTTGGACATTGGACATGGCAGCCCGATTTCCCTATGTCTATGGCCACTTACTGTACCCTTTGGCATCTCTATTTTCAGATATCTGTGCCCCAATCTGGCTCCTGGTGTGTTTACTGCTGCCCACTACAGGTCATACCTATGTAAATATTACAGTACATTTGAATTGCAATGTTTACAGTTTGTTAAACTAATACATATTTCAATCAATTGACTGACTCCATACTTGTATTAGTTCCAAGGGTGTTTATTTCAGTGCTGAGAAGTAAATGGGGATGTGCAATGGGCTGGGTTGATGGTGAAGAACTGTCCAGGATAGAGTCCAGTCTATTGGTATCACAGTTCATTGTCCAAGGGGGCATAAGAAGTGGAGCAATGCCAGTTAAAGGTGGACAGGGTGACAGGCTGGGACACAAGGGTGACAATCAGGGGAGTCCTATTTCCTGGCGGGTATCTTGGCAATGTTCTCTGGCTTCTGCCTGGATCGCAGGGACCTTCTGCATGGTGGTTCTCCTTCTGCAGGGGGTGGGGTGCTGGTGGCCTGTTGTTCCTGTGGTGGGGCCTCCTGTTGACTAGCGTCGGTGGAGATGGAGGGCTGTTCTTCAGTGTGGTTAGTGTCAAGGGCCCGTTGGTGTGCCACTGCCTCCCTCATGGTGTTGGCCATGTCTTCCAGCACCCCTGCAATGGTGACCAGGGTGGTGCGGATGTCTCTCTGGTCCTCCCTGATTCTCAGGTACTGTCCCTCCTGCAGCCGCTGGGTCTCCTGCAGCTTGGCCAATATCTGGCCATGGGATCCTGGGAATGGTGGTATGCTCCCAGAATGTTGGTGAGTGCCTTGTGGAGAGTCAATTCCCTGGGCCTGTCCTCCCCCTGTTGCACAGCAGTCCTCTCAGCTTTCCTGTTGTCCTGTGCCTCTGTCCAATGAATCGTGTGCCCACTGCCACTGACCTCAGGTACCTGATCGTCCTGTGTTTGTGGGGTTGCCTGGGGTCCCTGTAGTGGTGGACACACTGCTGATTGACGTGTCCTGGGGACAGAGGGATGGGCCTACTGGGTGTATGCTGTGGTGGGGTTTCCTGAGGGCAGAGGCTCTGTTGTGGTTTGGGACTGTGGCTGGGTCACCGACTGTTTAGAGGTCCCTGATTGGCCAGGTTGGTCATCCTGATCCAGGCGTGCAGAGCTGCTGTCATCACTGTGGGCCTCTTCTGTGGGGGGACTGGATGTTGCTGGTACCTCCTCTCCGGTGACATTGTGTGGGGGTCCTGTGGGGATGTAAATGCAGTGTTATTGTTTCTGCGTGTGACATCTTGTGTATGGGTATGTTTCCCTCTATGGTTGTTATTACCAAGGCAGATTTGGCTTGTGTGAGTTGTGATTTGGTTGGCTAAGTGATTGTCACTAGTGTGCATGCTGTGGTGATGGGTGTCCATGCAGGTCTGTGATGAAGGTTCATCCATTGGTGTAACATGCAGGACTTGGTATTGGAATGGGTGGGTTGTGATGGTGGGGTATATGTGAGGTGGTGGAGTTATGGGGGTGAGGATAGGGGTAGGAGTTTGTGATGGCATGCAGGTGGGGGGGATAAAGTAGTAAAGATTTGACTTACCAGAGTCCAGTCCTCCTGTTACTCCTGCCAGGCCCTCAGGATGCATGATCGCCAAGACTTGCTCCTCCCATGTTGTTAGTTGTGGGGGAGGAGGTAGGGGTCCACTGCCGGTCCTCTGTACAGCTATCAGGTGTCTTGCTACCACGGAACGCACCTTCCCCCATAGGTTGTTCCACCTCTTCCTGATGTCATCCCTTGTTCTTGGGTGCTGTCCCACGGCGTTGACCCTGTCCACGACTCTCCGCCATAGCTCCATCTTCCTAGCAATAGACGTCTGCTGCACCTGTGATCCGAATAGCTGTGGCGCTTCCCGGATGATTTCCTCCACCATGACCCATACCTCCTCCTCAGAAAATCTGGGGTGTCTTTGTGGTGCCATGGGTGTAGTGTGAGTGGTGTATGTGAGGGTGTGTGGGGTGATGTTTTGGGGTGTGTGCTGTGAGGTGCGTGGATGGTGTATGGGTGATGGTGTTCTGTGGCTCTGGTTCTGTGGGTACTCTTGGTGTCTCTCTCTCTCTGTTGTAGATTTTTTTGGAGTTGTAAAGGGTTGTGGGTAGTGTGGGTGTGTTTTATGGTGTTGTGGGTGTGGTGTGGTATGTTTGTCAGGTGTGTGTAGTTTTAATTGTCCAATGTGGTGTTGTTTTGTTAGTGTGTGTGTATTTTGAGCGCGGCGGTGTGTATCGCCAATGGTTTACCGCGGTTGAATGTCCGCTGCGGTGATTCGTGGGTGATGATGCTGTTGGCATATTTATGTTGGTGTAACGGTGTGGGTTTTGGTACTGTCAGTTTATCACTGACCTTTGGGCTGGCGGACTTGTGTGTGTGTCTGTATAGTGGCGGATTTCTATGTGTGGGTCATGATACCTGTAGGGTATACTGCCGCGGTTGCAGTATGTTGGCGGCAGTGAGCATGGCGGTAAGCAGAACTTACCGGAAATGTATAATGAGGGCCAAAGTATTAATGTAGGGGACCCACATACTTTGATCAGATTTAAAAAGATTAATTGCGATGTTAACCAGGCCCAGTGCCTTGCTGGTCTTCTTGGAGGAGACGCTGTACCTGTCTCAGCTAGGGTAAAAACAACTGGTGGGAAAGTAGACTCAGGAAAAGAAAAAAGTGTCCCTCAGTACTTTTAAGAACTGAGCAAGGTTCTAATGGATATGAGTAAAGATTCCCAAAATGGGTAACCCACTCGCATGATAAAGTAGATATCTCTCCTGGCTAAGTAAACTCCCACTGCCTAGGCTCACTTAAAGTCAAAATTTATTTGCATCATTATTAGCAGAGACTTCTAAAAGATCTTCCCATTTGTTCCTTTGCCAGGTTGCCTTAACTTGCCTTATTGCAAACCGATACAGTGCTCTACATTTCTTAATCTCCTGCCACACTCCTTATTTATTGCTTTAAGGAAGTTGTTCTTTACCTCTCAGGACTGTTGTGAAAACCATCCAGCCTGCGTTGCCTTATCAGAGACCTTCCTAAAATTCTTAAGAAGGACATTTTTAACACCAGAAAATGACTTGGCATGTTCAGCAATGATCATGTTATTCTTTCCCTGAGTATTAGATATTGCCGTCACAAGGGAAGCAACCTCAATGTACATGCTTTCCAGCAACTCAGGGGAAGAGCACAGCTTCCCACTTCACAATTCTTTGGTAACTGGTGACCTCTAACATTTGGTCATGGGGCAGAGATAGAAATGGTGATGCACTGAGAACCTAACTCATTATTATTCACTCTCAATTGTCATCTTGCAAACTGGCCTGAAAGTACATGTGAGAAAATGGTTTATTAGTTGTGGTGGAGCAAGACCCATCACAAGCAATAAAAGAACTATCTATGGGTCCAATTAAAGGTTTCAGTAATTTATCCTGAGCTCAACTCCTGGTAGCTATGGTTCAGAGTTAAAAGGTTTAACTAAATAAAATGTACAAAGCATTTAGAAGAACTGAAACAGTTAAAAAGTAAAAACTATAACACAATAAAAATCCCACTCCAAATTATAAAAACAGAGAATAAAATAATTATAAAAAGTACATGAAAATGACAAAAACCCAGAGATGTGAAGTTTTATTGCTTTAAGCAAAAATAGCTTAAAAAAGTGCAAAGCACCAATAGTAGTCAATAGTTTGTTTTTAGACCAGGACCTAGGCACGATTTCAGGCTGACTGCAAGGGAGCACAGATCAGGTACACCGACCAGCTTCAATCTGATTGCAGGTTTTATGTTAGTACTTATTCCCTAATTAAGACTTCGACAGATGGAAAAGGCCGTCCGCCGAAGTCCCACGGTCAGGGTGCCACCAGTGCAGTACCCTTCCTGTGGCTCCTATTACGAGTTTCCCGCTGGGTCAGAGGGAAACAGCACACAACATTGTCGCCAGCTCATAATTAAGCCAGTGACAATGTTCCGGTGCAAAGGGTGCTCTAGCACCCATCATGCTTTTCACTGTCTGCTAAGAAGACAGTGAAATGCACGATGGGACTGGCCATGGGGTCCCTGCATTGCCCATGGCAAGTGCATGGGCATTGCAGTGGCTCCAATGTGCCACTGCGAGCCTTCACATGGTGGTGCTACAGCCATGTAAAAGCTGTCAGAGTGGGGTCGTAATGCCCAGGGCAGGGCTGCTCGCAGTGCTACCATGGTGGATTAGGACTGCCAGCACCGCCAGCCCCTCCAGTTTAGTAGAAGTGGTGGTGCTGGCGGTCTGACCATTGCACAACCACCACGGTCATAATTGTGGATGTCAAACAGCCATATGGGCGGTGGTCCGACCGCAGCTGTAATGGGTTTAAGACCACCAGGGTCATAATGAGGAGCTTAGTCTTTTTTCTGGAAGGCAAAACCAGTGAGTGGAGTGAGACAGCAGCAGAATAGTAGCTTCATAAGTGATTTGAAAGGATGTCCTGCCCCATTAATAAATACTGAAAGTCGAACTTTGGGGCCTTTTCAGATCTCAGAGCATCCGTCAGCTTTCATTTGGGCTACACCTATTCTAGCTTTGGTGAACACTCGGATTGTTATCCAACCCACTGAAGACACTGAAAAATAAAATGTGCTTGCCTTGGCTTTGCAATGCTGATCAGTGTATTTAGTTTTGTGCATGTGCAAACATACCAAGTAGTACAGGGACAGATCTGAAGGAGAGCAAATCTTGCAATTTAGGCCTTGCAGAAAGTGGAGAAGAAGTCACTCAATAGGATGAGTGGTCTCTAAGTTATATCAGAGATGGGTAGCAAGGCATTCAGTTCTGAGGGCCCTATGAAGATAAGAACTTTACTAAAACAAACTGGCAAATAAAGAGAGTCACAGATAACATTTTGCAGTTTTAAACATGAATCCTGCTTATAATTATAGCTCACTGACTACATTCTTAAATCTGACAATATTGTCTGACGTCCATAACAAAAGAATTTCATAAATGTTTGAAATTAAAAATAACATGCTACATTGATCTGCAAAGCAGTTAACTGATTGGTGCTTTTTGACATAGACCACAATAAACTGTAGGACCTGGAGCCCGAAGCAGCCTTCTGATGTACATATAGGGGGTGATTCTCACCCTGGCGGGCGGCGGAGGCCGCCCGCCAGAGTTCCCCCCTCCAGAATACCGCACCGCGGTCATTAGACCGCTGCGGGTATTCTGGGTTTTACACTGGGCTGGCGGGCGACCGCCAAAAGGCCGCCCGCCAGCCCAGTGTAAAACAACCTTCCCACGAGGACGCCGGCTCCGAATGGAGCCGGCGGAGTGGGAAGGTGCGACGGGTGCAGTGGCACCCGTCGCGAATTTCACTGTCTGCAATGCAGACAGTGAAATTCTTTGTGGGGCCCTCTTACGGGGGCCCCTGTAGTGCCCATCCCATTGTCATGGGCACTGCAGGGGCCCCCAGGGGCTCCACGACACCACATACCGCCATCCTGTTCCTGGCGGGCGAACCGCCAGGAACAGGATGGCGGTATGGGGTGTGTGAATCCCCATGGCGGCGCAGCGAGCTGCGCCGCCATGGAGGATTCAAAAGGGCAGCGGAAAACCGGCGGGAGACCGCCGGTTTTCCACTTCTGACCACGGCCGAACCGCCGCGGTCAGAATGCCTTGCGGGGCACCGCCAGCCTGTTGGCGGTGCCCCCGTCATTTTAGCCCTGGCGGTCGACGACCGCCAGGGTTAGAATGACCCCCATAGTGACAGGAACAGAACTCTCATTAAGTGAGCTTTGATTTGATCAGTAATAAGACAATTTTAATGCTGCAGGGTAGATACTGAAATGCATTAAAATTGTGGACATTTTGATCAGTTATAGAGGCACAAATCAGAACACCGAAGTGGACATAGAAAATAAGGGATAGAAAACATCCGTTTTGGGCCTATCAATTTATGAAAAACTATTTTGCTTTCTATGGTCAAGAAAGTTTTTACTGCAATGCATTGCTTTCAGTTCTTCATATGCATGCTAAAGATGACATTGTGAACAGGGTTGATGTCTCTACTTCACAGTTGATAGTTAAATAGTTTATTGGGCTGTGCTGCTTCCATAATGCTTTTTCAGATGTGGGCCAGATGTACTGATGATGCAGGAACATGTTTTAATATATCTTTTAGTTAGGTACACTGCAGTGCTTGTTAGGAAAACTCAGACTCACAACCTTTAAATCCCACTGACTAAGCTACACACTTGTGCAGATGGCTGTATCCAAGGAGGGCTCCACTAAATCAGAGAGGTATTGGAGGCGATCCCAGTGAAGCCATTGATTTTGGCCAGAAAAGCTCCCTGTGGGAGAAATTCATATTTCATGGCCACGGGCATCTCTCACTAGGCCAATACTTTTGACAGCCTTGGTTTCTATTTCGGATTTAGGAGCTGATTATGAGTTTGGCGGTCCTGTGACCGCCATATTAGCGGTGGTGGTCCGACCGCCATTGGTCTGGTGAAGCGGACTGCTATACTATACTATAGGTTTGGCAGTTGTACCCACAGAAGACTGTCAGCAGTCCACCGTCACAGCCAGGCAGCACAGACTGCCATGGTCACAAGCAAGCACAAACAGGCTGCCAGAGCCTGTGTCTCCGCCAGACCCATAACAAGTTTTCACACTGCCAATTTGACCATGGCGGCCCAACCACCAGGGACAAGCTGGCAGAAGCAAAGAGTATAAAGAGAGACACTCCCCTGCAGGCAGCCTCACACGTGTGGATCCACCATACAGCCCTAGCAAACATCATGCCACTGCTCCTGCTCATCCAGAGACAACAAAAATGAACATCAACGTGTGTGACACCGAATGTAACTACACACACCTACCTGTATCATTAACCCTTAAAAACTGCACATCTCACCCGCAATCATCGGGGGGATGCCACGGCAGCAGCTATACAATTTATACAATAGATGCTCACTGACACACATCAACACGGACACAAACACACTCACAATACGCACACTTTGGCCAGCACGCTCACACTGCACTGCACCGTCACACAAATACACACAGCCACACAGCTCAGGCACAGGGACACTGAAGGCAACACAACATTGTCATACACAGCAACAACAACGAACCTACCGCACATATACAAATACAACACAAACACTCACATCCAACACTGGCCACGGACTGTCCCCACATACAACACACATCTCAATCTCTGTGGCACGGACCACAAACAACACAACCAGTAAACAACCCTGCAATAGACGCACACAACACACACATCACACCAAAATGGAAGCATAATGCCATGCACAAAACACGGAGAGACAAATATACCAGGATTAACTTCACAACTATATCTACATATTTGGGATGGGGCCAACTGAGACACCCAGGGAAGAATGCTGCATTGGGACATATCACATTCTCAACAGGACCCTCAATCAACATGTCCACAGGAAATAGCCCTACATGGGTCACAGGGACAAACAATACTAAAAACAATTGTCATGCACATCTAAACAATGGGGAAGGACAAGTCAACAAAGTGCTACAACTCCTACTGCATGGGACAGATCTCTCCAGGAACCAGCTGCAAGGTATACACATCAAAATGGACACATGCACAGGCAAATGTAAATACAGCTAGCACAACTGAACACACCCCATGTCTGCACATACAAAACTCAAAATGATACATGTATCATGATGACAAGTCCAACACTATGCATGCCCACATTGCTCAACACAACAAGAAATACATACCACAACAAACATTACACAATGTCAAAATACCAACATGGCAATTATACACACATAACCTCCTCTCGGAGGACACTAGCACTGCACATAAAACTCACATAGTGCAGACAACACCACATGGACCAGCAAGGAGGCTCAAACACACACAACTGCAGGCACACTACTAAAGTCATTCAGGAACTACATAAAGCTAGAAACGGAAATTCAGAACAAATGTGTACCCATAAAAACAAGTGTTTGTGTTTATTATGTGTAAAATCTCAAAAAGTCTAAGACAATAGGCCAATCCATCAGATTTGCCTACATGGCACAGTGCTTGTTACACCTTGACTGCCAAGTAACCTCCACGGGAAGTGGCATCAAGGGGGCAGACAGGCACCTCAGGGATTTTCTGGGGTTGATGGGGGGATCTGTCTTGAGAGGTGGGGGTTTGGGCTTGGGCTTGGGAGGGGGTTTCTTCTTGGTAGGGATGGGCTTCTTCTTGATGGGAGAGGGATATGGATGCTTGCAGGGAAGCAGGGGAGCAGGGGAGGCTTTAGAGGTGGAAGGTATGGCCTTGGGCAAGACAGAGGACCTTTTGGGTGTGGTATAGGGGAAGACAGGGGTAAGGTCAAGGTCACGCAGGAAAAGCTTCTTGGGCACACGGGGGCAGTCACGAGAAGGGGGAAAGGATTTGGAGCTTGAGGGAGTGGTCATCTGACATGTAGGTGTGGATGTCGTGGGTGCAGGCTTGTGGGGGGAATGCTTTTGTGGATGGATGAGTGAGGGTATTTATGTGTCTGGGACTTGGGGGATGGAGGTGCCGGGGGATAATGTGGTGGGTGGGTGGCTGTCTGTTGGGGTGGTGACTGCAGGTATGGTGGATGTGCTAGATGTAGGTGTGTCTGTAGTTGTGGTGTCTGCAGTTGTGGTAATTGGGGTATATGTCTGATGGTCTGCTGGAATGGTGGCTGTGGGAAGGATGGGTGTGGTGGCTGCATCAGTGACTGTTGATTTGGTGCCTGTAGGTGTGCTTGATGTCATGTGTGTGATGCTGGGGCAGTGGGGTGTCAGGGGAAGTTGTGACTGTTGCTGTGTCTGTGGGTGGATGTAGTCTGTGTGCCTGCCGGTTCTCTTTGTGTGCTTTGGGTAGGTCTGGGAAGGGGGGATTTGGACTGGGAAGAGGGAGGTGGAGGGAGGACAGAAGGTAGGGGGTGACTGGCTGCATTCAGTGAGGAGGCCAGAGCCTGAAAAGATCTCTGTAGGCCAGCATTGTGAATGCTCTCCAGTAATGCGTTTGTCTGTTGGTGTTGTGTTGCCAGTCCCTAGATCGCATTCATGATGGTTGACTGACCCACAGAGATAATCCTTAAGAGATCAATAGCCTCCTCACTGAGGGCAGCAGGTGTAACAAGGGCTGGGGCGGAGGTGCCTGCGACAAAGGAGATGCCCACCCTCCTGGATGAACGGGCATGGCCAACTGGTTGGGGAGCAACATGTAGAGAGGTAAAAGAGTGGGGGGGCTGGACAAGGATGGTACAGGGGGTCCCCGAAGGGTCCGCCACCACTAGGGAGTGGCCACTGGAGGAGGAATCCGAAGATGATGACGTGGTCCCCGTCTCCCCTGTGACACTCCCCTCACCCTCCAGGCCACTGGGTCCCTCTGTGTCGGTTGTATCTTGACCCGAGGTCCCATGGCCAGATACTTCCCCACTCAGTTTGGTCCCGTCTCCTTCTCCTGCCTGTGCTGATGCTGCAAATACAAAGAGAAATAGGGTCATAACAAGTACATGACTCCACTTCAATCACAATTCTGAGTGACAGACAATATCATCATGTCAACTAGCCCCCAGCTACTAACTAACACAACTAAATGGCACATTCATGTGGCATCACTTATGCATGCATGCCAGCTGGACTTATCAAAGTTACCCACCAGAAAATCAGTATCTCAGACAACTACAGCTGAATAGGTTAAGTCTAGAAACCACAAAAACATAACTACAACTAGGTGACTTCTCCATCCTCCAAGATGTGCCACACGCATCAGACACCAGTCAACTTGTAGTCAACAATGGAAACTACTCTGCCATATGTCACACACAAGCGAATGCACACATCTATCTTGCACTTACATGATATGCCAAGAATTAGAGATGATGCCAATGAAAACCAGCTAAATCAGCTTCCTGTATGCAATATCCTGAAGTTAGTGACATGGAAAATCCCATGTCACAATGGACACATTCCAACAATGTACAGCCCAATAAGTTATACCTTCCCCAACTGAGTCAAGGAGGTAGTAGCCTTACATGTAGCATTAAAAGGACCAACATTGATGTGAAGATATACAATAAGGTGCAACAAGGATCATGTGTCACACTTCCACTATTGGAGACAAATATATTGAAAACCGGAGTGCTCAACACGCTATTACACACTTGTTGCCCATGTGCCAACACCCACACCCTATGAAGGGATGGACGTGATACAATCAAGAATAACTATTTCATGGAGCACCAACTTCGTTAAAACTTGCTAAATCAACATATGGATAGAGTCTACAGTTATATTTATAACATGTGCTTCATAATGGATAACCCTTTGAAAACGAGCTGGTCTTGTGAATAGTCAGTGAAAATTTTTCAGTCATATAATTTTTTATGCACAGAAACACCATAGATCCAAATATTATGATCCTTTATTTCATCAGTTGCAAGTCGTACATCACTAAGGGCCAGATGTATCATCACGGCCCATTGCGAATCGGTAATAGCGATTTTTAAGAAATCGCTATGACCGACTCGCAAAGGGCCATGTATCCCATTTACGAATCGGTAATAGCGATTTCTTAAAAATCGCAAATGCTATTACCGAATCGCAAATTGTGATACCGGCCCCATTCGCAGCTATGGGCCTGTTGGCCCATAGATGCAAATTTTTTGCATTTCCAAAATTGCGATTTCTGAACCAGAAATCGCAATTTTGGAAATGCAAAATGCCAGGGTGCTGGGGGCCTAAGGCCCCCTCTCCTGCACCCCAAAATCATTTTTCTCAACATGTAAGGTACACACATGCCAAAAGGGCATGTGTACTTTACATGTTCAATTTAAAAATGCAGTTTAACTGCATTTTTAAATTTTGCACCAGGTTACCACCTGGTTGCATATAATGGTATTTTGCAAGTGCAAAATGCCATTTTTGGAAAAATCGCAATTTGCGATTTTTTCCAGCATAGCCTTGCGACCTGGAATTTACAAATCGCAAATTGCGACTTGCAGCTTCCAGGATGCAACGAAAGAAATCGCAATTTTAGCAATTTCTTGTTTTTGGTCTGCGAATGCATTTCATGCATCGCAGACCACTGTTTTGCACTCGCAAACAGCCGAATTTACCGATTCGCACCGTTTGCGAGTACAGAACTTTTTCATACATCTGGCCCTAAAACTCTTGTCTGTCACACTATTTATCTGACAATCATTTGGAAAATGATTGTGTGAATATGAATGTTTATATATATATATATATATGTAAGATGTAGCAATAGCCACCTTTGACCACTGCCACTATATGGTTCTTTGAAAAGACAATAATTGTTCTTTATAATTATTTCCATCTACTTGGTAATACATGATCTCGGGTTTTGCTTAATTATTATTACTTTATCTTTTTAATGTTTATTTTTTTTCCTTTTCCTCGTACAATTTTCCTTAGTTTCCATCTTATACTTGTTGCTGCCCATCAGACACTCAATTTATATGGGCTAACTACACATGTGGATTAAATCATAAATTTGAAACCGCAGTGACGCAATACCATTAGGCTCCATTTTGCATTGATTTGAAGAACGTTTTATTTGCGTTCTCTCACTGTATGCTGACATGACATTAATTCCTTGGGTGCCCAGGACAAGCTGGTCTTGGCCACTGTTGCCGCGTACCAAGGATGGGTCCAGCTCGTTCTACACCTGGCCCACAGGGGGAGGGAGGGCTAGCGCTCCCCCAGGCAGGGCTGGAAGGGGAATCACTTCCCCTTCCACCTCCAGCCCCCCCTCGGCAATCTGATGACGTTGGCGCGCTCACAGCTTTTGCTTCCTTTGCTGTGGCTACTTGCAGTTTTAGCAGTGGTTGACCTGCAGTTTGCGTAGTTGCATGGTTTAAGTCAGAAAAAACAATTTGCTCCAAAAGAGTATTGTTGCCATGGATGAATGATATGTTTGTAGGTGGTGTACTAAATGCAGGATTGTGTGTGAAATTGTCCTTAGATTTGTGCACAATAATTGTGTTGTCTTTTGTCTAATTTTCTTTTCTTTTTTCTTTTTAGTGGGATATTATTGGTGATTGCTGTATCTGTGCAGAATAGTTGCTGGTGAGTCTAGCTTTTTCAGACAAGTGAGTGGTATAGTGTATGAGTACATACCTCTTTGTGATGAAGCCACACTTTGTTTGTTACTTATTTTAGACAGTGCTGGTTGTTGCTGGCGCATTTTTCACGTTACGTTTCTGAGAAAGGATCATGGCTAGCTGCAGGGTGACCGCTCAGTAGGTTGTTGGTATGCTTTTTGAATTGTCTTCTGATTATGATTATGAAACTGACTCTGCATCTGAGGCAGAAGAGGAAGTGAGATATTCTGGCAGTGATTTTTCTGGCCGAGAGGAATCTTCTCGTGAGGGAGCAACTCTCAGTGCAGATGAAGGGCCTGTTTTAGAGGGGGACACTGATGTGCCAATAGTGTAGCAGCCTGGAGCTGAAAGATTTCCCTTTGGAAGACCTGAACTCTGGGTTGCCCCAAACACGGAGCAGCCATAGTTGCCTGCCTCTACTGGTCTCATAGAGTGTAGAGTGAATACAGAAAACCTTTTGCCTGTCAATGTCTTTCAGTTGTTTATGGACAATGAATTTTTGGAAGACATTGTTGAGCAGACTAATTTGTATGCAGAGCAGTATTTGAGAGACAATGCTGCCAGACTTAGGCCACAGTCTAGAGCTACCCAGTGGATTCCCACAAACCTGTAAGAGATGAAAAAGTTCTTGGGTTTGACTTTTTTGATGGGGTTGATAAGGAAGTCGTCACTGGCTTCTTATTGGTCTAGTAATCCCTTGATGACAATGGCTATATTTCCTGCAACCATGACTCATATTCGCAATTTGCTTCTTCTTTGGATGTTGCATTTTGTTGACAATGCTTTAGCCTTGCCACACGATCACCCTGATTCTGACCGTCTTTCTAAGGTTAGACCTGTCCATGATCATTTTGTAGATCGGTTTTCAGAGGTCTATGTTCCACAGAAAGAAATATCTCTAGATGAGTCTTTGGTCCTGTTCAAGGGCCCTTGGTTTTTTAGGCAGTACATTCCTAGCAAGAGGGCACTGTATGGAATAAAGATGTATATGCTGTCTGAAAGTAGTACAGGATATGTTTATAATTTCCGGGTCCACACTGATGGGGATTCCAGTATTGACCCCCCTGGTTGTCCGCCCAGTTTTGGACTTAGTGAGTAAATTGTGTGGAAACTTGATAGACAACTGTTCAACAAAGGTCACCATTTGCACCTAGATAACTTCTACACTTGAATGCAGTTGTTCAGGGAATTGTTCAGAATGGACACTGTTGCTTGTAGCACAATCTGCTCTAACTGGAAAGGCTATCCAAAGGAGCATGCGTGTAAAAAACTTGAGTGGGTATAGTGCAGTGCCTCGCGGAATGATGAGCTGCTGAAAAGAGGGTTGTCCACATGCTAACTACCATCCATGATGAGAGTACTTCCACTGTGACTGTTTGGGGTTAGGTTGCCAAAGTGCACAAACCTGAGTGCATTTTGGACTACAATAAGCTCATGGGTAGTGTTGATAGAGTAGATCAGAGTTTGGAACCTTATACTGCTGTTCGTAAGTCTTACGTTTGGTATAAAAAGTTGGCAATACATTTGTTTCATTTAGCAACTTTTAGTGTTTTTATTGTGGTCAAGGATTGATCCCCTGAGTCAAGGATGACATTTGTTACATTTCAGGAGTCAGTGATAGAGAGGCTTGTTGTGGTTGACCAGGCAAGAATTCCTAGAGAAGCAGTGGTGGAGGATGTGGCTACATTGAAAGATCGCCACTTTCCTGATCACATTCCTCCCAATCCCAAAAACGACTTTCCCACTAAAAAAATGTTGAGCCTGTGCCCGAAAAGGTATCCTGAGGGAGACTTGTATGTACTGCCCCGATTGTCCTTCTAAGCCTGGCCGGCTGTTTCAGGAGTTACCACACCCAAAATAATTATTGGGAACTACCGTGAGGGTGAACTGCCTGTTCTATATTGTTTTATATTTTTTGTTCAGTTTCACGGGTGGCATTACTGTCATGTATTTAGTTAGAGCTTTTGTGTTTGTAGTTTTGTACTTATAATTAGTTAGTGTTTTCTTTTTCGTTACAAAAAAAGTGATGGCGATGTGCGTGGAGTGGCACTTGGCTGGCAGTGTAAATAGTGACACTGCTAGCCAAATGCTAGTCCACAGACTCTGTCAGCTGGTATGATTGCTGTGTCAGGCACGTGGGTGTTCGGAGGTGTTGGGACCTTCAATGGCGCAGTCTATTGATGCGATTGTTGTAACATGCTGGGCCCGCTGCTGGCGGTGTGAATCGTCTTGTGAATGTCATCTATGAAAGGTGTGTGAATAGACTGTAAAGCAGTTGGTGCCTTGGCATGGCTTTACAGCTCACGAGCTGTGAGTCATTGGTTCAGTTTTTTGGCCTTTCAGTTATTAACAGTGCATTTCATTTTTGTGAAATCTCTTGTTAATAAAATGTCATTTATTGAACCATCACTCACCCTCATGCCAAATCCAACCAGTATGTGTGGTCAAATTAAAAATGAAAAAACGCGCTCCGCTGTAATCAGGCGTCCAAGCACACCCGTGACATTCTAGGTGTCTCAGGTGGGATCCCAATGATGAAGCATTCCACCAACTAGGTTGGTGGGTGAGAGATCTTTTTAGCATAACCTAGAGGCATTTCTTTTCCCAATTTAAATGTTTGAATGTTTGGAACATCACAGAAGGACGTGGACACATAAAAATTATCTATTACAAAACTACCTGTTTTGGTAGATGTTGGGGGATCCACGCAAGCCACACCTCCCTGGACTCCACCAGGTGTCTAGTTTTCAAAAATGTCTGGGTTTGGCAGGTTTTCTTAGATTACCGCCGCCCCTGGGACCAAAAATCCAGGCGCCCCCCGTAAAAACAGGTAGTATTGAAATAGATCATTTTGATGTGTTCACGTTGTGTTTGGGGGCATTTCCTAACGTGGGTACTGGGTCTACCCACACAAGTGAGGTACCATTTTTATTGGGAGACCTGGATGAATGCTGGGTAGAAGAAATGTTGTGGTTCCCCTCAGATTCCAGAACTTTCCATCATCGCATTGTGAGGAAAAAATGTTTTTTTGCCATATTTTGAGGTTTGCAAAGGATTCTGGGTAATAGAATCTGGTGAGAGCTCCACGAGTCATCCCATCCTGGATTCCCCTAAGTGTCTAGATACCAAACATATACATGTTTGCCAGGTTTCCCTGGGTGCCGGCAGAGCTAGAGACCAAAATCCACAGCTAGGCACTTTGCTAAAAACATGTCTCTTTTCTTTGGGAAAATGTGATGTGTCCACATTGTGTTTTGGGGCATTTCCTCTTGTGGGCACTAGGCCTACCTACACAAGTGAGGTCCCATTTTTATCAGGGGACTTGGGGAAATGCTAGGCGGAAGAAAGTTTGTAGATCCCCCCAGATTCCAGAACTTTCCCTCACCGAAATGTGAGGAAAAAGTGCTTTTTTGCCAAAATTTGAGGTTTGCAAAGGATTCTGGGTAACAAAACCTGGTGAGAGCCCCACAAATCATCCCATTTTAGATTCCTCTAGGTGTCTAGATTCCAAAAATATACAGGTTCACTAGGTTTCTCTAGGTGCCAGCTGAGCTAGAGGCCAAAATCCCCAACTAGGCACTTTGCAAAAAACACACCCGTTTTCTTTGGGAAAATGTGATGTGCCCACATTGTGTTTTGGGGCATTTCCTGTCATGAGCACTAGGTCTATCCACACAAGTGAGGCACCATTTTTATTGGGAGATGTGGGAGAATGCTAGGTGGAAGGAAGTTTGTTGCTCAACTCAGATTCCAGAAATTTACAGCACAGAAATGTGAGGAAAAAGTGTTTTCTTTGCCACATTTTGAGGATTGCAAATTATTCTGGGTAATAGAACCTGGTCAGAGCCCACAATTCACTGTATCCTGGATTTCCATAGGTGTCTAGAGTCCAAACATATACAGGTTTGCTAGGTTTCCCTAGGTGCCGGCAGAGCTAGAGACCAAAATCCACAGCTAGGCACTTTGCAAAAAACATGTCAGTTTTCTGTGGGAAAATGTGATGTGTCCATATTGCGTTTTGGGGCATTTCCTGTCGCGGGCACTAGGCCTACCCACACAAGTGAGGTACCATTTGTATTGGGAGACTTAGAGGAATGCTGGGTGGACGGAAGTTTGTTGCTCAACTCAGATTCCAGAACTTTGCAGCACAGAAATCTGAGGGAAAAGTGTTTTCTTTGCCACATTTTGAGGTTTGCAAAGGATTCTGGTAATAGAACCTGGTGCAAGCCCCACATGTCACCCCTTTCTGAATTCCCCTAGGTGTCTAGTTTTAAGAAATGCATAGGTTTGCTAGGTTTCCCTAGGTGTCGGCTGAGCGAGAAGCCCAAATCCACAGCTAGGTACTTTGCAAAAAACAGGTCAGTGTTCTTTTGGAAAATCTGATGTGTGCACGTTGTGTTTTGGGGCATTTCCTGTCACTGACACTTAGTCTACCCACACAAGTGAGGTACCATTTTTATTGGGAGACTTAGGGAAAGGCTGGGTGGAAGGAAGCTTGTGACTCCTCTCAGATTTCAGAACTTCCTATTACTGAAATGTGGGGAAAAAGTGTTTTTTTTCCAAATTTTGAGGTTTGCAAAGGATTTGGGGTATCAGAACCTGGTGAAAGCCCCACAAGTAACCCCATTCTGAATTCCCTTAGTTGTCTAGTTTTCAGAAATGTATAGGTTTGCTAGGTTTCCCTAGGTGCCAGCTGAGCTAGAGGCCAACATCCACAGCTAGGCACTTTGCAAAAAACAGGTCAGATTTCTTTGGGCAAATGTGATGTGTCCATGTTGTGTTTTGGGGCATTTCCTGTCACAGGCACTAGGTCTACCCACACAAGTGAAGTACCATTTGTATTGGGAGACTTGAGGGAACACAGAATAGAACAAGTGTTATTGACCCTTGTCTTTCTCTACATTTTTTCCTTCCAAATGTAAGACAGTGTGTAAAAAAGACGTCTATTTGAGAAATGCCCTGTAATTCACATGCTAATATGAGGACCCCAGAATGCAGAGATGTACAAATAACCACTGCTTATCAATGCCTTATCTTGTGCCCATTTTGGAAATACGAAATTTCCTTGATGCCTATTTTTCACTCTTTATATTTCACCAAATTAAGGGGGTCATTCTAACCCTGGCGGTCGTCGACCGCCAGGGCTAAAATGACGGGGGCACCGCCAACAGGCTGGCGGTGCCCCGCAGGGCATTCTGACCGCGGCGGTTCGGCCGCGGTCAGAAGTGGAAAACCGGTGGTCTCCTGACGGTTTTCCGCTGCCCTTCTGAATCCTCGAGCTGCGCCGCCATGGGGATTCAGACACCCCATACCGCCATCCTGTTCCTGGCAGTTCGCCCGCCAGGAACAGGATGGCGGTATGGGTGTCGTGGGGCCCCTGGGGGCCCCTGCAGTGCCCATGCCAATGTCATGGGCACTGCAGGGGCCCCCGTCAGAGGGCCCCACAATGAATTTCACTGTCTGCATTGCAGACAGTGAAATTCACGACGGGTGCCACTGCACCCGTCGCACCTTCCCACTCCGCCGGCTCCATTCGGAGCCGGCGTCCTCGTGGGAAGGTTGTTTTACACTGGGCTGGCGGGCGGCCTTTTGGCAGTCGCTCGCCAGCCCAGTGTAAAACCCAGAATACCCGCAGCGGTCTAATGACCGCGGTGCGGTATTCTGGAGGGGGGAACTCTGGCGGGTGGCCTCCGCCGCCCGCCAGGGTGAGAATCACCCCCTAATTCCTGTATACCCGGTATACAATGAAAAACCATTGCAAGGTGCAGCTCCTTTATGGGCTCTGAGTACCTAGGGTTCTTGATGAACCTTCAAGCCCTGCAACCAGAAGAGTCCAGCAGACATAATGGTATATTGCTTTCAAAAATCTGCCACAGCTGGAAAAAGTTATAGAAGAAAACATGGGCAGAAATGGCTCTTTCTTTTACCTCAATTTCAATATGTTTTTTATTTTAGCTGTTACTTTCTGTAGGAAAACCTTGAAGGATCTACACAAATGACCCCTTTCTGAATTCAGAATTTTGTCTACTTTTCCGAAATGTTTAGCTGTCTTTGATCCAGCATTGGTTTCATACCCATTTCTGTCACTAACTGGAAGGAGGGTGAAAGCACAAAAAATAGTAAAAATGGGGTATGTCGCAGTAAAATGCCATACTTGTGTTAAAAAATGTGGTTTTCTGATTCAAGTCTGCCTGTTACTGAAAGCTGGGAAGATGCTGATTTTAGCACCTCAAACCCTTTGTTGATACCATTTTCTGGGAAAAAACACGAGCTTTCTTCTGCAGCCCTTTTCCCATTTAAAAAAAAAACAATTAGCTGTAGTTCGGCTAATTTCTTGGTCTCCTCCGGCGGGACCTACAAACTCTGCATATCTCTAGAATTCCCTAGGATGATGAAAAAGAAGGATGCAAATTTGGCATGTGTAGCTTATGTGGACGAAAGGTTATGAGGGCCTAAGTGTGAACTGCCCCAAATAGCCAACCAAAGGCTCGGCACCTGAGGGCCAAAAGGCCTGGCACCGAAGGGGTTAACCACCTAATCTCTACTCTGTGAAACATTTACGTTGTGCCCGATAGTCCTCTTTCTATTGCATGAGATGTAACACTTGAAGCATAGTAGTGGACGTATACGTTGTGACGAGGAGTCTTGGTTTAAAAGGACTAGATTTTCCTGCAGTTTGAGAATATTTGCCTCAATAACTGGCTGAAGCATTCCACGTCTAAAGATGCTTAGATGATGAGTAAATGTTGGAGTAACATGCCTTTATAGCACTTGATCCTGGCCTTATGTAGGAGGCTGGCCTGGAGTGTGGTGGGTACCTATGTTACTTACACTTTATACCAGGTCCAGTTATCCCCTATTAATGTAGTGCAGGCAGTGTTTGAAGCCAGGCTCTCTAGAGGTAGCTGTGGATGAGCAGCCAAGGCTTATCTAGGAGACATGCACAGCTCATGCAAAACCACTGTAGTCACACAGCACTCCCACACATGATAGAAAATACTCAGTGTTACAAAAAGAAAGGTACTTTATTTTGGTGACACAAATACCAAAAATACCATAGAGACTATACTCCCTCAGGAGGTAAGTAATACACAAATTATATACACTAATATGCAGAAATAGGCATAAAACAGTTAGAAAACAGTGCAATAGTGAAAATCACAATAGTTAGTAATGGGTCTAGGGGGAACACAAACCATATACTAAGAGAGAGGAATGCAAAAGTCGGTCTCCCACCTAGGCAAGTATAGTGTGTAGCGGGGAGCTGGGCGTACTAGAAAAGCCCAAAGGTAATTACCACAACCCACCCCAGCCACCAGGAAAACAGGAGTAAATCACTGTAAGGATTCTAGACCACACACAGAAACAAGAAGAATTATGCAAAACCCAGAATAGACTGCAAAACACCAACAGTGGATTCCTGGACAAGGAGACCTGTGAAAGAAAAAGACCAAGTCCAAAAAACACACAAGAGTCCAGGAAGAACAGGAGCCCCTGCTAACCTGGATGAAGGTGCAAAAGGAGAACCAGAGGTGGAGAAGAAAAATCAGTACTGCACTCAAAAGGACGAAGTCGGGTTCCTGGAGGGTGCAAGTGATGTCCCACGCTGGATGGAGGATTGCAGTCGGGTTTGCATCATCAGAGTCCACCAACAAGCCTTGGCACATGCAAACCTCATAGTTAGTGAAAAATTGCACTGCCCGGGACCAGGACGGAACAGGTGGACTCTACCCAGGAGGGAGAGAGAGTGGGGGCTAGACCGTCAGGACCATTTCAGTCTACCACCCGTGATGCAGGATCCATGCAGCTCAGCAGGAGAGGGGATCCACGCAGCAAGTCGTCGTTGCAGTTGGTGCCTCCAGAAGCAGGGGAGTGACTCCTTCACCCCAAGGGAAATTCCTTCTTTCTTCTGGTGCAGGCTGAAGACGGGCTGTCCTCAGAGGATGCACGACCGGCAAAATGTTGCAGTTGCTGGAAGGAGCCAGAGTTACAATGTTGAAGGAGGTGTCTTGCTTCTTTGTTGCAGCTCGTAGGTTCCTGAAGAGTCCAGGTGCAGTTTCTTCAGTCAGAAGTCAAAGTGGAGGATGCAGAGGATTCCTGTTGGAGTCTTACAATCTGAATCTGAGGAACCACCCAAAGGAGAGACCCTAAATAGCCCTGAAAGGGGATTGGTCACTTAACCAGGTAAGCACCTATCAGGGGAGGGCTCTGACGTCACCTGCTGGCACTGGCCACTCAGATTCTCCCAGAGTTCTCTGCCAACCTTGAATCCAAGATGGCAAAACCAAGGGACCCTCTGGAGGAGCTCTGAGCATCACCTCTAGGGTGGTGATGGACAGGGAAGTGGTCACTCCTCTTTCCTTTGCCCAGTTTTGTGCCAGAGCAGTGACTGGGGGTCCCTGAACCGGTGTAGACTGGTTTATGCAAGGAGTGCACCAAATGTGCCCTTCAAAGCATTTCCAGTGGCTTGGGGAGACTACACCTCTCCAGCCTGTTACACCTATGTCCAAAGGGAGAGGATGTAACACCCCTCTTCCAAAGGAAATCCTTTGTTCTGCCTTCCCGGGCTTGAAATTCTTAAGCAACAGAAGGGCAGAAACCTGTCTGGGAGGTGGTAGCAGCTTGGGCTGGCTGGAAACTCTCAGAAGCTGAAATGGCAATACGGGGCCCTCTAAGGAGCCCCCAGAGTGGATGGAATCATACAACCAATGCTTACAAAAGCCTTTGGGTATGATTCCAACATGTTTGATACCAAATATGCCTATGTTCAGAGTTACAATTATGTAGCTGAACATAGGTAGTGACCTATGTCCAGTACACACATAAAATGGCATCCCCACACTCATGAATTCCAGGAAAAAGGGCCTGGAGTTCATGGGGGCACCTCTGCTCATGCAGGGGTGCCCTCATACACAGGTACTTGGCACCCTGCCCTCTGGGCTAGAATGTCTACCATGGGGTGATTCATAAGTAACCTGGTGTAGTGAAAAATGGCAGTGAAAGGGTGCTTACACATTTTCATGCAGGCTGCAATGGCAGTTCTTCAGAAGCCTTTGCATGGACTCCCTATGGGTGGCAAAATATATGCTGCAGCCCTTAGGGATCCCCCTGGAAGCCCAATGCCCTGGGTACCTAGGTAGCATATACTAGGAACTTATAAGAGGGGACCAGTATGCCAATTGTGGGTTAAATACAGACTTTTGGGTGAGAGAGCATAATCACTCGGGTCCTGATTAGCAGGATCCCAGTGAACACAGTCAAGCACACTGACATCAGGCAGAAAAAGGGGGTTACCATGCCAAGAAAGAGGGTACTTTCCTGCACCTTATGTCAGGTTTGAACATAATAGAATTCAATATGAGTCTCATACGATGTAGGTTTTATATCAGGTTATTTGCATATGTAACATGGCCATCACCATTACATTAACTGATAGACTATTAGTAGTTTGTTTTTTCTGGTGTATGCCATCTGGTGTCCATTATATTTTTTGACAGTGTTGGTAGACTATATACTTGGCTAGTGACAGTTTAATCCTGGATTACTAACTAACATTGCCATCTTGTTAGACTATTTATTTCAGGGTGAGACTTTGTGCCTGAAGATGGGTACTACATTCAGTTAACTGAGTTGAAAGGTTACTGTTAGTGATTTAGGGCCAGATGTAACAAAGGGTTTTACCCATTCTGTGTCTATGGTAAAATGTGTTTGTACATATGGTCCTTACTTATCCTTTGAAACAACCAAAGCCTTTCTATTATGTGAATTACTTGTGGAGCATAATTGGGGGGCACAATATAATAACTTTGGATTTGAGGCTTAGTTATTTATTTACATACTCTGACCATAGACTTTAACTTACATACATTGATGGGGCTCTGTAAGAGACCTAGTTGCTGGAACTGTTGATATGCTTACAGATCCGATGTTAAACTTATCAAGGTCTATGGACTGATTGTTACTTCTTCTACTGTTGAAATAACTACAACCCTTGACTCGAAACCGTCTGGATTTGGACCAAACTGCCTCTATATTATTTATGGACCTCAAGTTTGATATCTGGTGGATTTCCAGTTTAGATATTCTCTTACACCTCATATTCATAATATGTACCATGTCCATAATGGCTCTTTCTGCAAATCACGGTTGTCTATTTTCTTCTCTTCTTCTTTTGGCCAGCAAGAACCATTAATTTTCTTACTCTTTATGGGACATGGTTCCCTTCGGCAAACCTAAAATGACTTTATTTTGATAAGGGAAAGAAAGATGCTTTGTTATCACTGACCTCTTTCTTTCTCTGGTCATATCCCACTGGGTGATACACATCCCAATTTTTCAGTGTGGCACCTTAGAATAAATTTTTTCTTGCATGGAGGATATACCATATGTGGTTTCCTTCTCTCACTTCTTTCTTTATGCATCAAACATCACATATCTTCTTGCTATATGAGGCATTCCTGGACGCATATGGTGTCACCCCTCTTTTTGTTTTATTTAAGGAGAATACACATATCTGGCTGGAGGCTGCTGGCCTTTCACTATTGTGGATATGGGTTGGGAAAGATTTATAATATTATTATTGTCTTTACATTCGATTCCACCTTGAAAAAGTACCGAAGAGGGGGATAAAACATGTGTCGGATGATGCTAGTTTTAGTGATGTACGACTTGCAACTTATAAAATAAAGGAACATAATATTTTGATCTGTGTTCCTGTGCATCAGTGATTATGGATGCACTGAGAAATGTTTACTGACTATTCACAAGACTATCTCATTTGTAAAGGGCTATCCATTATGAGATTCCAACACATGTTAGAAATATAACTATAGACTCTATCCATATATTGATTCAGCAAGCTTTAACTAAATAAGTGCTCTGCAAAATAATTATTCAACATTGACGTCAGGTATAATATGTTAGGGAGAGATGTTTCGAGAAAACACACGACAATGAAACAGAAAGCCAGAGGATAGCCACCACTAATGTCTGACACCAATCACAATGACATCATCTGAGTGTGTCTGTTGTAAACATCTGTTACTTCCTTGTTGGAGAGTCACATAACCTGCAATGACCAATAGAAGGACCCTAATCCATTGTCAAATGTGAAGCCCCATCACTCCCCACATGTCAGAAATGGCAAGCCTGCCATCTGTCTGGGGATGAATGCCTGAACACAAACACATGTGATGTCAACATTACAGCAGGTCACTCCATGATGCATGTCTACAGTCAGGGCCCAATCCCCAATCAATACACAGGTACAGTGCACTCATCAACATGATGCCACATCAAGGGCATGGGAAACAGTTGTTCCACAATCTTGGTTTACCTGCCATGTCCGTCAGTGGAACTGCAGTCCTACATGCCAAATGACATATTGTGACACAAGAAGGTATCAGTCAGACAATAAACAAAGGTGGCACACCCCTGTCGGTGGCACAGCATGAAATGGAACACCTGTGTAATTAAACCAATCCATTAACTGTTTTCCATGCACATATACATGTGTGCCTCTATACGTTAACCCATCAACACGGGTAGAACATGCATGACATTGCAGAAAGGATTGCATCCCTAAGAGAAAAGGACACATGCTACCATGTAGGCATAATGCCATGTTGGCTACAGTCATGGGACATAAATCTTGTCAATGGACATTCCCCACTTACCAAGGCAAGGTAATTTGCAACATCTGCAGGCCTTTAGCCATGTAAGCCATGTCACAATTATGCTGGGCACAAACATCACAGACTGCAGTAAGGCACCAGCATCAATGATACTCTGAAGCTCACTTGCTTCTGGGTGGCGGATATCTGGATACACATATGTCCAGACACATAGCAAAGGACGGTGATCCCTCACCCACTTACCTATTGTCTGTTTCATTCAGGGGAAGTAATCTGTGGTTCAGAAATCGCACCCATTCCAACTACAAACAGTACATGACTGTTCATAACTCACAGCCATTTGTCGTCCCTGCAGAGGAAGTGGCTTGGGGATTCGCAACAGGTTTGTACTAGGATTCAGGTTCAGAAGGCAAGGTTCCCCAGTTTGATAGACATCACATGTCAACACAAGCAATCTCCCATAAACTGTGTGACACATGGCACCGCCCTCATTTTCAGGGGGAGCAGTCAGTACCCCACTCATTCATCTGGCAATGGAACAGGCAGGAATTTGCTGTGTACTCACCCCATTGTGGTTGCTGTGCTGCCCTCAAATGCCCATCCAGCTCAGGGTAGGCCACCTCCAGAATGTGGGCCATTAGGGGGGGTCATGCTCTGGCAGGCACCCCGCCCACATTGGGAGGACAGCCCCATCTGGGCCTCTGTGATCTTCCAGGCCCAGCAACTCAGGTCCTCCCACCTCTTGCAACAGTGGGCGCTCCGCCGGCTGTGGGCCCTCAGGGTTTTTTCCTTCTTTGTGATGGCTCTCCAAATCCCCTTCTTTTGATGGGTGTTGACCTGCATGGATGCAAAAGACAAGACAGGAAATCAAGTCAAAAATGTCCCATCCAAAATGGCAGAGCCATATACATGTCTGTACACTAAGCTAAACACATCATGTATTGCCCAGACTGGCAAGGTGTGGCATATACCAGTCACTGGGTACAGGGACATGACAACAAACACTTCCCATTCAGCAGACCAACCCACAACCCTATTCAGGCCCTCCTCTAACCATGTAATCTAACTGACACCTTGTGAGACATGCCCAAGCAATCAGAGTGAGCTCAGAAGCACTATGGTACGCATGACAACTCTGTGGCTTCTGAGAGGACGATTCCATAAGAACAAAGGTTTCAATTCACTCACTCTGTGAGGATGGTTATCCACTAACATTAACTCCAAACTAGTGCCAGGGCACAAGACCCAACCCCACACTTGTGTAACAATGAAGGGACTGACATGGTGGGTACAGGAGGTTCCTAACCTATACATGTGTAGACATGTGGACTCCAAGATGCACACTCATTCCACCTCAGGGGGTGTGGTAATGTATCATCTACTGTTACACAGAACATGCTTCTGGAAATATGTATACATCCTACAGGGATGGCATCCAACAAACAAAGGCATGCTTTGTCCATTGTCAACCATGTAACACAACAATTAGACCAGATATCATGGGTTCATAGGCTCCATCACACTGCCTGTACTGAGACTGACATGCATGCTATAAGCCTGCAGAGGACACATGTGACCTGTGTGATGATGATAACAGAGCTGTGGGAGTAAGGGACTTGTCAAGGGTCAGAGATACACATTGACGGTGATTCCTAGTGCACATTGATGACAGAGCTTTGACTCTAAATCCAATACATCGACATACTCCTCCATGAAAGAACCTCAGGAAGCTGCATCTTAGCGCAGAGACTAGGGTGTCCAGATGACAGGATGTCCTTTGAGACAGGTAGTGGGCACAGTATCACAGTTGCATAGTCCAAATGACTCAACTCAAGCCTTGGCATGAACCCATACAGTGAGATACAGTTGACAAGCACTGGTCTCATCAGGCTGAGGAGACAGAACCTGCATGAAAATCATTTCCCATCAATTCCATGCATGACAAAACATCATGTAACTAACTGCAATTTACCATGAGATGTGTATGTGGCAACTGGAAGGGCAGAGTAAGTCTGCATATACCTCCAACACAACAGCTTAGCATGGCCAGACGTGGTCTGAAGCTGAGTGGAAACATGCACATCGCTCCTTTTACACATACCTCACACATACAACATGTCAACGCTGCCCATGCTGTCATGAATGTACATGTGCTCTCACATTGATGACATCAATCTGTCAAGTGCTGTATGGGCATGCCAGAGGAGTCCTCTCACCTAGTTTACTTCATCCCACATAAGAAACAACATAGTACACCCAAGACACACACAAAAGTCAGATGCCTCAGCATCTGGCACTGACCAAGTTACATGCACAATAAATCTCCCTTTGACGCCACACCAATGGAACCCCATGGCCCTGACTTTACATACTCCTCACGATGGCCTCAATCTAGCCTGTGAGAAGTAGAAATATGATGAAATACAGGGTAAAATAATGTACATGAGGCACTTACCTGCTCCTCTGGTGCAACATAAAGCTGTTCATACAGGGGTAGGACCTCCTCCACTAGCTTCTCTGGCTCCTCTGGGGAGAAGGATTTGGCCCTATCACCTGCTGGACGTGGCATGATTACCCCCAAAGACGGTACACAACAGCTCAGATCATGGAGGTCTTGCTGGCAGCAGTGTCAGGAGTCAAGTGATGGATGTTGCAGAACATGGTAGTTACGTCCACCATGTATGCATCTGTCACTGCCAGCATACACAGCCATTGACCCAAGATTGCCACTGGCAACAATTTTAGCCTATTGCAGTGTCCGCCACAGTAGCATCTGCCTACCATAATGACTACTTCCGCCGCCGGTCGATTATGGTTCACAAAGTCCAGTAAAATAGGTCAGACAGCTACCATTTTAGGGTCATAACATGCATTTTAAGGACAAACAAAATGTGTCACAAGTACAAAAATGTTGTTAATGCTAGTGGTAAGTGCTGGTCCTGTCCTGGCATGTAGGTCGTTCGACTTTTACACCATTTTGGGCATGCGCAACGCACATATGGCTACTTGCTCTGGGACACAGCCATCTCCCCCCATAAATTATGTTATGTGACATCAACTCATAGTCCAAGTGCCAATTCACATGCACAAATAGTTGCTGTCCAGGTAGATTATGTATACACAGTTGTGGGAATGCAAGGGGGAAATGTGTTACTTATGTGTGATTGACAGTGGTGATGTGTACTGTATGTCATGCCCTCAACCTCTGACAAGCCTTTTCCCAGTTTGTGAATGGCATGCATATATGCATGTTGCAAGTGACACATTGAATGATGTCTATACTCAATTTTTGTCCCACATAGGCAACGAGGAAGGGGAAGGATCAGATATCCTCCTGTGTACCGTCCACTTGCAAACCTTTAGGCCAGAGAAGACAGACAGATCATCCAGATCTACTGCCTGAACAGGCAAACAATCGTGGATCTCTGTCGTCAGTTGGAGCCAGATCTCATGCCTGCCATTAGTCATCCAAATAGCATATCACCCATCACACAAGCAGTGTTGCACTTCCTGTCTAATACAGTGGCACTATCTGCTGGAATGTCCCAGCCTATGTTCAGGCTAGTATTGAAGGATATACTCTCAGCAATGTTGAAATACCTTGACAGCTACATCCGATTTCTTCAACACGAGGATTTTGCCCATGTGAAGGCTGACGTCTATGGACTTGCACACATCCCACATGAGGTGGGAGCCATTGATGATGCACATGTAGCCTTGGTTCTTCCGCATTACAATGAACAATTCTATCGGAACATGAAGAATTTCCATCAATGTCCAGGGGAACCTCTACATTTCACAAGTCTGTGCCCGTTATTCGGGTTCAGTCCATGATGCCTTCATCATGCGTAACAGTGCAATGCCACATCTGATGTCACAACTGTACACAGAGAGTGCCTCGCTGGTTGGTAAGTCACATATGTCATGTATCTTTTTTAAAGCAATGTCTGTTGCAATGAAAAAGATGAGGGGGACTCATAGTTGCACATATGTCGCATTCCCATACAGGACACTCTGCATACCCAAACTGTCCATGGTTGTTGACAACTGTGAGGAACCGAATTATGCCAGGAGATGTCAGCTTCAACTATGTCAATGGAAGAACATAGGGCCTGATTACAACTTTGGACGAGGTGTTAATCCGTCCTAAAAGTGACGGTAAAGTGACGGATATACCACCAGCCGTATAACGAGTCCATTTTATCCTATGGAACTCGTAATACGGCTGGTGATATATCCGTCACTTTACCGTCACTTTTAGGACGGATTAACACCTCCTCCAAAGTTGTAATCAGGCCCATAGTGTGTTGTGGAGCGTGCTTTTGGGCTCCTGAAAGCCAGATTTGGGTGTCTGTACAAGACAGTTGGAGTCCTCCTCAACTCACCCGAAAATGTTTGTAAGATCATTGTGACCTGCTGCATGCTCCACAACATTGCCCTGCTGAGGAGTATCCGATATTTACCAGATGCAGATGAGCTAGCAGTGTCACCTGGTGAGCCCCCTGAAATGCCAAGTGAAGATGATAGTGGTGAAGAGTAAGGTGAACACTTGCGGGCAGATCTCATCAATTACTACTTCACTTGAGTGTAATTATTACATGTGATGTGATTTCTGTGACTGTCTAGTGAATTGTAGGGGTCAGCATGTGTTGAGTGGGGTAATTTCCCACTAAAGACAGGGCATCTACTGCTATGCAGTATTCAATCAAACTTTGCTGCCTAAGTCAGACTCGGACATGTAACTAAAACTTTACGATCTGCCTTGTTTGTGTCAGTCTCATTGAAATGTGAGTGGATATACAGTACTTTGTGATGTGGTGTGGGTCATATGTATGATTGTTCATGCCTTAACTCCCCGTACTCAAAATTGTCACCCAGGTCTCTTCATTGTACTATCCCCATGTGGGTATTTCAGAGTTGTAAGATTGGCAGATAGTTGTAGCTGTTCTGACATGTGAAGTGGAAATGGATTGATCCAGGTAATATTAGGCACAGAATTGGGGTGTATAGGTTCTGTGTCAAAGGAGCCCTGGACAGTCGGTAGGTGAAGAACTGAAGTACACAAAACACTTAGGAGTTGTGGTGTGATAGGCCAATTGTTTCATGTGTGTGACCATGTGGCCTTGCTACATGTCATCCAGTGCAATCCATGCATTCTCCCTTCACATTGTATGTACAGTGCTCCTGTATGACCTTGTTATAGCTGTTGATGTGTTTTCACATAGCAGGCCAGAGTGCTTGTGTCACAACACTGACACAGGTTAGCATCATAACACCAGATCAATGGTCATTGTAATAGGATGGACCTAGGATCAGAAAATGGTGTACTTCCCTCTGGCTGTGCCATGGTGTATGTTTGTAGGAGGCTGGCCCTCTATGTAGTGTGCAAAACTAGACACACTGTGCAGGGGGTCCAGGCAACCACACATTGGTTTTCAGAGGTAAAAATTAGACACCTAGTGCTCCAAATGTTTAAGGTAACTGGTCGAGCAGTTAGGCTAAACTAAGAGATGTGATAAGCATTTGTTGTACTCAAAATATCAACCATGCACCACACACACTCAATGAATAACTCAAGACCAGAATTTATGAAAATACTTCAGACTTTTATATAATTTATAAGACCAAAATGGTTATGATATGTTAAGAACTTTTTGAGTTATGATTTTTCAAACTTCAAATAAAGTTAGTATTTCTGTGCGTAATTGTGCACCATAGGAATTAATGGAAGGCCATCTATAAAAATGCATATAAAATAACACAGGTGAGTCACCAGTCTCTTGTTTGCAGAATGGCCAATGAGGTTGGTGGGCACACCGTGACAGTTGGAGAGTCTCGGGCAGCTCCCGGTTTCGGCAGGACCAGTGTTGGAAAGTCTCTTCGCACAGGCACAAGGCCACTTAAAGAGGCCACCTGGAAAAGGAGCTGGTTTGCAGGTTTAAAGGTGGTGCCTTTGGGTACCCTTGGGCTGTCAAGGTAGCAAGGGGTCAGGGACCTGTAGCACACAGCATGTTTCGCGATGCAGGTCTTAGGGCAGCCAGATGCAGGGCGAGTTTGCGCACAGCCTCCAACGCAATGGAACCCTTTGGAGCTAGAGGTAAGTCTTCTTCTAGGGACCTTGTAGGACGATGAGGGTGCTCTGGTGGGAGGTCCAGGGTGTTCCTGAAGTCCCTTGACTGGGGCTCCCTCCTGGTCCAGTTACAGTTCTGGGTGAGTTGTTTTTGTTGTTGTCCGATGTGCACTGACCAGTACCTGGGGTATTGGCACAACTCAGCCATTGGAGGGTGGAGTGCACCAAAGTTGGCACATTTGTAGGTCTCATCCGGGCTGTCGTTGGTGTGTTGAGAGGTCTGCCTGCAACTGCCGGTTGCGGAGATATCCTCCGGTTGGTGAAGTGACCCTCACTAGTCTGCTGGTTCTTTGCAGGTTTCTTTGGTTTCTTGAGTGGTGCCTCCACTCAAGAAAAGGCCCAACTTGAATCCTGACTTCATCCAAATAGAAGTCTGCAGGGGCATCAGTTTGCAAGTGGGCAGGCACCTCAGGGGGATGGGGGCACCTCAGCCCGAATATGGGAACAAGCCCATTGTTTCGTGAGGGGGCTCAATGCCCATTTTTCTATCCTGGTGAGTGCAAGGCCACGGTCTCTCAGGTGCGTGACTTTCCCACTAGTTCTGGAGGGGGCTGCATGCCCATTTCTCTGTCCTGGGGAGTGCAAGGCCACAGTCTCTGGAGTGGGGAACATGCCCACTGCTCCTGGAGGGGGCCCCTCATACAGCAGCCCCTGGAGGGTGGCCTAAGTGGCTTCCGCTGGTGGTGATGGCTGCACTGGGTCATCTGGAGGTGAGGGCTGAACTGTGGTGGTAGGAGGAGGTGCCCCCTGGGCAGCCTCTGCTGGTGGCGAGGGCTGAACTGTGGTGGCAGGTGAAGGTGCCTCCTGGACAGCCTCTGCTGTGGGTGAGGGCTGAACTGTGGTAGTAGGTGAAGGTGCTTCCTGGGCAGCCTTTGCTGGTGGCAAGGGCCCCGTGACCACTGGTGGTGGTGCAGGTGTCACCCTGACAGCCTCCGCTGGAGTCACGGGGTTCTTTTCCTTCATGGCATGAGCTGTAGGATCCTTACCCTTCCTGGCAGGGGTTGAGGGATTCTTCCCCTTCATTTCAGGCTGTGCGTGTTCCTTAGCCTTCCGGGCAAGGGTCGAGGGCTTCTTCCCCTTCAAAGCAAGAGGTGCAGCTCCTTCGCCTTCATGGCAGGAAGTGTGGGATCCTTCACCTTCTTGGCTGGTGGAGTCGGATTCTTCACGACTAGGTGGCACCACCACAGTCCGCGTGGACTGTTTGGCAGAGGTTCTGGACTGGGTCATTGGGACCCTGCTCTTACGGGCAAGACGAGGGAAGAGGTCAAGTTGGGCAAGGAAAAGCTTCTTGGGGACAGTGGGGGGGAGGAGGGAGGTGGGATGGGATTGGAGGTTGAGGGAGTGGTTGTAGGAGGTGTATGTGTGCTGGATTTGGGTGCAGTTGCATGGGCAGTATGCTGATGTGAGGTGGATGGCTGCTGGGTGTGTGAGTGCTTGTGTTTGTGTCCTTTAGGGGGGACAGACAGGTTGGGAGAGAACACAGGGGACGTGTGCACGGATGTTGTGGAGGTGTCTGCTAGTGAGGTATATGTGCTGCTTGGTGTGGTGATGCTGGTGGTGGATGTTGATGCAGTGCATGCAGGTGTGAGTGTGGATGTGACTGTGAAGGAGGTGGGCGAGGAGGGGGAGACAGTGGAGGCAGTGGATATGGTTGTGTCAGCAACAGTCTGGTGTTTGCGTGAGTGCTTCTGTGATGAAGTGTGGTGCCTATGTTTGCCTGTGCCACTCTTGGGTGTTGTCTTGTGTGCATGCTTGTCTGTATGTGTGCATGGGATGGGTTGGGGTTGAGGAGACTAGGACTGGGAAGTGGTAGTTGGAGGGGCGATGGTAGAAACAGGGACAATGGCTGCCATCAGAGAGGAGGCCAGAGCCTGTATCAATCTCTGTTGGGCCGCCAATCCACTGTGGATACCCTCCAGGAATGCATTGTATTGCTGCATCTGGGATGCCAGCCCCTGGATGGCATTCACAATGGTTGACTGCCCTACAGAGATGGATCTCAGGAGGTCAATAGCCTTCTCACTCAGGGCAAGATGAGGGCCACACACCGCCAATTGAACTCCTCCTGGTACCCAAAAAGCCCTGACTGAAATGGAATACTAACAAGCTAGGTTACCTGTATTTGCCATACACCCATTACCCTAGAGTTGACTCACGCTGCAATGTCTGGCCTGGCATTAAGGGCACCCACTAACTCACATCCACCACCCGGATCCCATCCCACCTGCCAAATATTTTAATAATGCCCACTGTACTCACCCCCTTGTGGCTGCTGTGATGCCCTCAAGCGCCCATCCAGCTCTGGGTAGGCCAACACCAGTATGCGGGTCATCAGGGGGGTTAGGTACCGATGTGCACCCATTCCTCATTGGGAAGCCTTCCCCAGCTGGTCCTCTCCGGTCTTCCATGCCCAGCATCTCAGGTCCTCTCACCTTTTCTAACAGTGGGTGCTCTGCCTGCGATAGACCCCAAGGGTCCGCACGTCCTTGGCGATGGCACACCATAATCCCTTCTTTTGATGGGCGCTGACCTACAGAGGTAATACAGACAGGAGAACACCATTACAGAAAAAATCAAGCCTGTCACACATATGGGCCACCAATCTCGTTTCCATCACCATTGGCACACACATCACCCAGCGCACACCATGTACACCACCACAAGACATTTCCCCACCGATGACACAATGTTTGCACTCACATCTCCATGCATCCTTCCCACATGCATCGTGCCCAAAGTGTACTCACCTGTTGGTCTGGAGGCCCATATAGCAGTCCGTACTGGGGTAGGATCCCATCCACCAAACACTCCAACTCCTCTGAAGTGCTGGCAGGGGCCCTTTCCCCGGTCACACGGGCCATGGTAGGTTCCAGTCATGGGTCGCAGCAGCACACGCAGTGTACATGTTCTCTTGTTGAAGGTCAGGAAACAAGTGGGGAATCAGATAGAAAATGGCGGGCACGTCCATGGCGGTGTACACCGTCACCTCTGGTGCAGATCCCCATTGGCCACTGTACTCCATAGAGCCCCATATTATCCAATGAGGAATTGCACGGCGGTGCAAGACCGCCTTCCGCCACAACACCCAACGTCGGCTGAATTACCTCACTCCCACCTGTCCCTACATACAGGACAGGCGGTCGTCATTTCATGGTGGAGGACAGCGGTCATATCGACATTAACTGCGTCACAGACTAGATTAGAACATACCTCGCCGTTCCCACTGTCCCATAACATAAATGCACTATGTACACTGAAGTTGTGGGTTCATTGTTCAAATTGTGGCAGGCTACTCACTCTTGTGTCCCTTAGATACCTACTGCTGCAGATGAATAGGAGGTGGAGACAGACCCCCGTGTACAGACCCCTTGTGGACTTGGCTACACTGGAGGACAGGGACATTATACTCACCTATAGACTGGACAGGGCCACAATAACTGAGCTGTGTGCCCAATTGGAGCCAAACCTGATATCTGCTATCCGTCATCCCACTGGGATTCCCCCTCTTGTGCAAGTGCCCTAAGTGCTCCATTTCCTGGCAACAGGTTCCTTCCAAGGGACTGTGGGCTTGGCAGCAGGAATGTCACAGCCAATGTTCTCAATCGTGCTGGAAAGAGTTTTGTCTGCCCTGGTAAACCACATGTGCAGCTACATTTCTTTCCCCCAGGTGGAAGATATGGCCGCAGTGAAGACCGGATTCTACGCAATGGACTTAACCCCAATATTATTGGTGTGATTGACAGAACACATATTGGCCCTGATTACAACATTGGCGGTAAATCCCGCTTACAGCCGTGCAGAAGATCGCAAACACACTGCTAAGGCGGCGGAATTCCGCTACAGCTATTATGACATGCAGCCCGGAATCTGCCAAAATCCAGACACCCACACAAGTCCGCCACACCAAAGGTCACTGATAAATTGGCGATAACAAAACCTCCACCTTCATGCCAACAGGAATACGCCCACACTATCACGACACACAAATCCATGTGGCAGTCTTTCAACCGCAGTATTCCATTGGCGGTACACACCGCTGCGCTCAAAATACACACACATTTACAAAACACAACCACATTGGACAAATTGAAAAACACACACCTGATACACATACACATACACACACCACTCCCACACACCCAATCCAATATAAAACACACACCCACATCACCCTCAAACCCTTACTACCAAAAATTCAGAAAGAAGGCCAGAGACAGACACCAACATCAACAACACTAGCATCCAGAGGCACACAACACCATCACTCACACAACATCCATGCACCTCAGCCAACACACAAAAACACATCTACTCACACATCACAACTGACACCACCTCACATATCACCCACACCACACCATGGCACTGCAAAGACACCCCAGGTTCTCTGAGGAGGAGCTCAGATTCATGGTAGAGGAAATCGTCTGGGTAGAGCCACAGCTATTCGGATTACAGGTGCAGCTCACCTCCATAGCTAGGAAGATGGAGCTGTGGCGCAGAATCGTAGACAGGGTCAACGCAGTGGGACAGCATCCAAGAACACGGGATGACATCAGGAAGAGGTGGAACGACCTACGGGGCGAGGTGCGTTCCATGGTCTCAAGACACCAGATTGCAGTTCAGAAGACTGGCGGCGGACCCCCACCTCCTCCCCCACAACTATCAACATGGGAGGAGCAGGTCTTGGCTATACTGCATCCTGAGGGCCTCGCATGAGTAGCAGGAGGAATGGACTCTGGTAAGTCAAACCTTAACTCTTACATCCCCCACCCTACCTGCATGCTATCACATACCTCACCCTCACCCTCGCCCCCATCACTCCAACACCTCACAAATGTCCCACTATCACAACCCACACATCCCAACACCAAGCCCTGCATGCAACACCAAAGCATGGACACCCATCACCAAAGCATGTCCACTACAGATAACCACAGAGATCCCCAAACCAATTATCACACAAGGTCCTACACAATAATGCAAGCACTGGAGTACAGGGTCACCCACCCATTGCACATGATGGCACACACAGATGCTAAAATCATGCCTTTACACCCCTGCAGGACCCCTACCCAATGCCACCGGACAGGAGGTTTGCAGACATGTCCACTCCCCCCACAGAAGAGGGCCACAGTGATGACAGCAGCTCTGTCCAACTGGATCAAGATGACCAGCCCGGCCCATCTGGGACCTCGGGACAGTCGGTTCCCCTGACACTGGCACAAGCCACCTCAGGAAACACCAGCACAGCACCCACCCAGCGGGCTCATCCCTCTGTCCCCAGGACACGTCAATCAGAAGTGTGTCCACCACTACAGGGAACCCAGGCAAACCCACCACCCCAAGAAAATCAGGGACCTGGGGGCAGTGGCAGTGGGCGCACGGTTCAGGGGACAGAGGCACAGGAAAACAGGGGAACTGGGAGGACTGCTGTGCGACGGGGGAAGGACATGCCCAGGGAACCCACCTTCCACGAGGCCCGCTCCAACATCATTGGAGCGTACCATCATTCCCAGGAGACGATGGCAACGGTACTGGCCAAGTTTCAGGAGACCCAGCGGCTGCAGGAGGAACAGTATCTGGGGATCAGGGAGGAACTTAAGTCCATTAACACCACCCTGGTCACCATTGTAGGGGTGCTGAAGGACTTTGTGAACACCAGGAGGGACACTGTGGCACAACACGGGGCCCCTGACACTAGCCTGGATGATGAACAGCCCACCACCTCCGCCGGCGCTAGTGGACAGGAGGCACCGCCACAGGACCACGACACCAGCACCCCACCTCCTGCAGATGGAGAACCACCCCACAAACAGTCCCTGAGATCCAGGACAAAGAAAGAGGACAATGCCAAGACCCCCGCCAGGAAATGAGACCCCCCTGAATGTTATCCTTCTGTCCCACTTCGTCACCCTGTCTATCCATCAACTGCCCTAGCTCCACTTCCTATGCCCCTTTGGACAATGCACCTATGAAACAAATAGACTGGACTCTGCCATGGACAATCCTCCACCATCACCCCTGCACATTTTACAACCCCCTCCACTATTTAGCACTGAAATAAACACCCTTGAATCACAAAGCAAGCTGGAGTCAGTCTGTGCTTTCACAAATGTGTATTTGCAATAACTATGGAATATAGCAATGTCGATTGTATTGTCAACATACCAATGTAACACAGCTCTAGTCCATGAGGTAATATAGCAGAGGTCACACAGTGGGACCCACATCTGTGAAATGGAAAGACAAAGTGACAAGTCAAGGTCCATACACTGGGTGAAAGTGACAGACATATGATGGGTCTAACAATTGTATGAGAGTTTTGAGGCAGTGACATCTTCTTACCTGTGTCTCAATGGAAGTAGTGCTGATAACGTTGTTTCTGTTGTCGATATCCTCTTCTTCTGCCTCCTTTTCTTCACTGTCCACAGGCTCCACAGCTGCCACAGGACCCCCATCTGGACCATCCTCCTGCAGAAAAGGCACCTGTCCTTTCAAAGCCAGGTTGTGCAGCATACTGCAGGCCACGATGATCTGGCACACCTTCTTTGGTGAGTAGTAGAGAGAACCACCTGTCATATGGAGGCACCGGAACCTGCTCTTCAGGAGGCCGAAGGTTCTTTCGATCACTCTCCTAGTTCTCCCATGTGCCTCATTGTAGTGTTCCTCTGCCCTTGTCGTGGGATTTCTCACTGGGGTCAGTAGCCATGACAGGTTGGGGTAACCAGAGTCACCTGCAAATGTCGAGGGACAACTGTTAGACACACACTAGCCCTTAGGGCAACCCCAGACCCAGACAACTATTCACAGGGTATAGAGTCCTTGTCCTCACCTATTAGCCAGACACGGTGCCTCTGGAGTTGGCCCATCACATAAGGGATGCTGCTATTCCTCAGAATGTAAGCATCATGTATTGAACCAGAAAACTTGGCATTCACATGGGAGATGTACTGGTCGGCCAAACACACCATCTGCACATTCATTGAATGGTAGCTCTTCCGGTTTCTGTACACCTGTTTACTCCTGCGGGGGGGACCAAGGCCACATGTGTCCCATCAATGGCACCTATCATGTTGGGGATATGTCCCAGGGCATAGAAGTCACCTTTCACTATAGGCAACTCCTCCACCTGAGGGAAAACGATGTAGCTGCGCATGTGTTTAAGCAGGGCAGACAACACTCTGGACAACACATTTGAGAACATAGGCTGGGACATCCCTGATGCAATGGCCACTGTTGTTTGAAAAGACCCACTTGCCAGGAAATGGAGTACTGACAGGACCTGCACTAGAGGGGAGATTCCTGTGGGATGGTGGATTGCTGACATCAGGTCTGGCTCCAACTTGGCACACAGTTCATGGATTGTTGCATATTCAAGTCTGTAGGTGACTATTACGTGTCTCTATTCCATTGTCGACAGGTCCACCAGTGGCCTGTACACCGGAGGATGTCACCATCTCACCACCTGCCCCAGCGGACGTGCCCTATGGAGGAAAACACTGAGTAGAGAGTCAGCCAACACTGAGGTATTTACTACTTGTCATTAGCAAACATTTGTAAATCCGCAATGTGCCTGTTACTGTGTGTATGCTAGGTCTAGATAGGTGTGACGCAGTTAATATTAATTCCATGTGGCCCCCTGAAATGGCGGCTGCCTGATCTGTAAGGTGGGACAAGGGGATATGAGGTAACTGCGCTGGCGTTGTACACCGTTGCGGTAGGCGGTCGAAGACCGCAGCGCAATCCTGCATTGGTTAACATTGGACCCTATGAGTCCCAGGAGCCAATGACGAAGTACGCCGGCGGTGACGGTATGCACCGCTGCGGACGTGACCACCATTTTCTGTCTGTTCACTTACTTGCTACCTGACCTTTGACGGAGAGGACCTACACTGCAAGTGCTGCTGTGATCTCAGTCTGGAAGCGACAATGGCTCTTGTGTCTGGGGAAAGGGCCCCTGCCTTCACTTCGGAGGAGTTGGAGAAGTTAGTGGATGGGGTCCTACCCCAGTACACGCTACTCTACGGTCCTCCAGACAAACAGGTGAGTACACTGTGAGCATGCTGCACGGGCAATGCCTGTTTGGAGTGGTGTGGATGGAAGATACATGGGGGGGTTGGGGGACTGAGGCCTGCATGTGCGGAGGGTGAGGGTGGGAATGTGGGCCAATGACTGTGACGGTCCAGACGGTTGAAGTTTTTCCTTTTCCCCTGTACTATTCCTCTAGGTCAGCGCCCACCAGAAGAAGGATATTTGGTGTGCCATCGCCAAGGATGTCCGGACCCTGGGGGTCCACCATAGATGGATCACACACTGCCGTAAAAGATGGGAGGACATTCGCCGCTGGGGCAAGAAGACAGCAGAGGCCCAGCTGGGGATGGCCTCCCAACGTGGGAGGGGTGCCCGTTGCACCATGACCCCCCTGATGTTCCGGATCCTGGCGGTGGCGTATCCGGAGTTGGATGGGCGCTTGAGGCCATCACAGCAGCCACAAGGGGGTGAGAATCATCACATCCATCTGACTCTGCGTGCATTACGAGGTGTCTGGGTGGCCGAGGTGGGTAGTGGGTTACCCTAGGCCAGGGCGAGCTTTGTAGGCAAGGGCCCTTTGTGAGGCAGGCTATGTGCCACCCCAACCCCACCAGTGCTAAGAGCCATCTACACCTAGTCAGGCTCCTGTGACTGTGCATGTGTGCAGCAATCGGGCATAGGCCTTGTACCCCATGGGCATGTGAATATTCTAGGAACTCTAAGTGCATGGCGTAGTGCAGAGGGCTGCTGTGTCTGTAGTGTCCGCCAAGAGTAGTGGTATTGCAAGCACAGAACATGTATTTCTTCTGTCTTTCCCCCCCTTTTTGTGTTCTCCCTGTTCTTGTGTGCAATAGCATCATCAGGCGGATGAGCAGTGGCACCGGAGCAGGAGGGAGCTGCATCCCACTTGGCCCTGGAGGGCGAGACAATGGAGTCTAAAGCCACCAGTGGGACGGAGGGCAAGGGGAGCTCCATGGCAGGGACAGAAGGTGACATCAGCGACAGCGACTCCTCCTCTGATGGGAGCTCCCTTGCGGTGGCGGGCCCCTCTGTCCCCCCCGAATCAACAGGTACAGCCGCCCCCCCTACCAGCACCGCCCTCCCAGCAGCCCCTCAGCATGTGTCCCATGGCCGCTCACCCAGGAGGGCTGGCATCTCCTTCGCCCCAGGCACCTCATGCCCTGCCCCAGTCAGCCCTGCTGCCCTCAGTGAGGAAGCTATTGACCTCCAGAGATCCCTCACTGTTGGGCAATCTACCATTGTGAATTCCATCCAGGGTGTCGAGAGGCATTTGCAACAAACAAATGCATACCTGGAGGGCATTCATTCTGGCCAGGCAGCCCAACAGAGAGCATTTCAGGCTCTGGCCTCAGCACTGATGGCAGCCATTGTCCCTGTGTCCAGCCTCCCCCATCCAACTTCCTCCACCCAGACCCAATCCCCTGTACCTCAGCCTATCCCAAGCACACCATCAGACCAGCATGCACACACCTCATCACACAAGGGTGGCTCTGGCAAACATAAGCACCACACATCCCACGGGCACTCACACAAGCATCATTCCCATGCAGACATACCAATATCCACTGCCTCCACTGTGTCCCCCTCCTCCACGCCGTCCTCCTCCCTCCTTGTCTCGTCTCCACTCACACCTGCATGCACAACATCTTCAGCCACTACCTCCATCACAGCACGCCCATCACCACACACCGCTCACGTGCACTCACCACCCCCACTACCATTCACACATCCCCTTTGTCCTCTACCAGTGTGTCTGTGAGCCCTCCTCCCAAAGTACACAAAGGCAGGCACACACCCACCCAACAGCCATCCACCTCACAACAGCCTCCAGCCCATGCACCTTCACCCAAATTCAGCAATCATACACCTCCTACAACCACTACCTCTTCCTCCACTCCCAAACCCACTCCATCTACCCGTCCCAGTGTGTGTAAAAAGATTTTCCTGACTACATTGACCTCTTCCCTACACCGCCCCCCGTCCGTCCCCTAGGGCTAGGCTTTCCAGGTCCCAACCCAGCACCTCACCCACCACATCACCGGGCACAGGGGTCCCAGCAACAGCGGGCTTTTGGAGAGCGCCAGGCATTAGGGTAGCCAGTGTGCCACAGAGCGAGGGCAAGGAAATTCCACCACCAGCGAAAGTAAAAAAGTTGCCCACATCCCTGAGGGAGAAGGCGAAAACACCTGCCACCAAGGGCTCAGGTAAAACAAAAGGGGATAGTGGCAAGACAGCTGTGCCACCATCCAAGGTGGGGAAGGGCCAAAAAATCAAGGGCAGGTCAGGAGAGGGCATGGTAGTACCGACTATGGGACCAGTGTCACACCTTCTGTCCATGTCTACGCCAACCGGTACGGCAGAGAAGACTGCCACCTGCACTGCCACCTGCACCGCCACCAGCACCGCAGTCCGTGAGCCCACCACAAGCACCGCCGCCACAGAGTCCGCCACCACAGAGCCCGCCGCCAGCATCAATGCCACAGAGGCCGCTGCCAGCACCGCTGCCACAGAGTCCGCCGCCAGCACCGATGCCACAGAGGCTGCCGCAAGCACTGCTGCTACTGACACCGCCGCAAGCACCGCCAGCGGCCCCGCAATGTCCTGAGGCAGTGGCACCACCGCAGACATGGCTGCCATCCACAGTGGTCAGTCCACCGAGCCTGGTGGTCAGTTCCAGGAGCCTGGGCAGCTTCCATGATGCAACACTTTCAGTGGAGAAAGGCATCCACTACTTCTGTCCTTGGCAGGATGAAGCACTCTGGGCACAAAGCCCCCTCCAGAACCAGTGGAGAAAGGCATCCACTACCTCTGACCTGGCAGGATGAAGCACTCTGGGCACAAAGCCCCCTCCAGAACCAGTGGAGTATCACATCCACTACCTCTGTCCTTGGCAGGATGAAGCACTCTGGGCACAAAGCCCCCTCCAGAACCAGTGGAGAATGTTATCCACTTGAGAGACTGTGGCTTTGCACTCCCCAGGATGCAGCAGTGGGTAAACCACCCACTGGAGAGACTTGAGAGACTGTGGCTTTGCACTCCCCAGGATAAAGCAGTGGGCGACCCACCCACTGGAGAGACTTGAGAGACTGTGGCTTGTCAATCCACAGGATAATGCAGTGGGCAACCCACCCACTGGAGAGACTTGAGAGACTATGGGTTTGCACTCCCCAGGATAAAGCAGTGGGCAACCCACCCACTGGAGAGACTTGAGAGACTGTGGCTTTGCACTCCCCAGGATACAGCAGTGGGCATGGAGCCCCCTCGTGGAGCAGTGGCGTTGTGCACTCATCCGGCTGAGGTGCCCCTCCTTCCCTTCTCCCTGAGGTGCCTGTTTCATTTCGATCTGATGCCCCTGCAGTGTTCTCTCCATTTAATGTCTGGTATCGAGTGTGGGCCTTGCCCATGCATTTTGGGCCCAGTGGTCCACGGACAATTATTGGTGCACTAGCCGGACTTGTTTAGTTGGTGTACATAAGTGTATATACTGTATTTCGAGTTTTGACTACTGTTTTTTTCATGATTACAATTGTTCAACTGATTTCATTTTGTCCTTGTGTTCTTGAAAGGTGGGTGGGGGGTGTTAATGTAATGTTGCAGCATGTATTTGTGTGTATGTTGTTGTGGGTGAGGGTGGGGGTGTTGCGTGTGTGTCACTCTCTTTTCCCTCCCCTGTGTTGTAGGTGCAGTACTCACCATGGTCGTCACCACCGTCTTTGTTGCTCCTGATAGAGTATTTGGAGTTCTGACTCCATGGCGTCCTGGTTCCTCGTGGGGTGTGGAGAAGTGAGTGTTTTCCCTTCCAAGTCCTTCTCCCACCGTGTTTTTGTTCGCGTTGGTTCTACCCCGGAAAAGGTAACGGATTGGCCTCTCCTAATAGTGTGGGCGGTACATTGTCTTCCGCCTGTCTGTTGGCAGTGACGGCCGCGCTGTTAGTTTGCACCACCGTGGCGGTCGGAGTGTTAAAGTGGCTGTCTATGTTGGCTAGGGTTGTAATGAGGGCCATTGTGTTTGTTCCCCTCACCAGAATGAACAGGTGTTCAGGAATTGTAAGAGTTTCAACTCACTGAATATGCAAATGGTGTGCCTGGCGGACCAGTACATCTCCCACATCAATGCTAGGTATCCTGGGTCAGTGCATGATGCCCTTGTTATAAGGAATAGCAGCATCCCAAATGTGATGGCCCAACTAGAGAGGCACAGGGCGTGGCTAATAGGTGAGGCTTTGTCCCCACCCACTGTATGTTAGTTTATGCCTTCAGGTGTCATCCCTATAGCATTGTGCGAGGCTAAATGTTATCCCTCAATACTTGCAGGTGACTCTGGCAACCCAAAACTATTGTGGCTGCTGACCCCTGTGAGGAATGTCAAGACAGGGGCAGAGGAACATTATAATGAGGCACAAGGGTGAACCAGAAGGATCATTGAGAGGACCTTCGGCCTCCTGAAGGCCTGGTTCAGATGCCTCCATTTGACAAGTGGATCCCTGTGTTACTCACCCGGGAAGGTCTGCCAGATAGTAAGGGCATGCTGCATGTTGCACAACCTGGCCCTCAGACGGCATGTACCCTTTCTGCAGGAGGAAGAGACTGGAGATGCCCCTGTGGCAGTAGACCCTGAGGACAGTGATGATCAAGAGGCTGAGGATGAGGATGAGGACAAAAGAGCATCAGTTATCCGTCAATACTTCCATTGGCACAGGTGAGACAGTGCAACTGACCATTCCTATGACTATTGGTGTATTCTGTGTGGTAGTAGCATGATGGCATTAACTTCCTTTGCATCTGCTATGACAACTGTCTACTGATGTGCTGACTACAGGCAGCTACAAGTCATTATTTCTATGCTCTCACAGTGTTCATATCATTTGCACTAGATGTGACTTTTTCCATAAATGCACATTTTCAAAACATAAAATTCTAGTAGTCAAGTTGTGTTCAAGGGTGTTTATTGTAGTGCTATGGAATTGAGGGAAAAGAGCAATGGAATGGGATGATGGAGGAAGGTCCAGGGTATTGCACCAGTTGGTTTGTAGCACAGGTGCAGTGTCTAAGGTGCCATAGGAAGGGGAGCAAAGGCAGTTCAAAGTGGACAGGGTGACAGTGTGGGGCGCAAGGGAGACAATCAGGAGAGTCTCATTTCCTGGTGGTGATCTTGGCAAGTGTCTTTGGCTTCAGTCTGGTTCACAGGGAACATTTGCGGGGTGGTTCACCTTCTGCAGGGGAAGGGGTGCTGGTGGTCTGTGGTTCCTGTGGCGGGGCCTCCTGCCCACTAGCTGCAGCAGAGGTGGAGGGCTGGTAAATGGACTGGCTAGTGGTAGGGGCCCGCTGCTGTGCTGTTGCCTCCCTCATGATGTTGGCCATGTCTGACAGCACCTCTGCTATGGAGATCAAGGTGGTGTTACTGGCCTGCAAGTTCCCTTCTGATCCCCTGATACTGTCCCTCTTGCAGCTGCCTGTTCTCCTGCACGTTGTCAAGGATCTGGCCCATTGCGTACTGGGAATGTTGGTAGGCTCCCAGGATCTCGGAAACTGCCTTCTGGAGAGTCGGTTCCCTGGTCCTGTCCTCCCCCGGCACACAGCGGTCCTCCCAGTGTCCCTGTTGGCCTGTGCCTCTGTCCCCTGAACGATGTGCCCACTGCCACTCACCCCAGGTCACTAATTGTCTTGGGTATGAGGTGTGTCTTGAGGTCCCTGTACAGGTGGGCACACTGCTGATTGAAGTGTCCTGGGGACAGAGGTGTGGGTACGCTGGGTGGCTGTGGTGTTGGCTACTGATGGGGGACGTTCTCTGGTGGACTTAGAGAGGGCTTGGTTGAGGTTGTTGGTCCAGATCCTGAAGTCCAGAGTTGCTGTCATCACTGGGGGCATCTTCTGTTGGGGGACTGGATAGTCGTGGCACCTCCTCTCCGCTGACATTGGCTGGGGCACCTGTGGGGATGTAAGTGTTGTTTTATGCTTCAAGTGTGTGACATATTGTACATCCCTGGCTTCCCCTCTATCATTGCTGTTGCCCCACCAACTTTTACTTGTGTATGGTGATGTATAGTGTGATTATTAGTTTCCCTATGCTGTGCATGCTTTAGTTATGGGTGTCCATGCAGGGCTGGAAGGGGTGTCAATGCATTGGTATGGCATGCAGGGTTTGGCATTGTGGTAAGTCATATGTGTCAGCGCAGTGTGTGGAATGGAGTGGAGTGATGGGAGTGAGGGTGAGGGTGTGAGATGGCATGCAGGTATGGGGGTGATAAGTAGAAAATGTTGACTTACCAGTGTCCAGTCCTCCGGCTACTCAAGGGAGTCCCTCGGATGCAGTAATGCCAATCCTTGCTCCTCCCATGCTGTGAGCTGTGGGGGAGGAGGCGGAGGTTCACCACCAGTCCTCTGTATGGCGAGCTGGTGCCTTGCTGCCACAAAACATACCTTCCTCCATTGGTCGTTCCACCTCTTCCTGATGTCGTCCCTTGTTCTTGGGTGCTGTCCCACGCGTTGACCCTTGCTATTGATATCCGCAGTACCTGTGCTCCAAACATCTGTGGCTCTACCCTGACAATTTCCTCCACCATGACCATTAACTCCTCATCAGTGAAACAGGGGTGCCTTTGTGGGGGCATGTGTGTTATGTGGTTTGTCTTGGTGAGAATGTGTTGAGAAATGTGGTGGGGTGTGTTATGTGGGGTACGTGAGGGATGTATTGGTGTAAGGGATGTGTGTGTCTAGTTGTCTCTGTGCTGTTCATGACAATCTCCAGGCAGTAATTGTTGTTTGTAAAGGGTTGTGGGTAATGAGGGTGTGTGTTTTATAGTGCTGTGGGTGGGTGTGTGTGGTGTGTGTATGAATGTCAGGTGTGTGTTTTTCGTGTTGTCCAATGTAGTGTTGTTTTGTATATGGGTGTCCATTCTGAGCGCGGTGGTATGTACCGCCAATGGTGTACCACCGTTGAATGTCCACCTTGGTGATTCATGGGTCATTATATGGTGGGCGTTGTTTTGTTTGCGTAACGGTATGGGTGTTGGTACCACCACTTTATCACTGACCTTTGGGCTGGCGGATTTGTGTATGTGGCTGTATTCTGTTGGATTGGTGTGTGTGTGTCATAATATGGTGAACAGATATTCGCCACTGGGGTGGTATGTTGGCGGCTGTCACCGCGGCAGTAAGCAGGATTTATCACCAATGTCTTAAAGAGGGCCTACATCTTTAAAAATTAATATTTCGACTTCTACTGATTGGATTTTTGTCAGTTTGGTCTTGTTTTACTCAGATAAACACTCTCTATTGTTCGAAACTTGCGTGGAGTCATATTTTGGTGTTTTCATTGTGTTACTGTGTGAGGGTGTGTTGCACAAATACTTAACACATTGACTCTTAAGTTAAGCCTGACTGCTCTGTGCCAAGCTGCCATAGGGTGAGCACAGGTTAATTTAGGGTGTGTATCTGACTTACTCTAACTAGGATCATGGTCCCTGAATAGAGAGGGTACATACCTCTGCCAACTAGAGGCCCTATTTCTAACAGTTGTATTGGAGAAATGTTTGCTGGTGTGTGCGCACACATGTTTGTTAAGGTACATCTATGTGTGGGATGATGTTCTGTCCCAACCCTTGATCTAATGCTGGCTTTGTGATAGTGATAGTAATTCTTGGCTTATCATGGGAATCAAAATGGCATGATGGTTGCCATGCATTAGGTTGATAATTCTATTATAATTGTGCTCATTAATACAATAGTGTTATGTGATACACCTGAGTTCTTCAAACCTAAGTTTCTCCTGAATCCATGCCCGAGGGTCAAACTGAGCAACATGGGGCTCAGGAAATACCAGAAAAAATAACTATTTAAATTCACCTCTGAGTGAACTCCATACAAGACAGGGGCTGTGCCTGAAGAATGCTGGATAAGAGTTTCAGGGGGCACTGAATTGGACTCCGGGAGCCAGATGCAATAAGAATCAATTTACAAAGACTGTTTGCAAACAGTGCATTGACATTTTGCCATTCAGTTCTCATTTTGCGAACCAGACTATGGGGGTCATTCTGACCCCGGCGGGCGGCAGGAGCCGCCCGCCTGGAGGGAACCGCCGAATAACCGCACCGCGGTCAAAAGACCGCGGCGGCCATTCTGGCTTTCCCGCTGGGCCGGCCGGCGACCGCCAGAAGGCCGCCCGCCGGCCCAGCGGGAAACCCCCCTCAACAATTCCGAATGGAGCCGGCGGAGTTGTAGGGGTGTGACGGGTGCAGTGGCAAAGCAGACACTAAAAATCATTATGGGGCCCTGTTAGGGGGCCCCTGCACTGCCCATGCCAGTAGGAACAGGATGGCAGGAAGGGGGTCGGAATCCCCATGGAGGATTCCCTGGGCCAGGGGTAAACCGGCGGGAAACCGCCGGTTGCCCTTTTCTGGCCGCGGTCAGAATGGCCCAGGAAGCACCGCCAGCCTGTTGGCGGTGCTTCCGCGGTCCCCGGGGTCGGAATGACCCCCTATATACTGTGAGAAAGTGCCTCTTTCTGTATGGTCACTCCCATTTTTGTGGACTATTGCTGCTAGTTTTTTGACTCTGCGCGACGAAGATTCATAAACTTATTTCTGCCTGGAATTAATCCATTCTGATCAGGATGTATCATTCCTCTAATTATGGGTGTCAATATATTTGCCAATACTCAGCAGAGTATTTTATAATGTGTATTGAGCAGGGATAGAGAGCAGTAGGACACCATCAGTAATGGGTCTCAACCCGGCTTTGGTATCACTACCAGTGTCACCTCACGCATGGATGTGGACAGGATCCCCTTGGTATATGCTGTGTTTTGTGTTGCCAGTAGCCGGGGGTACAATAATGTCTGATATGCGGCATAGAATTTGATCAGCCGCCCTTCGGTTCCAGGTGTTTTACCTTGTGTTGTGTGTTTGATTGCCTCTTCTATTTCTGAGATTTGTAAAGGAGCCAGGGCATCTCAGACTTCTAGTGCTATGCATGGTATGCTAAGGCTGTTAAAGAATGACCCAATGTGGTCACCCTCAGCGTCTTCAGGGGCAGATTATATTTTGGAATAATACAAGCAGAAGGTGGAATTAACAGACACCTGTGTGTTGAGTAGATGTCCAACCCCATCTTGAATAGGAGTGATTGGGACACGGGTAGCATCTGATCCCAGGAGCCAAGCCAACAATTTGCCAGCTTTGTCAGCCTCCAAATATTTCAGTGCTTGGTATTCTTTGTAGTCTAACTTACTGAGCCTATCTACAGCCTTCTTATATGCAATGTAAGCTTTTGCTAGGAGGGCTGCTGCTGCTCCATCTATTGGTAAGAGTTGCTCATAGTGCCGCAGTTCAGACTCTAGCACTTGAAGTTCCCTGCTCAATATTAACCTGGTGCCATAGGCCTTTTTTATTGCATGGCCCATAAGTACTACCTTGAATGCATCCCACTTGATCCCTGCGTCAGTAGCGAAGCCCGTTTTTGTCTCAAAATATGTTTAAATGTGCTCTCTAATGGAGTCTGTGAATGGTCCATCTTGCAGAGCTGGCTTAGGAAGTCTCCATGTGGGACTGCACAGGTGGTTTTGGTTCCACATCAACCAGATTCGCAGGGGAGAGTGGTCTGACAGTGTACAACCTAGGTGTTCTGCTTTGCCAATCTTCATCAGTGCCCCTGAGTTACAATAAAAGAGGTCTATTCTAGTATATACATTGGGCAGCCTAGAGTAATAAGAATATTCACAGGTAGTGGAATGTAGGCCCCTATAAGCATCCAAAAGCTGGTTATGTGTCGCCCATCGTCATAGGTATTGTGTGGTAGTCATGGACTGGGCCCCGGATACTGGTGGGCGTGACCCGTTTTGGTTTATATCCGGAACACAGTTTTAATCTCCTCCCCAATAGCATGGCACCAATATATTGCGTAAGAGCACTGTAGGAGGCTGGACTGGCTTGTAGTGAGTACCAAGGGGTACTTGCACCTTGCACCAGGCCCAGTTATGCCTTATTAGTGTATAGGGTGTCTAGCAGCTTAGGCTGATAGATAATGGTAGCTTAGCAGAGCAGCTTAGGCTGAACTAGGAGACGTGTGAAGCTACTACAGTACCACCTAGTGTCATATGCACAATATCATAAGAAAACACAATACACAGTTATACTAAAAATAAAGGTACTTTATTTTTATGACAATATGCCAAAGTATCTTAGAGTGTACCCTCAGTGAGAGGATAGGAAATATACACAAGATATATATATACACAATAGCAAAAATATGCAGTATAGTCTTAGAAAACAGTGCAAACAATGTATAGTTACAATAGGATGCAATGGGGAAACATAGGGATAGGGGCAACACAAACCATATACTCCAAAAGTGGAATGCGAACCACAAATGGACCCCAAACCTATGTGACCTTGTAGAGGGTCGCTGGGACTATTAGAAAATAGTGAGAGTTAGAAAAATAACCCTCACCAAGACCCTGAAAAGTGAGTGCAAAGTGCACTAAAGTTCCCCTAAGGACAAAGAAGTCGTGTTAGAGGAATAATGCAGGAAAGACACAAACCAGCAATGCAACAACTGTGGATTTCCAATCTAGGATACCTGTGGAACAAGGGGACCAAGTCCAAAAGTCACAAGCAAGTCGGAGATGGGCAGATGCCCAGGAAATGCCAGCTGCGGGTGCAAAGAAGCTTCTACTGGACAGAAGAAGCTGAGGTTTCTGCAGGAACGAAAAGGGCTAGAGACTTCCCCTTTGGTGGACAGATCCCTCTTGCCTTGGAGAGTTGTGCAGAAGTGTTTTCCCGCTGGAAGGACGCCAACAAGCCTTGCTAGTTGCAAATCATGCGTTTGGCGTTTTTGGAAGCTGCTGGGGCCCAGGAGGGACCAGGAGGTCGCAAATTGGACCTGAAGAGAGAGGGGACGTCGAGCAAGACAAAGAGCCCTCACTGAAGCAGGTAGCTCCCGGAAAAGTGCCAGAAACAGGCACTACGAAGATGTGTGAAACGGTGCTCGCTGAAGTTGCACAAAGGAGTCCCACGTCGCCGGAGACCAACTTAGAAAGTCGTGCAATGCAGGTTAGAGTGCCGTGGACCCAGGCTTGGCTGTGCACAAAGGATTTCCGCCGGAAGTGCACAGGGTCTGGAGTAGCTGCAAAGTCGTGGTTCCCAGCAATGCAGCCCAGCGAGGTGAGGCAAGGACTTACCTCCACCAAACTTGGACTGAAGAGTCACTGGACTGTGGGGGTCACTTGGACAGAGTCGCTGGATTCGAGGGACCTCGCTCGTTGTGCTGAGAGGAGACCCAAGGGACCGGTAATGCAGCTTTTTGGTGCCTGCAGTTGCAGGGGGAAGATTCCGTCGACCCACGGGAGATTTCTTCGGAGCTTCTGGTGCAGAGAGGAGGCAGACTACCCCCACAGCATGCACAAGCAGGAAAACAGTCGAGAAGGCGGCAGGATCAGCGTTACAGAGTTGCAGTAGTCGTCTTTGCTACTATGTTGCAGGTTTGCAGGCTTCCAGCGCGGTCAGCAGTCGATTCCTTATCAGAAGGTGAAGAGAGAGATCCAGAGGAACTCGGATGAGCTCTTGCATTCGTTATCTGAAGTTTCCCCAGAGACAGAGACCCTAAATAGCCAGAAAAGAGGGTTTGGCTACCTAGGAGAGAGGATAGGCTACTAACACCTGAAGGAGCCTATCAGCAGGAGTCTCTGACGTCACCTGGTGGCACTGGCCACTCAGAGCAGTCCAGTGTGCCAGCAGCACCTCTGTTTCCAAGATGGCAGAGGTCTGGAGCACACTGGAGGAGCTCTGGACACCTCCCAGGGGAGGTGCAGGTCAGGGGAGTGGTCACTCCCCTTTCCTTTGTCCAGTTTCGTGCCAGAGCAGGGGCTAAGGGGTCCCTGAACCGGTGTAGACTGGCTTATGCAGAATTGGGCACCTCTGTGCCCAACAAAGCATTTCCAGAGGCTGGGGGAGGCTACTCCTCCCCTGCCTTCACACCCTTTTCCAAAGGGAGAGGGTGTCACACCCTCTCTCAGAGGAAGTTCTTTGTTCTGCCATCCTGGGCCAGGCCTGGCTGGACCCCAGGAGGGCAGATGCCTGTCTGAGGGGTTGGCAGCAGCAGCAGCTGCAGTGAAACCCCAGGAAGGGCAGTTTGGCAGTACCAGGGTCTGTGCTAAAGACCACTGGGATCATGGGATTGTGCCAACTATGCCACGATGGCATAGAGGGGGCAATTCCATGATCATAGACATGTTACATGGCCATATTCGGAGTTACCATTGTGAAGCTACATATAGGTAGTGACCTATATGTAGTGCACGCGTGTAATGGTGTCCCCGCACTCACAAAGTTCAGGGAATTGACTCTGAACAATGTGGGGGCACCTTGGCTAGTGCCAGGGTGCCCTCACTAAGTAACTTTGCACCTAACCTTTACCAGGTAAAGGTTAGACATATAGGTGACTTATAAGTTACTTAAGTGCAGTGTAAAATGGCTGTGAAATAACGTGGACGTTATTTCACTCAGGCTGCAGTGGCAGGCCTGTGTAAGAATTGTCAGAGCTCCCTATGGGTGGCAAAAGAAATGCTGCAGCCCATAGGGATCTCCTGGAACCCCAATACCCTGGGTACCTCAGTACCATATACCAGGGAATTATAAGGGTGTTCCAGTAAGCCAATGTAAATTGGTAAAATTGGTCACTAGCCTGTTAGTGACAATTTTAAATAAATGAGAGAGCATAACCACTGAGGTTCTGGTTAGCAGAGCCTCAGTGAGACAGTTAGGCACCACACAGGGAACACATACATATAGGCCACAAACTTATGAGCACTGGGGTCCTGACTAGCAGGGTCCCAGTGACACATAACAAACATACTGAAAACATAGGGTTTTCACTATGAGCACTGGGCCCTGGCTGGCAGGATCCCAGTGAGACAGTGAAAACACCCTGACATACACTCACAAACAGGCCAAAAGTGGGGGTAACAAGGCTAGAAAGAGGCTACTTTCTCACACAACCCCCCCCCCCAAACGAAGGACAATAAGGCTAACCTTGGCCAGTTGAGACTTTATTGTCTAAGTGGTGATAAGTAGAGAGTAGCTCTGCAATAGACTGGTTACTCCCTTTATCATCCACTATATGGTTACTTCCCTGTGGGGATGTAAACCACCCTGTTTGAAGTTTTTTAGCTAAGCAACAATGTGAAGATGTATTTTCAGAGTTTCTATCAGTAAGTTTTAGTTTAGAGCAGTGGGAATTGTCCACTGAACCTATTTGTAGTGATGGAAATGCCAGACAGGGATGCTGTCTCAGAAAAGCCATAGCTGGGCAAAAACTTTGTCCATATGGCTGGAAGAGAGAACAGGGATGCTGTTTCTCTTGGGTTGGAGCAGGGCAGGGATGCTGTCCTATCAGCTCCACACTAGGGCAGGGATGCTGTCCTAAGTGTTGTGAGGCAGTGCAGGGTTTCTGCACTAAAGTTTCTCTGGGAGGGTTGGAGGGATGCTCCATGTTAACTAAAATGGTGCTCTTTTTCTCACCAATGTTAGTTATCCCACAGAGAGGTACTTCCACCTCAGGGAGTACAGTTTTGCCAACTGATGACTCCCTTGGAACAGGTGCCACCCCAGGAGAGGTTTCTCCCACCACAGGAATGGTATCCTGAATGGTAGGGTGGTTAGGGGCTACTGTGATACCCTTTTTACCTGTTGATGGAGAGGGATCCTGAGTTTTCAGGCCTTCTCTCCTTTGCTGTTTCATTTCTGTAGAAATGAGAGGGAACAATTCCTCTGGGATGCCCAGCATGGCTGCATGGGCATAAAACTCTACATCAGCCCAACCTGAGGCCTCTAGGTCATTACCTAAGAGACAGTCTACAGGTAAGCTAGGTGATACCACCACCTGCTTAGGGCCAGTAACTCCACCCCAACTAAACTGAATTATAGCTAAGGGAAGAAACTTAGTGGAGTTATGGACATCAATAATCTTATACTGTTGTCCAATGATGTGTTGATCAGGGAGCACTAGGTTTTCAGTCACCAAAGTGATACTGGCACCTGTGTCCCTGTAGGCCAAGGCCTCAACACCATTTATTGAAACTGTCTGCCTGTACTTATCCATTGTAAGGGGACAAGCAGCCAGTGTGGCAAGGCCAATGCCACTAGGTGTGACAGAAACTGTCTTGGGACTGACTACCCCAGTTTCTACTATGGACCCAAAAGTGAACCCAACTACACCCTTAACTTGACTGTTGCCAGCAGTCCCACCACTAGTACCACTACTGCTAGGGGCACTAGAGCTTGATGTATTAGTGGTGGTAGGCTCAGGGGGTTTACCTGGACAGGACTTATCCCCTGGCCTATGGCCTCTGTTTTTACACACAAAGCACCAAGGCTTTTTAATGTGTGCAGGTTGGGAAGAAGAGGAAGAATTTGTTTTATCCCCACCCTCTGAAGAGTGTTTAAGATTTGAAGTGGGATCTTTGGTTTTACCCTTATCCCCATGCTTATCTTGAGATTTTTCACCATCTTTCTTCTTATTGCCATCTTTGTCATCCCCTGTATGAACTTTTCTGTTCACCCTTGTTCTGACCCATTTGTCTGCCTTCTTTCCCAATTCTTGGGGAGAGGTCAGATCAGAGTCTACCAGGTACTGGTGCAACAAATCAGACACACAATTATTAAGTATATGCTCTCTCAGGATTGTGTTATACAGGCTTTCATAATCAGTAACTTTACTGCCATGTAACCACCCCTCCAAGGCCTTCACTGAATGGTCAATGAAATCAACCCAGTCTTGTGAAGACTCCTTTTTGGTCTCTCTGAACTTTATCCTGTATTGTTCAGTGGTTAAGCCATAACCATCCAGGAGTGCATTCTTAAGAACTGTAAAATTATTGGCATCACTTTCATTCACAGTAAGGAGCCTATCCCTACCTTTTCCACTAAATGATAGCCATAGGATAGCAGCCCACTGCCTTTGAGGGACATCCTGTACAACACAGGCCCTCTCAAGTGCAGCAAACCACTTGTTAATGTCATCCCCCTCCTTATAAGGGGGAACTATCTGATGCAGATTCCTGGAATCATGCTCTTTTGCAGGATGACTATGGGGAATACTGCTGCTGCCACCATGGGTTTCTAAACCCAACTTCTGTCTTTCCTTCTCTAGTTCAAAAGACTGTCTATCCAAATCCAGCTGTTGCTTTTTAAGCTTCAGTCTGGTTTGTTCCACCCTCAACTTATTGAGTTCCCTCTCTAACATTCTGTCATCAGGGTTGGTGGGAGGGACATTCCTAGATACAGAGGTATGATGGGAATGAACAGAAGGAGACCTGTCCCTTACAGAAGCCACCCTAACAGCTTGGTTAACAGAAACATTACTACCAGTATGGTGAGAATAAATGCTTTTGCTATGATGTGAGACAACACTATTTGTATGGTGTGGCTCATCATCATTACCAACTATGCTAGACTGTCTAGTAATGGGCAGGCTAGGAAGTTTCTTTCCTGAATCTTTTCCTGGGGGAGTCCCTGAATCAGATTGAGAACTATTAGGTACTTTTTCAACAGATGAGGCACCTATGGCCTTATCCTGTTCTTTAAGCATGTTAAGTAACAGTTCCAAGGAAGGATTCTTCCCTACACTCAAACCTCTCTCTATACAGAGACTCCTTGCTCTTTTCCAGCTAAGGTTGTCATATGCAAGTTTGGACAGATCAACATTTTGGCCTGTGCCAGACATTTTTTAGAGGGAGTTAAAGTGATAGAAAAAGAGAAAAAAGTTTTCAGAACTTTTTGGAAAGACAGAAAAAAACTTTTTAAACTTTTAAGAACTTTTTTGAAAGTTTAGAAGTACTTTTCAGCACTTAGAAAAGAGTGAAAAGAGGAAATGCAAAACTTTTTGGCTATGTGTATATACACTGACCTTGTATTGTATATTTTTCTCTTATGAAAAGTACAATGACAAGAGTGGTAAGTAGTCTCAAAGCACTTATCCCACCACTGCACAACCAATGTAGGAGGCTGGACTGGCTTGTAGTGAGTACCAAGGGGTACTTGCACCTTGCACCAGGCCCAGTTATCCCTAATTAGTGTATAGGGTGTCTAGCAGCTTAGGCTGATAGATAATGGTAGCTTAGCAGAGCAGCTTAGGCTGAACTAGGAGACGTGTGAAGCTACTACAGTACCACCTATTGTCATATACACAATATCATAAGAAAACACAATACACAGTTATACTAAAAATAAAGGTACTTTATTTTATGACAATATGCCAAAGTATCTTAGAGTGTACCCTCAGTGAGAGGATTGGAAATATACACAAGATATATATACACAATAGCAAAAATATGCAGTATAGTCTTAGAAAACAGTGCAAACAATGCATAGTTACAATAGGATGCAATGGGGAAACATAGGTATAGGGGCAACACAAACCATATACTCCAAAAGTGGAATGCGAACCACGAATGGACCCCAAACCTATGTGACCTTGTAGAGGGTCGCTGGGACTATTAGAAAATAGTGAGAGTTAGAAAAATAACCCTCCCCAAGACCCTGAAAAGTGAGTGCAAAGTGCACTAAAGTTCCCCTAAGGACAAAGAAGTCGTGTTAGAGGAATAATGCAGGAAAGACACAAACCAGCAATGCAACAACTGTGGATTTCCAATCTAGGGTACCTGTGGAACAAGGGGACCAAGTCCAAAAGTCACAAGCAAGTCGGAGATGGGCAGATGCCCAGGAAATGCCAGCCGCGGGTGCAAAGAAGCTTCTACTGGACAGAAGAAGCTGAGGTTTCTGCAGGAACAAAAAGGGCTAGAGACTTCCCCTTTGGTGGACGGATCCCACTCGCCTTGGAGAGTTGTGCAGAAGTTTTTTCCCGCCGGAAAGATGCCAACAAGCCTTGCTAGTTGCAAATCATGCATTTGGCGTTTTTGGACGCTGCTGGGGCCCAGGAGGGACCAGGAAGTCGCAAATTGGACCTGAAGAGAGAGGGGACGTCGAGCAAGACAAAAAGCCCTCACTGAAGCAGGTAGCACCCGGAGAAGTGCCAGAAACAGGCACTACAAGGATGCGTGAAAAGGTGCTCACCGAAGTTGCACAAAGGAGTCCCACGTCGCCGGAGACCAACTTAGAAAGTCGTGCAATACAGGTTAGAGTGCCGTGGACCCAGGCTTGGCTGTGCACAAAGGATTTCCGCCGGAAGTGCACAGGGGCCGGAGTAGCTGCAAAGTCGCGGTTCCCAGCAATGCAGCCCAGCGAGGTGAGGCAAGGACTTACCTCCACCAAACTTGGACTGAAGAGTCACTGGACTGTGGGGGTCACTTGGACAGAGTCGCTGGATTCGAGCGACCTCGCTCATCATGCTGAGAGGAGACCCAAGGGACCGGTAATGCAGCTTTTTGGTGCCTGCGGTTGCAGGGGGAAGATTCCGTCGACCCACGGGAGATTTCTTCAGAGCTTCTGGTGCAGAGAGGAGGCAGACTACCCCCACAGCATGCACAAGCAGGAAAACAGTCGAGAAGGCGGCAGGATCAGCGTTACAGAGTTGCAGTAGTCGTCTTTGCTACTATGTTGCAGGTTTGCAGGCTTCCAGCGCGGTCAGCAGTCGATTCCTTATCAGAAGGTGAAGAGAGAGATGCAGAGGAACTCGGATGAGCTCTTGCATTCGTTATCTGAAGTTTCCCCAGAGACAGAGACCCTAAATAGCCAGAAAAGAGGGTTTGGCTACCTAGGAGAGAGGATAGGCTACTAACACCTGAAGGAGCCTATCAGCAGGAGTCTCTGACGTCACCTGGTGGCACTGGCCACTCAGAGCAGTCCAGTGTGCCAGCAGCACCTCTGTTTCCAAGATGGCAGAGGTCTGGAGCACACTGGAGGAGCTCTGGACCCCTCCCAGGGGAGGTGCAGGTCAGGGGAGTGGTCACTCCCCTTTCCTTTGTCCAGTTTCGCGCCAGAGCAGGGGCTAAGGGGTCCCTGAACCGGTGTAGACTGGCTTATGCAGAATTGGGCACCTCTGTGCCCAACAAAGCATTTCCAGAGGCTGGGGGAGGCTACTCTTCCCTGCCTTCACACCCTTTTCCAAGAGGAAGTTCTTTGTTCTGCCATCCTGGGCCAGGCCTGGCTGGACCCCAGGAGGGCAGATGCCTGTCTGAGGGGTTGGCAGCAGCAGCAGCTGCAGTGAAACCCCAGGAAGGGCAGTTTGGCAGTACCAGGGTCTGTGCTAAAGACCACTGGGATCATGGGATTGTGCCAACTATGCCAGGATGGCATAGAGGGGGCAATTCCATGATCATAGACATGTTACATGGCCATATTCGGAGTTACCATTGTGAAGCTACATATAGGTAGTGACCTATATGTAGTGCACGCGTGTAATGGTGTCCCCGCACTCACAAAGTTCAGGGAATTGGCTCTGAACAATGTGGGGGCACCTTGGCTAGTGCCAGGGTGCCCTCACACTAAGTAACTTTGCACCTAACCTTTACCAGGTAAAGGTTAGACATATAGGTGACTTATAAGTTACTTAAGTGCAGTGTAAAATGGCTGTGAAATAACGTGGACGTTATTTCACTCAGGCTGCAGTGGCAGGCCTGTGTAAGAATTGTCAGAGCTCCCTATGGGTGGCAAAAGAAATGCTGCAGCCCATAGGGATCTCCTGGAACCCCAATACCCTGGGTACCTCAGTACCATATACTAGGGAATTATAAGGGTGTTCCAGTAAGCCAATGTAAATTGGTAAAATTGGTCACTAGCCTGTTAGTGACAATTTTAAATAAATGAGAGAGCATAACCACTGAGGTTCTGGTTAGCAGAGCCTCAGTGAGACAGTTAGGCACCACACAGGGAACACATACATATAGGCCACAAACTTATGAGCACTGGGGTCCTGACTAGCAGGGTCCCAGTGACACATAACAAACATACTGAAAACATAGGGTTTTCACTATGAGCACTGGGCCCTGGCTGGCAGGATCCCAGTGAGACAGTGAAAACACCCTGACATACACTCACAAACAGGCCAAAAGTGGGGGTAACAAGGCTAGAAAGAGGCTACTTTCTCACAAGCACTGTGGTGAGTAATTGTAAAAACATAGTCTGGTTGGAGTTGGGGGCGGATAGGGACACTAGTGAGATTTGTGCACCATCTAAGTTATCTTCGAGTATTGCAAATCTTCCCTCAGGGTCGGACCAGGTGTGTAGTACTTCTAGCGGCAACCCGGTGACACCCATATAAGAGTCCATCTGGCATACTTGGAATACGTGGTTCTCACCAGTGTGCCTCGCCAGCGTTTGCATACCTTCTCCAGGTCTGGGGCACAGAAGTGGGTCTCCTGAAGCAGCGCTATATGTATTTTACATTTACGCAAGAATTGATACACCCAGTATCTCTTAACAAACCCCACCAACCCTCTGACATTCCATGTCAAAAAAGAGTATTGTGACATTTGCATATTTGGCTGCTAGTTCCACAGGCGTCCTGTAATATATCACCAGGACCATCCGGAAACTTTTCCCTGCACCCGCCAGCACCCGCCTGTGAGAAAGTAGCCTGTTTCCAGCATGGTAACCCCCACCTTTGGCCTGTTTCTCAGTGTGCTTGACTGTGTCGCTGGGATCCTGCTAGCCAGGACCCCAGTGCTTATGCTCTCTCTGTTCCCAGATTTGTCACTACATACTGGTAACCCAGTATTTCATCCCAAATTGGCATACTGGTTCCCCCTTATAAGTCCCTATTATATGGTACCTAGGTACCCAGGGAATTGTGGTCCCAGGGAATCCCTATGGGCTGAAGCATTACAGTTGCTACCCGTAGGGAGACCATGCAAAGGCTTCTACAAGACTGCCATTGCTTCCTGTGCATGCACCATTTCATAGCCATTTACACTGCACCAGGTCACTTATAAGTCACCTATATGTCAGGACTTCTAACCCTGAAGGCTGGGTGCAAAGTACCTGTGTGTGAGGGCACCCCTGCATTAGCAGAGGTGCCCCCACATCATCCAGGACCATTTTCCTAGACTTTGTAAGTGCGGGGATGCCATTTTACACGTGCACTGGACGTAGGTCAATACCTATTTCCAGCTTCACAATGGTAACCCTGAATATGGCCATGTAAGGTGTCTAATACCTGGGAATTGTACCCCAATACTGATTCCATGCACTCTGGGGGCACCACAGTGGACCCCCAAGTACTGCCAACCAAGCCTTCCGAGGTTTCCCAGGCTGCCCCAGCTGCTGCCAACTCACAGGCAGGTTTCTGCCTTCCTCTTGCTTGAGTAGCTCAAGCCCAAGAAGGCAGAATAAAGCATTTCCTTTGGGAGAGGGGTGTTACACTTTCTCCCTTTGGAAATAGGTGTTACAGAGATGGGAGAGGTAGCCTCCCAGAGCCTCTGGAAATGCTTTGAAGGTCACAGATGGTACCTTCCTTGCACAATCTAATCTACAACGGTTCAGGGACCCCCAGTCCCTGCTCTGGCATGAAACTGGACAAAGGAAAAAGAGTGACCACTCCCCTGTCCATCACCACCCCAGGGTGGTGCCCAGAGCTCCTCCAGAGTGTCCCTGGGATTTTGCTGTCTTGGATTCCAAGGTGGTGGGGCACTCTTGGAGCAACTGAGTGGCCAGTGAAAGCAGGTGATGCCATAGTCCTCCCCTGATAGGTGCTTACCTGGTTAGGTGGCCAATCCCACTTTCAGGGCTATTTAAGGTCTCTCCTCCAGGTGTTTCTTCAGATTCAGATTGCAAGACTCCAGCAGGAATCCTCTGCATCCTTTACTTTAGCTTCTACTGACAGAACCGCAGCTGAACTCTCCAGGAACTCTACAAACTGCAACAAAGAAACAAAGATGACTTCTGCAACATTGTAACTTCAGGTCCTGCCAGCAACTGCAACAGTTTCCAGGTCGTGCCTCTGCCGAGGACTGCCTGTCTTTAGCCTGCACCAGAAAAACCAGAGGAATCTCCTGTGGAGTGATGGAGTCACTTCCCTGCTTCAGTAGGCACCTCTCTGCAGCAACGATCGGTGGCGTGGGTCTCCTCTCCAGATGACGAGTGTGGATCTAGCAACACGGGTAGTGGACTAAAGTTACCCAGACATTCCCAAGGTCCAGCTGTCTAACTTTGGTGGAGGTAAGAGTTTGCCTCCCCATGCAAGACAGTACCCCCGTGCACCACGTGACTTGCAGTTGCCAAGGCTTGTGTGCAACCTTCCAGGAACGTCTTTGTACACAGCACAGCTTAGACCCAATGCACTCCATCCTATGGAGGCAGAAAGGCTGCACAGCAAAGGAGAGGAGTAGTTCCTTGGAATAATCAGTCAAGACAGAGAGGTAATTATTACAGCACAGCAGTTTGTATTCCAGCAGAGTGCTTGCCAAGTCCAGTAGTGATCTGACTTCAGAGGTTAGAGCCCCAGTACTTATACCCAAAAGTGCCTTTGAAGTAGTGGTGACTTCAAAGCAGCTCCTTGAAGTACACAGGCCCTCCTTTGATCCCAAACCCCCGGCTCCAAATGATCTGTTTGGGGTAATCAGCCCTATGTATGGGGCTCAGTCCACTGCTCTTTAAAGTGTGTGAGCCCTTCCCATCTTCCCTGCCCAGGTAGACCCACCATTATGCAAATGAATGCAGATGCAGTTGAGTGTCTTGTGTTGAGGCTGTCTGGAGGGAATGCACAAATGTATGTCCACAGACCAGTCCAGATGTGTATTGGAGATAGGCTGCCAGGCACACAGAGCAGTGGGAGCAGATAAATGCCCATTTTCTAAAAGTGGCCTTTCTAAAATAGTAATCATAAATCTGACTTAACCAGTAAAGAGGATTTATCATTACCATTTCAATTATCTGAAACATGATGGAAATACTTTCTGATCAGGAAATGCAGCTTAAAAGTATATTAAGGAATTCCCATTGCTGACTTATGAGAGGAGTAGGCCTCACTGTAATGAGAAACAACTTTGGGAGTTTTTCATTACCAGGACATGAAAAACACAAATGTACATGTGTTGTCTTTTACTTACACAGTACCCTGCCCTATGGGCTAAGTATGGCCTAACTTGTGGGTGACGTATATGTAATAAAAGGGGAGTTTAAGGCTTGGCAAGAGGTTTTAAATGCCAATTTGATGTGGCAATGAAACTACACACACAGGATCCGCAATGGCATGCCTGAAACATGTTTAAAGGGCTACTTGAGTGAGTGGCAAACTTAGTGCTGCAAGCTGTAGGAGGCTGGCCTTGCTTAGAGTGGGTACCTTGTGGTACTTACACCTTGTGCCAGGTCCCGTTATCCCTTATTAGTAGATTAGTAGTGTTCTAGCAGTTTAGGCTGATAGAGGTAGTTATAGCAGAGCAGCTTAGGCTGAACTAGGAGACATGCAAAGCTCCTACTATACCACTTATATCATATAGCACTATATCACAGGAAACACAATACTCAGAGTTACTAAAAATAAAGGTACTTTATTTTAGTGACAATATGCCTAAAGTATCTCAGAGGATATACTCACATAGGTGGTAAGTAAAATACACAAAATATACACACAAACCAAAATCAGGTAAGTAAACGGTTAGAAAAATGGTGCAAACACTGTAGAACACAACAGAATGCAATAGGAGACAATAGGCCCAGGGGAAACACAAACCATATTCTCCAAAAGTGGAATGCAAACCACAAATGGATCCCAGGCCTAGTGTAGTGTGTAGAGGGTCGCTGGGAGTGTAAGAAAACACTAAGGGTGTCCAAGATACCCCACCACCATGACCCTGAAAAGTAGGAGTAAAGTTACCCTACTATCCCAGAACGACAGTAAAGTCGAGATAGGGGATTCTGCAAAGGCAACAACTGACTGCAAAGCACTGAAGACGGATTCCTGGACCTGAGGACCTGTAAAGGAAGGGGACCAAGTACAAGAGTCTCACATGTTTCCGGGGGGGCAGGAGCTCACTAAACCCTGGATGAAGGTGCAAAAGGGCTGCCTCCAGGTGGAAGAAGCTGAAGATTCTGAAACAACGGAAGGTGCCAGGAACTTCTCTTTGGTGAGAAGATGTCCCATGCGCACTGGAGGATGTGGAGTTATTTCCAAGCAGAAAGATCGCAAACAAGCCTTGATAGCTGCAAGAGCCTTGATTGAAGATAATGGGGGCTGTTAGGGCCCAGGAAGGACCTGGAGGTCACCCCTTGGAGGAGGAGACAGAGGGGGCGCTCAGCAACAGAGAGAGCCCGTGCAGAAGCAGGCAGAACCAACAGAAGCACTTGAACAGGCATTCAAGGAATCTGAGCATGTCAGTCGTCTCAACACAACAAAAGAGGGTCCCACGAAGCTTGTGGTCAACTCAGCGAGTTGAGCAATGCAGGACGGAGTGCTGGGGACCTGGGCTGTGCTGTGCACAAAGGAATCCTTGCAAAAGTGCACAGAAGCCCTAGCAGCTGCAGATCACGCAGTACCCAGGATTACTGTCTGGCGTGGGGAGGCAAAGACTTACCTCCACTAAATTTGGACAGAAGGACCACTGGACTGTGGGGGTCAATTGGATCCTGCTCCTGTGTTCCAGGGACCACGCTCATCATGATGACAGGGGACTCAGATGACTGGTGATGCAGACGTTTGGTGCCTGTGTTAGCAGGGGGAAGATTCTGTCGACCCACAAGAGATTTCTTCTTGGCTTCCAGTGCAGGGTGAAGGTAGACAGCCCTCAGGGCATGCACCACCAGGAAACAGTCGAGAAAGCTGGCAGGATTAGGTGCTACAATGTTGGTAGTAGTCTTCTTGCTACTTTGTTTGGGTTTTGCAGGCGTCCTGGAGCAGTCAGCGGTTGATCCTTGGCAGAAGTCGAAGAGAGAGATGCAGAGGAACTCTGGTGAGCTCTTGCATTCGTTATCTGAAGAGAAACCTACAGGAGAGAACATAAATAGCCCTCAGAGGAAGATTGGCTACCTAACCAGGTGAGAGCTTATCAGGAGGGGTCTCTGACGTCACCTGCTGGCACTGGCCACTGAGAGGTCTCCATTGTGTCCTCACACCTCTGCATTCAAGATGGCAGAGGTCTGGGACACACTGGAGGAGCTCTGGGCACCAGCCCTGGGGTGGTGATGGACAGGGGAGTGGTGACTCCCGTTTCGTTTGTCCAGTTTCGTGCCAGAGCAGGGGCTGGGGGCTTCCTGAACCGGTGTAGACTGGCTTATGCAAGGAGGGCACCATCTGTGCCCTTCAAAGCATTTCCAGAGGCTGGGGGAGGCTCCTCATCCCCAGCCCTTAACACCTATTTCCAAAGGGAGAGGGTGTAACACGCTATCTCAGAGGAAATCCTTTGTTCTGCCTTCCTGGGACTGGGCTGCCCAGACCCCAGGAGGGCTGGAACCTGTCTGAGGGTTGGCAGCAGCAGTAGCTGCAGAGAAAACCCCAGAGAACTAGTTTGGCAGTACCCGGGGTCCATGCTGGAGCCCCGGGGATGCATGGGATTGGTACCCCAATACCAGATTTGACTTGGGGGGACAATTCCATGATCTTAGACATGTTACATGGCCATATTCGGAGTTACCATTGGGAAGCTACATAGAGGTATTGACCTGTATGTCATGCACACGTGTAATGGTGTCCCCACACTCACAAAGTCTGGGGAAATTGCCCTGAACAATGTGGCGGCACCTTGGTTAGTGCAAGGGTGCCCTCACACGTAGTAACTTTGCACCTAACCTTCACTAGGTGAGGGCTAGACATATAGGTGACTTACAAGTTACTTCAGTGCAGTGTAAAATGGCTGTGAAATAACGTGGACATTATTTCACTCAGGCTGCAGTGGCAGTCCTGTGTAAGAATTGTCAGAGCTCCCTATGGGTGGCAAAATAAATGCTGCAGCCCATAGGGATCTCCTTGAACCCCAATACCCTGGGTACCTAGGTACCATATACTAGGGAATTAGAAGGGTGTTCCAGTGTGCCAATCAGAATCGGTGAAAATAGCCACTAGCCTGCAGTGACAATTTTAAAAGCAGAGGGAGCATAAACACTGAGGTTCTGGTTAGCAGAGCCTGAGTGATACAGTTAGGCACCACACAGGGAACACATATAAGCCACAAACTTATGAGCTCTGGGGTCCTGGCTAGCAGGATCCCAGTGACACATATCAAACACACTGACAACATCGGGTTTCCACTATGAGCACTGTGGTCCTGGCTAGTAGGATCCCAGTGAGACAGTAAAAACACCCTGATATATACTCACAAACAGGCCAAAAGTGGGGGTAACAAGGCTAGAAAGAGGCTACCTTCCTACACAAGCCCAATAGTATAATTTAATTTGCAGGTCCTGAGTATTTGCTATGCCACTTTACAAGGGACTGACAAATAAATTAAATATGCCAATTGTGGATACACTACTTTTACCATGTTTAGGGGAGAACATGCACTTTAGCACTGGTTAGCAGTGGTAAAGTACACAGAGTCCTAAGACCAACAAGAAGATACAGCAAAAAGCAGGAGGTGAAAGGCAAAAAAGTCTGGAGTAAGACCACCCTAAGGATGTCAGGTCTAACAATGACCCATGTTGACTCTGTTTGCCTTTCCTCACCCATATCACACTAGTAGCTTCTGATTACTGTGTTGTTCCCCTTTGAGGTTAATGCCTGGCACATCATAATTAACACCACAGGCCTCTAATATAATTTAAACCACATGGTGGCTCTATCACAGGCCCTGTACAGGTAATCACACATTAAATGTGATGTAGGGCCAGTCATTGATTTTGAAGCATGTGGTTCCCAATTTCAGGCTCCACTTAACCAAGAAAGTGCTAGTCGATCACCAGTCCAAAGAATACCAAATATGCCTATGTTGTGGATTAGTGTGGACTACCATCCCATCAGAAATACTCAGAGTCTTATTTACAAAGTTTTGGCACAAGGCAGAACCGCAAGCCTTTTTGCTGTGCTGCCTATCGTCAAAACAAAAGGTCAGGATTGCGCTGTATCTACAAGATAGTGTGCATTCCTGTCCTTGTCCCCTGGGCTGGAACACAAATTGCTGACATGCGCCAACACAGGCACCCTTGAACCACCCTTGCAACAAACTGCAAGGATGCCTGCATTGTGGGGATGATAGTTTATGTGCAGTAAGGGACACCTTCCAGCAGAAAAACAATCACTAGAGGCATTTTCCTCCTTCTATGTGTGCTGCAAAATGTAGCACACATAGAAAGAAGAACAAAAGGGGGAGAAATAATGTTATTTCTCCCCGTTGTGTCACCCTTACATCACCCCTGGGGTGGCATAGGCAACTGATCCATTCCTGGGTTTACGAAAAATCTGTGAATCTTAGAATGTGTCAGATTACATGGGTATTGTGTGGGAACACCCCCAACAACACCCATGGAGCACCCCTTTCACGCAGAGTAATGCGTGAAAGGGGGGACATAGCTACAAGGCCATGTAAAGCCTTGTGTGACCTTGTTGCTATGGCCCTGCAGCCCATGCCTCTGGTGCATAAAAAAAAAGTAATGCACCAGTGGCGCAGGCTGCTTGCAACAAGGCCCTCAGTTTATTTTGTTTCACTTAATTCTTAGGACCATATGCTGTGCAGAATCACATCTTTGAGGTGTTGCTGCACAACTTTAGGCACTCAAAGGGACAGGTGACAAAACTAGGCAGTAACCACCACCAAATGCCCACATAAGTGGGCCACCACTGCAGGCATATCATGCACCATTTGCAGATTAATGATAGTCATTACTGGTTGCTCTGTTAGGATGAGTCGACACCGCCATCCAGATCTACCAAGACAATTACACTGCAGCCTGCATCTTTTTATATACTTGTCCTTATAAGATTTTCCGCAGCCCCATGGCATTTACCATATTGTAAGATGTAGCCACAATGCTTAGTCAGCTACACTGAGATTGCGTAGCAGGGTGTTAAATAGTTCTCCATAATGATCCATCATAGAAGGTGCCACTGTCTCGCTTCTCGGTGAAAGTCTTCTTGTCTTCAATTTGACATTTCTCTTAGTCTGGTTTATAGACAATACAATGGATATGAAAGGAAGGTTCTAATTAAATATGCCACGTTCTACGCATGTGTGTGGAGGTGTGGTTGATGTCAGATGGGAGTAATGTTTTTCAAATATGTCTGTTGCCCCAAACGCTTTATTCATACCTTTACACAACATAGGCCCTCAATATAAACACGGCGGTGAACACCGTTGACCGCTGTGGTGACGGCGAACAGAGGACCGCCCCTGGCGGTGAACAGAAACCCGCCAAATAATGATGCAAAACTCTGAATCTGACAAAAATCTCCCTGCCACCAGTCACCGCCAAGACCTTGTCAGCAGAAATGCTGGACCTCCCACCCTACCACTGCCGAGCACACAAAATAATGAAGCACAAATCACCGCGGCGGCCAGTGGAAGCCGAACAACCTTTGACGGTGCAGACCGCCGCGGGCGGCAAGTGGACCCAACAGCAAGAAATGCATACATTGGGAATTTTTGAAACTCACACATCTGCCACACATCCACAACAATATAAAACACTCACAGACACACCCCACAATCCTTTGCAATGAAAGTAGACCAACTAATACAGAGAACACCAGAAGCAGACACCGAACACCACAATCCACAATACTTACACCCAACCACACAAGAGCACCCTCACCTAGATCCACACAAGACACCATTCACAACATACACCATGACACTCCCCAAACACCCACGCTTTACAGAATGGTAGCTAAGGACCATGGTGGACGAGATCCTGAAGGTTGAGCCACAACTATTCGGGGCACAGGTCCAGCACACATACATCGCCAGGAAGATGAAGCTATGACAGACAATAGTTAACAGGGTCATGCAGTGGGACACCATCCACGCACCAGGGACGACATCCGCAAGAGATGAAACGACCTGCGTAGGAAGCTCAGGTCCATGGCATCCAGGCACCACATTGCAGTCCAGAAGACTGACTGACTCCCACTGACTGGGAGGAAAAGGTACTGGCCAGCCTGTACCCTGAGGGACTCACTGGACTCACTGGAGGAATGGATTTGGGTAAGTCATCTACAATTATCCCATATCCATCACATCTGGAATGCATGCACCACCCACCCCTCCAACTACCACCAGGACCACAACCCCACCCAGGCCACAAGCACTTAATCCAGCCCCCTGCATGCCCAAAATCCCACTAACAGGCCCACATGCCTCCCCCTGTGCACAGCCACCCACCCCTGCAAGGGAACACAATGCACCACCACATCCTAAGCAAAAAGCAATGCTAACCTCACCAAAGCATCCTGCATGGCCCCAAAGTGTGTTACCTGCACAAAACAGCCCAGGCCTGTGCACCCCATCCGATCAGGCTAATGTAACAGACATGTCCATTTCTCCCAACAGGCATGACCACCCATGCCACCCTGACAGACAGGACAAGGAGTGGGAGTGCCCCACAGGGAGACAGAGGCACCTCACAGGACACTGGGGATGGAACCCTGGACACTGACGATCACCCTGGCCCCTCACACAGTCCTGGTATGTCACCATCCAGCAGCCCCGCCCAGGATACCACTGGCACCCCTACCACCCAGCCAACAACATCAGCCCAGGGCAACCATCCCCACACCTGTGTATCCAGGCCACAGACTGGTGGGACACAAGTACAGAGGCCACAGTCACCCCCTACCAACAGGCAGGAAGACAATGGCCCCAGTACAAGTGGTACCACCAGACCTGTGCACGGGACACAGGCACAGGGGGCTAGGCCCAGTGGGAGAGCATCAGTGGTCCAGGGGGGAACCCACAGGATGGATGCTGCAGCCCATGACGTGATCTCTGAGGTCCTGGGGGCATATCACCAGACCCAGGACAGACTGTCCCAGATAGTATCCACCTTGGAGCAGAGTCTGAGGATGAAGCTAGCACACCACCAAGAGGCCATGGAGCAGTGGAAACTGCACAATGCCTCCGTGGCCAGCATAGCAGGCGCACTGCTGCAGCTTGTCCCAACACAGCCTGAGGCCCACACAGAACAGGAAGCCCCTACTACAGGCCAGGAGACAGACCGGACAACAACAGCGTCAACCCTAACTTCACATGTACCACCCTCTCAGGACAGTCAGGGGACATCCATCACAACCTGCACCGGCCAACACCAGGCACCCAAACGGACCCTCAGGCCCAGATATGGCACAGGAACACCTGCCAAGAACAAGGCCCCCTCAAAGAAGTGACTCTGGCAAAAACTGTCCTCCAAGTGTCCCTCTGAATCAACCACCAAACAGTGTTAAAAATACTACAAACTCTTGTAAGCATGGATGGACCTACCACTACTGCCAACAATGCTGCAACCATGTTGTCATATTGTACAACCACCAGTAGCCCACTCCCATCACTGTAATCTGCATGATTTGATCCCTGCACCAAACAAAACACCTTTTCACCTGTTTCAATGTCCCCTGTCATTAAGTTTTAACAAAGTAAAGTATGGTTGCAACTGTATGATAACTCTTTAATTGGTATCTGAGTTGAAGGAAATGCAACACACGCCTTACACATTGTTGTGCCTACAGATGTGTTGAACTTTTAGACTATATTGTAATCTGTCCTATGCAGACCTGGTCACAGTGGCAATGAGTATTGACCCAACACCCCCCTAGATGACAAGACACACTGACAGTATGATGCACAGATAGCAATCTCATCCAATGGTCCCACAAAGTTACTGGAAGTAGAGTTGTATCAGTTGTGTCCTGGTGTTTACATCTCCCCCCTCTTCCTCATCACCATCACTCACATCCCCTCTCTGAGGAAGCTGGTCTGGACATACAGCACCCAACACCTCCAAGAGGGTCATAGAATTTCTCACAGCCACTTTGTGCAGCAGGCCACCACTATTCTACAAACCTTTTCAGGCCCATAGACCAGGTAACCGCCAGAGATATGTAGGCAACTAAATCTAGCCTTCAGGAGACCTATTGTGCGCTCTATAACCCTCCTAGTACGTCCATGGGCCTCATTGTAATTCCTCTCAGCATCTGTTCCAGGATTCCTCACTGGTGGCAGGAGCCAACGCAAGTTGGGATAGCCAGAATCACCCAGAAAAATGTGCAAAACAGGACTTTCATTGACAACCCTCAGAGGCAGACAGCCTGGCTGTCTGCTATGTGGCAATAAGTGTCAGAAACACCTACCTATGATCCACCCTCTGTCCTCTTGTAGTTGTTCCATCTTGTGTGGCACACTACTGTTCCTCAGCACAAAGGAATCGTGGACTGAACCAGGGAACATTGCATTCACATGTGAGATGTACTGGTCTGCAGTACATATCAATTGAATGTTCATGGAATGAAAGTTCCTCCTGTTTCTGTACACCTGTTCACTGACTCTTGGGGGGATGATAGCTATGTGGGTGCCATCAATGGCACCTATCACATGGGGTATGTTGGCAAAGGCATAGAAGTCCGACTTGATGGCAGGGAGGTCAGCACTTTGGGTAAACCTCACATAGGACTGTAGGTGTCGTACAAATGCATTCAGGAATCTTGACAGTATAATGCTAAACATTGGCTGTAAAAAACCTGCACCCATGCCCACTGTCACTTGAAATGAGCTCATGGCCAGGAAATGGAGTGCAGAGAGCACCTGCACTTCAGTAGGGATGGCATGCTGATTATGATTTGCCGGTGTCAGTGCTGGATCCAGTAATGCACAAAGTTCATGAATAGTTGCACGAGTGAGTCTGTAATTGATAATGATGTGACGCTCCACCATGGTCTGCAAATCAAAAAGTGGTCTGTACACCGATGGGGCCCTTCCTTGCCACAAGGGTCTGTACCTAGGAGGAGTTTAAAACACGTGTGAGGAACACATATACATCTGCACACATTGTTTCACATTCAGCACTGCTGGCATGATTGTCGACAAGACTAATGCATAGTGTGTGTGACATAACAGCAACATGACCACAATGATAGATAAGGGCTGGTCATGTAATTTAATGTTTATTGTTATATGCCTATGGGTGTTTAGTGGACAATAGGGCCTGCATTGTGCATATGAGAGTTTTACAACTGCGTAGTTAAGGCCAAAATGTCTGCCCCCTGTAATCCAGAAGTGTCATGGTGGAAGTGACCTCATACCGCTAGCGGTTGACGTAATAGCGTAAGGCGGTGTTTATCGCTGTGCGCAAAATCATTGGTTCACATGGTTGTCAATGGGGAGTCTTAGCATATCATGATCGCCGCTGGCGGTGACGGTGCACACCGTCGCAGTGCGTGTGCGAAGTCATCACCCCAACTTCACTTGACTCTCTGATCTCGTGCATGCAGGTACTCCACTGACTGTACTGCTGTGCCAGCCTCTGGTCATGGAAATGGCACGTGTTGCAGGGGAAAGGGCCCCGGCCTTCACCCAAGAGGAATTGGAGAGGCTCGTGGAGGGGTCCTGCCCCTGTACGCCAAGCTATACAGTCGGCCAGAGGAACAGGTGAGTAGGAGGATTGGGGGCCATGGATGTGTGTAGTGGTGGGTGTGGGCTGCATACATGTGTGCACTTGTGACACTGTACGGTCCCGGGTTCCTTACATGCTGCGTGTGTGTATGCTGTCTGGCGGTTTGAAATGTCCATCGCATAGTGGACGTATAGCCAGCTGTATTTGATTGGCCAGTGTCTGACCTCAGTGTTATTTTTCTGTGTATCGCTTATAGGTAAGTGCCCACCAGAAGAGGGGACTTTGGCATGCCATCACCAAGGAAGTGCAGACCCTGGGGGTCTTCAACTGGCGGAGCACCCACTGCAGGAAGCAGTGGGAGGACCTGCGGCGCTGGGTGAGGAAGATCTGTGAGGCCCAGCTGGGGAAGTCCTCCCAACAAGGAAGGGGTGCCCATCGGGCACTGACACCCCTTATGCAACGCATCCTGGCGATGGCATACCCAGACCTGGATGGGCGCTTGAAGGCTGCACAGCAGTCACAAGGGTGTGAGTACATATACCATAATTTGGCTCTTTGATGGATGCGTGTGTGTGCGTTCGTATTTATGCTGTCTAGTGGCAGGGACTCTGACTGATGTCCATCTACATAATGGCCCCTGTGGGGAGTAGGGGGGTAAGGGTCAAGTCTGCAGTACGTCCGGTCCTTAAGTGCTGTGGGGAATGGCTGTAGAGCAGGGTTCTGACCACTAATCAGGGGCATAGCAATGTGTATAGCGGTAGGTGCTGTCTGGTGGGTGTATGTGTGAACCACTTATGTACCTCCATTCAGCCATTTACAAGTGTATCTCCTGTTTTGTCTCCCCATCCCTGTTCTCTTGTGTTGTCTGTGTACATCAGCATCATCTGGTGAGGGAGCTGAACACCGGCGATTGGGGAGGCAGCGGCCCATGGATCCTCGGAGCATAGTCGCCAACGCCAAGGGGACCAGTGGGTTGTAGGGCAAGGGGAGTACCACGGGGAGGCAACTACCACTGGAGGTAGTGACTCTGATTCCTCCTCCAATGGGAGCTCCCTGGTGGTGGGGTACCCTAGTGGGCCCACCCCTTCTGTGTCATCTTCCGCCACCCCATACCATCACTGCCCTCCCAGTTGCTCCCCACTGAGTTGCCTGTGCCCGCTCACCCAGAACGGTGGGCGTCTCCTTCGCCCCAGGCACCTCCTCCCGTGCCCCAGTCAGCCCTGCTGCCCTCACGGAGGAGGCTATTTACCTCCTGAGAACCATCTCTGTAGGGCAGACAACCATCGTCAATGCCATCCAGGGGCTAGCATCAGAGATGCAACAGACCAATGCCTATCTGGATGGCATTCATGGTGCCATGTCTGGCCTACAGAGATCTTTTCAGGCTCTGGCCTCCTCTTGGAAGGCAGCTAGTGTCCCTGGTCATTCCATACCCCCTCCAACCACCTCTACCCCTTCCAGCACCCCACTCCCTTCACCCGTCCAAAGCATACATTTTGACACGCAGGCACACACCTCAACACACAAGAAGCACACTTCAAAATACAAGCACCACACCTCCCACCACAAGCATACACACAGCCAACATACACATGCACACACACCAACATCCACTTCCCCCAGTGTGTCTACCTCTTCCTCCTCCGTGTCTGTCCCCAGTACATGCACACCCACAGGCACTGCACCCTCATTCAATGGAGCTGACCCAATTCCTGCAGTCACCACAATAGCACACATCCATTCATACACCCCAGACACCACACCTGCACTCACCACACTGACTTTAGTTGACACATGCAGCACACTAACCAGACTTGCAGACACCCAGACAACATCCATTTACACTGGCAGCCTGTCTTGTCCCACTGTGTCCACCCCCACTCCTCCCAAGACACTCAAACGCACCAAAACAGACACCCATCACACATCCACCACACCTCAGCATACTGTCCAGTCACCTGCACCCACATCACACACACCTACACCTCTTACGACCACTCCCTCTACCTCCACTCCCACGCCTTCCTCCAGGTCCACCCCAATTGTACCTAAGAAACTTTTCCTCTCCCGTGTTGACCTATTCCAACCCACTGGCCCACCCGGTCTCATCCCTAAATGTGCTCACCTCCTAGCCCTATCCACTCCTCTCACGTCACAGCCCGCCCCTGTCCACCCTTCACATTCCCGTGCCCCTTCCCAAGAGAGGAACAAGCCCCATGCTGAGCTAGGTCCATCTGCCACCCCCAGGGCTAAGCCCACTCCCCCACCTTCCAAGGGCAAAACCAAACCCCCTCCACATCTCAACCAAAAATCTAAGTCCCCCCATCATATTCTCCACGCACACCACCACCTGCCCCTGTTCCCTGAGGTGCCTGGATGCCCCATTGTTGCCCCTATGAGGTGGAGTACCGTAGCCCTTGTGGAAGTCAAGTTGGGGCGATTGTGGCCCATCTGACTTATTTTCATATGGACTGGCCATTGGCCTTCGAAGCACTTCTGTTGCTCAGTGAGCATAATAAAGGTTAATGTGTGGTCTGTGTTAGAGGCATACTCTGGATCCGTGGTCTCTCGTTTCCATGTTTGTGGGTGTGGGGCACATATATGTACTTTGTGCAGGTTGGATTTGCCTTTTGTTGGGTAAGTACCTCTTGCTGTGGGGTGTATGGCTTGATCTGCTGTGAAGGGTTGTGGGAGCGTTGTAGGGTGGGTGGGGTGGGTGGGTATGTAACTGTGCCCTTTCTTCCTTTGTTTAGTAGGTTGCGGGACTCACCGTTGTCGTCTTCATTGCCGGTCTCGGTCGTGGAGGTATATGGCAAGGAGCAGGGCTGGCATGATCTGTAACTCTCTCTCCATGTCTCCTTTGGCGTGTTGTGGGGGCCTCTGGTGAGTGTTTCCTTATATTTGGTTCGTTTCCACCTGGCTTTGCGTGGCGGTGCTTCCCGTCCTGGATCTGACGGAGGTCTAGTGCTTCATTATTTGATGGGCGGGTAGGCCCTTTCCATCGGCCTGTGGACGGGCTCAGCCGTCGTTGTCGGCACCCCTCTGCTGGCAGTGAGTGGTTTTCAGGATGCCTTTGTTTCAGTTGGTTCATGATTTGGCAGTTCGGACCGTAGGTCTGTTGGCAGTTGTTACCCCCACCGCCGGCGGTTCGGTGTTTACTGCTGTGTTCATAATGAGGGCCATACTGTTGGGTAGCGTATGCATGCACAACTTTTGCATTCACAATACTGCGGACATATACATTTACGACCATCTTTTATGCAGCCAAAGTTATGTGATTGAAAAATCAGGTTCCACTTACACAAAATTTGAGCATGCAAATTTTAGGCAATCGTTCATATTATTTAATAAATGAAATTGCATAACTGTCTTTTTCTGCGAAAGCAGAGCATGTATAGCAGTTCTATTATACATGCATTAATATTTATTGTTTCATGCCAGTACTGCACAGTTATACATTGGGCAATTTGTTAGTTTGTTGCAGATATTAATTATGTGAACAGAGTGAATGCTGTTCTGATCAGGTTTGCATCAGAACAAAGATATGTGTGGATTAATGTATAATAGCGTAGTATTAACCAGGGACGAATAATAAATCATAACCTTCTTTGTTCTGATCTTTCTTTTTTTCAAAATACTGTGGGCTATGTGAAGGAAGATGGTGATGGGACGACTGATCATTCCGAACATAGATGAGTGTTAAAAGCACATGTTGTATATACATGTCCAGGATTTGCTACTTTCTTTGCAAATCCTCTACATTTCAATGGATACTAATTATGATAATAACGTTTTAATTTATAGCGCGCCTCATGGTGAAGTTTTAAGCGCTGTGTTATGACAACCTACTTTATATGCAGTGAATGTATCAACATTAGAAGAAAGAAAGGCTGATGCCTCCGTGGGGTATTGAAGCTCATGGTCTGCAGATCTCTACACACTCAGCTCTGTTTTACCTGCAAGTACTACATAAATAGGTATGACACTGAACATTATAGTGTAGCAGGCATTATCATTAGAATCCAAGTATAGGACGCACATTTCCATCACTTTTCTGTACTTGATAGGTCAGACAGAAGCAATGAGCAGAGAGTTTGGTTTGATGAATTATATTGTTGGTATGGTTGGCGTAATTGTCGGGCAGCTTGGTGTCTACTGATTGTAGCACCGTAAATCATTTTGACCGGATACTTTAAGCAAGTCCAGTCTTTCGCCTAATTTGAGGAATACCAAGTAGCATTTCTGACAGCGCCTTTGTGGGCGTTCTGGAAATATCGATGCAGTTAATGCGCAGCAGTGTATCTTCCAAGCAGCCAGAATGACACTTCATTTCAAAGAAGTGAATAGAGCATTTGGGGGGACAAGTATGATGAATGGTGAGAGTAATGTGAAAAGCAGGAATGAGAACTATTTCTTCCAGCTGTTTTTTATCTATCAGTATATAAAGAATGGAGGGTAAATAGGTTATGGGCAATGTGATAAAGTATACTTTTTAATGAGAAATTCATGTGCCAGAAGCCAAATAAGGTGTCTGGTTTTTGAGCTGATATCACGTGCTCTGCTGGCCTTTTTCTCAACATATTTCCAGAAAGAAGAAAACTAATAACATATTTCAATGTGAAACTCATTAGCTCCTATGTAAGAAAAAAGGGATTTTTGATACCATAAGTAGTTTTAAAAATATGTTTAGCATGGTAACTAGAATACCCAAGCAGTCAATCAAATATTTAGATGATTTCTGATTATCAGTTCCTGCCTCATCTTTAGGTCTGGCAAATAATGCTTCAAGCTTTAATCTAAGGACTCATCCAGGGACCCACTACGTCCTCCCCATGAAAAGCTGAAGTAAATGCACTTGTTGATTCCCACTTAGGCACTGGCACACCACTTGTCTATAAGGGGCTGACGCATGTTATCAACCTCTCCATCTGGCTTAGTCCGTTGATTACTACATCCATAAAATAGGGAGGCTAGTCTATTAGCAGGGTTGAGTCTTTCACAGGAATGGAAACAGTCTGACCAGAGAGAGGCATACTTCCTACTAACGCGAAACCCTAGAAGAGTGCTGATAAATTCACTTTTAATATGCTCAATGCAATTATTTGGCAATATGAAGATAACTGTGAAAATAATGATTTAACACTGAGCAGGTTATAGAGATATTGACCCCAGTGGCGAAATACGTTCTGGCTGGAGGATCTTTAGAATATATACTAACATCACACTGGGCCTTCTGATTCATGTATAAGGATATGTATGGAATTTTGTATGGCCTTCTTGTGTCTAATAAACGTGATATAAATAATGGTGTGCATTCAGTTATAGAATCTGTGTAGACCTGAAGAGCTACCACGCACTGTGATGCAAGGCGGAGGTTGGGTGAAGATGGATCGGTACATCGCATCACCCAAAGGCACAAGTGGACCGGCTGCCACTGGAAGGCAATTATCGAAACTGCCCGAGGATATCAAGACCTTGGCAGTAGAGGAATGGATCAATCAGAATGTTGCCTGGGAATGAAGAGACCCCATAGCCTAGAAGTCATCTCATGCTGAACTGACATTACACCACCTACTCTCAGGTTGAGACAGAAGCTGAGGGAATTCCAATCATGACCAGCACAACTGAAAGAACATAACAGTCACGAAAGATAGTGATACCACATACTGTTAATTTGTCCTCCATCTTATGGCGCAACCTAGCCAGGCAGGTGCCATTGATAGGTTTGACCCTGCAATGCAGAGGCCAGAGTGTGGATGAAGGAAGTCACGACTGCTGTAGCCTCTAACTGGGACTGCACCAACTTTGTAGCTGTGTGCAACTGGAGGAACAATGCAAAGCAGCCCCCAGAGAAGCTGACTCCTGAATTTGATCTATGGGTTTGGGAGCAATATAGTGAATTTCCTACTTGCTCTCAAAATAAAGCATTTATTGATTCTGCCTGTCCCTGCTTCCTACAATAAAGTCATAACTGGATCACTTATATAATATTGATCCATCAAACATCAAAATACACAAATATTCGAAATTAAATATTGATAAGAACTATCAACTCCATATACCTAACTATGAAAATCACAAATACTGAGCACACAATAATTGTTGCCAAAAATACAGATTTTTACATATATAGACAACAAAAATGTTGGAAACAAAAAAATCGATTGACACCATATTTTGGGTCTGGCGGTGTGAAGACCGCCAGACTCATGGTGGAGGTCGGATCGCCGCGGCTGTTGAGGTCTAATCGCCACATTATGACCCTGGCGGTCCGACCGCCAAAAGACCGCCATCTCCACTAGGATCTTTAATCCCAACTGGATGATGACAGTAGTGGTTGTAATCAGCCATGGTGGAGCTGAAGTCAGCGCCACCATACTGATTGCAACCATGTTCTCCACCAGCCTTCTCATGACGGTTCAACCCCCTTGGAAAGGCAGGTGGAGAACAAGTGCTGGGGGCCACACTTGTATGCCAAACTCCTAATCAGCCCCATACTACGCTTAAGAACTTAGACACACAACAGGCCAACAACCACCTATCCTCACTTTAAAATGTTTCATTTCATGAACTAAAAAAGTCACCAGTGATAACCCATATGCCCATAGAAGATACCAAGACATACACAAACCTGACCATTTAACAATTACATATATTGAAGACCCCTTCCTTTTACATGACAATCTAAATAATGAAAAACAAATGTGAATATTCTCTACAGCAAAGAACTTAATGAAACTTGGATGGGACCTTCAAAGTATGGTACAAAACATTTCATAAGATATACACCACATATGGTGAATATCAACACACCAATATCCTTTGCATATATGCTTTACTACCGAACAAACAAAATAGCACTTACTATGAACTCTTAAACTATATAACACAACAAAGAAATAATTACTAGCATACACTTTGAGTAAGCCTTGATTCAAACAATTAAAAAATATACCCCCCACAGCTATACAAAGTAGTTACTTAATCAAAGTATATCGGGCCCCCTCAAAGGTCAGCACTAAGTGTAGAATATTCCACTAACAGCAAATTCACTTTCAAAGTCAAAAAAAGTGATTGCACTGGCACAGTGTTAGCCAACCATTATAAATTACTAATAGAAAGCACTTTCTACCAACAAAATGAAGAGAAACCTAGGGCCCTATTACGATTCTGGTGGTCCGAAGACCAACAGACTCGCGGTGAAGGTCCGACCACCACAGTTGTGGTGGTCCGACTTTCACATTACGACCCTGCCAGTTGGACCGCCAAAAGACCACTGTCTCCACTACGGTCTTTGATCCTGACGGGATTACGGCAGTCACGGCGGTCATGGTGGCGCTGAAGTCAGGGCTTTTGTGCTGATTAAAACCATGTCCTCCGCCAGCCATTTCATGGAGGTTCAACTGCCATGAAAAGTCTAGCAGAGATCAAGTGCGGGGGCCACAGGCTTAACACAGTGCTCATTCTGAGGGTACTAGGGAGGCCCCCTTTGTGATGGCATTAGACTCAGCTCCATGTGGAGCAGAGATCAGTGCCACTGCACGTTTTCCACTGGGCTGACCACCAAACTCATATTCAGCCCTTAGTGCACTAATGCACTATTCTGAAGACACTTGGGTTGGGAGACTGCATTGTGCAGGGCACAGATGCCATACCTAATTCCATGGTAAATGTCTATGACAGCACCCTGGCACAGGAAGTCAAAAGAAGCAACACAGTCGAAGGGTTGCACAATGACTTCCAATCCACAATAGGCAGAACTAAACCTACACTGTACAAATTTGTTGAAGCATTACAAAAAGAGCAAAGCTGCTAAGAACTAAGAATAGAGCAATCTGTTAGCCAAATTGGCCCTAAACATAACAAAGAAAATCGAACAGTGTACGACATGCTACAATTTAAAGTCAAACTCTTCATAAATAACAAAGGAGTAGACTACTTAGAAATGATAGCCGAAACAATACTACTAGAATGTTAACCTGCCATAGTCCTAAAAGAATACAACAAACGCTAAACCAACACACCAAATCCTTTTTTTAAATAATAATCTAAGGACCAGATGTAGCAATGGTTTTTCACGTCGCAAACAGCGAATTTCGCTGTTTGCGATGTGCGAAACCCACATCGTGATGCTCTATTCCCGTTTTGCGAGTCGGTAACCAGCTTACCGACTCGCAAAACGGGATTGCGAGTCGCAAATAGGAAGGGGTGTTCCCCTTCCTATTTGCGAGTCGCAGCGCGATGCTGCATTGCTTTGCGACCGTGAACGCGGTCGCAAAGCAATCGCAGTTACCACCAGTGTCACACTGGTGGTAACCCATTCGCAAAAGGGAAGGGGTGCTCTGAAAAAATGAAACTGAAACGTTTAATTTTTTCTTTTTGTAATGCATCTCGTTCTCCTTTAAGGAAAACGGGCTGCATTACAAACAAACAAAAAGCTGCTTTATTCAAAAGCAGTCACAGACATGGTGGTTTGCTGTCTCCAGCAGGCCACCATCCCTGTGAGTGTTGCGAGTCGCAAGGGGGTCGCAAATTGCAACCCAACTCATTAATATTATTGAGGTGGGCCTTTGCGACCCCCGTGCGAGTCGCAGATGGTGTCAGGGACACCATCCTACATCCTGAATTGCGAGTCACAATTCAGGATATACCTACATCTGGCCCTTAATGTTTAATTATATCAGTGACACATTTTTTTTTTAAATCACAAAGTTAATTGGCAATGATATTATAAAAATATATATAATATATATTTTTTCAAAATAAACAGCAATAACCAGCCAAACAACTTAACAGCAAATTTAATTAATCCATCAAATAAATGCAGCAAGTAACCTGAGCAATTCCACATAATAATGACATAAACATAACATAAACATTGTATCACATTTCCCACCTACAATAAAAGGCAGAAATAAAACTTACTGCTGTGTAGCTCTAGATCTTTCTCCATATCTACATAGCAAAAATAGTAATCCAAAAAAAGATGAAGAAGACAAATGCAAAAAGCCCAAAAGAAAATGGCAAAAGTATAAACAATCCAACCAAAATCCAAAGTCTCTAAGTTTCCTTAGAAAAAACAGAAAAAAAGTGTTTTAAAGAAAGAACTGCTCCCTGAAATGTGAAAAAGGGAATCTAAGTAAAACACATTGGTTTGTGATAAAGCAAAACTGATTTCCTTAAAAAAAAAGTAAACTCCAACTTCCACTAGAAATCATTTGCAGACAAAAACCTGCAAAACAAATGTTAAGAGCCCAATCACACAATACACTCCCAAGTATACACATACATAACATTTAATCATCAAAAAATAAATACCATCACATAATTTAACATAACATATTCATACATTACTATAACAATGTAAAAAGTGGAAGAAAACAAAATGGTGTAAAACTAACAACAATACCTTTAAATACACCAAAAACTAAAAAAACAACACTATACCCAATGTTTAAACTTGCATCCTAAATCACGTCTACCCTGAAAGCCTTTAGAAATCTTTAAAAAGGACTTACCTGTTCTAACAAACAGCAGCACCTTACTGCGAGAGGTTCCTGGAAAAATAGACCCAAAATTACACAAATATACTACAAAATAAAAGGTAGCAGGAACAAAATTGGCCCCCAAATGACACTAAAAAGGGGCAATCTCCCCATAAAAATGAATGTGAAATATTATAACGTGTTTACTACATGTCCTAAAATGTAAACAATTATTAAAAATGTAAAACATCTCAATGTTATAAAGAATTAAAAAAACATTGTAAAGTATAAATTAAATACTAGTTTAAAGTATATACAATTATTTAATATAGACTAATAAAGAATATGCTGAACCAATATTTGCAATTGTATTAAAAAAACTAAAAAAAGGTTAAAATTGTAATCAATGAAAAACAGTTGAAAATGTACATTATGCAAATGTATATAAAACACGATTTACTTGTGTTTTTTACAATTAAAAATGAACAAAAAATGTTTCATTTACTTGACTTTATGAAAGTGTTTATTTTTATTTCAAGCATATATTTGTATAAAAGTAAGAATATACCATGAATTAAAAGTGGAAAAAATAAAATAAAAATAATATATGTGACATTTATTTATTCTACTACATTTTATGAAGATGTTTGACACTAAAAGGTTGACATTTACTATTCATGGTCCAATCTAAACAATTTTTCGAATGTTGTAGTGATGTTATCAATGCTATCAATGATGCTATAGAACATCTCATGAGTGATGTAATATGTGGAGTAAGTATCTGCACTTATCTTGTCACTGAAATGTTCACCTAACTATAACATCACTTTAACTTTTGTTTTTTTTTTAGTGAATTTCTACTATATTTTTGAAATGTAAAGTAATATTTGATTACCATATTTTAAACCAAGCCCCCTTTATGCATGGCCTTCAGCTATTTGTAGCAGGGGATTAGCCACAAGGCTTGATTTGGACCGCTTGTTGGCAGTCAACCTCTGAAAAACATGGCAACAGGGTTTACCCTTGCAACCAACCCCCGTGGACAGCCAACTCCACAGTGCATGGGACAGGGCATGTGTCTAGCTTATTGTGAGCCGACAACCCCATCCCATACATGGCCTTATCGCATGCGCAGCATACAGTCAGTCTCGCAAATTGCTCCTTTCCTTTAGGCAATGGGTGTGCATAGTAGGGTGTGGAGAGGGACTGGCCTCTTTTTTGAGACATCTCCCCAAAATGACAGGCATATGTAGTAGGGTGTAGGAATGGAATGGCCTCTTCACTGACACCTGTCCCCTAGGTGACGGGTATGTATAGTAGGATGTGGAGAAGGTCTGGCCTCACCATTTTGTTCTTCCCGGCTTGAGTTTTTTTCTATGAACTTCTGTGGGATCGCAACAATTTTATTTAAATAATTTGCAATATGCTTCATAACACTACTAATGCTCCTTAGAGCTCCTCTCAATTACTAAGAGGTCCAGATGCCACTACCCTGCCCTGTTATAATGTTTTTTGTGATAATTTTCACAAGTCCAGGATTTTCCCCTTAATCAGAAATAGAGGTAATTTTATTTCTGTTTCTCCAACAGTTAGCCAATCAGAGCATGCATCCTTGCACGACTGGCAGGAGACTCTCATTCCCACAAGGCAGCCACTGTGGAAAAAAAAAACTCTTAGCCAACCAGGTGGATCTTTTTTCTGTTTTGCATGACTGACGGACTCTTGCAAACCTCTCACGGATCCAAGCATTTTTGGACCTTAATTTCTGAAAAGCTTTTCAACTGACTAACACTAAATCATAAAAAGCACATTTTTTGGAACAAGATGTAGGATGTAGCTTCCTGCCAGGTTTGCTGTACTTCCGTTCTTCTATTTCAGGTGTAGCACATTCCAAAAATCCCTATGGAAATCACATGCGAAAATCCTTTTTTCTTTTTGCGTTTACTTGACGGATCGACCAGAAACTTTCCAGTAAGTAGCTGACTACAAAAGAATACATTTTGAAGACATTTTGTGAAGATTCGACAAACACCCCTAAAGTGATTAGCATGTTATAGTTGGAATACCTTTCCACAGGAAATTACTTTTGTCCACTGGTGGATCTGCAGATCTAGAGAAAAATTGGGAAAAAAAAACACTGCATCCTGTGTGCAGCTTGGGTTTGGGTGCATACAGATGGGTTGGCCACCTGGCCTGGCCAAAGACCATTCCCTGTTGCCAACCCCCCACCCCCCCCATTTGCAGGCCAAAGGCCGTGCACAGCACTGCCATTATTTACGTCTGTTCATGCTAAAAAAACTTAAATTTACTGAGAAAACCAAAGGTTACAAGGATGTTATAGTTAGGTTCTGAATTTCCTCAAACAAAACCATAGAAATTCAGCAGTTATAGTTATGGTTATGGTTAACTCAAGTAACTATAACTTACACCCTAAGGTAGCTATACATTGCGCCTTCACCATGCACAGCTAATTACTACACATATTACATCATTGATGACACCCTCTATGACATCATTGATTTTATCACTGCAACATTTGAAATAAAATCATTGATGAGAAAATTGTGCGTGGTGGGGAGCAAGATATAGTTACCTTAGGGTGCAAGTTATAGTTACTTGTGTCAACCATAAATATAGCTGCTGAATTTCTATTTTTTTTGCGTGAAAATTCAGAACCTAACTATAACGTCCCTGTAATCCTTAGTTTTTGAAGTGAATGTAGATAGATAGATTGATAGATAGATGGATAGATAGAGGGATAGATAGATAGATTAGCTAGTGACGGTCTGCACTAGGTAGTTATAGTTAGGACCATGTTTCCATAGAAAATATTTTTTTTACTTGCTTATATCTTTGGCACAGTTTGATGACATTTCACGAAATTAAAAAAACAAAGTACACCTGTGAATCTTGTTGAGCATGGGAAGGTTTGGGGTGATCTGTCAATCGGGGTCCATGAAAAAGGGGGGGTAAAAAACATGCGTTTCCCATGTTAATTACCATAGGAGTTTTGAACATGACTACAGCCCGAACTACTAGACTGATAGACGGAATGATACCAAATTTGACAAAAAGCTAGATTTTTTTCCGCAGATTGTGTTTTTAGTTATTCGTTGTAAATCCGTTGAGTAGTTATTTAGGGCTGCAGATCCTCCCTGACAACTTTGCAAATATTAAGAGCTTGTGCAGGGAGCTGCAGATCTTTGATTGGCTGCCAACACTTCAAACCAGGAAGCATTGGCAGCCATTTTGGGATTCAGCTTCAGCCAAATCCCACAAAAAAAGAAAACAAATAAGACAAGGGGCCACGGTAGAGTCACCCTTAGCTCTGGTGCTAGAGTCCCAGAGGGACCCCGCCAGGTACTGCCGCCTCCCCAGGGCTAATAAAAAATACAATGTAGGTGGCCACCTGGCCCCTCCTTAGCCCTGAGGACGTCACCTCCCCAGGGTTAATAGCAAATACAATGTGACGGGCCAGCCAACTCTCCCACAGCCCTAGGGACTGCCAACTCCAGGGGCTTTAAAGAAATTGATTCCAGGCACCATCACTTTGCTATGGCTAATAACAAATTAAATATGGGGCGCCTGCCCCCCGCAGCCCCAGGGACCACCATCTCATCGGGGCTAATTGAATCATTCTGCACGCCCCCCCCCTCAACAAGCCATAAATGGCCCTGGGGACCACCATCCCCCAGGGCCAGCTCCTCCTATGACCCGGGGTGCCCACCACCAGGACACAGCTGTTTGCTCAGACTTGGCGGGAGCTTGGCAGCTCTCACCAATTCAGAGCAAACCCTTCACTTTCTGCAAGAGAGAGTTGTCAAACAGCTCTCACTTGCAGAAAGTGAAGTTTTCATCTGTTTCCCTTCACACAAATATGCATGCAGGAAACAGATGAAAATAATGCTCCAGCAAGCAGGAAGCTGCTATATAAAACAGCTCCCTGCTTGTGGGAGCTATGCCGGCTGCCACAGGATGCGGGGAGCTGGCTAAGACCAAGAGGGCTTTTAGGCTTCCACCACGGTCCTGTCACTCTCTCTGTCTTCTATCCCATAATGTGATGGAAAAAGATATTGTCATTGCAATGGTCTCTCTTTTCAATGACTTCAAAGAGTCAGACTAGCAAGATGCAGGGTACGAATATTATAATTACCTTTAGATGAAGAGCAGTCCAGATTTACTTCTGGCCTAATGGTCAAGGCCTTGTGCTGTCACTCAGTAGGCTGAAGGTTAAAATTCTAGTATTGCTTGACAGTGTCTATTTTCTAGTGTTTTCACTGTTAAACATTCCTAGTGATGGAACATTGAAGTCGTTTTCACCTCACAATTTGTGGTTTGAATGTAATAGCTAAGACTGGACTGTGAACACTAAGGAGTCACTACTGGCATAATAGTTAAGGTCTTAGAAATGCACACTCAAGGTTAAGGGTTTTAGTCTAGGTGAATCTGTGGTCATTTCCGGGTTTAGTATATTTTCAAATATACAAAATATTTAAGTTACATACTGAAAGGTGATCTCACTCTTTTTAATTGACAAAAACATTTTTCTTTTCAATTTGTCCGGAAATATCTCATTTTATGTATGTCATTCATCAAAGCCTAAATCGCTCTCTCTCAATCTATCACTTTCTCTCTTTCTCTCTCTATCTCTCTCTCAGGGTTGGGTGGTTTGGGGTGTTTTCCCCAAGGGCAGAAAACATAGAAATCCACTTAAAAAGCCAAAGGTTACAGGGACAATATAGTTAGGGTCACATTTTAAACTTACAAAACCATTGAAACTCACCTTTTATAGATAGAGTCATCTCAAGTAACTATAAATCGTACCCTAAGGTAACTATAACTTGTGCCCTCACAATGCACTGCTACTTACTCCAGATATTACAGCTCTCGTGACATCTTTTATAACTCATTGAAAATATCACTGTAATATATGCTGTAAAAATATTCATAACAAACTGTGCATAGTGTGATAGCTACCTTAGGACACAAGTTATAATTACTAATTATTAATTCTAATGATAACAGGTGGATTTCTATGGTTTTGTACATGTAAAATGTGAGCCTAACTATAACTTCCCTGTAACCTTGTTTTTAATAAAGCCCCTGGGTGGGCCAGGGCCCCTCACCTGGGATTATTTGTGCCCTGAGATCTGCCACCTCCCCTGGGCTTTAATCAAGTAGTATGCAGGGGCTGCATGCCACCGCAGCCCCATGCACCACCACCTTCCTTGGGCTTTAATTCAATGGTAAGCCGGGGGCCACACTGCCCCCGCAGCCCCAGGGACTACCATTTCCTAAGGGCAACTGTTTGAAAATAAAGGGGGCCACACAGCCCCAGAAACCGGCACCTCACTGGGTCTGAATTGAAATAATGAAGGCAGTTTGGCAGAGTCCACCAGCCCCGGGCCAAATTCAAATGGTGGAGGGGGGGCAAATAATGGACCTAGGGACCGTCCCCCCACAGCGGTCAGCTTCTGCTATGTCCCAGGTTGCCTCCTCCCGGAGCTTTGATAGCTCCCGCCAAGTCACAGCAAACACTCCAGTTCCAGCAAGTGAAAGCTGTCAAACAGCTCTCACTTACTTCAATCAGAGGTTTCCTCTGTTTCCCTGCTCGTAGACATACAGGCATGGAAACAGAGGTAACTATTGCTCTCGCAGACAGGGAGCTGCATGTTTAGCAGCTCCCTGTCTGTGACAGCAACACCAGCTCCCTCAGGAGGTGGCGAACAGGCTGGGACCGTTGGGGCCTTCAGGCTCCGCACGTGGTCGCTTAGCACACACGGTGCTCTGCAGGCACCCAGGACAGATGTGCAGGCCCCAGGCGATGGGGCCCACGGGCACAAAATCTTCCTGTGGAGGGGGCTGCATGGCCCCCCTCTTCCATTTATTGAAGGCCGGGCCCCAGAGGATAGGGTCCCCAGGGCAGAGGTTGGCCTGGGGAGGGGGCCACTCACCCCCCCATTGAATTGTAGTGGGCCCTCGGGATGGGGTCCTTGGGGCTGAAATTGGCTGGGGAGCCACCACCCCACACTGGTCATTCACCAATGAGGTAGCACTTACTAACTGACCAGTAGAAAGTGCTGCAGTTGGACAGATGTTATGTACAAAACTGTGGACTCTTGTTGGATAAGCGAGCAAATGAGCTTCCTTTCTGGCCATGATGCTCATTTCACAGAAATTAAACCTCAACAGGAAGCACTTACAAATATAAAGGTAGCAGGTGCGCCAGTTGAAGCTCCACTTCTGGAAAGGACAAATGATCCTAGATCCTTGGCTTAGTGAAGGCACAGCAAGTGTGATTAATCCGGGATTCCATATTGACCAATGATCTGAAATCCTTCATGGAGGTGAGTGCATCTTTCATCTATTTGAGCACAATCAGATACTCTCACACCCAGAGACACTCTCTTACACCTATTCTCACACCCAGAGTGACAGGCCCTGCGTCCGACTCCCGCTACTTAAGGCTGAAGGCTTTGTGCTGCGTTAGATGTGGTGGTTAGGGGGGTTGGCCGCAGGGACTGGCTTCAGGCCAGGCCCTGCAGCCAACCACTGCTGCACATGGCGAAAGGCTGTGCGCGGCAGTGATTGGATTAACATATAGTAATGAAAATTACTTTACGTTTTAAAAAAAACAAAGAAATTCACTGAAAAAAACAGTTACAGAGATGTTATAGTTAGAAACTTAGAATTAAAAACACCTTAGAAATTCACTTAAAAACCAAAGGTTATAGAGACGTTATAGTTAGGTTCTGAATTTACTCACACAAAGCCATAGAAATTCAGCAGTTATGGTTAGAGTTATTCAAGAAACTATATCTTGAGGCCTAAGGTACATATACACTGCTTAAAACCCCAGATATTAAGGCGCTCATGACAACTTTTAGAACATCAATTAAAATATCAATGAAACATTAGAAGTCAAATTATTGAAGAACAAAATGTGCATGGCAGGGGCGTGCATTATAGTCATCTTAGGCCGTGAGTTATAGCTATTTCAAATAACTCTAACTGCTGAATTTCTTTGGTTTTGCGTGAGTAGATTCAGAACCTGACTACAAATAACTTTCGTTTTTTAAGTGAATATATAAATATGTATATATACATATATATATATATGTATATATATATATACAGGGAGTGCAGAATTATTAGGCAAATGAGTATTTTGACCACATCATCCTCTTTATGCGTGTTGTCTAACTCCAAGCTGTATAGGCTCGAAAGCCTACTACCAATTAAGCATATTAGGTGATGTGCATCTCTGTAATGAGAAGGGGTGTGGTCTAATGACATCAACACCCTATATCAGGTGTGCATAATTATTAGGCAACTTCCTTTCCTTTGGCAAAATGGGTCAAAAGAAGGACTTGACAGGCTCAGAAAAGTCAAAAATAGTGAGATATCTTGCAGAGGGATGCAGCACTCTTAAAATTGCAAAGCTTCTGAAGCGTGATCATCGAACAATGAAGCGTTTCATTCAAAATAGTCAACAGGGTCGCAAGAAGCGTGTGGAAAAACGAAGGCGCAAAATAACTGCCCATGAACTGAGAAAAGTCAAGCGTGCAGCTGCCACGATGCCACTTGCCACCAGTTTGGCCATATTTCAGAGCTGCAACATCACTGGAGTGCCCAAAAGCACAAGGTGTGCAATACTCAGAGACATGGCCAAGGTAAGAAAGGCTGAAAGACGACCACCACTGAACAAGACACACAAGCTGAAACGTCAAGACTGGGCCAAGAAATATCTCAAGACTGATTTTTCTAAGGTTTTATGGACTGATGAAATGAGAGTGAGTCTTGATGGGCCAGATGGATGGGCCCGTGGTTGGATTGGTAAAGGGCAGACAGCTCCAGTCCGACTCAGACGCCAGCAAGGTGGAGGTGGAGTACTGGTTTGGGCTGGTATCATCAAAGATGAGCTTGTGGGGCCTTTTCGGGTTGAGGATGGAGTCAAGCTCAACTCCCAGTCCTACTGCCAGTTCCTGGAAGACACCTTCTTCAAGCAGTGGTACAGGAAGAAGTCTGCATCCTTCAAGAAAAACATGATTTTCATGCAGGACAATGCTCCATCACACGCGTCCAAGTACTCCACAGCGTGGCTGGCAAGAAAGGGTATAAAAGAAGGAAATCTAATGACATGGCCTCCTTGTTCACCTGATCTGAACCCCATTGAGAACCTGTGGTCCATCATCAAATGTGAGATTTACAAGGAGGGAAAACAGTACACCTCTCTGAACAGTGTCTGGGAGGCTGTGGTTGCTGCTGCACGCAATGTTGATGGTGAACAGATCAAAACACTGACAGAATCCATGGATGGCAGGCTTTTGAGTGTCCTTGCAAAGAAAGGTGGCTATATTGGTCACTGATTTGTTTTTGTTTTGTTTTTGAATGTCAGAAATGTATATTTGTGAATGTTGAGATGTTATATTGGTTTCACTGGTAATAATAAATAATTGAAATGGGTATATATTTTTTTTTTGTTAAGTTGCCTAATAATTATGCACAGTAATAGTCACCTGCACACACAGATATCCCCCTAACATAGCTAAAACTAAAAACAAACTAAAAACTACTTCCAAAATTATTCAGCTTTGATATTAATGAGTTTTTTGGGTTCATTGAGAACATGGTTGTTGTTCAATAATAATATTAATCCTCAAAAATACAACTTGCCTAATAATTCTGCACTCCCTGTATGTATTTATATATATATATATACATATATATATATATATATAGAGAGAGAGAGAAAGAGAGAGTTAGAGAGGGTGGAGCACATGCAAAATCACTCAGGGTGAAATAAAAAAAAGAAGTCAAATATAGCATTTTAACTCCTGTACAGAACGTCGCTGTCTGCTACAGATATAACTCAGAACGTAATTAAACCAGTCTTAGCATAAAACTCGACCTATTCTCAAAATATTATCTTCGCTTGGTTTTGTGTAAATATTTTTAGTAGTTTTTGAAAGGTGAGGAATCTGTATCATACATGGACAGTTCGAGGACAGTCCCCCATGCCCTAAGAAAGAGGCTATAGTTTAGGTCAGGTTGAGCGTGTCCTGACACTCAGATCAAAATGGGATGCCCCCCTCCAAGTAACTATCATATAGTTAAAAAAATATATTTTTTAATTTTGCTTGATGCCCAGGATTTGCAAACTCAGTGCATAGTCTACAAACTCCAAGCGAGCGACAGGTGCCAAAACCAGATTAAATTTGCTGACAGTAAACTGGGTTTTTAGACCTTGAAAAACATGGACCCATGTGGGCTCTATCCTGTACTTTGAGGACTCTTTACAGAGTTTGTGATCTTCACTCATAGACCCATGTTTGATCCCCTACAGTAGTGTGGGTGTGTTATAAGCCTGTGAGCTGATTTAAAGTGCACAAACTGTAGACACATATGGGCACCATTTAAAAATAGGAAAAACATTATTTTCTCAAACTTTATGTTGAGTAGCAGATTCAAATTGTGTTTTTTGAGGTCCTGGGACTCATACTCGCAGTCTCGGCAAATCTAGCAATGGGGACTTGACCACCCCTACAGTCCACTTGTAGCAATGTTATAGGGCATTCTGAGGATTTCATTAGTTGAAATATCATGTCCTGCCACTGCATAGATAGGTGTCTTTTCCTTTCCAACTGGAGTCCCATACACCATTGTGTGAAGAGCAGGACATATGCAGTTCACATAAAAGTCAGTGCTGCTCGAGAACCGAGTAATGGCTGACACTGCAGCTTAAGTTTCCTGGAAGATAATCAGCACATCAGAAAGAGGTGGTTATATACATTAGAGAGACAATAGAGGCTGAAAAAAACCAAAGGGCTCCTTGGAGTGTGGAATATTTGCAAACATCTTCATAGAGAGAAACTACTTCATGCCAGAAGGTCAATATGTAATGTGTGCTTGCAAAAACTGAGGAGAGGACACCGAGGTCTGTAAAACTTTTGAACTTGGACAATTATCTGACATCACAAGGTGATACTTGAAAAAAGTATATGAAACTCCGGCATGTAAAACAGAAAAAACCCGAGAACCAGCTATGCATGATACCAAAACACCCCAAAATATTCATGAGCAGATGCTACAGCAAGGATCATGGAAGAACAATCCTCATCTCAAAATCATTGTGTTGTATTGAATGGGGTTCAAAACAAATGTGTGGTGTGGATACTGGAACCACACAATTGGGAATAAAAATATGGAAGATCATCAAAGAAAATCCAGTAAAAAATAAGTTTTATATTACTGCGTTATCGCACAGTTCATTTAAAATACAGAAGAAAAACAAAAAGCAAAAAGAAACTCAAAATATAAAATAATATTTTGAGAACCACCCTAACAAACTCAATGAATGAGCTTTACTCTATTACAACCTAGGGCCTGCAAGACCATCTTTGGAGGTCGATCTTGCACATGAGGCATTGGTTGCAGGGCCTACCCTTTGTCCAGGCCATGCAACTAAGCTTCCACGAAGGGCTTTCAGCCATTCATAGTGGAGTGGATAGTCACAAGTTTTGACTTTTGGTCAAGCACAGCAGCTAACCCCAGCTGTGGATGCCTGAAAACACAAGCAGCTGAGATTGGCTACCTGTTGGGCTTCAGCACGGTACCTGGTTGAAGTCCAAGCACTAAATCATTTTCTGCTGGATATGCATAGCTGAAAGCCCCCATTAACAAGTTTAGGGCAAAGCCGGGACAAAGACCAGACCCTCCAACTAACTCCCCCATGCAAGGCAAAAGCAAGCAAGGGAATGCATTCATACTCGTTATGTGTAGTACATCATCAAAACATTCCAGAAAATCACTGCAAAATCACTTTTAAAGTAAAGTAAAGTGAAGTAAAGTAAATGATGGTAAGGATAGCATATGCTTAAACTAACTGAGATTCACCTCAAAACCCCAATTAAACTATAGTTGTGGTTACAAATTAAAATAAAAACACTGAAGCCCATATTTATACTTTTTGACGCAAAACTGCGCTAACGCAGTTTTGCGTCAAAAAAATTAGCGCCGGCTAACGCCATTCTGAAGCGCCATGCGGGCGCCGTATTTATTGAATGACGTTAGCCGGCGTTAGCCGCCGGCGCCGGCTGGTGTGCGTTAAAAAAACGATGTACACCAGGCAGCGCCGGCGTAGGGGAAAATGGAGCTTGGGCGCCAAAAAATGGGGCAAGTCAGGCTGAGGCAAATTTTGCACCGCAACCCGATTTGCGCCATTTTTTTTTTACTCCCAACCCCCATAGAAATGACTCCTGTCTTAGCAAAGACAGGAGTCATGCCCCCTTGCCCAATGGCCATGCCCAGGGGACTTATGTCCCCTGGGCATGGTCATTGGGCATAGTGACATGTAGGGGGGCACAAATCAGGCCCCCCTATGCCACCCAAAAAAAAAAAAATTATACTTACCTGAACTTACCTGAGGTTTCCAGGGATGGGTCCCTCCATCCTTGGGTGTCCTCCTGGGGTGGGCAAGGGTGACAGGGGGTGTCCCTGGGGGCATGGGAGGGCACCTCTCAGCTCCTTCTGAGCCCACAGGTCCCTTAACGCCTGCCTTTTGCAGGCGCTAAAAAACGGCGCAAAAGCGGCCGTATGTCATTTTTTTTGACCCGCCCACTCCCGGGCATGAATTTTGCCCGGGAGTATAAATCCGACGCACATGCCTCGGAGTAAATTTTTTAGACGGGAACGCCTACCTTGCATATAATTAACGCAAAGTAGGTGTCCACGCAAAAAAATGACGCAAACTCCATGGACTTTGGCGATAGACGCGTCTAACGCCAAAGTATAAATATGGAGTTAGTTTTGCGTCGAAATTGCGTCAAAAAAAACGACGCAATTCCGGCGCAAACGGAGTATAAATATGCCCCTGAATGTCGCCAGCTTTGGTTAGCTCAGCAGCATATAACTTGCACAACAGCCATGCAAACCTTGACTCAAAGACCTAATGCGCTGCTCTTGTGCATGTTATGGATCAGCAAAACTAGTTACTAGTAACACACTTTCCATATTTAAAATGCATGTAAAACCTTGGTTAAAGTGTGCACATACACATATAGACCTGGTCATTCACTCCCCACTGTATTACATTTAAGTTTTCCTATGGCGTCTATGAATTGAAACTCTTTACCAGATTTTGTAGCTTTGGTGTCATCACAATTAATACATCATATTCATTGTTTTATTGAATCGCTAAAATGGTTTTAGAATTTTACCTGAGTTTAATAATATTCTTACAGAGACTCTTGGCAACACTCTGAATTGTGTCACCCTTTGAGTAAACCTAGGATTCCTCACAGAAACTTGTTTTATCTTTCAGCCACTAGTTTGTTTACAATTGTTTTTTTTCTTGAGTTCATACAAATACAAAATACAAAATACATAGATTGAAAAAAAGAAGAAAAAAAATACACCCAGTCTGACCGAACTGGGACATACTTGACTGTTTCTGTCACTCTTAAGCTCTACGTATTTCATAATCAGCAGAAAAACCAACTGGATACATACAGGGAAGATGAAAAGTGTGTACTTGGAATAGTTTTAATAAAGCGCAAACAATCAAAATAATTAAAGACACCGTTGTGTCCTGTCCAATTCTCGCTAAAGGGCTTAAGTTCTGTGTGCCATGTGAAAAAAAGAGCAACCTATGGTCAAACACAATAAAGTGGAAAAACTATAGACCCAGTCTGACAGAACTGTGACATATTTAATAATGCTGACAATCTCAGGCTGCGTATTTCATAATCGGGAAAAGAGAGGCAGGGAAGATAAAATAACACATGCTTGTAGTAATCTCAAAAAAGTGGACCACTATTGAAAACACGTCTGTCAGTCCCAGTTTATGAATGGGCTTCTCTTAAAGTGTCATATGCCATGTGGGAGAAAGAGCAACCTATGTTCACATTCAACAGTCACTCCACAAAGTCTTTGCGAAACTGTTAAAGCAAAAGCGAAAACAAACGATTGTTGATAAAATTCAGGTACAATAAACTGTATACTGCAAAAGGAGTAGTAATTACATATCAGAACACTTTGCAGGCGCTCGTGATGGGACGGTTCAGACCTGGTCTAATAGAGATTACCCTTTATTATATTATGAAAGGAAAGTACTTGATGGAGATTACTAGTCAGCACCCCCAGATACTAAATAAATTCTGGGAGCTCAAAAAAAGACCAGATTGCTGCAACCTTGTTAAAACACCCAACAAGTTTCGAAAAGGCTTCTTCAAATGTTCTTGCCGTAGCCATTTTCTCCCACCATCTCTGCAGTGTAGGTACCTGGTAAGTCCTCCAGTTTTGGAGTACTAAGAATCAGGCCACTGTTAGTGCGATTGAAATGTAGTACTGTCCTGTCTTGTTGATTCTCTGACTTTCTTTAGACACACCGAATAGCACTAAGCTGGCATCAATGACGATAGTGATTTTGACTCCCTTGCTTATATCAGAGAACAGCCCCTCCCAAAAGTAGCTCAATTTAGGGCACATACAAAAATATATGTAGCCAGTCCTCCGTATTTTCCTGATGGCAGCACAAACATTGATCAGGGACATCAGAATACATCCTAGGCAAAACATGTGTAGTACACAAATCAATGTGAGAGAAAGGCCATTCTCTTAAAGTTAACTGCTCTCAATGACATCCCCAATCTCAGAGATAACCTGCCCTTCATCCTCCAGGAATCTACATTGAATTTTCTCATAATTTCTTTCATAAACCTGGTCTAAATCAGTGAATGCATAATCTGGTGTGGTTCCTGACTTAAAATCATAGGAATTCAAAATGAAGTGGGTTAGCTGAAGAAAACTCCACCTAAAGCTATCCGCATGGTCTCCACACATCAGCATTGTCCCATTCCAGGTCATTAATTTGCCTCTCACAGCAAAATCCCCTATCTCAATCAAGGCATGAGATGCCCAAAACGAGACCACTGCCTTCGACAGAGACAGGCCAAAATAGTTGCACTCCTGAAACTGGAGGTAATTAAAGCCTGCTGGTACCTAAAAAGCTTATATATAGCAATCATCCTACTGCCCCACATATGCAGTGTCTTATACAGTTATACAACTTTAATAAAGGCAGGGAGATTAATTGCAGATTCTTACATTATTTTTATTTGGAAAAAATCATTGAGTAAGTGCTGCTTGATAACACGTCTGCATATGCAGGAGAGCCAAGCCTCCCTGAACTTTGTCAAGCTGTACAATGACAAGTTTAGCCCTAGAGGACCTCTTATGCCAAATGAAGCTTCAACAGAGGAAGTCAAGATCCTGAAAATAACTACTATTAATTTTAATAGGACCTTTGGAGAACAGAAACAAGAATAGGGGCAAAATTGACTTCTTGACTAATGCCACCCACCCAATAAGCATCAGAGGTAGAAGAGACTACCTGTCCAGTAGATTGTGTGCCTTTCTCCGCATAGCAACGTGATTTAGCAGAAATAACTGGGAAAAGTCTCTAGTGACATAGATACTGTTGGACTTTTTGGCTTATGCAGGGTCATCCCCAATCTTCTTGCCTCCTGCCTCCTATTTTTTCTGACCTGTTGCTGTTGCTTTTTGAACTCTGAGCACTTTACCACTGCTAACCAGTGCTACAATGCATATGCTCTCTATGTAAATTGTATTGTTGATTGGTTTATCCATGATTGGCATATTTGATTTACTAGTAAATCCCTAGTAAAGTGCACTGGAGGTGCCAGGGCCTGTAAATCAAATGCTACTAGGGGGCCTGCAACACTGGTTGTGCCTCCCACATAGGTAGCTCTGTAATCATGTCTCAGACCTGCCACTGCAGTGTCTGTGTGTGCCGTTTTAACTGTAAATTCGACTTGGCAAGTGTACCCACTTGCTAGGCCTAAACCTTCCCTTTTCTTACATGTAAGGCACCCCTAAGGTAGGCCCTAAGTAGCCCCAAGGGCAGCGTGCAGTGTATGGTTAAGGTAGGACATATAGGGGGTCATTCCGACCCCGGCGGTCAAGGACCGCCGAGGCCGGGGTCGGCGGGAGCACCGCCAACAGGCTGGCGGTGCTCCGCAGGGCATTCTGACCGCGGCGGTTTGGCCGCGGTCAGAACAGGAAAACCGGCGGTCTCCCGCCGGTTTTCCGCTGCCCTCAGGAATCCTCCATGGCGGCGCAGCTTGCTGCGCCGCCATGGGGATTCCGACACCCCATACCGCCATCCTGTTCCTGGCGGTTCGCCCGCCAGGAACAGGATGGCGGTATGGGGTGTCGTGGGGCCCCTGGGGGCCCCTGCAGTGCCCATGCCAATGGCATGGGCACTGCAGGGGCCCCTGTAAGAGGGCCCCACAAAGAATTTCAGTGTCTGCTTAGCAGACACTGAAATTCGCGACAGGTGCAACTGCACCCGTCGCACCTTCCCACTCCGCTGGCTCCATTCAGAGCCGGCTTCCTCGTGGGAAGGGGTTTCCTGCTGGGCTGGCGGGCGGCCTTCTGGCGGTCGCCCGCCAGCCCAGCAGGAAACACAGAATCACTGCGGCGGTCTTCAGACCGCGGAGCGGTGTTCTGTCGGGGGAACTCTGGCGGGCGGCCTCCGCCGCCCGCCAGAGTTAGAATGACCCCCATAGTAATGTGTTTTATATGTCCTGACAGTGAAATATTGCTAAATTAGTTTTTCACTGTTGCAAGGCCTGTCCCTCTCATAGGTTAACATGGGGGCTACCTTTAAATCTTATTAAATTGTAGATTCCCTTTGGGAGCAGATGGACATGTGGAGTGTGGGGTCTCTGAGCTCACAATTTAAAAATACATCTTTTAGTAAAGTTCATTTAAAGATTGTGGCCCGTATTTATACTTTTTTTAGCGCCGCATTTGTGCCGCTTTTTGACGCAAAACGGCGCAAACCTACAAAATACAATGGCATTTTGCAAGTTTGCGCCATGTTTGCGTAAAAAAACGACGCAAATGCGGCGCAAAAAAAGTATAAATACGGGCCTGTGTGTTTGAAAATGCCACTTTTAGAAAGTGAGCATTTTCTTGCTTATAGCATTTCTGTGACTCTGCCTGTTTGTGGATTCCCTGTCTGGGTCAGTTTGACAGTTGGGCTGGTTACACCTCACACTAGACAGTGACACAAAGGAACCTGGGGTGTAGTCTGCATTTCCTGAGGAGCCATCTGTGCTAGGATGGAGGGGAGAAGTGGTCACTTACACGTGAAAGGGCTGTGCCTGTCCTCACACAATGCAGTCTCCGACCCCCTGGTGAGTGTCTGGGGCCTGGCCGGGGCAAGGCAGAATTTCACATTCAAAAGGGACTTTACTTTGAAGTAGGCCTACTTCAAAGGAGAAATTGGGTATAAGAAGGGCACCCAAAACCACAGACTTTAAATCACTTCTGGACATCAATAGGAACCTCTGCCTGGAGAAGAGCTGAAGAGCTGAGGAGAACTTCTGCCCTGCCTGTGACTGTGCTTTGTGGAGCTATTCTGCAGTTGCTGCTTCTGCCAGAGTAAGAGGGCAAAGACTGGACTTTGTGTGCCTTCCATCTTGTGAAGAAATCTCCAAGGGCTTGATTTAGAGCTAGCCTCCTGTTGTTTGAAGTCTCAGGGACAGCAAAGATTGCTCTCTGCCAGCACCCGGAGTCTCTGGAGAGACTCCTGCTCTGACAAGTGGTGCCCTATCCAGTCCCTGGGCCCTTGAAAGGAAAGCTGGTGGAAATCCAAGGAAATCGACTTCGGACGACTACGGACTGACGGCGCTGCTGAATCCGGTGATGCCGCCTGCAACCGACTCCGTGATCTTCGCTGAAACGCGACGATCTTCGCAGGCCCGACGCTGCTGCAGCCCCGCTGAAGTCTGCAACTCCGTGGAAGTAGCCGCACCACGCTGTGACCGACGCCGCTTCAACGTTTCGCACAGACGCCGCGATCCCCGACTTCACGTATCGACTTGTTTTCACTCTTCACCAAAGGTACCGCACTTGGGGGTCTACGCGACTCTGTGTCCAGCGCCGTTGGTGTCAGCTTGTTGGGAACGACTCCATCACAACGCTTGTTAACACCTCATCGAAGCATTTTGTGCTTCTAAGCACTATTTTTGAGTTTAATCTTTAAAAATTCATAACTTGACTTCTGTATGTCAGATTTTTGTTGTTTTGGTCTTGTTTTGTTTAGATTTTTCTAAACTCGTGTTGTGTCATTTTGTACTGTTTAAATTAAGTTACTGTGTGTGTTGGTACAAATACTTTACACCTAGCACTCTGAAGTTAAGCCTACTCTCTCCCAAGCAACCAAGGGGGTAAGCAGGGGTTAGCTGAGGGTGATTCTCTCTTTACCTGACTAGAGTGAGGGTCCTTGCTTGAACAGGGGGTAACCTGACTGTCAACCAAAGACCCCATTTCTGACAGATACCTAAATATGTGACAGGACTTTAGGCCCTGGCCTGATGTTGGAAGAATTCCGGCAAGTCCTCAGCTAAGCCCCTAAAAAGTAAAATTTCCATTTTGCTCTGATACACTTTATAGCCTCCAATGCCCGTGTACTCCTCCAACAGATCAAAAGTTCGCTGCACATTTGCTGTATCAGGCTTAAGGTACAACACCATATCATAAGCAAATAACTTTAATTTGGACATCCCCTCCAGCAGCAATTTTATCCCATGTGTACTGCATATTTTGAGTGCTAGTTGATACTAAAGAATACAAATAGTATGGGGTATAGGCAACATCTCTGACGGGCACCCCAGTTAAAGGACACCTCCCCCATCACACTAGAAATCACTACTACCCTGGCCTGCTCTCCCTGGTACATGTTCTTGAGCATTGATTCAAATTGCAGGGAGAGCTGAATTTCAACAAACAGAGAAATAGAGCGTCCCAATTGACCAGATCAAACACCTTCTCAGCGTCAAACATAATTGCTGCTGCAGGCATTTGGTTACATGATGAACAAAAATCTATACCTTGAATTAAAAAAAAAAAAAAAATGCAACCATGAGGTGACTGGAGACAAAGCCGCTCTGATCAACACTTGACCTGCTGGAGTAATATCCATGGCCCAAATTTTAGTCAAAAGCTTATAGCCCCCATTAGGCAAACTAATGGGTCTGTAAGAATTGACATTTGATGAGAAGTTACCCTTTTCACTGACTATAAAAGGTTCCCTAAAGAAGAGGGGGACTACCCCACCCTCCTTTACATAATTAAATAGCTTAGTTAAGAAAGGCACCAATTGTTGGGCAAAAATCAGAAGAAAAAAAACATAATTTCCACAAGCTTTCGAATTGGACATTCTAGCTAAAGCTTCAAAGACCTCTGATTCTGTTATTTTTCCCATCACTGCCCTGGCCAATAAATTGGGAAGCTGTGGCAATGTTGACAAGCTAAAATACTGTGCTATGCAAGAGGAGGGCACTCAAAATGTAGTTTCATATACAGTAGTTGTTTATAATGATGCAAAAAGACCAAGGCGACTTAACCTTTCTTTGATACCATACTATGTGTAACTCAATTGTCCTGACAAATTATTTTCCCTGCTTGACCCATCGCAAGGGAGTCCGCACACACTGCTGACTCATTCAGGACAGATCGCAAACACGGAGCCGAGAACCTTTGTTTCTTAAAAGTGACACATCATTGCAGCACTTCGTTGCAGTACTGTCTTCCCCTAAACTGTACTGTACTTAAAGGTGGAATAACATCCAGTTAAAAGATAACTGTTGGAAGAGTGGAGTTAAAGAGGGTGAATTTCGATGATACCCCCAGCACTGAGCAGTCTAAAAGAAATCTCCGTGATCACAGCTCCATTAAGAGGCCACAACTAGTTGAGGGCAGTAGCCCCCAACTAATGCATTCAGTGCAAACCCCCCTCCCAGCAGCAGGCAACATTCTAACCCCTAAAGATTGGCAAAATCAAGTGAACTAATATACCTTTGGTTCTGACTTCATACTTTGTGAATCAGTCCCCTGGCTTTGAGGAAATTTCAACGGAGGACAGCTAGCTCAACCAGCAGAGCGCTGAGTCAATCCACCTCGTCCAAGAAACTAAAGCAAAAAGAGGGTCAAGGAAAACCGGCCACCGCCCGGGTGAGCTACAATGTGCAGCACAAGATGGAGTGCAGAGTAGAAGAGCTCCTCTGGGTAGGGAAGACCAGAGCCTACAGCGATCAAACATGGAGCGAGAGGGGACCTAAAATTGAGAGTGGGGGTGATATTTCAGACCACCAATTTCTCAGATTCCATTTCAGAGTTGGACAATACAGATATAAAAGTGGAGGGATGGGGGTCAGCTAGAACCACAGCAGAGGTGGCTTCAGTCTCAACAGCAGGGCCTAAGCAGTATCCCCAATTTTCCAATCAACTGAAGAGGGCTATACAGACGGAAGCTCCGGCCTTACCTTCTGCCATAGAGAGTGATGGTCAGCCTGCTCCCCTTCCTCGATTGACCCCTCCAGCGACAAGGACATACCAGGCAACACTTCAAAGTATAATCCCCAATGAGCAAATAATACAGATGGAATCAGGTCACAGTGTTGCCTCAAAGAGCAATGATAAGAGCGATCATATGCAGGAGGCACTGGAGGGGCTTCAGAGCAGTCCATAAGAGGTATGTCAAGACTATCTTGGCTGAAATCAAAGAGTTGAAGGCTACACAAGCAAGAAATTGCTGCCCTTCGTGCAAGTTTGGTGAAGATTGAGGAGGCCATGGCCCAGCTTGCGGAAAGACTGAAGGAGGCAGAAGCAACAGGAAGTTTCCCGGCTGGGAAAAAAAGGAGCATCTCCTCGAAGATAAACTGCTGGACTTAGAAAACTATATTCCGCGCTCTAACCTTACAATTGTAGGGGTACCAAAAAGGAGTGAAGGTAGGCAGGTACACGAGTGGGTGGATGCTGTAATGAATAAAGTAATGCCTGAGCTAGCAGGAGATTTGGAAATCAATAGGGTCAGAGGCTCATCTTTTTGCAAATGCCAAAAACTGCCAAACAATTCTGGTGAACTTTGCCAACTTTCGAGACATGACATGAGCTATAGAAAAGAAGCCACTTTCTACCCCTGAGGTGTCTCAGTTTAAAATTTTCTTCGATATGTTGCCACTTTCAGCACAGAGACGTAGAGACTTTGGGCCTGATTACGATCTTGGTGGATGGGATAGCCCGTCACAAACGTGACAGATATCCCGCCCGCAATTTTACAAGTTCCATAGGCTATAATGGAACTTGTAATGCAGCAGGTTGGATATCCGTCACGTTTGTCCCATCCGCCAAGGTCTTAATCAGGCCCTATGCTAAGATGATGAACTCATTTAAAGCCGCAGGTGCTCAACGATTGATCGTCCAGCCAGTCAAGCTTAACGTTTTGGTGAAGGGTGAATTATATCTTTTTTCAGACACTGGGGAGGCCCATAATCTCCTCCAGAATTTATCTATATAAGATGCGCACTAACCAGTTAATTGGAGCTTGCTTGCCACTAAGGCCCTCATTACGACTTCGGCGGTCTTTCCAAAAGACCGTCAAAGCCGCGGGCGCCACTATACCACCAGTGCTGGCGTTATTGGTGGCTCCCTATTATGGCATTTCCACTGGCCCAGCAGAAAAGTCACATCAACATTGCAGCTGGCTCATAATAGATGTGCAGCAGGTGCAGCAGCACCCGTTGCGCATTTCACGCGTGATGGGGCTGTGCCACGGGGCTCCTGTGCAGGGGCCGACAGGGGCACCCCAAGTACCCCTTACTGCCAGCCTTTCCATGGCAGGGTTTACCGTCATGGACAGGCTGGTGGTTGGGGACTCATAATCCCCAGGGCAGCGCTGCTTGAAAATGGCGGTCAAGTGGAGGGGTCGGCGGTATGGCTGTGGCTAATGCACCACGGTCATAATACACTGGCAGAACACCGCCAGCCTGTTGGTGTTGTTACCGCCAGTGTACCACCGGCTGCCAGGGTCATAATGAGGCCCTAAGATTTCTATGTGGGGCTAGAGAGTATGTTTGATAATTCATGATGATTCTGTGATGATATTAGGGTTTATCTGCAGGAATGGATTTTGCATTAGATAGAGAGAACCCAGCTGAGAAATGACTGGGGCATAAATATATATATATTGGTGTTAGGGTTGCTGTGTTCAGGTATGTTCCGAAATGCTTCTTAGAGGGAGGGTTGAGGGGGTCCTAGGGTTTCCCGGGTGTTGAGTGCAATGGGGTGCCATATCATGGCACCCAGGGGAATGTGTATGTGATTGTTCAATTCTCCCCCATGAGTGCACTGGGTAGGTTTCAGGTGGTGGGTGGTGTTATATGTGGGAGTGCACTTGTGGTGGGAAGGAAAGGAAAAACTGAGCTCTATCAAAGTGGTTGGTTTGAATGTGAACAGGCACAGCAAGAGCAGACTACGGAAAGAGAGCAATACATAATTATAAGATTATTTCTTGTAATGCAAATGGTATTCTCAACAAGCGCAATTATGTGGGCCTTATAGGATGACTAGTGTCACTATCTCTGGAGGTAATCTTTATACAAGAGACCCATTTGAAGTGCAGTGCTCCCAACATTTTTATCCCTAAAAAGTTTCTTTATGTGTACTTCACTTCAGCCCGGGTGGCAGCAAGAGATGTGGCTATATACTTGAGTAATGGTATTGATTGGCCAGTTAGGGATCAGGGAACCCAGTGGCAGGTGGCTGTGGCTGAAGGTTTTGGTTCACAGTTCCCCCCTTAAACTTGGTAGACTATTACCCCTATTAATGATCATATGGACCCCTTAGTATCCATCTATAATGTCGCTATGGGGGCAGTGGACCCATTGCTTTTGGGAGGGGATTTAATTTTATACAAGATGTATCATTAGATATGTATAATAAGGGGAAAAAACAGCTGAAGCGTAAGACTAAGCAAATTATATCTGTGCTAAGGCAGGATTTTAGGCTTGTAGATCCGTGGTAGCTGGGGTATTCTGCTAAGGCGCAGTACACTTGCTTCCCATCTTGATTATTTCTTGGCTTCCCAGTCACTTGAAATAGTAGGATTGGACATCTGACTACTCAGTGGTCTCAATCTTAGAAAAGTACCTGCCCTCTCAAGAACAAGGCCTAGGTGGCAGCTCGATATGCCCCTATTAACTAATCAGGAGTGGCTGCAAGATATGCATATATTCATAACTGAGTTTTTGCAATTAATAGAAAGACAGCTTTGCTTTTTTCTGTTTGGGAAGCTTTTAAGGCCACGGTACACAGGCATAGTATCGCTTATAAGGCCTGTCAGATTAGCGAGCGCATCAGGCAAGTGCAGGAATTGGAATTAATACTTCATGTTGCAATGATGCCTGCTATTAATTCATTAGGTCAGGAGTCTTTGGTAGAGGATTTTGAGAAGGCAAAACAAAATGTAAGGGATTTTTATATACTGGGGTTTTATATACTTTGTTTACAACTGTGGGTGCTCAGCCACAGTTCACATTCAAGATTGAGGCCTCTTTCTTCCTTAGTTTTCAAACCAGTTTCTCATAGTGTTTCAAATTGCTTAATGTTTTGTAATGATTTCCATGTGTTTTTACCCGTCCACCACCTTCTTTTTGAAAATATCCTATAAGAAAATATTACACAGAGGCATAAAAGAAGATTCTAACAAATGAAAAGGTTGACCTTTAGAAATTAAGTTACAAGTTACAAACTTTGTCAATTGATCATCATAGTTGAGCAATATATACGTGGTATTATAGGAAATCACCAGCACCCATCAGGGATGTTAAAGAGAATGGGGTAATTGATTGATTTCTTCTGGTTAGTCACAGTGTCTTTCCAAATCACTCAATCTTTAATTACATATTGAATAATCCCAAAGGATAATTTTTCTTGAATTGTTCTTAATTAATCTGAATTATTATTTAAGTTTCTTTTTTTTTTTGCTTTTTAGAAAAATCCCCTCAAGCGTTCCACAATTTCACAACACATGGGCTCAGAACTGGAGGAACAATATGGTTGGGTCAAGATGGATGTCAGAGCTCCTGTGTGTCCTTTCATTATCCATCATTCTTCTATTGTGTCAGGTTTGCACTCACCTGTGAAGGAAGAAGATGGTTGAACCAGGAGGTGCGTCGAAGCTCCTGTGTGGCCTTCTTTGCTCAAAGTAAGTGCTGTTATATAGGGGAATGAAGCAACCTCATTTCTTCCAGCCCCTCCCCTATAACGCTGTTATTAGTTGGTGGTAAGCTTGGTGATGGATCGTTGGCTGTCTGATCTCTATGGCCCACCCCCTTTTAAAAAGTGTATTCCATCTCTCCTTACTGTGTTCTGGTCAGCATGTTATCTGTTAGGTAGAAAAGTCATTTTCATCATGCGGCCAAACTGCATGCTGAGTGCAAGTTCCTGGACGGCCAGAAAAGCAGTGTTTGCTGGAAGTGGTATCTCTTTGGACCACCCCTCACCATCCTTATGCACTTGTTGCCTGATAGTTAATTCAGATTCTGATATAAATGCCAATTAAGGGGCAGGGCAATAGGTGTAACAAATAATGTAAATATATAGCAAATATAGGGATACATACAAAAAACATGAATTGCAAGATTTACCAAATCACAATTAAGAAACTGCAAATCCTAATGTAAGAAAACTTACAAACTTTAGATAGTGATTCCTAATAGGGTTGCAAATAGACCTACCATATAAATATTAATGAGGTAGGTCACATTTTGTGTCTGATTAGGAAGTGCAGCCATCACAGAGATGGTGGCCTGCTGGGGTCAGCAGATCACCATGTCTGTGAATGCTTTTTAATAAAGCAATTTTGTTTTTAAAAAATTCAGCCCATTTTCCTTAAAGGAAAATGGTATGTGTTTCAAAAAATAAATTAAACCTTTAAGTTTCTTTTTTTAGGAGTGGGCAGTGGTCCCTTGGACCAAAGTCTGCTTTAAAAAATATATGCTTCAACATTCACAAAGGTGAAATGGTCTCATAGGGACTCCTTCCCATTTGCGAAGAGTTACCGCCTTGAGGCATCAGTAAAAAAACAAATGTTTTGCAACTGTAATTCAGTCGCAAAACATTCACATATAAATTTGCAATTCAGTAGTTGGAAGGGATGGCCTCAACATGTCCCTAAATACCAAATTGCTAAACACAAACTGTGATTCAGGAACCTGTAACAGAATCATGATTTGTGCATATGAAAAAGCATTTTTGTGGTTGGAAATAGCCAGATTCAGCAAACAGGGCCGCTTCTCAATGAATCCATATTTGAAGAGCGCGGCTACTCACCCATGGGGGTATCCAGGCAAGTGGTCCTGCTGGGTTCAATCAAGGAGCCAGGTCTTGAATCCCTTTCTGAACTCCTAGAGAGATGGTGATGTTCAAAGGTGCAGAGACGGTCATTCCAGGCGTTGGTGGTGAGGTAGGAGAAGAAACGGCCTCCAGTTTGGCTTCTGCATATAACTGGAGTGTGTGTGAGGGAGCTGGGGTGCAAGTGCTTTGAAGGCTGGTGAAAGGTCAGGCGATGGCTGATGTATGCTGGTTGGTCATAGAGGGATTTGTAGGTGTGAGTCAGTGTCTTGAATTTCCATCTTTTTTGGACCGGGAGCCAGTGGAGGTTCTTGAGGTGGGGGTGTCATGTGGGTCCATTTGGGGAGTTCGAGAATGAGTCTGGCCGCTGAGTTCTGAATCATCTGGAGTCTCTTCAGGAGTTAGGTAGTGATTCCAGCATAGAGTGCATTTCCGTAGTCCAGTTGGCTGGGGGCTAGGGCCTGCGTAACAGTTTTCCTGGTGCTGACAGGGACTCATCTGAAGATCTTTCAGGGCATGCAGGGTGTGTGGAAGCAAGCGGATGAGACAGCATTAATCTGGCATTTCATGATGAGTTTGCTGTTCAGGATGATGCTTACATTGCAGGCGTGGTCAGTCAGTGAGGGTGCAGGCCACCAGGTGCCTTCCCATGGGGAGGTGGTGATCCCAAAGATCAGCACTTCCATCTTGTTCATGTTGAGCTTCGGGCAATTGGTCTTCATCCAGTCAGCGACATTGTTCATGGCATTGAGGAAGTTGGTTCTGGTGGTGGGGGAGTTTTCTGTGAGCGAGAGGATGAGCTACGTGCCATCTGCATATGATATGAAGTTGAGGCTGTGGGTTCTGATGATGCTGGTCAGGGGTGTCATGTGGGTTTTGAAGGACTTCTCCCTGGATTCCAATGTGGTGGAGTCTATTGATGAGGTTGTCATGGGATACAGTGTTCAAATCCACAGAGAGATTGAGGAAGATCAAAGTTGTCGTTTCCCCTCAGTTGAGGAGGGATCTGATGTCATCAGTTGCGGTGAATAACGCAGTCTTGGTGCTGTGGCTGGCATGAAAGCCTGACTGGAAGGCATCCAGCAAGTTGTTTCTCTCCAGGTGCTGGGTGAGCAGGTGGCTGATGGCCTTCTCTAGGCCTTGGCAATGGAAATGGAGCAAAAAGATGGGGCGGTGTTTGGAGCAGATTGTTAGGGGGCGATGAATTCGGGAATGGCTTAGCAGAACCTGGGACTTGGTCCTGGGGGTCTGCAGGCATGGGTGCCTCTGATGGTTGTTCTGCAGGTGGTTTGAAGCTGGAAGATGAGGTGTTCAATGATTGGCATGATGTTGTCTGACTGCAAAATAACTTTTGTACATATTGAATCTAGTAACATACCTGCGTCATCACAGTGTAAGATAAAGAAAAGAGAATGAAAAGTCCATTATAAACCATGGCCTCATATTTGAGCTAACGTGTCCATCTTCACTATGATGAAAAAGAGTTAAAGCAAAAATCAGTGGTCTTACAATGGATTATGTCACAGAGCAATTGTAAAGTTTTGGTACGTTAAAATAGGTGCAATAAAAATAAAAGAAAGAGAATACAAATTTGAAGAAACAACCACGTGGGCTAGTGCACTTGAATGAGAGTTCATTAAATTAATCTTCATATTAAATTCTCACCATCATCTTCAGCAGCAGCGGCAATTTCCACAGCAGTAGTAATCTGTTCAGAGTATCCAAGAAGTTAAACTTGCATGACAGCTTACAAATAATAGTGTAATGCTATCTCTTAACCAATCTGCCAGGCTGTATAAGGTTTCTTTTAAGATTACATAGTGAGAGGAAGAACAGAAAGAGTAATAGCGAAATATCCACCATGATTGTCTTCACTACCACTAGAGGTGTCACTTAAACTGTCATTTGTGGGAGCTAACATCCAGGGAGCCATATCCTGTTATCTGATATCTGGTCTAATCAATGACCTTTGCTGAATCAGCCAAATCTATTCCTATGTTGTCATAATACAGGGACAATTAATGCTAGAGAAGAGTTTGCCATTTTGAGTTAATTAATCAGAAATTGATTTTAATGTCTTGACTCTGAACTATATTATCCCTTACATTTTCGCTATTTCATTTAACTATAATTTCGCACGCAACAGTTTAGGCCAATATGTACTAATGTCTGGTACCAAAATAGTGGTCGCAATTTACAACCAGTATTTTGTGACCAGTGAAAATTGGCCAATAGTCCTGATGTACAAAGAGTTTTAGCTTTCATAGACCCGCTAATTTGGTGAATCTGAGGCTTTGTGAATAAAAATAAAACCTTTTTAAAAATATACTAAGCCATTTTAACAGTTTATGAAAGGTTTTCCAAATTGTTAAATGGATATAGGAAACCATTAAGAATCGCAACTGTAAAGGGGCATATTAATGATGTCCTCCCAAAGCCAGATTCTATATGGTATGTAATCATGTTTTGTAACTGAAATCCGGTCACAAAACATTAATATTCTACTACAAACTTAAAGGATGTGGTAACCCATTCTTAAATATAAAACAGTTCCCAAGGGGGCCCTTTCACTTTGTGAATGTTTAAAAAACATTTTTTAGGAGTAAGTAGTGGACCTTGGGACCACTGCTTACTAATAAAAATGTTTGTAAAATATTTCTGTATTTTTAATGCATCCTGTTTTCCTCGTTGGAAAACAGCCTGCATAGAAAATAAGATTGCTTTATTAAAAAGCAATCACAGACATAGTGGCCTGCTAACACAAGCAGGCTACAATCCCCGTGATTGTAGCTAATCTTATACAGGGCCAGAATTTACAACCTACCTCATGCATATTGATGAGGGAGGTTGATATGAGACCCACTATGATTCTGGGCCTGATTACGACCTTGACGTATGGTATACTCGGTCACAAACATGATGGATATCTCGCCTGCCATATTGCAAGTTCCATTATATACAATGGAACTTGGAAAACGGCAGGTGGGATATCCGTCACATTTGGGAACGGGGTGTCCCATCTGCCAAGGTCGTAATTAGACCCTCTGTATTTCGTGAAGCGACCTATCAGTACATAGGTTGGTTGCAAAATACAAATGTATTTGGTAAAAGTCTATGTGCAATTTGCAACCCCTTTTACCAAATGCATTCTTCAGAGATGAGGCCCTCTAGAGTAATAGGTTGTCTCAAAAAATGCAACCTACCTTGTGCACATTAATGAGGCAGGTCACAAATTCCAACTCATTATAAATATATGCACTCAAAGGGATTGTGGCCTGTGAGACCAGCAGACTACCATGTCTGTGATTGCTTTCTAATACAGCATTTTTAGGGTCGAGCCTGTGACAGCGCACGAAACACTCTGCGGGATCTGCCAGCCATACCTCATCATGGCCTTCTGATTAATTTGGTTCCCACTGTAAGGTAAACTGCCAGTCCCAGTTACAGTACACTGCAGGCCAAACAGCATACGTCACTGTCCCAGGTCAAAGGGCACTCTCTTTTTGTCACAGAAATGGGGCTGAACAATACAAGGGCCCAGTAAAAATCTGAGTTTTGTTCAAGAGTTCATTGTTACCTCCCCTCGACCCCGCTTATTTACTCTCAGCTGCTGTTCGCTCTTGAACCTTCGTGCATGGGGAAAGAAAGATGAGGCAGCTGGAGGGCAGGATACGGCCAGAGCCTGCTCCCTGTCAGAGCCCAGAGGAACATAAGAAAGAAGATCATATGGTTATCTGATAGGGCCGAGATTGTTGTATACATTCCTATGACTGTGCAAGAAAGACGCGCTGACTTCCATGTTGCAGGTTGCTTCTCAGTGAACAACACCGGGTCTCAGTGTATAAAATCAATTAGCGCCAAGTGTATAACCTGTTATTTCGGGCCATGCATCATAAACATGCTAATACAACTGTATTTTTTTTTTATTAAAGTGTTTTGGACTCAATAATTTAATCAATTACACCAGTGGCGTAATTAAACTTAAGCGCTCCCCCTGCAAAGTACCTGTAGGGCGGCCTCTCCCCCTTGGACCCAGTCAGGGGCCTGCTGCCTGTGCACAATGTAGTGTGCTTCGGGGGCCCCCTAGAGCTCGGCAGCCCCCCCTCCAGCACAACATAGGCTGCTAGGGCCTTTGTTATGCACTGGATTACACTGAAAATCTGTTTCTCACTTAAAATAAATTGGGGATGGGTCATGTATGGGCCCATGAGGACTATCCCATGGCCACAGAAGCTAAATTATGAGAGGTTAGCATTACTGGGGACTCACCTGAACTCCTGGATGTTGAGAAATTGGAGTGGGCCAGCTTCCGTCTTCTTCACTTTCTACTTACTTACTAGTATACACATTCAACCCAGTACTTTCTGAGCCGGGGATGCAATCAGTAGGCACAGCTGAACCACTCTGATGGGAGCATGTTCACAAGTCCTTTTAGGGTCGAGTGCGCAAGCGCTCTGACCCCTGTTGTAATCTCTATGTGGGCTTTTAACCATGCCCATGTCACGCCCATCAGTTTAGTTGGTTCGTGGGCTTGCCTTTTAAAATTTGCTTGATTTCATTAGTGAAAGGCATGCATACGTCATGCCTTTTTCTGGTGTTTAGCCCTCCTCGAGTGCACCGGCCAACTACTGAAAACATACGAGGTTCCATGTTTTCCGTATGGTTTCTGGAGTACTTTTTCTTTTTATTTTGTAGGCAGCGTGATCTCACTGGGCAGTAATTGAGCCAGCAATGGCAAAACCGGACTGGTCTTTTTGTTCTGATTAGTTTCCTTCCTGCTGATGGCATGGCACTTTGATTCGGCTCCATTATGTGAAATTGTATTACTTCACATTTTCAGTTTATGTGACAAAAAAAGTCTGGTTTGGAGTTTACAACTCCAATAGCTCTAACTCGAGCAAATGCGAGACCCATTCCATTGCAAACGCTTGTTTTATATGCAGTCTGAGTTTGAAAATATTTTTTTTATTACATCCACAAAGGGGAAGGGATCCTGCTGGAAACCCTTCTCTCAAGACCCCTTCCCTTTTGCAAATGAATTAGCCCCTCATTCTAGTAAAAGATCAATGTTTTGTCACTGGATAACGTTTGCAAAACATTGCTGTATTGGATACCGACTCAGAGACGTCTACAACATGCCCCTTCCGGATACCAAATCGGTATCCATTCAGAATCCCATTTTAGGAGTCAGAACAACTTTTCTGACACCTAAAATGAGCTTAGTAAAAATGAAAATGTATTTCAACAGTGCATACACCGAATCCACGCCTTTGCAACTGCCAAAATGTGAAGTACAATTGCCCCTTAATTTGTATTGTTCTGCTTGTGAACACAAAGAAGCTAATTTTGACATTTGTTCCACCTTGTACGAATAAAATACATAAAAAATAAATATATAATAAGTAAGAACAGATGAATGAAATCATACCTCCAGTGATTCCTGCTCTGATGGCACAGAGTTTAGTCTGCGGAATGGCTTGATTTAGTGCTGGCATATTGGACACTGGCATTACAGTGTCGAGAGAAGAGGGAGACAAGATGCTCCGTACACTTATGTGAAAGGACAGACATTTTAGAAGGAACAGAAATCACGTCTGTGGTGCTATGGAAGCTGTTGGAGCCCATAAGTAAGAAGACAGGGCAGGTGGCTAGGCTACATTAGGATAATGGACTCTAAGATGCAGAGATGGTAACCGGTTTGAAACCATTTTACGGAAGTTGTTCCTTTTTTCCAGGAACACGGTGTACATTAAGAAAAAAGCAGACACACCTCTTACATAATGGTAACTCACAGATGCTTTTCCATCAGTAGCTCAGGCATGGAGATAGTCAAACCTTGCTTTGTCCCTGAATTAAAATTAATTAATTAAAATGTGTACATTTTATGAGGGAAATAATGCATCATCAACTACGCGTGGATGGATAAAAAGCTGCTGAAAAAATAATACTGAATGTATTGATTGAATGTCGTTCCTCAATGTGAGAATTATGTTCCATTCTACTATTTTATTGACAACCCATTAGTTTTCAATACAAAAGGGCAGCATCTCACTGCATTGTTTACTGAATTCTTAAGGGCCACCATCACCAGTGGTTTCCACGGTACTCTGACTTGCATCGGGCCCGAACTAGCCTGTACCACTGCTCATCTGTGTGGAGCCGGTAGGGCAGAGGTTTTTTGCAGCATCCCATCCCACAGAAATGCTGTCAAGAGTTTACGTGTGTGTGTTCACCTGTGTGAGTGAGCATGTGTATGACTGAGAGCCTCTGAGTATCTGTGCATATCAACGTGTGTGAGCGAATGTGTATGCGTGACTGTGACCGTAGGAGAACACAAATGTCTGTGAGTAAACAATTCTGTGCTTTCATGGCTTTATTTGGTGGGGGCAGGGAGTTCAAACCATGCCTAATGGTACCATCTATTGCATGTTGTGGAATTCTGAATTTGCATTCTGGCAAGCCCTTACCTAATTTTGGACAATCAGTGACATTGTGAACATTCTAGGTGACATCATTGATATATTCTGCACTATGGTAGCTTATCATTGATATACTGTGGGCGTTCTAGGTGACATGTTCGCTAGCTTGGCATAATGGAATTGAATCGGTGATTGCTATCGATGTTGGCCTTTTTAGGCAATATCTCTGACAGATTGGTGGCCCATCAGTGACAAATATGTGGACTTTCTTCTCAAAATTCTGGCCATCTCTGCTTTGCATAGTAGCTGATATTCATTGTATGCAAAAATTTTTAGATACTTGTGCCTTGCTGTGCATAATGGTGCTGATAAGAAGGTCATTGCTGGAGATAGCAAATGTACATAAAAGTTAAATTATGTCAATGTGTCTGACAGTAGCATGAGTGAGTGCTCGGTGAAAAAAGACAAGATGCTATTGGGTGACTAAAACTGTGTTCACTAAAGTATTTTGTGGCAGAAAATACTATATTCTTTGAAAATGCTAATTCTCTTTTAGGGGGGAATTGAACTTATTTATCCCCAAAGTTTTTAAAGTGCATGTCTTTATTTTCAGAAACTGCCAAGCCCTTGTTTCAGAAAAATAACTGCAATTTTGAAATAGATTTAAGACTGACGTATTGTTGATTTTGATATCTTGGTACTAGAGGACACTCACTGCTTTGTTGTTAGTTTAGCACATATGGGTAGGCATTCTATCATTTATTTATGTTTGCAATGGCTCTCCGTATTACATTTTTAACTCATGAGAATCAAAGGGCATTGCTATTGTTTGCCAAAATGCCAGTGAATTACATATTTGCCGTTTTACACTTGATGTAAAGTGCTTCACTGTCTCTGCAGTATAGTTGAGCAAGTTAAATGCAACCTGTATGTGTGACTATGCCAAGGAGAAAATTTGAATTTGCTTTGCTTTTTATTCACACATTGTGCCTTGAATTTTGTCTATCTAGATTCTAACGCCATTTTTCCCTTCTCATGCAAAGAAAGTCATCACGGCGGGTATAAGGTCAAGGTGTAAAGTGTGCTCTAATAAACAATTACTTACATCATTTAATAAGTGACCCACAGAACCTCTGAATTGTTAGTTAATTTATATTAAAAAATATGTTGTAAAATATCCCATCAGACCCTTGCTGAATCCAATTCAAGAATAGTATTTGGTCCCACCATTTTTAAAGTTCGCCAGCAATCATGGAATACAGGTATGTCCTATTTTATGCGGGTATTACATTAATCTCTTGATATATTATTGAAAATAAATAATTTTGAATATCAGTCATCTTTACATGAGACATTTATTTACATTTATGCAATACAAAATGGCATTTAACACAAGTAAGTCAATCTACAAATTGTTATGTGATGGCCATCAAAGCAAATATGACGGTAAAAATAATCTGCCAATGATGCAGAATTGCTCTGGAACTAGTGCAATATTTTGTGGCACTTGTGCAATTTGCATGGCTTTGCCTCAAGGGCAATTGTTAGGGGAAGTTTTAAACGATTGTACTATCTGTTGTTTTTTTTGGACTCTGTACAGTGGGACCCTGGTAACCAGGCCCTGGTGCATGTGATCTGAACGTACAAAGTTGCTAAAATGGTAACAAATCCTACTTGATGCATTTAAATGACCTGTAAGGGCATAGTCTGCTACCCAGTCTACCCAGGGCTTCTACGATCCATGTCACTAGTGAAATGCAGCACCTATTGTGCCACCACTAATGTGACAATGCAAGCACGTCTTCGGGCTTGACCCTGCAGCCAGTGTGTGCAGTTAGAAAACTGCAAATTTGACCTGGCAAAATAACCCCTTTTCCAGGGCTATACTTTCCTTTGTAATACTGATGTCACCCTAAGGCAGAGGTCTCCAAACTGGGGGGCAGGCCCCCCTAGTGGGGGCCTCAAGTGATTTCAGGGGGACGCCAGACTCTGGCCAAAAGAAGCATTATACAGATAATAGGCCTTTGTTTTAAGCAGAAGCATGTTATTGCATTTTTGAAAAGGTAACAGTACTTAACTGTAATGTTTAAATAGATCTAAACATATTTCAACATTGCCATCTTTATAAAATAATTGTGAAAAATTCTGAAGGGGGGCCCAATGATTTTTATTTTTCAACTGGGGGGGGGGGGCGCAGCATTAAAAGGGTTTGGAGACCACTGCCCTAAGGTATGAACGAGATGGCCACAGACCAAGGTGCATGGTATTTAAAAATTAGGACATGCTTACTTACGTTTTTTACTGTTGCAAGGCTAGCCAGAAAACTAGTTTGGTTATAGCTAGAACGGGGATTCAAAGTCTCTGATGAACAGTAATTAAAAATCCAATCTAATGGTCAAGTCAGATTTTGAATCACTATTTTGAAAATGCACTTTTAGAAAGTTGACATTTTCCTGCTTAAAGCATCTAGTGGCCTTCTCAAAGTTAATCCCCAACTGTCACTTGGCAGCCTGATGGCTTCCTGTAAGGAGGTGTGAATGGCTCCCAGGAAAGGGAACAAAAGTGGCTTGGGTTGGAAGAGCTGTGACTCCTCCTGGTAGGATGGCATGGGGGATGTGCCCACAAACTACACAGGCTTCAAAGGGGCATTACCTGTCACAGACTGTAGTAACTCACCCCTAGCCATACCACTGTCATTGTGCAAGTAGCCAGAGTGACACCAGTCCCAGCGGTGGGAAATCCTGTTCCAGAACTGCTTTGCAGTGGGAAGTCCTCATTTCCCTAAACACACTTCAGGAGAATGCCCAGAGTTCTGACAAGGGAAAGACATTTTCTGCCATGTAGGACCATGTAGGACTTTGACAGAGCAAGGCACGGGGATTGTTTAGGGCCAACCCCCAGGAAATGGTGTTAAGGTGGGGAGGGTTTACCCTGGGAACTTTTCCCCAGTGGCAAGGGAGTTATCCCCACTCACAAGCTAGTGCCAAGCATAAATGTGGCACCCTGAGTATCTTCTTTAGAACACCTCTGGACCTGTCGAAGACATAAGAAGGACGGCACCTCCTGTTGAGCCTGTGGAGAGAAACCCCAGTAGCTTGACCTGCTCCCACTTGTACCAAGAGCAGAAGAGTGGACTCCAAGAGCTAGTTAGGTAGCGCCCTATCAGCTCCAGGAACATAAAAGCTACAAGAAGCCCAAATCTTTGCTGAGCCCAGATGACCAGTTCCAACTGGTTTTGCTGTGGATTCTGCAGGTGTCTTCTGGGAGACTGAGTGCTAGCTCCAAGGTGTGCGCACAATGCGCTTGGTTAGTGTAATATTGTACTCATTCCCCCACATGAAAAACTGCAAGACTGGCACATAAAAACATTTTCCAAACTTTTCTTTGGGAGGTTTCTAAGTTAGAATATAGAGGACTTCACCAGAACAAATGCCAAACCACATCCACATGACAATGATACCTTCCAGGGCCCCAACTGCTGACTTCACTTGCTGAGAGTTTTCCTGCCATTGATGTTGAGAGCCTCAAAATTCTCACCAGAGGTGAGGCTCCCAATTAGGTCTTAAGCTTCAGCCAGCTGTCGTCTATGAGTTCCTCTTCGTATCTAAAAACAACTAAGTCAGAAGGTAAACTTTCCACCGGGATGAACCTGGTTCCTCTATCCGACCTGGTTACATCACAGTCAGCCTTAACTTTTGACTTTGACATCTAAAACTTTGAAAAACCTCTGCTTCTCTACAGCAGATGTTTTTTTGTTTTGGTGTCTAATTGTTCATTTATTTTTATAAACTGGAGAGGGATATTTATTGTATTTTTTTTCTGCTTCTTAACTATTTTGGTACTGGCACATGCTTTAAACAATTATCCTAAATGAAGCCTGTTTGCTCTTCTCTAAAGCTACAAGGGGGTTGAGCTCAGGTTGAAATTATTGAGACCTAACTGGACCTAGTAAGGTATAGTGCCAGTACTGCTTGAAGAGGACTATCTTCCACTTCAAATGATAATCCACATTCTTACAATTTGTAATCCCAGTTAGAGCCAGCACCAATCACTATTTGCTAATATACATTTTGGATTGATTATTGGTCTAGAGCAGCCAGTTCACGTACATTGAACCAGTGCTGAATAATTCTTCATTCATTATGTGAAGTTTCCACCAGTACTTGGCAATTTTGCAATGGCATGTACAGCAAAGACCAGAGCTTGAAAATCATTTACACCAGCTAGCAAATGAAAAAAAAAACACTGACAACACAAAGGCTTCAGTAATATTTACAAAGTCATGCAAGGCCTGATTTGTGTGGCCTTGTGTGGCTTTATAACAAAAGGTAAAGCACGGTTTTGATGTGTTACATTACATTTCAACTTGGGAGGTGTTCCATGGGTGGGAGCATGGATGTTCCCATGCTTCCACCCATGGATTTTGGCACCTTAGCAGATTTACAAAGACGTGTAAACCTTTGAATGCATCAAAATACTACACCTTCCCCAGTGAGGTATAATGAGGAGAATTGTCTTTATTTCTCTTTATTATTTCGTCTTTCCACATGTGTTGCATTCTGCAACATACATAGGAAGGCACAAATGCCTCTTAGGATTGATTATGTACAGGAAGATGTCCTCTACTGCACAAAAACAATCCTGCCTGTAACATAGGCATCCTTGCACTAAAGTGCATGGGTGCGTGCATCGTTGCTAGGATGCACACAGAGCACCAGTGCATGGAGGGAGCAGAAATGCTCCATATCTTTGTAAATATGGAGAGCATTTCTGTTTTCTATCTTTCACGCAACACAGCGCAGCAACCTAGCTTACTGCCCTGTGTTGTGTGAAAGTTTAGTAAATGTACCCCTTGGTTCATACAAATAGAAGTTCACAGTGATGCAAATTGGCTCCTCATCTATGCAAAATCTCCAGTCACCAGTGACTGATTGTCCACAATTGGGTATAGATTTTCTTAAACTACCTCCAGTGTGGCGATAAAAATATAATTCTGTAGATTTTCTGTTAACTCCAAAGGGGCAATTTTTCGTAAACGATATTTAGGACATGATGTATTTATCAAAGGAAATTCTGTGAATAGCATTCTGGTCCTGAACTCTGCTGCCCAGTGTTTCAGAGCTGTGTTGTCTGCAGCTCATGCATTAACTCAGTGAAATTCCCATTTAAACAAATGCACATTAGACAGTGCAAGTGCATACAAAGAGGAGCACAGATAACACCTGGCCCTCGTATTCGCGACTCGCAGAACGGGTTCATGATAAGACACCAATCGTCCTGTGGTATCGCCAGTCACTCGATCAAAAATACCACAGTTGTTCTGAAATGAATTTTCGCTCTGAATCACTGTATAATGCTAAATCCTTTAAAGAAAAACAAACCTGCCCTCGTGCTTCGGGAACCTTCGTTCACTTGTGGGCGTGGTACTACTACACCGTTTGTAGGGTTACTGAAAGCTGAGGACCTAATATGGTAATATTATTTAATGTTCTAAGCCTTTGCGGGCCCTCTGGGGAGGCTTCGAGTGGTTGGGAACCACTGGTGTAGAGAGCTGAGTCCCAGCGTGTTGCAGGAAGATTCGCCTCAGTACCACGCATTATATTAATTTTGAGACAAAGCTAGAGCTCCATCTGGCTCTGGGACCTGCAGGCCACTAATTTGATTATTTGCACAGACACGGAAGACGGTTTTTTTGAAGAGCAACACTGCATCCCGCCTTATCAATATGCAGGTGATAAAGCGCGCCATGTGCAGTCGAGGCCTCCAAGCCGCTGAGTTCGTGTCATGATCCATTAACGTGAGACATTAAAAGAGCACTCACGCAAAGCTTCCGCCAAAGGGCTAGCGACTAGATTAGGTTAGCTCACTTCATTTTTATAAATGTACATAATACTTGTTAACTTTCATTTATTTGTGACCCTCCTCCCATCAGGGACTTCCTTCAGTTAAAAATGTCTGTGCAGCATCTGGGCATCTCATTAGTTTGCCTCTGGCGAACGCCAAATGAAAGTGATGTGTCCAGAAAGACTTAAAGAGCTGATTGAGAAATCATGAGGCATACTAAACACGGGATGCACGACTACCTCTGCTGTACACAAACTTGTTTCTGGAGATATTTAAAGACAGACCGTTCTTTAGTTACAATAAGCATAACTACTGTGAACATGAATCTGAATTGGTCAGAGTATACTGCTCCCTGCGCAAAACCTGTGTGCTCTGGCTTCAAAAGGCCAAGTTGGGCATGAACGTGGAGTCACCAAAATGCCAGGGGTATCGGAAGTAATAACGCATGCACTGATGATGGTAGAGAAAGTGACATCACGTGACATTTAACTTGCTACGAGTATACGGTGACACTGTATTCTTGGCTAGTGAATTTTAATGCAATTCTGACCAGTTGTTAAAGAAGGTAAAGTGTAAAGCCCTACTCATTCTCAAGTCACACTTATTTGAGAGCATGATGGCCACTTATTTTACTGAAACTTTACCATAAATTTAAGTAAAAAATGTATGTTTCTTATACACAACCCGCAAATAGTCTTCACTCAGTCCACTTATTTTCAATATTACAGGACCATTTATATTTTGGTGGTATATATACACTCCAGTGCAACAGTGATGGCATAACTACACCACCCAGATAATTGTCCGACCCCCGATTCATATTGTGGGTAAACCATAGGTTTAATCACTGCGGAAACTACTCTGTCTCCACCATGACTAAACCCGTCTGACGGCCCTGGGGAGTAAGGACCATTGAAGGCAGACCTGTAATTCACCCATCTAATTTAGATTACAGTTCAGTTTTCACAGCACGTTACCGCCAGGAAAACATGGGCAGTATGTGTCAGTGAAAACTTCAGAGGTCTCCCATGGCAAGGATGGGTGGCATTTTTTTTCTATTTTCAAAAAGAAAATCCTGTTTTTCGGATTATCTAATGGAATATAAAAAAGAAAACTGTTTGGTGCAAGGCTCCATCATAGATGAATCTGTGTACCATACAGCAAAATGCATAGACCGGAACTGCCCTGACAGCGGTTCCTGGCAATGCTTTATAAATGAACATCACCTCGGCAGTCGTTTATAAATATGCGGGGCGGTCCCTCCACAAAGGCGATAGAGTAATTTACTCTGTCACCCTGGCAGAACAACAGGCTATCTGTCTGGACTGAAATTGCCTCTAAAATGGAATTGAACCAACAAATGTCAAAGGTACTCTCTTTACAGATTGAGATCCATGCTGTGTCCATTTATGGAAATGTTTAATACAATACAACACATTCTTATTTTTTTATAGACTTTAAAGGTAAAGAGACACGCATACAGTGCAGTAACTATTGGTTTCGTGCAGTAGAGATCGCCCGCCTCTCCTCCCCCCACTCCCTTGATCGCTCTCCCGGTGTCTGGACTATTCATCCCCAATATGGTCTGTAGGAATACAAGACGGTTTGGGGATTTGCCCAGATTACAAAAAACTGCAAAACACAATGCACTATAAATAACGTGCAACCTTCAAAACACATCATACTATGCATAATGTTGTGCGCTTGCAGCATACAGAGAAATACAGTGTGGCATATAAAACCCAGTTTAAAAGCATCTACATTTCATCCGTCTAAGTACACATTACATGCTGCCTATTTAAGATAACTGCAAAGTTCCCTACATAGCAAATCAAGTTTCAAGTGACCCTCTTTGTGCATGTCAAACACTCGTTATACTGTCAACTCTATTTGAAATAATTAATTCTTACTGTTGGCATCCAATCCAATGCATTTCAAACATTGAGTTCAATTTGTAACCTGAAAACTCTTGTCTAATCCACCATAGTGTGAAAGTCATGAATAGTCACAGATGTAATATTTGCACAAAGCAGTGTTGCAAACACCTCATGCGCTTGGGATGCACACTGCTCTTTTTTAATCCTGGGGACCACGTTGCATGCCCCAAACACATATGTCAGAGTTCAAGGAAAACAAAGAATGCAATGTCTTTGATATACAGTATTGAGCAGAAAAACAACGCACTATGCAATGTCCAGCCTCCAGGCTAATTCCAGCTCACTCAGAATTCTTCTTTCTCCTGAAACCATGCCTTGGTACCACATGAAGTAAATATGTTTGCTTTGCATTCTGGCACTTGTAGTCCTGCTTGTACCATTATCCACACATCTAGATTCTGATACTTGTAGTCCTGCTTGTACCATTGTTCACACATCTACAAGTACCATAATGCAAATAAAAACATACAGACTGGTTAAGCTATTCACTTGCAAATTTGTGAAACCTTGGAGAAGAGCTCTGTGTAGTGGTATAAATATTGTTCCTGCGTTCCTTACCTCAACAACTTTGAGCATATTTAGGCCCTCATTACAACAATGGCAGTCGGTGTTAAAGCGGTGGTAATACCGCCAACAGGCCGGCGGTAAAAAAAATGGAATCACGACCACGGCTGAAATCACCAACACATACAGCCACTTTAACACTCCGACCGCCACAGCGGTAGCAACAAACACCGTGGCGGTAATCGCCAACAGCCAGGCGGGAGACAATGTACCGCCCACCCCATTACAACACGCCCATCTGCCAGCTTTTCCCGGGCGGTACCAACACCATCAAAAGCACGGCAGAAACAGTACTTGGAAGGGAAACCACTCACCTCTCGACACTCAAGGAAGAACCAGGATGCCATGGAGCCCGAACTGCCGGTCCTGCCCATGCTGGTGTATCTTCTCATACATCAGGAGTACCAACGGCGGCGACAATGGCCACGGTGAGTACAGCACCTAGTAGACAGAGGAGGGGGGGAGGAAAAAGAGAGTGACACACACACGCGCAACATGCAACATCCCCACCCTCACCCTCAACACCATACACACAAACACATGCAACAACATCACATATACACCCCGGAACCCTCTGGAAGAACACAAGGACAAAGGGAATTGAGTCAAATTAGTGTAATATTAGAATTTAAAAGAAATACGTTCATAAATGAATATACAATATGCACAATATATACAATATATACAAAATGAGGGACAATGCCCACACAAAAATAGTCCGTGGCTTAATGGGCCAAAACACATAGGCCAAGCCTACACTTGACTCTTGCCTCAAAACAGAGAGAACACTGCAGGGGCATCAGGTCGAAAACACACAGGCACCTCAGGGGGACAGGGAAGTGGGGGGTACCTCAGCCGGAAGATGGTACAACACCACTGCTCCTGAAGGGGGCTCCATGCCCACAGCGATGTCCTTGGGAGTGCAAAGTCAGTCTCTCAAGTCTCTCCAGTGGGTGGGCTGCCCACTGCTTGGTCCTGGGGAGTGCAAAGCCACAGTATCTCAAGTTGGTGGTGTGCCCACTGCCTGGTCCAGGGGAGTGCAAAGCCACAGTCTCTCAAGTGAGTGGTTTGCCCACTGCTTGGTCCTGGGGAGTGCAAGGCCACAGCCTCTCAAGTGGATGGCTTCTTCCACTGGTTCTGGAGGGGCCTTTGTGGTCAGTGTGCTTCATCCTGGCAAGGATAGGGTGAGTGGATGCCTTTCTCCACTGGTTCTGGAGGGGCCTTTGTGCCCAGTGTGCTTCATCCTGCCAAAAATAGGGTGAGTGGATGCCTTTCTCCACTGGTTCTGGGGGGGGCTTTGTGCCCAGTGTGCTTCAGCCTGCCAAGGATAGGGTGAGTGGATGCCTTTCTCCACTGGTTCTGGAGGGGCCTTTGTGCCCAGTGTGCTTCATCCTGCCAAGGATAGGGTGAGTGGATGCCTTTCTCCACTGGTTCTGGAGGGGCCTTTGTGCCCAGTGTGCTTCATCCTGCCAAGGATAGGGTGAGTGGATGCCTTTCTCCACTGGTTCTGGGGGGGCTTTGTGCCCAGTATGGTTCAGCCTGCCAAGGATAGGGTGAGCGGATGCCTTTCTCCACTGGTTCTGGAGAGGCCTTTGTGCCCAGTGTGCTTCTTCCTGCCAAGGATAGAGTGAATGGATGCCTTTCTCCACTGGTTCTGGAGGGGGCTGTGTGCCCAGTGATGCAGCAATTGGGGGGTGGCAGGTCACAGTCCCTCACCTGGGTGTCATAGCCACGAGATTTGCAGTGGTCAGGATGCATGATAGTCCATGGAGGAAGGGCTACAGTCCATCTGCTGGCAGCTACGACTGAACAGTGGTGGTAGTGCCGGTGGTGGTGGGGGGAGGCTCCAGCCCTTGTCCTGCAGCCTCAGACGGCTGCCCACTGGGGCTGCTGCCAGTGGTGCTACTGTCAGCGGGGCAGGTGGCAGTGCTTGCGGCGGTGCTTGCGGCGGTGCAGGTGGCAGTGCTGGCTGCGGTGGAGGTGCTGGTGCTACCAGTGGTGGGGGAGGCTTCAGCCCTTCCCCTGCAGCCTCGGACGGCTGCCCACTGGGGCTGCTGCTGCTGACAGTAGTGGTGCTTGCGGAAGTGCAGGTGGCAGTGCTTGCGGTGGTGCTTGCGGCCTTGCAGGTGGCGGTGCTGGCCGCGGTGCAGGTGGCCGTGCTGGCGGTTGTGCTGGTAGCCCCCAGGGATTCACCTGCAGGCTCTGACAGCTGAAGTGCTTTGGCTGGTGTTTTCTGCCCCTTCCTGCCCTTGGCAGATGGTGGTGTCACCTTGGGTCTGGCAGCTGGAGTCTTTGACGTGGCCTCGCTGAGTGGTTGTCGTTCCTTCCCCTTATTGGATGCTGTCTCCTTCTTCACCTTGCCAGGTGACGGAATGTTCTTTGCCTTGGCAGGGGTTGGTGACACACTGGCTGGCCTGACAGTTGCCCCCTTTGAGCATATGACAGCTGCAGGAACCACAGCCGAAGTGGACTTGGTGGCTGAGGTGCTGGGCTGGGTTTTGGCCACCCTGGCCCGAGGGGAAGGACCGGGGGAAGGGAACAGGTCAATGTTGGCTAGGAAAAGCTTCTTAGGGACATTGGGACAGGAAGAAGGTGAAGGTTTGTGAGTGGAGGGAGAGGGAGTGGTAGTAGGTGGTGTCCGTCTGCTGTGTTTGGGTGCAGGTGCATGAGCTGGATGTTGTTGTGAGGTGGATATTTGTTGGGTGGGTGTGTGCTTGCATTTGTGTACTTTGGTAGGAGGGGTCACAGACACAGTGGGAGAGGACACAGGGGACGTGTGCATGGATGTGGGGGTGGTGACTTCCAGTGAGGGGTGTGTAGTGATGGGCGTGCTGGTGATGGAGGTATTGGATGAGGATGTAGTGCATGCAGGTGTGGGTGGAGATGCTACTGGGAGGGAGGTGGACTACGAGGAGGAGGGGGACATAGAGGAGGCAGTGGATGTTGGTGTGTCTGCATGGGGATGGTGCCTGTGTGAGTGGCTGTGAGATGAAGTGTGGTGCTTGTGTTTGACTGAGCAACTTTTGTGTGTTGATTTGGGTGAATGCTGGTCTGAAGGTGTGCTTGGGACAGACTGGGGTTGAGGGGATTGGGACTGGGTTGAAGGGGGGAGGCTAGAGACAGGGACAATGGCTGCCATCAGTGCGAAGGCCAGAGCCTGAAATGCTTTCTGTTGGGCCGCCACGTCAGATTGAATGCCCTCCAAGTATGCATTTGTTTGTTGCAAATGCCTCTCGACACCCTGGATGGCATTCAGAATGGTTGACTGCCCAACAGTGAAGGATCTCAGGAGGTCAATAGCCTCCTCACTGAGGGCAGCAGGGCTGACTGGGGCAGGGCCTGAGGTCCCTGGGGCGAAGGAGATGCCCACCCTCCTGGGTGAGCGGGCATGGGAAACACGCTGAGGAGCTGCTGAGAGGGCTGTGCTGGTAGGGGTGGTGGCGGCTGTACCTGTCCTTGGGGTGGGCACAGAGGTGTCTGCCGCCGCCAGGGAACTTCCATCGGAGGAGGAGTCGCTGTCTGTAGTGTCCCCTCCTGTCTCCGTCGTGGTGCTCCCCTCGCCCTCCCTCCCACTGGTCCCCTCACCCTCGGTGGATTCGGCCTCCAGGCCCATGTGGGATGCAGCTCCCTCTGTCGCCGGTGCCTCTGCTCCTCCACCAGATGATGCTAATGCACACAAGGACAGGGTGAGAAAACAAAAAGAGGGGAGAGACTGAGGATACACTTGGTTAATGCCAGCAACACCACTACCGTTGGTGCACACAACACACAGGGAGCTGCCCTATGCACTAGGCCATGCACTACAGGTTACAATGCTAGTCACCAGCCCATGGGGGACATGGTATAACACCATCAGCTGCACACCTGAAAACCCACAGGACCCTGCCCAGTAGTAGATGCCCACTAACACCATTGGGTTTGGAGTGCCGCAGAGCCTGCCCAACAAGGGACCTACCCTGCCATGTTTGCCCTGGCCCAGGGGCACCCACAGTCCACATCCCCCACCCAGGTAAAACCTTAACGCGCGCCAAATCATGAATCTGAATTTGTACTCACCCCCTTGTGGCTGCTGTGATGCCCTCAAGCGCCCATCAAACTCCAGATAGGCCACCGCCAGGATGCGGAACATCAGGGTGGTCAGGGTATGACGGGCATCCCTTCCTTGTTGGGAGGCCAGCTCCAGCGTGTCCACGGCGGTATACCTCTACGGGTATTATGACCCACACAGAAAATCCGCCACTATACTGACATCCACAGAAGTCCGCCAGACCAAAGGTCCGTGATAAACTGGTGGTACCACAACCCACACCGTTACCTCAACAGGAATACGCCCACAGTATCAGGACCCACGAATCACCGCGGTGGTCTTTCAACCGTGGTAAACCATTGTTGGTACACACTGCCTCGCTTAAAATACACACACACTAATAAAACTACACCACATTGGACAATTCAAACTATACACACCTGGCACACATACACACACCACACCCACACACTCAGACCACTATAAAACACAGACCCACATTACCCACAACCCTTTCAACAAAAACAAAGATCGCCAACAGAGAGAGAGACAAGCCAGGAGCACCCACTCAATTTGAGCCACAGAACACCATCACCTATACACCATCCACGCACCTCACAGCACGCACCACAACACATCACCCCACACATCCTCACACATATCACTCACACCACATCCATGGCACCCTAAAGACACCCCAGGTTTTCAGAAGAGGAGCTAAGGGTCATGGTGGAGGTAATCATCTGGGAAGAGCTACAGCTATTCGGATCACAGGTGCAGTAGACGTCCATAGCAAGGAAGATGGAGCTATGGCGGAGAATCGTGGACAGGGTCAACACCATGGGACAGCACCCCAGAACAAGGGATGACATCAGGAAGAGGTGGAACGACCTACGGGGGAAGGGGCATTCCGTGGTTGCAAGACACCAGGTAGCCGTACAAAGGACTGGCGGTGGACCCTCACCTCCTCCCCCACAACTAACAACATGGGAGGAGCAAGTCTTGGCAATCATGCATCCTGAGGGCCTCGCAGGGGTAGCAGGAGGACTGGACTCTGGTAAGTCAAATCTTTACTATTATATCCCCCACCCTACCTGCATGCCATCACAAATTCCTACCCCTACCCTCATCCCCATCACTCCGCCACCTCAAATATACCCCACTATCACAACCCACCCATCCCAATACCAAGCCCTGCATGCCACACCAATCCATGTACCCCCATCACAGACCTGCTTGGGCACCCATCACCACAGCATGCCCATTAGAGAGAATCACCTAGCCCACAAAATCACCACTCACACAAGGCAAAGCTGACAGGGCAATCACAACCATACTGGGAAACACACCAATGCACAAGATAGCACATGCAGATACAATAACACTGCATTTGCATCCCCACAGGACCCCTACTCAATGTCACCGGAGAGGAGTTGCCAGCAACATCCAGTCCCCCCCCAGAACAGGCCCACAGTGATGACAGCAGCTCTGCACGCATGGATCACGATGACCAACCTGGCCCATCAGGGTCCGCTGGACAGTCGGTTACCCTGCCACAGTCCCAACCCACCACAGAGCCTCTCCCCCAGGAAACACCACCACAGCACCCACCCAGCGGGCACATGCCACTGTCCCCAGGATATGTCAATCAGCAGTGTGTCCACCACTGCAGGGACCCCAGGCAACCCCACAAACCCAAGACAATCAGGGACCTAGGGTCAGTGGCAGTGGGCACACTGTTCAGGGGACAAAGGCACAGGACAACAGGGAATCTGGGAGGACTGCTGTGCGACAGGGGGAGGACAGGCCCAGGGAACCGACTCTCCACTAGGCACTCACCAACATCCTGGGAGCATACCACCATTCCCAGGAGACCATGGGCCAGATACTGGCCAAGCTGCAGGAGACCCAGCGGCTGCAGGAGGGACAGTACCTTGGGATCAGGGAGGATCTCAAACACATCTACACCATCCTGGTCACCATTGCAGGGGTGCTGGCTGACATGGCCAACACCATGAGGGAGGCAGTGGCACACCAACAGGCCCCTGACACTAGCCACACCAATGAACAGCCATCCACCTCCGCCGGCGCTAGTGGACAGGAGGCCCCACCACTGGAACAACAGGCCACCAGCACCCCACCCCCTGCAGAAGGAGAACCACCCCGCAAATGGTTCCTGCGATCCAGGCAGCAGCCAGAGAACATTGCCAAGACCCCCACCAGGAAATAAGACTCTCCTGATTGTCACCCTTCTGTCCCACTCTGTCACCCTGCCCACCTTGAACTACCATTACTCCTCTTCCTATGCCCCATTGGACAATGCACCTGTGATACCAAGAGACTGGACTCTAACTGGATATTCCTCAACCATCACCCCAGCCCATTGCACATCCTCCTCTACTTATGAACACTTAAATAAACACCCTTGGAACAAATACAAATCTGGAGTCTGTCAATTGATTGAAATATATATTGGTACATTGCAATTCATATGTACAGTAATTTATACATTGGTATGACCTCTAGTGGGGAGCAGTGAACATACTAGGAGCCAGAGTGGGCCACAGAGATCTGAAAATAGAGGTGCCAAAGGGTACAGTAAGTGGCCATAGACATAGGGAAATCATGCTGCCATGTACAATGTCCAACAGAGAACTGAAAAGTTAAGTGAAGTTACAGTATTTTACCTGTGTGTCACTGGAAGTACTGCTTGTATGATATTACTTCTGTTGTCCACATCTTCTTCCTCTGCCTCCTCTTCCTCACTGTCCACAGGCTCCCCCGCTGCCACAAGACCATCTCCAGGCTCAACTTCCTGCAGAAAAGGCACCTGGTGTCTCAAGGCCAGGTTGTGCAACATGCAACAATGATCTGGCACACCTTCTTGGGTGAGTAGTACAGGGATCCACCTGTCAGATCGAGGCACCGGAACCTGGCCTTCAGGAGGCCGAAGGTTCGCTCAATAATCCTCCTTGTTCGCTCATGTGCCTGATTGTAACGTTCCTCTGCCCTTGTCCTGACATTCCTCACTGGGGTCAGTAGCCATGAGAGGTTGGGGTAACCAGAGTCACCTGCAAACAATGAGGGACTACTGTTAGACACAAACTAACCCTTAGGGACAACCCCATACCCAGACACCAACACATACTGGGTGGGGACTTTGGGCTCACCTATTAGCCACACCCGGTGCCTCTGGAGTTGAGCCATCAAATATGGGATGCTGCTATTCCTCAAGATAAAGACATCATGCACAGAGCCAGAATACTTGGCATTCACATGGGTTCTGTACTGGTCAGCCAAACACACCATCTGCACATCCATAGAGTGATAGCTTTTTCTATTCCTGAACACTTGTTCATTTTTTCGGGGGGGGTCAAATGCTACATGTGTACCATCAATGGCACCAATTCTGTTGAGGATATGTCCCAGGGCATAAAAGTCAGCTTTCACTGTGGCCAATACCTCTACCTGTGGGAATACGATGTAGCTGCGCATGTGTTTCATTAGGGCAGACAACACTCTGGTCAACACATTTGAGAACATTGGCTGAGACATCCCTGATGCCATGGCCACTGTTGTTTGGAAGGAACCACTTGCCAGGAAATGGAGCACTGACAGGACCTGCACTAGAGCGGGGATACCTGTGGGCTGGCGGTTAGCTGACTTCAGGTCTGGCTCCAATTGGGCACACAGTTCTTGGATTGTGGCCTGATCAAGTCTGTAGGTTAGGATAATGTGTCTGTCCTCCATTGTCGCAAGGTCCACTAGAGGTCTGTACACTGGAGGATGTCTCCATCTCATATTCATCCACGGCGGTCGAAGCCTAGGAAGGAAAACGGTGAGCAGAGGGTTATATTCACACATCTATTGCAATAATGATGCATCTCTTCATTTACAGAACCAGTATGTGAACCAGAGAGTCAGTTGATGTGCCAATGTCTGCTGTGATGCAGTTAGGTGCCATCGCCTCTGCCCCCCCCTGAAATGGAGGCTGCCTGACCTGTGAGGAGGGACAAGTGGAAATGAGGTAAGTCTGCTGGCGTTATGTGCCATTGCGATAGGCGGTCAACGACCGCCACACAACTTCGCATTGGTTATCATTGGGCCCTATGGGTTCCAGGAGTCAATGGCGATGTACGCCGGCGGTGACGGTACGCACCGCTGCGGACGTGTAAAGAAATGGCTCCCTGTTGCAGTTACCCCCCACTTTTTGCCTGATACTGATGCTGACTTGACTGAGAAGTGTGCTGGGACCCTGCTAACCAGGCCCCAGCACCAGTGTTCTTTCACCTAAAATGTACCATTGTTTCCACAATTGGCACAACCCTGGCACCTAGGTAAGTCCCTTGTAACTGGTACCCCTGGTACCAAGGGCCCTGATGCCAGGGAAGGTCTCTAAGGGCTGCAGCATGTCTTATGCCACCCTAGGGACCCCTCACTCAGCACAGACACACTGCTTGCCAGCTTGTGTGTGCTGATGGGGAGAAAATGACTAAGTCGACATGGCACTCCCCTCAGGGTGCCATGCCAACCTCCCACTGCCTGTGGCATAGGTAAGTCACCCCTCTAGTAGGCCTTACAGCCCTAATGCAGGGTGCACTATACCACAGGTGAGGGCATATGTGCAGGGTAGCCATAAGAGTATATGGGCTGGGAGTCTGTCAAAAACGAACTCCACAGCTCCATAATGGCTACACTGAATACTGGGAAGTTTAGTATCAAACTTCTCAGAATAATAAACCCACACTGATGCCAGTGTTGGATTTATTAAAAAATGCACACAGAGGGCATCTTAGAGATACCCCCTGTATTTTACCCAATTGTTCAGTGCAGGACTGACTGGTCTGTGCCAGCCTGCTGTTGAGAGACGAGTGTCTGACCTCATGCGGTGAGAGCCTTTGTGCTCTCTGAGGACAGAAACAAAGCCTGCTCTGGGTGGAGGTGCTTCACACCTCCCCCCTGCAGGAACTGTAACACCTAGCAGTGAGCTTCAAAGGCTCAAGCTTCGTGTTACAATGCCCCAGGGCACTCCAGCTAGTGGAGATGCCCGCCTCCTGGACCCAGCCCCCACTTTTGGCGGCAAGTCCAGGAGAGATAATGAGAAAAACAAGGAGGAGTCACTGGCCAGTCAGGACAGCCCCTAAGGTGTCCTGAGCTGAGGTGACTCTGACTTTTAGAAATCCTCCATCTTGTAGAAGGAGGATTCCCCCAATAGGGATAGGAATGTGACCCCCTCCCCTTGGGAGGAGGCACAAAGAGGGTGTACCCACCCTCAGGGCTAGTAGCCATTGGCTACTAACCCCCAGACCTAAACACGCCCTTAAATTTAGTATTTAAGGGCTCCCCTGAACCTAAGAATTTAGATTCCTGCAACTACAAGAAGAAGGACTGCCCAGCTGAAAACCCCTGCAGCGGAAGACCAGAAGACGACAACTGCCTTGGCTCCAGAAACTCACCGGCCTGTCTCCTGCCTTCCAAAGATCCTGCTCCAGCGACGCCTTCCAAAGGGACCAGCGACCTCGACATCCTCTGAGGACTGCCCCTGCTTCAAAAAGACAAGAAACTCCCGAGGACAGCGGACCTGCTCCAAGAAAAGCTGCAACTTTGTTTCCAGCAGCTTTGAAAGAACCCTGCAAGCTCCCCGCAAGAAGCGTGAGACTTGTAACACTGCACCCGGCGACCCCGACTCGGCTGGTGGAGATCCAACACCTCAGGAGGGACCCCAGGACTACTCTGATACTGTGAGTACCAAAACCTGTCCCCCCTGAGCCCCCACAGCGCCGCCTGCAGAGGGAATCCCGAGGCTTCCCCTGACCGCGACTCTTTGAATCCAAAGTCCCGACGCCTGGGAGAGACCCTGCACCCGCAGCCCCCAGGACCTGAAGGACCGGACTTTCACTGGAGAAGTGACCCCCAGGAGTCCCTCTCCCTTGCCCAAGTGGAGGTTTCCCCGAGGAATCCCCCCCTTGCCTGCCTGCAGCGCTGAAGAGATCCCGAGATCTCTCATAGACTAACATTGCGAACCCGACGCCTGTTTCTACACTGCACCCGGCCGCCCCCGCGCTGCTGAGGGTGAAATTTCTGTGTGGGCTTGTGTCCCCCCCGGTGCCCTACAAAACCCCCCTGGTCTGCCCTCCGAAGACGCGGGTACTTACCTGCAAGCAGACCGGAACCGGGGCACCCCCTTCTCTCCATTCTAGCCTATGTGTTTTGGGCACCACTTTGAACTCTGCACCTGACCGGCCCTGAGCTGCTGGTGTGGTGACTTTGGGGTTGCTCTGAACCCCCAACGGTGGGCTACCTTGGACCAAGAACTGAACCCTGTAAGTGTCTTACTTACCTGGTAAAACTAACAAAAACTTACCTCCCCTAGGAACTGTGAAAATTGCACTGTGTCCACTTTTAAAACAGCTATTTGTCAATAACTTGAAAAGTATACATGCAATTTTTATGATTTAAAGTTCCTAAAGTACTTACCTGCAATACCTTTCGAATGAGATATTACATGTAGAATTTGAACCTGTGGTTCTTAAAATAAACTAAGAAAAGATATTTTTCTATACAAAAACCTATTGGCTGGATTTGTCTCTGAGTGTGTGTACCTCATTTATTGTCTATGTGTATGTACAACAAATGCTTAACACTACTCCTTGGATAAGCCTACTGCTCGACCACACTACCACAAAATAGAGCATTAGTATTATCTCTTTTTGCCACTATCTTACCTCTAAGGGGAACCCTTGGACTCTGTGCATGCTATGCTATTCCTTACTTTGAAATAGCACATACAGAGCCAACTTCCTACAGGACGTGACTGCCATTTTCTATCTATTCACTCACTTGCTACCTGACCTTCAACAGGAGAGGACCTACACTGCAAGTGCTGCTGTGACCTGTATCTGGAAGTGACAATGGCTCATGTGTCTGGGTAAAGGGTCCCTGCCTTAACTGCGGAGGAGTTGGAGAGACTTGTGGATGGGGTCCTACCCCAGTACACTTTACTCTATGGTCCTCCAGACAAACAGGTACACTGTGATCATGATGCGTGGGCCATGAATGTATGGATTGCTGTGTGTGTAGGACCCGTGCAGGGGGTTGGTCTGATGGGTCCTGGCCAGAGTGCTGCATGTATGGTGGTCAATGTATGTGGGTTAGTGGATGGCAGGGATATGGTGGGCCATGAGTGTGACGGTCCGGATGGTATTACTAATCCCTTTTCTGCAGTATTTTTCCTGCAGGTCAGCGGCCGTCAGCACGGCAGTAGGTGGCATTTACCGCCGGGGTTGTAATGAGGGTCATAGTTCATTATGATCATTTAAACATCATTTGTGCCAATCCAAACTCCCAAAGCCAATGTTTGGCTACAAAAGGAAGCATTGAAATGACTGAAGAAGGGTGGCTATAACGAGTGCAGCAGTTGCAGTAGCACCTGGAACTAGGTGGAAAAGAGTGTGCCAATTGAACTGACCTCCAGTTGTGGCTGTTTTAAAAAAATCCAGACGAGAGGCAGTGCATCTCATTTTTTATTCTCTTTTTGTTAGTGTTTAGGTCGAGACACAAGCAATGCCACAGTGTGCCTTGAAAGTGGAGTAAAGAGTTGAAGAAAAGGAGGAAAACGATTTAGAGAGGAGGGTGTACCCACGGGAAATCGGGAAACCAATTCAGTGGGAGCAGAGTTTTAGCTTGTTAAAAAAAATCAATAAATGAAACATGAATCCTGCCTGTGCAGTTATCTTTCAAATGTATGCTTTGATTCGAGCAGCAGAGCTCTGAGAACGTTCACATAAATGCACAGAGCTCTGCTGCTGGTTTGAAACATACATTTGAAATATGGTGATGCATTGCAATACAGGTCGTAGGGAAAGCCATTTACTTGAATTGCACTTACGCCTAAACCACCATGCTGCTTGACTGGCAGTAGCGGTGATCTCACAGCAACACTCCTAGAATCCGAAAAGCAGGTTTGAGAAATAAGGAAACAAAAGCGTGTCACAAGAGCAGAAGAAGTGAGACTAACTCTCCTTGTATGGACAGGACTTTCACATACCCTCTGCACTGGCTGGACACGCGCTCTGCATGTGGATTGCTGGATCAGGCTCTACCTGATTTCCCTGGGGCCCAGCACCTACCCCAGAAAGTCCTGATTCAGTGCTGCTGCTGGGCCCATTCACACGTTTTCCCACGGCAGAATTGCCCGTACTGATGCTGCTCCTATTCTTGTTTAACACTGCAGTGAATCCTAGAGTCTATCGTGCTCTTTTTGCCAGGGATAGATACAATACTGTTTCCTCGTCCTGTACAGGGCCCTGCGTTGAACGTATTTTGGTGACAGGGCCACAAACTGTGAAAGAAAGTATGGATCTTATGGCTCTTATAGAGCTGTGCTTGTTCTCTTTCCCTAGTGTTACCAGCTGATCTCCAACGTAGGGGTCGCGTGGGCAGTGCCAGGAGTAAGAAAGGGGAAAGACAAGGATCCCAGTTGCTACCCCTGGCGACCCCTAAATGATATCCATAAAGTTGAGTGGTACTTACTGCGCCCGGTAATTACCAAGTGGTTAAATACCTCACCCTTTGATTAATTTTAGCAGGTGAAACCTGTCGGGTTTTAAGAGGGGAAAATAACTTTGTATTTAGGTAACATGCACAAATCTGTATAATAATCCCCAAAAATTTGGAACGGGGCTGCGTAGCACACAGAATCAGGTCTGAATACTAAGGGGACTGATTTTATCAGGTGTAAAAGAGCAGCTATATCTCCCACACACACGACACTCGGGGCCAGTCTGTTACTTTGCGATAAATTATAATTGTTTTGGTTTTGGGTTTTAGTTACACTGGGCTTCAGTACTAACAAAAAACAAAACAAATGGGCTGTGTGTGTAGCTGTATTCGTAACTCAGAGGGGTCCAACTAAAGAAGCAACTCAAACATTAATAAATATTGTCACACCAGGATTAACCCCTTGTTTCAAGTTCTGAGGCAGTCCAATCAAAGTCGCGAACAGGCCATTTGTGCACAAATTATAACCCGAGTTGTGTGTTAATTACTACACATGGAAAGTAGAGCACACCCACACATTTTTAGGGTTACGGTTTACCAGAAACCATAGCAAAACTGCCTTGGGTGAAAACAGTTAGAAAAACATGAAGCCATGCAAAACACAACTACCACGTTAAGCATTTTTAAGCAGCTACTTTTGGAATCATTGTTATTTACTGCATGTACTAAATGCCAGACCCTGTTGTATCAGCATTTAATGGGTGCAATAGTTAACACCTTGAGCAACTCAAAACGATGCCCTTTGTTGGGACATGGAACGTAGACAATAAGATTGCTAAAGAGCACTGACGGTAGATACAAAATAAACAGTCAGAGAGCAGATGTAGAAACATGGCAGAAATAAATACCACTGCAACAGCAATAAAAAAAATATTATTGACAATGCCAGTAGGTATGGCTTTTGAATGTACGTGGCTTTAGAGTCATTGATGGGTTTAAGAATTACCAGTTCATCATACATGCATTTTGTCACTCATTTTTCGATTCATCCATCCACTGACTCATTCTTGCATTCCCCCTCTGACACAATCATAATAAAATACACACAAACTCAACAACAGGTGCCAATAAATTAAAAGAATTCACGTAGAAAATAGATAACATGTTGTCTTTTAAACCAGAAAGCGTTTGCTTTCAATAATGAAACTAAAAGTAAGGTGTGGGCGCTCATCTTGAAAAGGTATTGTAAATAGTCTATTGTTGATTTTCAAGCATGGCTACCACATTTAGCACTAGACCACACATTTGGTAAATATTATCTTCACAATCTTTTTCTACCAATATTTTGTTTTGGGGAAAGGGGCTACAGGTAAGAGAGTGCAAATGCCTTCTTTGTTCTCCATGCCTCCTTTGCTGGCAATGAAGTGGTGGTCATTTGTGTCACAGTGTGTGTGTTTACAATAAGCTGCCATGTGTTCTTTGTCCTCCATGCTTTCTTCTTTGCTGGCCATTCTGTGATGGCAATTATGTGCAGGCAGTGTGTTCGTCTGCCATAGACAGTCATGTGTTTTTTGTTCTTTATGTGTAGCCAGTGTGTATGTGTGTGTGTGTGTGTGTGTGAGTGTGTGTGCACGTGTGCATGTGTGTGTGTTTTGGCCGTTTTGCCTTTGTTTCTCAGGATTCCTTCTTCTGGAGCAATGCGATGGATGAGTTATCTTCCACCATTTTGCGCAGCCAGAGACCTCTGACATGTCTGTTCATTGTTTAAATATATTTATTTGTGGCTGATTGAGGTATAATATTTTGTATTCTTTTTTTGGATGTTTGCCTGTTTCCCATTGCATATAATCCTCATGGGCCCTAGAGCAGCACCAGGAACCATTTCATGTATTTTTCCAGTTTTTGCCTGACTCCCAACGAGTCTCCATAGGCCCTGGAGGGGCACCAGCATTTATTTCATATATTTATTCTGGTGTTGGCCTGCCTTCTATTGAGTTTCATGGGCCCTGGTGGAGCATCAGTAAGTATTCAATATTTGTTTTAGAATTTTTGCTGTCCCCCTCTAAGGGACGATGGGCCCTGGAATGGAACCAGCAATTATTTAATTTATTTATATGGTTACCTGTCTGCCCCTCCTCCCCACAGGGACCTATCCTGTGGCCCTAGATGGACACCAGCAAATAATTATGTTTTATTATATTTCTTCTCTGCAATGCCTGCTTTCTACAGGGGTCCCATTACTCTGGGGGCACACACACTAACTTTTTCTGTGTAATGCATGTTTGGAGCACACCATTGTTAAACATTTGAAATGATGATGATGATTGCACTTGTGTTACATTGGCTAGATTCTGATAGTCTATGTTTTACTGACTTTTTTGATGCTTTGCTTGCAAGTGTACAATATATCACACACAGTACTGGTTCAGAGAGAAGTGTGTGAAATAGCTGACAGAAACACCTGAGGCCTCCTCTCCTAAGTGCCTTTGCTCCTAGTGGTACCAGCCAAGTGCTAGTTCTAGGAAAATGGTCCCAAAGAAGGAGGTTCCTAAAAAGAAAGTAGCCAGTGAGGAGGAGGAGAAGAAGAAGCCGACTACCACCAATTGTCATCAAGCCCTCATTCCTTGTTCTGGAAATGTAACCCGTCTGCTGCACCCTCCCTTGGGCAGAAAGAGGTGGAGGATCACTCCTGCATCAGCAACACCACCAAAACCTAAGGCCCTGTCTCTCAGCGCTACAGTGACTGCAGTGATGGATAGCAGTGAATTTGAAATGGAATGTCTCAGCTGTAGACCAAATTATCAGAGGACAGGCACCAACAGAAGCCGCAGTCAGCAACAGATCTTCTTGAAAGAGAAGCAGAACATGATGTTTAGGCTCATGGTGAGCAAGATATTGTTGAGACTGCGCGTTCCCCATTGGCTTCATAATCTGCAGCAAAGAAAAAATAAAGAGTGCCCATCCTTTTCAAGCACTCTTCTGATGATATGTACCTGAGTCAGACCCCAGCTGAGACCAAGAGATAAGGGAAAAGGAAGCTTCCTGAAAGTCTTGCAAGTGAAGAAGGTGGTGATAATGATGACAACATTTATACATGCCATCCGTATTAAATATTAAGACTTACCATCAATAGCACTCCATACCTTGCAATTTCACACTAATCATATACATAAACCTATCATCCAAAATAAACAAAATTGGATGTCACAAAAACTTAGAAATATATAGCACCCAAACTGTGTTATGAGTCCTACAAAATCCCTTGCATCCAATTAGCACCAGGTGTAATTTCTTTAGCTTTTAAATATAGGTGGGCAAAACTGTACTCAGCTTTTCACTTGTAGGATTATTGACCATATGAATGGAAGGAACTAGATACCATCACAGTAAGTGGTGGACTGTTTAGGAACTTTGAGGATGAGGGCTTCTGCAGAGAGAGATAGTTATTTAAATTTTGTAGTGCAGACGACACAATTTGGTTGCCCATTGGCCAGGGCTAGTAAGCTTCTTACTGTTTAGATACCTTAAGACATGGGATTTTCACATTGTTCATCAGTTTTTTGCTTTGAGCATTTGAGTTATAATTATCACTATGAGGAGAATGCAGAGCACCATGTACTTTATACACAATAAGGATAACAATGTTTTTTCCTTTTTATTTGTGTGCCAGAAGGAGACATATGGTAAATAATGACTGGGCATTTAGATATATTTTATATTTGTACACTGTTCGTTTTTTTATGGTGAAGGTCTTAAATTGATATCACACACCGTTACCCACAAGACTTAACAGAGGTGCTTAAGCCCTCTTCCTTCAGTGAGCCACTATAAAGATTTGGTGAAGTTGTCAGTATGCCACGTTGGAAAGGTATTGTATGTGGGAGGGGTGGCAGTGGTTCAGCACATGGGGTGGGCCAACGCTTAAATGGGCTTTGTTGGTTTTACAGAGTTGGGGAAATGCCACAAGGTTTTTAGCCTGGAGGAAGTTTTCTATAGTATATCGTAAAAATGAGCCAGATGTCATTGCACGGTGGAGATTATTTTCCTGCACAATGTGGCAAACACTGTTGCAAACACTGTGGAGGAGGTGAGAGTAGGAAAGTGTAACAACTATAGCTAGCATCACAACATTGTGAGAGGTTATACCTAAATGTGTACTGTAACAATGTTTTTCAGACCCCGATCTTTGTTACTGGTTGGAGTACATAATTGGTAGTTCATCTGTAATTTATATCCGGAGAATTAGACTTTCAGCTGCCGCTTATACCATCAGAACTATTTTGGGTGATTAGAGTTCATCTAATTGCCTGCAATATGTGAACTAGGTTAATGGTAGCTGACTGAGTGCATTTTATTTTGCTAAGTAGGTATGTTGTGATTACTGAATAAGGAAACACGGGCTGGAAGTGAAAGGAATATTTATTGGTCATGATTACCATTTGATAGCGGATGGATGTATTTTTTTAATCTAAAGAGTTTGTATTTAAGGTTTTTTAGTATGGGGTTGTCTTTTAAATCAATTTGGAAAAGTATATGAAAAATCATTTTTTTATGGAATAATATGAATTTTGAATGCTATTTGTACGGTAGTACTGATGGTTTTTATTATATTATGTATTGTTCATATTTTGATAATATTATGTGAAAGTTTGTACATGTCTTTGAAATGTTATGTCTATTTTTACTTTATATTATGTTTATGGAGGATTCATATGTTCATTACTCTAGAAGAAGATGGAATTGATGTCAACTCCACCAAAATGAATCAATGAAGCATTAAAACATGATCTACAGGCACTAGGTGTCTTTATATGATAATGAAAAAAAAACAGACGTTCTGTGATACTTGAAGTAAAGGTGTGTAAGTTTGAAAACAGATTGACTTGTAGAAGGATCTCCTTGCCTTTTGTTTTATAAGATATATGTTTGCTTATATATTTGTATTTTTAACACAGATTGTGGGATTAAAACCTTTTATATTTTTTCAATTTAAAAAAAAATATTTTTGTTAGAAGTGGGGTTCCGGTTGTCAGAGTACACACCCTGTACAAGCAGGAACCACCAGTTTCTAGTCAGGGTAAACTAGATACATACTTAGGGCCTCATTTACAAGGCCCTTGCTGCACATTGCGCCACAGGAACATAATTGTTTTTGACGCTCCGATTGCTCAGTGTGCTGCCCCTTGCATCGTTTTTTATTGCCTTGTAAATATGGCCTTCTTTCACGCATAAATTGGCATTCCATGGGTGTTGCTGTGGGTGCTCCCACCCAATACCATGGAATCTGACACATTTCCAGATTTACAAGGCTGGGAATGCATCAGATTCCTACACCACCTCAGCGGTGGTGTTAAAGTGTCGCAGCAGGGAGAAATAACTTTACCACACCTCGTTTTTTCCTCTTTCTACGTTTGCATTCTGCAGCACACATAGAAAGAGGAAAATGCCATTAATGATTGTTTTTGTGCAGGTAGGTGTCCCTTCCTGCAAATAAACAATCATCCTCCAATGCAGGCACCCTTGCACCATTGCACAAGGGCGCCTGTATTGGTGCTAGGCAGCAGTTTGTGCGCCAGTGCAGAGGAAAGTACAGGGATGCATCATATTTCTGTAAATATGACACATCCTGCACTTTCAAGATGACGCAGCAAAGCAAGCTGGCTTGCAGTGCCGCACTGCATCATTTTCTAGTAAATGAGGCTCTTAGAGATAACCTATCTTCACCCTCTGGTAGCTTGGAACAGAGCAATCAGGTTCATCTAGAGAGTGTAGATAAGTGGAGTATTATGTGGTGTGGGGGCTAGCCCTCACCATATAATACTCTCTCAATATCCCAGCTCAGTCCTGGTAGTGTGGCAAAAAACAGTCAAGCTTACTTAGAGGAACATGTTTTAAGCATTTTACAGCACAAACATGGACAATAAGTAATTGACATGATTCCAAAGAAATTTGACACATTTATAAAAATAGAGCTTATTTTTATAGAAATTTAGACACCAAAACGAACATTATAGGTTCGGTAGAACCGGAGATATCGATTTTAGAAGCAACAGAAAATCACTGCAGAAATGGTATTTACACTGAAGTCAATGAGAAAAATGTCATATGTTGTAAAAATGCACTTAAAAGAAGAGTTGCATGGAACCCTTGAGGTGTTAAGCTAGTGCAGTCCCTGGGACCTGGTCACGACAGTCAGAGCAGTTTTACCTGGTCCATAGAGTCCAGGTGCTGAGTTCTCCTGGCTGTCCATGGTGCTGAACGGGACTTACGTTAAAGTCAATGTGAGGAATGACACTGGAAACAAACAACCACTTGTAGTTCGAGCTGGGGAGAACCCTTACAGGGTTAAGCTAGTGCAGGCTGTGGGACCATTCCACAACAGTCAGTTCACTTCTACCAGGTCCACGGGGTCCGGGTGCAGAGTCGTCCTGGCTGGGTGTGGTGCAGAGAGGGGCTCACTCTGGCGCTGATTTTACCACTGTCACAACAATGCTGACAAAGAGATGCAAAATCTCAGCTGGCACTGGGTTGCAGCTGTTAGTGCAGGTTGCATGCTGTGCCCTGCACCTTCAGCATCGAGTGAAGGGGCTAGTTACCAGGCTGGCAACCAACAGGCCTTGGTAATGATAAGGTTGCTTGAATTCTTTGGGAAGTTACCAGGGTCCGAGGAAGTGAGGCAGTGGCCTCACATTTGAAGGCAGGATGGTCTACGACTCCCAGAAAGCCCACCTAGTTTTCAGCTATCCCATGATGGGCCCGATGGGCAGTGAAACTTTGGAATCAGCGGTTGCTTTTCCATGCAGTTTGCAGGAGACTGATGCCACCAGTGCACGGGAGACTGAAGGTGCTACAGGCTCCAACAGGTGTCCCTCTAGCTGGGGATGATGAGTTTCAGCCAAGGACAAAAGTTGATCAGGCAGTTCCCAGTCTGTTGCCTCAGGGACAGAGTTTGACTCTTTTGCTTTGGAGCAGTGGATAGACTCTGGTTGTCAGTAATGCACAGCTTCTGCTGGTCCTTCTTGGAAGTTGGTCAAACAGATCTGAGGTTCTGGTGTCAGGGGTGTCCCTTAAATCCTGAATTTTTGGGAATCAGTGGTGTGGAGACTAGTGCCCAATGGGGAGATACTTCCTACAGCTAATCCACCCCTGAGGTGACCATTTCTCTTGGGACAGATCACTTTCAGCTACCCAAAATGTTCTATTCTGCCACTCCTAAGATGGCAGAAACTAACATTTAGTGCACAGACTGGGCTGTTCATCCTAGAGGTGTGGTCAGCCTGCTGGGGGTTTGTACAGTCCTGCATACCTAATTTCCTACCTGTCCACAAGCAAATGTGCCTGGGGGAATGGGGAGGACTGTTTCCTCACTGGAAAACAGCACCAATGGCTATCAGGGACGGTGAAGCCTTTAAAGCTCACCGCCCTGATGGCTCTATTCAGTAGTCTGGATGATGGGTGGAAGGTGTGACCTTCTTCCTGCCTCAGCTCTTTGTTCTGACTTCTGGGAGCACCCAGACTGATTACAGGAGGTCATAACTCCATCTTGGTGGCAGCATGCATGGGAAAAAGCATGGACTGCTGACAAGAGCACAAAGAAAGATGGCAAACAGGTGGGCAATCGCAAGTGTGCACCTGAATGCATGTCAGCTGTCTCTTGACAAGAGATTCATACTGGGGGACAGAAGGCAAGTTGTTTGACACCAAAGAACATATCTAGGCAGTACCATAATGGAGCTAGCAGCCCTGATCAACCAGGGCTTAAGCCCCATGCTATCCGATATACTGGCCCACAATTATAGTGTACATTAATGGAAAGGACGCTATAAGCTCATGCTTCTATGTTTGCACCTTAAATATATTGCATCCTGCCTTCGGGGTTGCAGAGGTGTACCTTAGGGGTGTCTGACATACATATAACGCAGTGCATGGGACTGTGTCATGCTTGGTGAGGCCACAGTCGAACTTGAGCAGTTTGCACCTCTATGGCAGGTCTGCCACCAATACTTTGGGAGGGTCACCCAGGGTGGCACAAACTTGTGTTGCAGCACTAGGAACCCCATCCCCACCTATACCATGGGTATCCTGGGTACTATTGACTAGGGCTCACAGGTTTAGAGAAATAGATAATATTTTTATGAGTACAGCAAGACCCAAATCACAAAGATCCAACCAGAAGAAGTAGAGATATGAATAATGCTAAAAGGTTACTTGATGTCCTGCTAGAGCGGGGTAAATCCAAAGTTCAGGCCAACCGCAATGGAGCATGGGTTGGATACAAGGACCAGCCTTGGCCCTCTGAACACAATGCCTTTGGATGAGTGGTGTTGACATTGAGGACAAGCTGTGAGGAGCCTGGAGGTGAGGAGTCATCGTCAATAGGAGGGAGTTGGCGGCGGTGCATCATCATTGATCCATGCACTCTGGAAATCTCCAGCATCAAACGGTACTCGGGGAAAGCATTGGCACTGAAATCACTACAGATGTTGATGCATTGTCATCAAGCAGCACTCAGGGAATGCTTCAGCGTCAAGCAGCGCTTGGGGAAGGCTTTGGTGTTGATCAGAACTTTGGAATGGTTTCAGCATCGAGCAGCACTGGAGACAGGTAAGGTGTCATCGTCAAGTGGTCTGCACTAGTTCCAATCAGTGAAAAGCAGCATAGTGACAACATCAAGTGTTGCAGCACATAGAAAACCCACTTCCAAGGCCACATGATTGAATTGCGCAACATGGCAGGGCAGGAATCACAGGATGAGAGAGTCCAGGTGCTGTTGGGGTATTGTAGGCATTCTTTGATGTCCCTGAGACTATAAACCAGGCGGCAAGCCAGCAAGCCCTTGTAGTCACTCTGGGTTCAGATGAGAGGGGTCCAGTCCTTCCTTAGCAGGGCAGCGATCTGCAGGCAGCAGGGTAACACATAAAGGCAGAGAGCAGTCCTTCTTTTAAAGTAGTTCAGCAGAGTACAGGACAGCAGTCCTTACTCCTGATGGAATTCTCCTCAGGAACAGTAGTGTACTGATTTGGTAGTATCAGAGACCCAGGTCTTGTACCCAAATGTGCCTTTGAAATGAAAAGTGACTTCAAAGGAGGATTTATGAAGTGCGCATAGATCCTTTCTTTCTCAGTCCTGGCTCCAGACTATCAGTAGGGGGTAATCATCCCTTTGTGTGAGGACAGACACCCCTCCTGCCATTGAAGAGCCATCAGAAAGCAGACAGGTGCTCAGACACACCTAACCTTCCTGTGTTTGTGGCTGTCTAGCGGGAATGCACAAAGTGTAGCTGTCACCTACCCTGATCGTGCATTGGAGACAGGCTACAGGCACTCAGAGCTGTAAGAGCAGAGAAATGTCCACTTTCTAAAAGTGGCAATTTTAAAGTAGTAATGTTAATTCTGACTTTACCAGTAAAGAGAACTTATCAGTAGCATTCCACTGATATGAAATGTAATGCAGCTCCTCTTTTCTGGTCAGGAATTATGGCTTAAAATTATATTAAGGAATTCCCAATGCTGGCCTATGAGAGGCATAAGCTTCTCAGCATTGAAAAACTATTTTGGGAGTTTTTCACTACCAGGACATGCAAAGCTTAAAAGTACACATCCTACGTTTTAGCTACATGGCACCCTGCCCTATGAGCTACATAGGACCTATCTGTTCTGCGTTCCTACTTATCTCCTATCAGACCTTACAGCACCTCTCTGGAATGCACTTCTGAGTTCAAAGAAGACCTTTATTGTTGTTAATTCTTCCCCACCCACAAGTTCTTGAGAGACGAATTAATAGACATCAAGCACACGTTTAAAAGAGTAAAAGTAGTCGCAGCAATGAAAACAAAATATATCACAGTACTTCTCAGTTGCAATGTACACAGCAGATTATATTAGCAAAGCATAAAAATTAAATTCATCACCGTTTGAGCAAGGCGGCAGGGCCTAACTCAGCTTCATCTTTCTGGGGTCTGCAAGTTGATGACTCCGGTCAACTGCGAGAAAGAGATTATCTACCCAAACGGGAGACTGGTAACTGGCGCCTAGTTCCAGCCTGAAGTCAAGCAGATTCGAATCCAACTCACTGTAGCCCAGAGTCAGCCTTACAAAAGCGTGCCCCCTCCTCTCACACTTGGGAAAACTACGCAAGCCTGTGGAGACTGGCCAGATCTCCTAGACTTCTCCTCTTCCCAAGCCTGAGCAGAAAGGAAAACACCAAATGTACTCTCTCTTATCAGGTCTAGTCTGGTGTGAAGAAAACAGCTTGGTTCATCTTGTGGAAAAACACAGCTTGGAAGAATACAGACATCTGCGATGTTTCAACTTCAATGTCTAACTCCACGTTAAAGCCAATAGGCAGCTAACCTAAATATCAAATGTAATGTCTAATGTCATGTCAAAGCCAATAGGCAGCTGAACTGAATACAGACTGTAATGTCTAATATCATGTCAAAGCCAATAGGCAGCTAAGCTGAATACAGAATGTAATGTCTAATATCATATCAAAGCCAATAGGCAGCTGAGCTGAATACAAAATGTAATGTCTAATATCATCTCAAAGCCAATAGGCAGCTAAGCTGAATACAGCATGTCAAAGCCAATAGGCAGAATACAGAATGTAATGGCTAATGCCATGTCAAAGCCAATAGGCAGCTAAACTGAATACAGAATGTAATGTATAATGCCATGTCAAAGCCAATAGGCGGCTAAACTGAATACAGAAAGTAATGGCTAATGCCATGTCAAAGCCAATAGGCAGCTAGGCTGAACAAAACATACAGGGGGTCATTCTGACTCCCGCCGGCTGCGGTAACCGCAGGGCCGGCGGGAGCCGCCAGAATACCGCTGCGCGGTCATAAGACCGCCGCGGGTATTCTGGGTTTCCCGCTGGGCTGGCGGGCGACCGCCAGAAGGCCACCCGCCAGCCCAGCGGGAAACACCCTTCCACAAGGATGCCGGCTCCGAATGGAGCCGGCGGAGTGGAAGGGGTGCGACGGGTGCAGTTGCACCCGTCGCAATTTTCAGTGTCTGCATGGCAGACACTGAAAATCTTTGTGGGGCCCTGTTACGGGGGCCCCTGCAGTGCCCATGCCATTGGCATGGGCACTGCAGGGGCCCCCAGGGGCCCCACGACACCCCATACCGCCATCCTGTTCCTGGCGGCCAAAACCGCCAGGAACAGGATGGCGGTATGGGGGTCGGAATCCGATTCCCAGGGGCAGCGGAAAATCAGCGGTACAATGTTTTTGGGGCCCTTTGTTATGATTTCTGCAGGTTCTGGAGGGTCACTTGGGGATTCAACCCACACCTCAGCACTGAGGTTTTTATCTGCTGCACCACAGCTTCCCTTTTCTTGCACTGTCAGAAGGGCTGGGGCAGACTCCTTCTTTACCAAACCTCCATTCACTGCACTTTTGACAAGTTGGGCCATACTGTCTCCAATTTGTATGAATGAATCAGATTCTTTTCTAGTTATCAGCATAATTTTGATTTCTTCTTGGTAATCTGCAGCAATCACTTCCCCTAAAACCTTATCAATTTGCCATATCTGTCCTGGTAACTTTCCTCTCTCTGTGACTGCTTGTGGGACAGATTGCTCTTGTGTGTGCTGCACAGTTTTTATCAAACCTAGGGGAATGTGCATCTCTCTCATCTCTGCCCACCTGTAAGTGGCTTTTTCTTCCAGCTGTTCACATTTCTGGTGCACCCACTTAGCCATCCCCACTAAGTCAGAATTCTGGGTGAACACTTCTCTCTCTGAATTTTTCTCTTTAACATCTGCAAGGGAATTGAACAAGTTATGTACAAGCCATGTGGAAAACCAAACGGCTAAACCATTGGCAATGAACCAAGAATTAGTGTAAAAATGACACATCTCACGCAGCTCTTGCTTTGAAATCTGACACACATTGTACAACGTTGTTCCTTCTCCTGTGCTAGAAAACAACATTTCAGTCAATGAATCATTAGTCAAACAAACATGCTTTTTATCCTCAGTGGACAAGAATTCAAATGGTGCACTCAATTTCACTGGTGACTCTTTTACCTGTGGTACTCTAGCCCTGTCTTGCAGGTACCAGATCCAGTGTATGATCCTAGCTAGGGGCACTCTTTTCTTCCCCTGTTCCTGATTTACATGTAAATCAGCATTTCCGTCTTGCACTGCACAAAAACCTAAAGTCTGAATTATTTCATTTGCCAAATCACAAGCGCGCAGCTGTTTATAATTTTTCCCAGTGACCATATACCAAAGTGTTAGGATTTCACTCAGATGAGGGCTATTCTGTTTCCAAAAATCAAACAAGCAAATGAAACTCGGTGTCTCTTGCTTAGTGCAAACAGTAAGAAACTCTAAAATCTTTCATTTTACGTGTGCATTTTGCGATGGTAACTTGTAAATCACATTCTGAGCTCTGTTCTCCATGTTATCAGTTAAGGAATGCACTTCGACTGCCAAAAAACCTGGCTCACACGGAGGCTCAGACTGGCTCACAGCTGTCTTAACCCCCTCATTACTGGAATGGGAAGAGACAGATTCTTCTAAAACAGCAGTTTTATAACTTTCAGCATTATCTTGCATTAATGTATTCTGGCTAATTTGCTCAAGTAAATTCTTATTTTCATGTTCCAACTGCCTACATTTCTCCTGCATTTTTCTGTAAGCAGATAAAAGTATCCAAACCCTTCTATCAAAAACAAAAGGAACATCATTGCTTCCAAAAGGCACATTTTGTAAATATGCTTTATCACAGAAAGAAAACATGTTTCTCACAGCGCCATCAGGCAGTTTAACTACACATGCATTTTCAAACATGGTCTGCCGTGCTTCTGTAACTCTCCAAACAAAAAAAACAATTACACTTTTAAATTGTGCACGTAGAAATCTATAATTCGACCCCACTTCTGGTACCAAAATGTTCTGCGTTCCTACTTATCTCCTATCAGAGCTTACAGAACCTCTCTGGAATGCACTTCTGAGTTCAAAGAAGACCTTTATTGTTGTTAATTCTTCCCCACCCACAAGTTCTTGAGAGACGAATTAATAGACTTCAAGCACACGTTCAAAAGAGTAAAAGTAGTCGCAACAATGAAAACAAAATATATCACAGTACTTCTCAGTTGCAATGTACACAGCAGATTATATTAGCAAAGCATAAAAATTAAATTCATCACCGTTTGAGCAAGGCGGCAGGGCCTAACTCAGCTTCATCTTTCTGGGGTCTGCAAGTTGATGACTCTGGTCAACTGCGAGAAAGAGATTATCTACCCAAAGGGAGACTGGCAACTGGCGCCTAGTTCCAGCCTGAAGTCAAGAAGATTCGCATCTAACTCACTGTAGCCCAGAGTCAGCCTTACAAAAGCGTGCCCCCTCCTCTCAGACTTGGGAAAACTACGCAAGCTTTTGGAGACTGGCCAGATCCCCTAGACTTCTCCTCTTCCCAAGCCTGAGCAGAAAGGAAAACACCAAATGTACTCTCTCTTATCAGGTCTAGTCTGGTGTGAAGAAAACAGCTTGGTTCATCTTGTGGAAATACACAGCTTGGAAGAATACAGACATCTGCGATGTTTCAACTGCAATGTCTAACTCCACGTTAAAGCCAATAGGCAGCTAACCTAAATATCAAATGTAATGTCTAATGTCATGTCAAAGCCAATAGGCAGCTGAACTGAATACAGAATGTAATGTCTAATATCATGTCAAAGCCAATAGGCAGCTGAGCTGAATACAGAATGTAATGTATAATATCATGTCAAAGCCAATAGGCAGCTAAGCTGAATACAGCATGTCAAAGCCAATAGGCAGAATACAGAATGTAATGACTAATGCCATGTCAAAGCCAATAGGCAGCTAAACTGAATACAGAATGTAATGTATAATGCCATGTCAAAGCCAATATGCGGCTAAACTGAATACAGATAGTAATGGCTAATGCCATGTCAAAGCCAATAGGCGGCTAGGCTGAACAAAAGATACAATGTGCTACTAGTGAGCACTGAGCAACTAATATGCGCAGTGGTGAAACACAAAGTCATTGGTCAAACACAATTAATAGCATCACACTATCTTAGGGGTGACTTATATGTAATAAAAGGAGATCTTAAGATTTGCCAAGAGGTTTTAAATGCCAAGTCGAAATGGCAGTGAAACTGCACACACAGACTCTGCAGGGGCAAGCCTAAGGCATGGTTAAAGGGCTACTTAAGTGGGTGGCACAATCAGTGCTGCAGGCCCAGTAGAGATTTACTTAAAACAAATGTTATCAACAAAGTTTTGTTGCAAACTTATGAGCTCCAGCCGTAATACCCAACTGAATAAGATGCTTCTTTAACTCATATACGAAACAAAATAATGACTAATATTCACATGCAAGTGTAGATGTTTTCAAAATTATATTTCAGAACAAATAAAGATAATCAGCACAGAATTCAGGGCTTCAAGACATAAATCCCAAAGTGCATGGACACTGTGTGCTCAAGAATCCAATTAAGATATTCTCCACTATATGCTGATGTACCAGATGCCCACTTTCCAGCTTATAATTAGAAACTGTATACAAAAATGTATAAAGTTCTTCAACACAAAAATGATTTATCAAAAGAGAGTTTGATTATTAATTTCAGTCTCAGTTGTAATAAATCAGTGAGGCCATCTTCATGACTATGTCCCTCATTTTAACCCTGGCAGTCTTTTGACCGCCAGGGTTAACGTGGCGGTATCACCACCAACATGCTGGCAGCCAACCCGTTACATCTCCACTCATACCGCCGCCATGGCGGTATGAACCGTCAGGCAGGAGATGTGCATCTCCGACCTGGCGGTCCATACATGACCGCCAGAGGTACAATGAGCCAGCCTACCGCCATGGTTTTCGTTGCAGTACCACCGGAATTCCTTCCCTGTCACAGATAGAAGGTTGCACCACCCACCCATCACCTAACCACCCCACCCTCCTAGAATCACAGCACACCCACCACCCCCTTAGAATCACAGCGCCCCCTCAACTCCCACGCCCTAGAGAATCACTGACCCCAAACACCCACCCCCAAACACCCTCTCCACAATCATGCATACACATACCCACACGCATGGCACATGCACCCATGCACCACCACTTCCATACATGCATTCACTCACACTCATCAATACACCCATTTACTCACATGCATACAACTATGCATACATCACAACACTCACAGATGCATACACACATTCATACATACACCCAGACACCACACACTCACACACAACACCCTTCACCCCCTCCCATGACGGACGCCCGACTCAACTTGTCCTGCGAGGTGGTCATCTGGCAGGGAATGGGAACGGGCGCTGCTACTGCCAGCAGGACGCCACCAGGCCATATGAATGGCCATAATACGGCTGGCAGCATCCTTCTGGCAGGGCAGTTCAGGTGGTAGCACCGCCAGACGCCTCGCCCACCAGCATGGCTACTGCCGGATTTCTGCCCTAATTGTGGCGGAAATCCAGTAGTGTCCATATTATGGCGGGCGGAAGACCACCAGCACTGGTGGTCTTCTGGTGGCCTTTCATCGGCCGCCTTGGGAAAAAACCACTGATGTCATAATGAGGGCCTGTGTCTTTTGGATAAGGATGGAAGACCCTCTATATGTGAACAAATGAAAGCTATAATAAACAACTTTCTGATATAAAAATTAAAAATGCACCTGTAAGAAAACCTTGACCCACAATATGTGAAAAGAAAAAAAAGTCACTGTAGAAGTAATAAAGACTTTAACCAATGCATGATCAGGCATTGCCATAGAACCAATCAAATATGTGCATTGGAAAAAGAAGGACCTTCACCAAGTTCTATATACCAGTCATTTGGACTGCGCTTGAGACAGGCACTTAGATAAGAATTTCAAACACAAGCCCTCCTGTAAATTCGGTAAAAAAAAAAAAAATGTAAAACAGATGTGCCTTACGAATATTCCTTAGTGTGCCACCAAGCAGGCAAATCGTTCCTTGTTTAGAAACTGATATTGATGGAAAAAGCCACAATCTTCAGACCTAAAAGGAAACATCAGTATGAAAACATTTATCTAAAAACCGCACTGTACAGGACTGTACCCAAACACAGTTGGATGTTAGAACAGTATGCCAAATATAATCCTCATTTCTAAAACATCAAGGGACCAATATGCAAAACTAGAGTAAACAAGCTCACTATGCCCCATCCAAATCCTTAGTCGGATGAAGATATAGTCGTTATCACAAAGCATCCATCTGCTGCTCTTTAAAACATCTTGTCTTAACATTTCAAATGGAGGGGAACATAAATCGAATATATGATATCCTTCGCGCTGTCTGATTCAAACTGGCTTGGAGGCGATCATAGCTTACATATCGATCCTGATTGTTTCATAAATAAACAACCACAGCCTCACAGAGCAAGTGCATGGAGAAAATGATACCCGACCCATTCACAGATGTGTAATGCGTATTCATTGTACGTAAGATGCATTGTACAGTCAATCTTTGAGTCCTATATCACATTGGGCCCATGGAATATATTTTAAGGTCAATGTTATAGTTTGCACGGGCACCGCATGCTATATAGTATAATGAGCCACCCAGCCACTACACTTCAATGTAATACACACACATTCTGAGGGCCAGGCGTAGCCTGAGGTTATAAATAAAAGTGCCTGCGTCACTTGGGGGACAGTTGCACGCACACTAATTTAGAGTGTTTAGTGTCGTCCTTTGTAGGAAAGATATGCAATGGGAATGGGCAACTATGATGACAAAGGCATTTAACAAGATGAAGAACACATTGTTGCACTACACCACCATGGCATACTTCAACCCCACGCATCCCACAGAGCTGATCTCTGACTCCAGGCCTATAGGACTGGAGGCAGTGTTGATGCTGGAGAAAGATCACAATGAATGGCTGACCATTGCATATGCGAGTCAAGCGCTCATGGCGGTGGAGACTCCTTACGCCCAAATAGAAAGAGAGGCCTAAGCAATCAGGTTGGCATGCAAGCACTTTCACCTGTACCTGTATGGGCAGAAATTTGAAATGGTAACCGACCACAAACCATTGGTACCCCTGTTTGTTGAGACAGCTTGACAAGGACTCCCAAGGATTTAAAAGTAGGTTGTTCAGCTTCAACCCTACTCTATTGAGGTGGTGTACTGACCTAGTGTGCACATCCTTGCTGACTACCTTTCACATCACCCGATGGCTATGGACCCATGAGAGGAAGGAGATGAGGAAGCAGGAACTAAAGGGTTTTTGAGAATGGTGATGGAAATGGCATGTCCTAAGGCACTGGCGGTGGAAGAAATCACAGAGGCCACTAACACGGACGCCTTTCTGGAAAGAGTTAAGATAGCCTTAAGGGACAAGCAGTGGAAAGATCTTCTAGATGGTTTGAGGGGACTGACAGAAATGCAGAAAGAAACTAGAACACAACTGTGGAGATTTAGAGACGAACTAAGTGAAAATGAAGGGGGGCTTGGCTTGAGGAGACACCAAATAGTCATACTGCATCGCTTATGGAGCCACACTGTGGAGCTGGCCCATCAGGGCCACCAAGGTGTTACTAAAACCAAATCCCATCTTCGATCCAAAGTATAGTTTCAAGGGATGAATCGAATGGAAGAAGACCAAGTGACCAGCTGTGGTTCTTGTTATTATAGACAGTCATTCCAAGTTCCCAGTAGTAGAAATGATGTGGACCATGGCTTTTGAGTGTGTGAAACCTGCACTGGTAAAAATGTTCCCACTTACTCGGCCTGCTAGACAAAGTTAAAACGAACAATGGACTTCCTTTCCAAGGCGAAGAATTTCTGGAGTACCTCTACCATTTGAATGACTCAGTGCCCAGAGGCCAACTGAGAGGTGGAGCGGTTCATGAGGACACTCAGTCGGGCACACTAGGTAGGGGTTGAGAAGGGAGAAAACTTGGAGTGCTGCCTGCATCAAATCCTAAGGGCCTATCGCCAAACTCCAACCAGCACCACTGGCTGTGTATCCAGAGACTTCATCATGAGATGGGTCGTGAGGGATGTGATTCAAACCGGCCCCCAGTGGACACCAGCTGAGATGGATGTAGCAGGGGTTCAAGAAAGGAGGAGAGCAAACACAGAGAGAACCAGCAGAGAGAGAATAGCTTTTGAGCCCAAAGTCCTAGAAGGTGACCATGTAATCATCAAAGATGAACGCCCTGGCAGGAGATTTTGCACACCCTACGAGAAGGAGGTTTGGAAAGTAGTGTGGATATGAGAAACGATGGTCACACACAGGAAGGGAAACATGGAAATATCCCAAAATGTATAATGGTTCGTGTACGGAGACATGGATGATGTTAGGGGAGAGGAATCACCCCCCTAACCCAGGAGCAGGGACTGTGCCGCTGGAAAAGAAAGGGAGTCACCAGCAACAGCATCCACCATGGTAGTCCACCTATCAATGAGGGAGAGCGACAGTGGAGGCCACCCCTATCAGCTGCAAATAAAACCCTCCACCAGCCACAGACTAAGAGACTTTGGGACAGATTTATGAAAAGTGGCACTACATTAATTGTAGCGTCATTTTTCTTGTGGCATCTTGCACTCCAACTACCTCCACCATGTGTGTGCCATATTTAAAATATGGCACACCATGGCGGCAGGGTACGGGGCAATATAATCAGAATTGCATGCTCCCTTTCAATGCTTGCTCTAAGCACATGCTAAAAATGCCAAAAAATTATTTTAGAATTCTTCGCAGCATTTTTTGCCCCCCAACAAGAGAACACCCCACTTTGGATACATTATGGCTGGTGCAGGCAAAATGTGGCACAAGGGGTTACAAAGTGTCGCAGTCGTTCATTGCGTCACTTTGTAAATGTGGTGCAATGATTTTGGCCTTGTTGGGCCACATGAGTCATTAGTAAAAAAAAATGACCGTAATGTGGCACAAGGAGGCACTAGGGGCTCTTAAATATGTCCCTTTGTGTGCTGAGGCCTGTGGGATGGATGTCACCTTCACAAAATGGTGTTGGAAGAATCTTGTTGGTGAAGAATTTCTGCTGTTTTGAGGTGTTGTGTTTTCTATTGACCTTTTGGCTTTCTGTTTTTCTTTCTTCTTTCCTTGTTGTTTTCTTTTGCCAGTGGTGTGAAGGGATGTGGTGAGCCACCTGGTCACTATGGTCACTACACTTTGATGTAATACACATACATTCTGTTAGCAAGACACAGCCCAAGGTTATAAGTAAAAGTGCCTGAGCTGCTCGGGGAAAGTTGTGTGCACACTAATTTAGAGCATATGGTGCTGTTCTTTGCAGCCACACAGTCTAGGCCCAAGTGAGGCCTAAGGCAGAATATCAGCTCCTCCACATATTGCAAATGATCCTCATGAGAAGTTGGCAGTGCGGATATCCGATGGCAGTCATAATACTCTGGCGGTTTTCCAGTGTCCGTTCTGTGGCGGTCTTCGCAAAAGACCGCCGCAGTCATAATGAGGGCCATAGATTTACTTTGTATTCATTTAAAGAATTCACTCAATGGGCAAGAGAGAATAATAAATAAATAGTTTGCAAGGAAAAAGTTATAAGCAATTGGCCCTCACTTGCTTCTGAATTCAACTTACATGTCTGGGTGTGGGAGAAGTAATACCATATTCTTGCAGCATTCCCAAACCGTTGAAGGCCTACAGTGCACATGGACATATTGGATTCAAATAGGTAAAGGGCTAGACTATAAACACACACTACCCATATAAGAAGTACATGTATATAAAGAATCACACAACCAAGAGAACCAAAAAAACATATGCGGTTTATAAACATCTTCATTGTGTGTTGTTTTGTCCAAAGGACTTTATCAGCTGGTTTTGAAAAGTCACTATCTCCTTTGAAAAAGTTTTCACAGATATTGGCAACCTGTTTAAAAACCCTCATTACAGTAAATATAACATACCTGAAGATCAACATGTAGCATTACAACACTTCCAGCCTTTTCACAATGTGTTTTTTAACCAGCTGATGGAGGGGGAAGAATTGGACAAAACAACATACAATAAAGATGTTTGGAAAGAGCTACACATTATTGATCACCATAAGAAGCATGCTAAAAACCCTAACAGTGAAATTAAGGACCTGGCTTTCAATCTGACCTAAAAAGATTTTGATGAAGGCTGGTTAAGTGCAAAATATATGCATTCTTAAATAACCCTGATCTGACAGATCCTAGAAGGTATATTTTACTAAAGGTCCGTACGACTTCTCGTAAACCACAAGGACCTCTCATTATTTCACGATGTAACTTCATTTTAAAACCATTAGCACAATTTGCAGAGTTCTTTATTTGACCTTTTGCCATAAATCATCCCACTTACATCAGGGAAACAACAACTGTCATAAATTGCATGGAGCATCATCCATTTATCTCACAAGAAGACATTCTTGTAACCAGGGAATTGAAAGTTCGTATACAAACATTCCTCAACATGCATTTCAGTTTTCACTTGACCAACTTCTTGAGACTAGATTATGTCCACACCTTGTTCCAACATCTTTTGTTCTTGAATATACTGAGTTAGCCCTTGAAAGAAACCTCTTTGTGTTTGAAAATCAGTTGTGTGAAGAAATCAATGGAGTATGTATGGGAGCAGTTTTTGCCCCAGACATAGCAAACATCTATTTAGTAGATTTTGAATCTAAAAATATTGAAGGTCCAGTTAATCCATATAGATCACAAATAACCAAATGGATGCAATACATTGATAATGTTTTTCTAGTATGGAAAGGCGATACTCAAAGTTAACTGTCGTTTCACAGTTGGATCAACTCTTGCAATCCAAATTAAATTTTGCCAGCGAACACAACAAAATAAACATTATTTTTTGGGATATCAATATGAAATGTGAGGACAAAAAGCTGGATACTACTTTATTCCAATAACCTGTTGCTAGAAATACACTTTTGAAGTATAACAGTCATCACTCCCAAGAACTAAAAGATAATGTGCCATTTGGAAAATTTCTCCGTCTATGACGGAATTGCTCCAAGAAAGAAGATTAGTTTACTGAAGCACAAAGATTTGTTAAAAAATTATTAGCCCAGGGGTATTTCATGCAGACTCCTTAATAGGTCACTGAAACAACAATAGAGAAGCCCTTCTCGGGATCAAAGAAGGACCTGAACAGTCCAAACTGGTGTGTCTGTCTACTTTTGGTACCCTCTCAAACAAAATAAAGAAAATCATTTGTAAACATTGGAATTTACTAACAGGAGATCCAGTTTTTGGTGACAAATCTTTATTTGCCTTCAAGAGAGGTCCTAATCTGAAAGACAGACTGGTCAAACTCTATGTTACGCCTATACACCTTACCTTCCAACATATGCTCCAACTTACTCCTGTGTGAGGTCATTATAAATGCACCATTTTAGTAGCATGTAACATTATAAAGACTGTAAAGGATTTGAAAATCAGTGGTCAATAGTTTGCTGTGAAATTTGTTTCTAATTGTAACACCAGCAATGTAATTTATTGTGTTGAATGTCCATGCACCCTCCCATATATCGGTAAGACTACACAACCGATTAAGAAACGCATTGTTCAACACCAACAGAGAATAAAATGCAGAGCAGAACACACATTTATGGTTCAGTATTTTGTAGAACATAGACACTCAGGGAAAGATATTACGTGGTGGGACACTGATGTTGTCAAACCATCATTGAGATCTCCAAATCTTGAACGTACCTTGATGATTTAAGAAAATCACTGGATATGGAAATTGGACAGTATCAAAAAAGGTCTGAATGTATCTGTAGATTTGCAAATGTTAGCTACATTGTGAAAATGTTATTTTTCATAATGTACCTTTCCATCCCTATAAAATCATGTTCATATATAGGTATATTATATCCATGTCATTTGCTGTTGAACAAACAATGATTATAGGTCAGGTGATGTAGTTACCTTACAAAATGATGTGGTTAAAGGATTTATGTAAATAACATTTACTTCTCTAATAGGCTTTCTACTTCATGTTGAAGTCTACAGAATAATATAATTCTTGCGCCATTCCTTTTTCTGACAACTACCATTGGATGTTTTCTGATAACCATCTTGACTAACTAATTATGTAATTATGATGTTCTTCTCCAATAGTTTTTTCTCCTCTTCTTGTGGTCTATGGAATAATACAATTCTTGCACTTTTTCTTTTTTCCATTAATACCATGGGCTGTTTGGTTGGCTGACTATGTTATTTCCATCCGAACAATTATTTCATAACTTTGGTACATCCCTTTAGCATATGCTCATCTCTTGAGTCAAATGAATTTCCTTTCTTGCCTGGACACATGGTGTCATTCTTTAGAACCTTTCTGATTGGTCATTTTCAGTGTTCATTTTCAATAATATAGACGTAATACATGTTGTTGGAGTTTCTACGTATATTATTTGACTTGAAAGAATTGTTGAGCAATTAGCCAGTTGTTCAGCTTATATATTAGACATTACAATTATCCTTAGTCATGTGCCCAACAGTTAGAATTTATATAATTCTCCTATTGTGGCAGATGGCTAGTGTCCTATTCTTGCAACCCCTTGTGTTTGGGGTTTGTTCCATGTTTGTTCATTTTATGTTTTCCTGAATCATTATTATGTCATCATTTGACTAGTATGCTTCCTTTCCAAATCTCAGCAAAACACGTTTTCATTATCTGATATATCCACAACATAGTGGCTGTTGGTCCACATTGTAGTTTTGCAACTTTTAAAGTAATTGCCGAGATGTTTCATTTCTACATGAACTTTTTATTCTTATTTGCAATCAGTATATCATCCAATATATTGGTTTTGGGTCCATGGGTTGCGTGATTCTTCATATGCTGGTACTTCCTATGTGGTGTGTGATTGTTTGAGATCCAGCCTTTCACCTATTTGAATCCACAAATTTAGACGTTCATGGGTTTGGGAACGCTTTTGAAAGTTGGGTTGTCCACTCCCATCGCAGGCCATGTAAGTTGAATTTGGATGTGGAGGAGGCCAATGGCTTATGACTTTTCCTTGTGAACAATATTCATTTTTCTCTCTTTTTCCCAGACTTTTCTGTTGAGTGAATTTTTTACCTGGATATAAAGTTAGTCTATATGTTCACAGACTAATTTTTATGAAGATTGTTTGCAATGTAACATGCTACTACAACCATGAGAACTATACCATTGACCTTACAATATATTCCATGGGCCCAATAAGCACACATTCAACATTTGTGGAGAGATTGCGTGACGGTTTGTAATACCAGGGCCCATATTTAAGAAAAAGTGGTGCATCAGAGCTGATGCACCGCACTTTTTGCAGCCCCCCTATTGTCTTCTAACGACACCATGGTTGTGCCGTATTTATAATACAGCACACCATGATGGTTGTTAGCACAATAGCATCAATTTTTTTGACACTGTTATTGTGCTTTGCTACACTGGTGTCAAAAATGTTGACACTAGTGTAGAAAAGTGCAAGGAGGCCCATAGGTTTATATAGGAGCCTCATTTTAAAGCCTGCTCTGAGCTGTGATTAAAAATTGCATAAAAAATGGTGCAGTGAAATCTGTTACATTTCGCTGAGGCATTTTTGCGGGCCGCCTGGTGCCAGAAAACCCCCCTTGCATACATAGTGCCTAGCACAGGCATAATGTGGCGCAAGGGTTTAGAAAGTGGTGCAATACATGCATTGCGTCACTTTGTAAATATGAGTCATTGAAAAACCACTTTAACGCCACCTTAGTGTAACAACAAATGATGCTATGGGGTGCTAAGGTGGCTCTAAGAGCTCTTAAATATGCCCCCATGTGTGGTGCCCTTGCAGACTCAATTACTGATCTTTTCATAGTTTTCGAGGGGCACAGTGATTAAAGTTTAAGAATATGTGAAGGGATTGCGATGTAAGGTGTTGCGCACTAGAGGACTCAATGATTGACCATACGATGAATCTCACTGGCACAAGGATTACGCATTAACCATTTGTGAATGGATCACATATCTTTTTTTCCAATCGCTTGCTCTATGAGGGTGTGGTCTTTTATTTATGAGACGTTCAAGATTGATATTTTAGCTATAATCGCTGCCATGCCAGTTTGCATCAGATGGCACTAAGGATATCCTATCTTCAATTTCTGTTCCTCTCTTTTTAAAATAGTTAACACAAGATGTTTTAAAGAGCGGCACATGGATGCTTTGTGACAATGACTGTATCTTAAATTCAACTAATAGTTTGGTTGGGGCATAGTAAGCTTGATCACTCTAATTTTGTATATAGGTCCCTTGGTGTTTCGGATATGATGATTATATTTGGTCATACTGCTATAACTCGCAAAAGTGTTTGAGGACAGTCCTGTAAGGTGTTTTTAGATAAATGTTTTCATATGGGTGTTTCCTTTTAGGATCAAGGTATATGTCATGTTCTATTGAATCAAGACCGGTTGCTGAATGAGGAGAGATTTCTGTGAACACCACACTTTTTATGATTTGCCTGGCCAGAGTTACACTAAGGAATATTTGTAAGGCTCCTCTGATTTTTTAGAGAGATTTTTTGTACAGATTTTTCAGGAGGGCTTGTGTTTGAAATTCTTATCTAAGCATTGCACCTGTCTCAAGCCAGTCCAATAGTGGCCTTATAGAAAGTTATTATTAACATTTCTGATCACTAATCTGTACTTTGAGATTTATGTCTTGAACCCCTGAACTTCTGTGCTGATTATCTTTGTTTGCTCTGAAAAATAATTTTGAAAACATATACATCTGTGTATGCATATATTCACTATTTTGTTTTGTATATGAGTTAAATAGGCATTTACTTCAGTTGGATGTTAGGTCTGGAGATCATAAGCTTATAACAAAACTGTGTTGATAACTTTGTTTTTAAATAAATCCCTTGTTGGCACCTCCACTTTTGTATTTATAGTTACCTTAGCCTACAAGGGTATATTGGGTTGTCATTTTGTGTAATATTTGCTGACCCGCTAGTAGCAACTAATTTATAGACCCTGGGTACATGGTGTACCACTTTGCAAGGGACATACAAGTAAATTAAATATGCCAGTTGTGGATACACCAATGGTACCATGTTTAGGGGAGAAGCACATGCACTTTAGCCCTGGTCAGCAATGGTAAAGTGCTCAGAGTCATAAAGCCAACAGAAAGATGGTTAGAAAACAAGAGGAGAAAGGCAAAAGCTTAAGGGTAACCCTTCAGAAAGGGCAATTTTCAATAATTCTATTTTGCCATATTTTGGAGTATGGTTTTACATATGTTATTAGTATGAGACTGAATGGTGTGGAGTGCTATTGGTGGTAGGTTGTGATGGTTACTAGGGTGAACGTTTGTAAATCTGGGATAGACAGCCTTGTTCCTTTAGTTTGAAGGGTTATTCTCTGCATTTTTTATCATGATGAAGAACCAGTGATCAGTGTGGAGAGTGGCAGAGAGTAACAGCTAACCTCTCTCTCTCTAGTCAACCTGTACAGAGGCAAATGCTTCTATCAACATATCCCACTCGCATATTTGCAAGACCCCAGGAACTGGCAGCCACTATTATCACCCCTACCACAGGTGTAGCACACCCTGAAGGATGACAAATAACAAATCTATCAAGCTTTACCTCTGGTTCTTAAGGATTTGGGACAATAAGGAAGCTGTCTCCCCAATTTGGGATTTCTTTACGCTTATTAAGCATGAGGATAACATCACAATATGTTCTGTTTACCACAAAAAAGTTCATTGAGGTAAGAATGGTGGGCACTATGGTACTGGAAGCCAGCTGTCCAATTTAAAAAAAAACACTCTGTCATGTGGGAAGTGCATCTTAAAAACATAGCTAGGGTTACTAAGGAGCAACACAAAAGGATGATGGACGTATTGATGAAACGTTTCAAACACTCACCCACAGTCATAGATCTGGTTTAATGCATCATTCTTTTGCTCACCATGCCACCGCAGTTTGGACCCAGCCATATGCAAATCAGTCTTGACTCTGTTCCCCATGGGAACAATCCAGCCCAAACTACCAGACCAGGTCCTCCCTGGACCAGAAAAAAGCATTCTGGGACTGGTTTTAGGGTATCACCCATCTTCAGCCTGGCTAGCTTGAATGTGAGCACGGAATCCATATCTAGGCATACCTTTTCCACTTAGGGCAGCTTTTGCAACACAAGAAGATGATGGACAGCGTGCTGAAATTTTTCAAACACTCACCCCCAGTCACATACCTGGGTTTAATCCATTGTTCTTTTGCTCACCATGCCACCCCAGTTTGGACCCACCCATATGCAAATCAGTCTTGACCCTGTTCCCCATAGGAACAGTCCAGAACGAACTGCCAGGCCTGGTCTTCCCTGAACTGGAAACAAGCATCCTGGGACTGGTTTCAGGGTATCACCCTTTATCAGCTATGCTAGCTTGAGTCCAGTGGCACAGTGAGCATGGTACCCATGTCTGGGCATACCATTCCCACTTAGAGCAACTTCAGCAGCACAAAAGTATGATGGATGTAGTATTGAAACTTTTCAAACACTCACCCCCTGTCACAGATCCAGGTTTAATCCATCGTTCTTTTGCTCACCAGATTACCCCAGTTTGGACCCAACAATATGCACATCAGTCTTAAACATGTTCCCCATGCAAACAGTCCAGCCCGAACTGCCAGACAAGGTCCTCCCTGGACCAGAAACAAGCATCCTGGGACCAGTTTCAGGATATCACCCTTCTTCAGCCAGGCTAGCTTGAATCCAGTAGCACAGTGAGCGTGGTACCCATGTCTAGGTATACCCTTCCCACTTAGGGCAACTTTTAGCAACACAAAAGGATGATGAATGGAGTGCTGAAACTTTTCACACACTCACCCCCAGTTACAGATCTGGGTTTAATCCATTGTTCTTTTGCTCACCATGCCACCCCCAGTTTGGACCAAGAAATATGTAAATCAGTCTTGACCCTGTTCCCCATGGGAACAGTCCATCCTGAACTGCCAGGTCAGGTCCTCCCTGGACTGGAAACAAGCATCCTGGGACCGGTTTCAGGGTGTCACCCTTCATCAGCCAGGCTAGAATGAATCTAGTGGCACAGTAAGCACAGGACTCACAAAACTGCCCTATATTGTGTATCACTTCCATGGAGAAGACAGACATATAGACAAATGGACATTAAACTTGGAACATGTACCTTACTTGTGCCAATGATTATTACCAAATAAATGATTCATGTTCTGGTGACTCGAATGGTCTGATAAAGTAAACATGATAATGTAATGTTTGGGATGATCACTCTGCATTAATGCTTGATTTTCACATTTTACCAGGGTATATATACTTTCATTTTCATGTTGTTATCTTAAGACCATAATCTCTAGGTTCCTTTGAGACCAGTCAGTTTATTTACTGAGACTATGATAATCCACAAATTATTTTTCTTTCTTTCTTTCAACTCTAAAAGCCTATCATTTTGTGTAGCAATCTTAAAGTATTGTTGACAACAAGCAGAAAAAGGACCATCGCTTATCTGCTTCAATGGGACTCAAAGGAGCCTACCTATGAAGGCATAAGAGAGGTTTGTTGATTAGGAAAATGCAATGTAGTGTCTAAAATTGCAAACTCTAATTAAGTGTTTGATTTGTGGTCTGCTTGACTGAACACAGCCAAATTTTGCTATTGCTGGAACGATCAGCAGTGTACATGCAACTAGTTGTCTGGGATTGGTGGTACAAGTTTGGAAATTCTCACTTCTTAATTAAATGGCCCATCACTGAATCTCTGCACCAGCTTATCATCTGCGCTCCTGTTCCTTGTGCACCTTGATACTTATTCCTTAACTAGACTCCCCAATATTTAATTTGTTTTGCATTTCACAGGTCATTTCTTCTGTAAGATGAGTGCTTCTTAGCGATGAAGGTGTGCGGTTCAGCCATGCACCCAAGACGCAGAATGCTAGAATAATGGAAATGCATTTGAATATAGTACTATTGATCTTTTCCTATCTTTAACTCTTTTTTGAACTGTGTATGTCCTCCCCTCCCTAGTTTGCGTTTTTCAAGCCTATGTGACAAATCAGGTGGGTAGCTTGGGAGTCTGGGGGCTGACAGACTGTTCGTGTTTGGTCATCTTTCTTCCACAACAGATGTGATGTGCTCATTGACTTGATGAATGTTGAGCTTGGCTCTCACCTTTCCCCAATTCCCTCTTCCCATCCATTAATAAATCCCCTAATATTCTTACTCCAGGGTGTGTGTAACCAGCTGAGGTGCATGTTAATTTACACCATCACAGATCATACACTTGGCAGGCAGACGTGGTTAAAGCAACACGAATTGTTACAGTAGGTGGTTACCAAAAATAAATTGCCCACCCCTCATACCCAGGTGTGAAAAAGACATAGGGGCATATTTATATATTTTTTGGTGCAAAACTGCACTAACGCAGTTTTGCAGCAAAAAGTTTAGCAAAGGCTTGTGCCATTCCTGAGCACCAGCCGGGTGCCATGTTTATGGTGCAAGCCGGTGCAAAGAGTGGGCTAGCGTAAAAAAAAATTACGTTAGCCGGGTGAGGCTGGCGGTATGCGAGAAGGGGGTTTTCCACCAAAAAATGATGTTAGGCTGGTTAGAGTAAAAAAAGATGAGTCTAACCAGCCTTGCGTCATTTTCATTTCATTTTCACCATCCATACCATATGACTCTTGTCTTAGAAAAGACAGGAGTCATGCCCACCACCCCAATGGCCAGCACAGGGGACCAGTGTCCCTTGGGCATGGCCATTGCACCCTGGGCGATGCAGGGGGCCCTACGTTGGGCCCCCGATGACACTGTAAATAAAAACAATTACTTACCTATACTTACCCTACTTACCTGGGATGGGGGTCCCCCACCCTCCAGTGTCCCTCTGGTGTGGGTGGGGGTGTTCCTGGGGCTTGAAGAGGGCACCTGTTGACCCATTCCATGATGTTTAACCATTGAAATGGGTCTGCAGGTTCTTTAACACCTTTTTCTGACCTAGGCGTTAAATAATGTTGCAAATGGTATTTTGCCCTTCCTCCTACCAGTGTATGATTATTAGCACGGAGGATAAATATGGGGCTTTTTCGTTAGCATCATTTTTTAGATGAGAATGCCTACCTTGCATCTCATTGACGCAAGGTAGGTTCACGCATCTATAAAATGGTGCAAACCCCAATATTTTGACGTTAGGCAGGTCTAACGTCAAAATATAAATATGGAGTTAGTTTTGCGCCAAATTTGCGTTAACATTTTTTGGTGCAAACAGGGTATAAATATGACCCATAGTGCAGTGACTTAATTACAGCAAGGTTTTTATACAATCTATGCCTGGTGGATTCTACTGAAGTAACCTTCTCCTGAAATCTGACTCCTGAGACTTCAGAGTTTCAGTATGCTCAGTTTAGTAAATGGCTCAACTACATGTTGAAAACTGTTGCTGTGTTGTCATGGTGGTCTCAGTGTCAGTCTTGGATTGTCCACTCGCTCATTGTTTTCTTTTTGTCTAGTTGCCTATGATGCATAATAAAATTGATATGTGTAGTTCACCTCACCAGCATCATTTCTGATAAGAACATTATTTTTCTTGTGATGTCTTCCCTCTTTACCCTGGATCACTTCCAATAGCATTAAGAAGGCCAGTTTGAAAACCATGCAGTGTGGTATGGCCAATTGTGAGAGGTGAGAGACATTGCTTAATCTATGATTAGAAGAAAGAAGCCCTCGGGAAGCAAAGATTCTTTTTTTGGTGCATGCTGACAGACCCCATTAGCTGTCACTATTTCCAGAGGGTATGCAAAGGCAGTAAGTAACAGCAGTGTACAGCTGCTACTGATGGGAGAATAGGTTCAGGGCAGCCTGCTCAAGACATAAAGTATGTGAGGCTTGTGTAGTCATAGTCAGTTTGTGTTTTGCCAAAGAGATGGGCTTGTTGTGACAATTATCTTGCTCTAAGATAGGTCCAGAAGATATCCTCTTGTCACTAAGTTGACAGTGCCTTCTGTTTAATTAACAGTTATATTACATTAATTATTAATGCAAAGACAGATAGTCAAGTGGAAAAGTAACACTCCCGCCCTTTCCACCCACAATTCGTCCACTCACTCACCAGAGAAACCAAAAGAAACCTAAAAACAAGTATCCTATCCCCACTTCCCAATTGCCCTTACCACCCTCTCCTCCAAGAGACCCACCTCACACCCTTAAACCTAGTGCCCTAAAAACCCAGAAAGTCCAACTGCCCTGTTCTCAACTGCACCAGCAACAGTCCCACACATCCCTCCCTTTGCAAAATTGGCCTCCACAGCCTCCAGCCTCTTAGCACTGTCCTGCTGGCCCTTCTGCATGTCCTCCAGGTCCTGCACTATTTTATGGATGAGGGCAGTAGATGATGCTGCTGGTGTAATTTCGACCCTTGGCTGCCTGCAGCAGCAGTGATGATGTTGGTAGATTCCCTCTAGATTCTCTCTGGCTGGAGTCTTGAGGCAATGGTGGTTGCTGCTGCTACCTCTTCCCCCACTTCAAGGACCACCAACCAGCTATACTCTGTCACAATTACCTCCATTTCCCCCCGACAGGCTGTAACCACTACCTGGACACGAGGTGAGGGGGGGCCTGGCAAAGCAGATAAGAAGACCAAAAAGTAGCTAATTTCCTGGGAGGGTCCCCAGTCTTCCTCTGACAGACCATACGCACACCTGCAGACCCCTCCTTTGACATCACAATCATCATCAGCAACACATACCAGAGGAGGACACCTGCTGCCCTGGTTCAACAAAAGTACAGATGCTGGGTTGAAGGCCCCCCTGATACACTCCCCAGCTGGACTCCTAGCTCTCTTTTTTCTCTCTGTCTCTGGTCTGGGTCAGCACCAGCTCCCAGCTTTAGGGCCCTGTGGAGCAACTTGGCTGCTCGGAGGCCAACTGAGGGACAGAACCAGTTGGCGCACCAACCAATTTGCTGCCCTCTTCTGGCACTCAATGGCCTTTGCCTTGGAGACCTTCACTGAGAGGCCCAACACTGACGTCAGTCTTCCTCGCAGACTCCCTGATCTCCCAAAGGCTCAGTGGCTGCCGTGCTTCCACCATCAAGACTCCATTGGGGAAACCCCTCTGTCGGCTCCCAACCGAGGGTCACAATGGGCGGACACAAGTTGACAGCATATTCTCTGTTGTGCCCAGTTGCTGGGCATCAGAAAATAGTGCCAGAAACTTTCTACCTAACAACACAAACCTCCTGACAATAAACTTGATAAAGTCTTTGACACCATTGAGAGCTCCCATCTAGCCATGGTGTCAAAAGTGGATATGCTGATGACCAAACTCAGATTCCTCAGAGACAATCATCGGAAAATGTTGGACCACATGGCTGAGGGTGAGAGGTAGATAGCAGCGCTGCAATGCTAGATGTTGGAGGCCCAATGGACGCTGTTGAACCTTCAGGCCCGAGTAAGACCTTGGAGGAGCAGGCGGAGGAAGCTGAGGGATGATCCTAGAGAAAAAACATTTGCATTGTGGGCCTGGAAGAGGGCAGGGAGTGGCGCAACCCACAGACATTCATGGACAACTAGTTGTGCACCTTGATTCCCCACCTCAGACCTCACCCAGTTTTGCTCCAAAGAGTATTGACAAGACCTCCAATTCCAGGGGCATTCCCATACCCCAATCAATCTATAATGCTGTTCTCAGATTATACCCCTGCTGTGCAGCACTAGAGATCATTGTTTTTGAGCACCAAAAAAAGACTCAGCAAGCTCAGAATTCAATACTCCCTATTGTTGCCATCCCATCCCAGGCTGCTCTTGGAGGGCAAGTCCCTATTCTTTACAGATCCCGCAGATGTTGGGAGTGGTTGGACCAGCATCGGGCTGAACCACTACTGACCCAGGGAGGGGCACCTTCCAGACCACCCAGAGCAGGATGGTGGAAATAGTACTGTGAGAGAAGGGGTGCCTTCTTGCATCCCAATCCCCCAAAACCACCTTCCCGGGAGCAGCCTATCAAGGACCAGAGATGGGAAGTGCAGGTGGCAGAATCACTGAGAGAAAGCACGGGCTCCTCAGAGGACAAGTGGGGCTCCCACATCTTCTCAACTGATGATGAATCATTTGCAGCAGATGGACCCCACTTCTGCTGGTCATGCACAGACTGCAGACATCATAATTTGACTTTGAAATAGTGCCCTCAACTCCCCTTGCATAACCCTCCTGCCTCCTCTTCTCCTCTCTGATTTCCCCCTTTCTCCTACTCCTAATCCTTATCCTTCCCCTAAATGTCAGGCACCGAACACCATTCTCCTTGAGATGAGTGGCCAGCCATCATACTCACTCAGCTAAACCCCACCCAGTTTGGATAGGCTGTTGTTATACCACATCCTCATTGTTGCTCTGCTGCACCTAACCTACAACCTCATCCCTCCCAATCAAGGCCAGACCAGGGTGATAATGCTGCCTACCCCAGCTGCACACTGCTTCCAACTGGGCTTGCACACATGACAACTGGCACACCCAGTCAATTTATATTGGAGCACACTGCACCCCCTTGTACCTATGTGGCGGCTGCCCAAGGAGACACTGGAAGACCCTTCCTTTCGCGTCTCACATGCACAACACTACCCAATTCTTCTCTGATAATAGCAGCTCAGCCTCCTTGCGCACAGTCGAGAGACACTAGACCGGGAGATCACCAAGGCTGAAAACCTGGTTGCTGTCCTTGATAAGGTGACAATCCTTGATGCCTCTAAGAAGGAGGCCTTCGCTGATGCAAAAATCAAGTATGCTGTAGTCCCGGACCAAATGCATTGCTTCAACTTTAAAGCCTGTGAAGCAAGAAGACATTGAGAGGGAGTCGGGCAGCTTATTTGTGAGGCCTGTCTGCCAGGACATCCACTTTGGGCCCATCCTCGAGATCACTTCACCTACCGGAGTCACCCTTTATACCTAACAGGCCATCTTGGAGGCCTTCTTATACTACTTATCAATCTATGATGCAGCCTCATTCCCACCGATGACAGAGACCAGCTCCCCCCTTGCCACATGCACCCTCTAAGGGTTGCACCATACTTGTCAGCATGTAGGACCTAGATGAACCTGTGACACCTCAAGAGGTCAAACAGGCTTTAAGCAGCCTGGCCAGTAATAAAACCCCTGGCCTTGATGGCCTTCCTATTGAACACCATATCACCTTCAGCTCTCTTCTCGCTCCTCCCCTGGCCAAGGTATACTAGGTACCCTACGTGTTGGGCGCCTGCCTCCCTCCCTATGTGAATCAGTATTGACCTTGCTCCTGAAGCCAGACCGGAACCCAACTCTTATCGAGTCCTACTGCTCCATCTCTATGTTGGGTGAAGACTACAAACTCCTGGGAAAAATGCTTGCAGAACGATATGCCCAAATGACACCGACACTAGTCCACCCTGATCAAAATGGCTTCATTCTTGGGTGAAGCACCTCCTAGAATATCTGCCATGTCTTCCACCTGATAGACCAAGCCCCCCATTGTTTCCCCTATGCAGCGTGCCTTATCCTGGACTTGGAAAAGGCCATACACTGGAGCGACAACTTTTCCAGGTGCTGTCAACTCAGGCAAACACCTTCATAAGTACACACAGCTGTTATAAATAAGCCCCAAGATGGTTAATTCCCCTGGCTTTTCAAGTGGAGAGGGGTACCAGACAGGGTTGTCCTGTCTCCCCCCTACTGTTTGCACTGGCAATGGAACCGCTAGCCACCAGCCTTTGATCAGAGGGGGTCACCTGGGGGATACCCCTGGGAGGCACAACCCAAGCAGCCTACCTCTATACAGGTGATTTATTCCTCTAAATTCAAGACATCCATATGAACCTTTACCCCATCTATGCCACTCTACATTCATTTGCACACATAGCCAGGCTATAGGTCAACTTGGCTAAATCCAACGTGTACCCCCTGGGAGGATCCTTGCTCCCTGCCGAGGTTCAACTGGGTGGGCAGTGGCTGAAGTGGAGAGGTGACACCATTTGATACCTAGGGTGTGGCTATATCATTCACCTACAGATCTCTTCGAGAGCAACCTTAAGAGGGCCTTCACAACCCTAAAATCCCAAGTGCAATTTCGGAAATCACTTTCGTTGGCCACAACAGGTAAAATAGCTATCTCAAAAATGATTATGCTTCCCGCCCCCCCTATTACTTCACTAATTTTACCATCATCCCTCCTCGCTGCTTCTTTCGGGATTATTCAGGGAGCTCATTTGTGGCAACAAGTGCCACCACATAGCAATGTAGAAACTGCTGCTCTCCATGAAGAAAGGTGGCCTCAGCGTGCCTTTGTTTGAGGCTTATTTTCTTGCAGCCCAACTTCAATGGTTCTCATAGTGGTCGGTGGAGTGCAACCTAGCTGAAATGTGCACAGATGCAGGCTCCCGCAACCATGCCGATCTCTAAATTCTCCCATTACCTAAGGCAGCCCCATTTCTCCGACCACTCCCACACTTAGGCTCATATTTATACATTTTGGTGCCGCATTTGCGTACGTTTTTGATGCAAAGCGGCACAAAGTTACAAAATACAATTGTACAGATCAAAAGCTGGACGCCAACACATAATGACTTTATTGTGCGAGGATGGCGACATTGGCTCGTTTTGGCCTTGATCACATTAGAGGAAACAGCATCAATAGTACATTTTCATGTGCTGACATCCATGTTTTCTCAATGAACATAAAAAGCATAGTCTGTGTTCACCAAGCAGCATTTATAAAACTGTGCAAATGTGCAAAGCGAATTATACAGAAATACATCTAAATTCATTCAATATAGATGTCATTATATAAAGTGTGCAACAGTGAAGAAATCAGCAAAAATATCAAATCCAGCTGAGTGCCATGACCAAACCTGTGGGCTGATATACACCTAGGGCACATACAGCAATTACTATAAAATAAACTCCAACACAGTGACCAACATAATAGGCCTATTGGTCACAACTAAAATGAAAAACTGAAAAGTAAAGTCCAATAAAGTTGCACTGACTAAAAAAACAATATGTAATACAAAATAAGACTAACCCATTAAGGACACAAATATAAACAATAAGTAAATTGTGCAATTGAGCATAAAGCCCAAGTGAGCTACTTGATACATAAACCAAAAATAATTACAGCAATGTAATGCCAAAAATGTTTTGATACTATACATCATGTGATATAGGAGATTAAAAATTTGTGAAATGGAACAATCCAGCCCAAGTGGGCTTAAAGTAAACACAAATCCATGATTAGTCTCCCTAGAAGATAAAACATGTTCCCAATTGAATGCACTGCTGGAACCTAAGACGTCCTACTGATTACTAAGGTTAATCAAAAAAAGAGAAATCTAACAAAAAAAGTTTCCTGTAATCCCTCCACAGAAAGGGAGCAAATTAACTCAATGAGACTGAAAACAATGAAGGCACCAATAGAGCACCTACAGATGCTTGTAAAGTTCCTCATCTAAATTGAGCCCATTTGGAGACTAAGGGGTCAAACCTCAGGATATATTTTGACTCCCTGCTCCTCAGCTCTTTCACCCTGTCATCTCCGGTTAGGTTTTGCCACTGAATCAATCACAAAGTGTTTGAGGTGTTAAACCTTGCCAGCAAGAGCATCTACAAAGTCTATGGCTACTGTGTAGGATCGATCCTGGTGTCTTATGGCCCTCACATTTTGCAGGACACATTTGTGCTCAGGATTTGTGGTGCTTCCAAAGTACTGAAGCCCAGACGGGCCCTCCAAACATATACTGCAAATTCAGTATTGCATGTGTATGCTACTCTAATCTGTTGCGGGGCGCCCTCCAGAAGTTATTTAAAGTATATTCTATTCAGCCTAAATGAACATGCTTTACAAATGGTGCATTTGTAAAAACCATTTGCTGTTTTGTAAATAGCTTCCCTTGCTATCTGGGAGGTAAGACTTCACAAGGGCATCCCTCATCGATCTGGCTCTCTTAAAGGTACAGACTAATCTGGGAGGCAGAGAAAGGCTATTATGAGATCATGCCTGCACAGATGCCAGTATTCTTTAGGAATTCTTTTGATAGTGCCCTGCTCAGTGCTATATTAGGTAATGAATCTTATTTGCCTGAACTCTGAGTCTTTATGTTTATGCTTCCAGAACAGGACCTGTTCTCTATTTTGTTTTTCAGCTTTGGTACAATAATTTTGAATAACATCCACCATGTACCCTCTCTCACAAAATCTGTTTGATATCTCATCTAGAGCTGATTTAAATTCTGCATCCTCACTGCAATTTCTGTGTGCGTGAAGCACTTCACCTTATGGAATACTGCTTTTCACATTGGCTGGGCGAAAGCTGCCCGTGTGAACAATGCTTCCCGCAGTAGATTTTCTGTATATTTTGCTTAACAACCTGTGATTTTCCACATAGATTTCCAGATAAAGAAAAACCACCTGTGTCTCACTAATGGTACTGGTAAAGTGAAGGTTCAACACAATCACATTGATCTTATCAAAGGAAGAGCTTTACGCCCTCTTTGGACCCCTTCCAGATAACAAACAGGTCATCTACAACCTGATCCAAAGGATGCCATTATTATGCCATTCTTCAGAGAAGTCAATCCTGACCACCTGCTCCTCCCTCGAGCCCATAAGCAAATTAGCATAGCTGGGAGCGAAGCAGGTTCCCATATTCTTTCCCCTTAGTTGCTTTTACACCTGGTCGTTGAATAAGCAATAACTCTTTTCAAGACACCACTGAAATATCTTTAGCAACATTTTTGAGTTTTTAAGCAATGCCAACGGCCTCACACTCAAGAAACATTGAAAAGCATTCAACCCTAGTAATTATTAATGCTAGTATATAATGTGGTGCATCCATGGAGATCACTTGACATTCAGGGAGTAGAAGTCCAGGATGTGCGTGCCTGTGTGCAACAAGTGGTCAAGGGGTGTCATCTGGCCGTCAGGGCGGTTCATTGGTGGTGCATACAGACCAAGTGCCTTGGGGGAAGGTGTATTTGGATAGAAACTGGAAGGGGGGGTGGATACCAGGACACTGTTTGGTGAGAGGCATAGTTGGTGCCAGGGTATGGGCAGGATGTTCTAGTGGTGTCAGTGATGTGGCTGGAAGCCCCCCTGGGAGATGTGCTGTGAAGACTCTGGAAAGAAGAGGGAGTTAAGAGTGGAGAGGCTAACCACCAAAGTGCTGCACCCTTGGGGTCATGGAGGTAGATCATCATCTTGGGTGAGTCTGAGGAAGTGGTTGAGGAGGGTGTCCTATTCCAGGGAGATGGCGAGCCGATGGAAGTGTTGGACCTTTCAAAGCACAGGGCCGCCCCTTCTACCTTCCCTTATCACTGTACTGCACTGTGCTAGGCTTCCAAACTGGGAGGCTGAGGCGATCGCCAATGGAGGGTGATAGTGGGCTTAGCAAGGGGTGTTGCAAAGCTAGCAATTTGTGCCCTGACTGCTATCCACTTCCCATATTTAAATACACTTAGGGTGCAGACCTCCCAGGTGCTTATGTCTGAGAGCTCCGTCATTGCATGGAGCTTCTCATGGATTGCCTGCCAATACGTGGAAAAGGCAGGACAGGACCATATAGCATGTTTTGGAGGTCAGCCGAGTATTCTTGGCAATGTGGACAGCCAAGGCGGGCTGTGGGGAGGAAGAGGTTAAGCTGGTGTGGTGTGAGGTAGGCCTTTTCGAGTATGGTGAATCGAATACTCTTTTGGAATTTGAGAACTCTGTCCCATTCAGAGTCATGGAGTGCCCGCCCAATATCCTTGTTCCATATGTCTCTGAGTGATGTGAGAGGAGTCCCTCTATGTTCCCTCATGGCCCTGTAATTCCCTGCAATGAGGTGACAACCTATTCCCATGGTTAGCAGGGACTGAATAACTGAGTGAGTGAGCGGCTCAATGACTACTATGGATCATTGGACATGGAGTGTGTATTCCATCTGGTGGAACTGTAGGTATTCACCCCTCCGGAGGGCTAAATTGTTGATGAGATGGTCTCAGAATTAGTTACCTATAGTGGTGAGGGAGCAGTCATGCTAGGGTGTGAGGCCTCAAGAGCAATACGGGTTAGAGGGGTATGGGAGGCCCTATTGTGGGAAAGCAAGTACGAGATTATGTGGCGCGTAAGGTTTAGTAACCGACTAATGCAGTTATGTGCGATAGCCACTAAGGCCCATATTCATACTTTTTTAGTGCCATATTTGTGTCATTTTTTTGACAATAGAATACAATACAATTGTACAGTTGATCTGTAGCGGCAGCACTGAACAAGTTATAGGTAACACACGAAACAAAGTGCCATGTAAGCACTGCATTAAGTGTGAGGCTGGTTAGCTGAAATGCGTCACATGGAGTGGGGTTAATAAAGGTGGATTGGAGCTTGGGAATCCTGAGTGAGCAGCTTATTTAGAACTTTATTTTGTGTGTTTCATCGATCGTCCAGGTCGGGTCCTGAAAACCAGTGACCACCCCACAAGGATAAATATATAGAGAGATAGATAGGTAGATAGATAGATAGATAGATAGATAGATAGATAGATAGATAGATAGATAGATAGATAGATAGACAGACAGACAGACAGACAGACAGATAGATAGATAGATAGATAGATAGATAGATAGATAGATAGATAGATAGATAGATAGATAGATAGATAGATAGATAGATAGATAGATAGATAGATAGATAGATAGATAGATGCCTGAATAGTAATACATATACTTATATACCTATTAAAACATATTTTACAAGACAAAACTTGACTAGCCTTTTTTTTACTTATATCTAGGTGACCATATATGCATGTGTAACTATATGTATTTGTATTTTAATCCCTTCACTACCAGGCCTTTTTCCCCTCAGGTGCTGAGCCTTTTTATGGCTATTTGGAGTACTTCGTGCTTAGGCCCTCACAAGGTTTTGTCCACGTAAGCTATTCTCGCCAAATTTGCATCCCTTTTTCCCAACAACCTCGGGATTCTAAAGAATCCCAGAGTTTGTGGGTTTTCCTGGAGGAGACCAAGGAATTGGCCAACAAGTAGCTAAAATTTTGTTGTTTTCAGAAAAATGGGAAAAAACTGCATGCACAAGAAAACATGTGTTTTTATCCTGAAAATGGCATCAACAAAGGGTTTGTGGTTCCAAAATCACCATTTCCCATCTTTCAGGAATAGACAGACTTGAATCACAAAACCACATTTTTTAACACAATTTTGGCATTTTACTGGAACATACCCCATTTTTACTATTTTTTGTGCTTTCAGCCTCCTTCCAGTAAGTGACAGAAATGGGTAAGAAACCAATGCTGTATCCTGGACAGCTACACATTTCTGAAAAGTAGACAACAATTTTAATTCAGCAAGGGGTCATTTGTGTGGACCATTCAAGGTTATTCTACAGAAAGTACCAGTTAAAATAAAAAATATATTGAAATTGAGGTAAAAAAGAGCCATTTCTGACCATGTTTTCTTGTATAACTTTCTCCAGCTATGGCAGATTTTTAACAGCAATATAACGTTACATTGCCTGGACTCTTCTGGTTGCAGGGATATATAGGGCTTGTAGGTTCATCAAGAACCTTAGGTACCCAGAGCCAATAAATGACTGCACCTTGCAATGAGTTTTCATTGTATACTGGGTATACAGCAATTCATTCGGTGAAATATACAGTGAAAAATAGGTATCAAGGAAACCTTTGTATTTCCAAAATGGGCACAAGATAAGGTGTTGAGAAGCAGTGGTTATTTGCACATCTCTGAATGAATTCTGGGGTCCTCATACTAGCATGTGAATTTTAGGGCAGTTCTAAAATAGACTTCTTTTTTACACACTGTCTTACATTTGAAAGGAAAAACTGTAGAGAAAGACAAGGGGCAATAGCACTGGTTCTTCTATTCAGTGTTCTTCCAAGTCTTTTGATAAAAATGATACCTCACTTGTGTGGGTAGGCCTAGTGCCCGCGCAGGAAACGCAATATGCACACATCACATTTTTACATTGCCATCTGATGTGTTTTTTGAAAAGCGCCTAGCTGTGGAATTTGACCTCTAGCTCAGCTGGCATCTGGGGAAACCTACCAAACCTGTGCATTTTCCAAAACTAAACACCTAGGGAAATCCAGGATGGGTTGGTTTGTGGGGCTGTCACCAGGTTCTGTTACCCAGAATCCTTTGCACACCTCACAATTTGGCAAAAAAAGACTTTTTCCTCACATTTTGGTGATGGAAAGTTCTGGAATCTGAGAGAAGCCACACACTTCCTTCCACCCAGCGTTCCCCCAAGTCTCCTTATAAAAATCGCACCTTCCTTGTGTGGGTATGCCTAGTGCCTGTGACAGGAAATTTCCCAAAACACAACGTGGACACATCACATTTTCCCAAATAAAACTGACCAGTTTTTTGCAAAGTGCCAAGCTGTGGATTTTAGCTTCTAGCCGAGCCATCAACTAGGAAAACCTACCAAACCCATGCATTTTTTAAAACTAGGGGCCAGATGTAGCAAAGTGTTTGCGCCTCGCAAACAGCGAAAAACACCGTTTGCGAGGCGCAGAAGCCTCTTTGCTATGCCGAAATGCATTTTGGGAGTCGGATCCGACTCGCAAAATGCATTTCCGACTCGCAAATAGGAAGGGGTGTTCCCTTCCTATTTGCGACTCGCAATGCTATTCAATTTCATTTGCGACCGTTAATCGCAGTTACCATCCACTTGAAGTGGATGGTAATCCAGTCGCAAACGGGAAGGGGTCCACATGGGACCCCTTCCCCTTTGTGAATGGAAACAAAAATAATTTTTCAGAGCAGGTAGTGGTCCTATGGACCACTGCCTGCTCTGAAAAATACCGAAACAAATGTTTTTTGTTTTTTTTTCTAAGTGCAGCTCTTTTTCCTTTAAGGAAAACGGGCTGCAGATAGAAAAAAAAAAAAAATGCTTTATTAAAAAGCAGTCACGGACATGGTGGTCTGCTGACTCCAGCAGGCCACCTTCCCCGTGAGTGCCCATACTCGCAATGGGGTCCCAAAATGCGACCCACCTCATTAATATTAATGAGGTGGGTCTTTGCGACCCCATTGGGAGTTGCAGAAGGTGTCTGAGACACCTTTCTGCATACTAAATTGCGAGTTGCAATTTGTTTTTTTCCTACATCTGGCCCTAGATACCTGGGGGAACCCAGGATGTGGTAACTTGTAGCACTCTCACCAGGTTCTGTTACCCAGAATCCTGTGCAAACCTCAAAATTTGGCTGATTTTTTTTCTTCTCACATTTAGGTGATAGAAAGTTCTGGAATCTGATAGGAGCCACAGATTTCCTTCCACCCAGCATACCCCCAAGTCTCACAATAAAAATGGACACATCACATTTTTCATATGAAAACTGACCTGTTTTTTCAAAGTGTCTAGCTGTGGATTTTGGCCTCTAGCTCATCCAGCACCTAGGGAAGCCTAGCAAACCTGGGCATTACTGAAAACTAGACACCTAGAGGAATCCAGGATGTGGTAACTTGTGGTGCTCTCACCAGGTTCTGATACCAAGAATCCTTTGCAAACCTCAAAATTTGGCAAAAAAACCCAACACTTTTTCCTCACATTTCGGTGCTGCAAAGTTCTGGAATCTGCGGGGAGCCACAAACTTCCTTCTACCCAGCAGTTCCCCACATCTCCTGATAAAAATGGTACCTTGCTTGTGTAGGTAGGCGTAGTGCCTGAGACAGAAAATGCCCCAAAGCACTACGTGGACACATCAAAATTATCAATTACAAAACTGCCTGTTTTTGCAGAGGGGTCACCTGCATCTTTGGTCCTGGGCTCAGCAGCCATCTATGGAAGCCTACCAAACCGAGACATTTCTGAAAACTCAACACCCGAGGGAGCCCAGGGAGGTGTGACTTACATGGATCCCCCAGTATTTTCTTACCCAGAATCCTCAGCAAACCTCAAATTTAGCTAAAAAAAAACACATTTCCCCCACATTTCTGTGTGGGATCACCATACGGGCACATGTTTCTACCACCCAATGTTGCCCTTAGTCTCCTGATAAAAATGATAGCTCACTTGTGTAAGTGGGCCAAGTGCCTGTGACAGGGAAGAGCCAAAAACATGTCAAAATTGAGGGGGAACCAAAAGGGATCCAAAAGGGCAGTTTGGCAAAAAAACATTTTTAGGCTGACAAGTAGGGCAGAATTTTGATTGTTATAGATGAAACAATGCTGAGTGGTAGGAATTTTGTGGATTCCTGCAGGCTCCGGAAGGTTCCATCACTAAAATGTGGGGAAAATGTGTTATTTTAAGCAAAATTGGAGGTTTGCAGGGCATTATGGGTGAGAAAATGGTGCGGGGTGCATGTGAAGCACACCACCCTGACTCACCCAGATGTTTTGTTTCCAGATGTGTTTAGGTCTTGTAAACATTTCTAGATAGCAGTGTCCCAAAGTCCAAAAAGTGCAACCCTCACCATTCCCACTGGGATGCTTTTTTGAGAGTTAGCCAAGCTCTCATGTTCCAAATGAAAATTCAAAACCCAAAATAATCAAATGTCCTCTTGCTTCCCATTGGGATAAGATCTTTTAGTGTGTTGGGGGCGAGCTGAAGCACTGCTACCCCCTTCAGTTGGGGTGGGGGCATGACCATGCCCCTATTGGTTGTTAACCACCACCCCACTATTTTGTATTGTTTTTTAATTCCCTGTCATCTAGTAGGCTTTCTTACCCCCACCAAGGTAGTGGATCAGGGGTAATTGCCCCTTTTACCCACTGGTGGGCAGAAGAACTTTGTCCCCATTTATTTGGGGTGGTTGTATGCCCATACCCTCACCCTCTTTTAAAAAAAAAAAAATCTTCCCTGGTGTCTAGTGGGCTTTCTGCTGATGGGCCTTACAAATGGGCCTTACAAAAATAGGCCAATCTGCCCCCTCGGGGGCAGAAATGGCCCACGGTAATGTGCCCCAGGGGGAGCGACCCTTGCTCAAGGGGCTGCCACCCCAAACAAAACACACACATGAATCCCTGGTGCCTAAGTGGTTTCTGCCCCCCTTGTGGGCTGATGGGCCTAATAGAAATAGGCCGATCTGCCCCCAAGGGGGGGGGGGGCATAAAAGGCCTAAAATAATTTGTTTCCCATGAGGAACGGCCCTTACGCTCCCCTAACGTAAAATACTACAGAAAAAAATCCCTGGTGTCTGGTGGTTTCTGCCTCCCTTGGGGGCAGATTGGCCTAATAAAAGTAGGCCTATCTGCCCCCAAGAGGGCCAAAAATCACCTAAAATAAATTCCCCCCCAGGTGAGTGGCCCTTGCCTAAGGTGTCGCTCCCCTTGCGTGAAATTGGCAAAAATAAAAATCCCTGGTGTCTAGTGGTTTCTGCCCCCCCATGGGGGAAGATTGGCCTAATAGAAATTGGCCAATCTGCTCCTAAGGTGGTTAGAAACTGCCGTAAATAAAATTGCCCCCCAGGTGAGCGACCCTTACCTAAGGGGTCGCTCCCTATCTGAAAAAAATAATTTAAAAAAAGATCCTTGGTGCCTAGTTGTTTCTGCCCCCCAAGGGAGGTGGAAAAGGCCTTAAAAAAATCCCCCTCCAGGGGAGCGACCTTTCCCTAAGGGGTCACTCCCCTGGCATGAAATTGGCATAAAAAAATCCCTGGTGTTCAGTGGTTTCTGCCCCCTTGGGGGCAGATTGGCTTACTAAAAATAGGCCGATCTGCCCCCAAGGGTGGCAGATAGGGCCTAAAATAGATTTGGCCCACAGGGGAGCGTCCCTTGCCTAAGGGGCAGCTCCCCTCCAGAAAAAAAAGAAGATCCCTGGTGCCTAGAGGTTTCTCTCCCTTTTGGGGAAAGATGGGCCTAATTAACATAGGCCGATCTGCGCCCAAGTTGAACAGAAATGGCCTTATAATAAAGTGCCCCCCCGGGAAGTCACCCCTGCCCAAGGGGCCACTTCCCTTCTTTGTTTACCTGAGGTAAACAAAATCCCTTATGTCTAGTGGGCATTCCTGCAGCACAATCGCCATGCGATAGCGCTGCAGGAATGCTCCGAGAGCCATAAAAAGGAAAGGAAAAGCCCTTCCTTTCTTTTTCATGCCTCTCCGACCTCCCCTAACCCGAAGAGAAATTAATCAGCTTCTCCTCAGACCGTGCTGGAAGACATGCTCCCAGCATAATGGAGGCGACCTGTGATGAGGTCATGAGGCATCACTGGGGGAATTCGGGGGGGTCGGCAGTGGTAGGGGAAGCGATTCTCCTTCCATCCCTGCCCAGGGGAGGGGGTGGGAGTCCCACAAGGGGAGTGCTGGCGCACCCTGCCCTTGGCTCCAGTGCAGGGCATAACGGTTAAGTCCTCGCACAGCAGCGCTGTAGCTGAGGACGTAACCGTTACGTCCCAGGCACCCAAGGGGTTAACAGCATAACATATAAAAACACAACTTTGTAATTAATATATATACCAATATTTAATTATGTAAATTAAAGATAAATACATTCATATTCATATTATTTTTATATCAGACACAGTGTATGTATATATAACATAGTGAGTAATATGCATGCAAAATAATGTTTATTATATATAAAATATATTTATATATGTGTGTATGTATATCTATCTATCTCTGCCTCTCTCTCTTTCAATATATATATATATATATATATATATATATATATATATATATATATATATATTTAAAACTTTAAACTTTAAGCTCTAACATTTTAAAACTGAGAGATTACAATCTACCCTTAAATGCCAATTAATTTTAACATATGCTGTTCTTTATCAATATCTCAGGCCTAATGTGTTTATTATAACTTTTCATAATAAACAGATCAGACCTAGGCAACAGGAATATTTTTTCCTAGTGAACTACTCAGGCCTATAGCTTTTGTCTGGCTTATCACCATAAGCAACAGAGGCCTCCTGTACAACCATCCGGCATACAGTCATAAAATTAAATAGTATATAAAATTACAGTTGGCAAAGAAAATACTGTTTATCCTAAGAGGGCTGAGCAAGAATTTTAATGGTACAAATCTTCTACAGAGGGACCATCCAGCACCGAAGCCCTTGTTTACTATTGTTATACCAGAATATAATTCAAGAATATCATGTTGTGAAAAACTATTTTTCATAGGATTATTGCAGGTAATAATATGATTCATTAGTGTTGCTTTTAATATGGTTGAAATAGGGTTGTTAAAAATATGGTTGTAAGTAATATTATTTTTCAATATTTTTGTAATGTTAATACTTTTAGTTTTAGTGTAAGTTTGTGTTGTATTGTTTTATTCTTTTATTTTTATATTTTTTTGTATAGAATAGTTTAATTACATGTTTAAGTTTTCAATTTATTTAAATGTATACTTGTTAATTTAAGGACATTTGTGTTTTTCCTTTTTTACTAATATAATGCTGGGTTTCCGAGTGGAAAGGGTTTAGGGAGATGTTTAAACATACATACATTGAAGTCTGAATAAAAAAACAATTGTTAATTTTTTGTTATTACATGGTTTTTAGTATGTTTATTAAACATTATACCAACATCTAAAACAATTAATAATGTATCTAAATGTTGTATTGTATTTAGATGTTTAAATATCATAAACACAGCTTTATAATGTAATATCTTTGTTAATTTATGTTAAATTTATAATTTTTAAATATATGTATATTAAAATGCAATGATATGTTATACATTATGTATTGTATAAACATTTTTAAAATAGTTATTTTTTTAAATATATATTAGATTTTTTTTTTAAATAATATATAAAATAGTTTTTTATGGATTTACAATCAATTTACAGTTTTTTAGTTTGTGTTAAGTTTAATATTTAGAGACATTTAGTATATTTTTTAGTGTGAATAGTATATGTAATTTTTGCATTTTTATAATTATATCAATTTAATGTATTTTAGAGTTAAATAGTAGATGCAATCCCTTCAGTATGTTAAACTGGCTATAACGTGGTTTAGAGTGTAGTAGGAATAGTAAATTAGATCCCTTTAATGTCTACCACTTTCCACAAAACAGTTTATATTTGAGTGTAATAGTTATTGTGATTCAATCATTGTCTAACATATTCCCTTAAATTGTTCAGACTGCAGTGGAAACAGTTAATCTGACACCTTCAATACCTTTCCCAAACTGGTTTAGATTAGAGTGGTAATGGTAAATGTTACCACTTCCATGCCCAAAACCTTCCTCAAAATGATTTAGATTGGAGTAGGGATAGTAATTTTGAATCCTTCAGTGTTAAACACATTCCACAAAGTGCTTTATAGTGGAGTTGCAGCACACCTGATAATGAATGGATGGAGTGATTGTTCTCAACTCCACCACCCATCTACAACCCAAGCACATTTCAACACCAATCACAGCAAGGCTGACCATATAAGAAATTAACTCACACTCCAATCAACTTTTTCTGCCTTCGCAATGTCAGTTTGTTGCTCTGGCCCTCACTTTAAGGAATAGTAACTTGAGGAGTATGACAGTGAGAGGGTTTACAGACAACATTTTTGTGATATTGAGGGAAGCTGTCATTGCCAGATGCCACTGTTTAGCAGATGTAATACTTCACATGGTTGCAGACAGGGAGTAAGAGCTTGATTCACCTACAGCTCGCCACCAGGTTACCATGTCTCTAGATGCATTCAAGTTTATGGCCACTGTTTTTTTTCCAGAGGGTCGCCTCTCACATTCAACCTAGTGTTGATGCTTGCATTCAGTACTGCGATACAATAAAGGAGTGCAACAGTGGGAGCACCCAAGATTTGAGAATATTCCCCAACACTGGAAGTCCCATTGTGCCCTGGTGGCCGGCCTTCCCTATGCAGCTAGGGTCAAGCTCCTAGGGGGTAGCTAATATGATGTGGCTTGCACTTACCATTCAGGGGCTGCATCATCACAAAACTGCAGCCATGGGTGGGGGAATCTAGTGCTATTGTGCACAAGATATACCTGTAAACTGCTCCTGCATCCAGGGCTGCCACCCACTATAAGAACAGCTGGAACTACATCTTAATGCAGCAGGTGAGCAGAGGCGCTGTCTCCAGATATCTCATGTTTCCTGGGCACGACATCTGCTGCTCATGTGTTGGTGTTTGAAAGGCTCCCATTTTTGTCTACTGTTTAGGGCAGCCATTGCAGTCTGGGAAGACCTTACTCACTGCCTGTCTGTATAGCAGCCCTTCACCACTCATCAACTGCAATGGTTTCTTGTCTGATACTTTCACAGTTTGCAGAGGGACCCAATAGGGA